>NC_135478.1:206437249-207053568 GCF_052094955.1 Ictidomys tridecemlineatus | reverse complement strand
AATTGTTATAAGCCCTAAAATAGCTCCCTGTTTCTCTCAGAGTATAATCAGGAAAACTTAGGATGCACTACAAGGCCTATGAAATCTGGCCTGATCTCATCTTCATCTTCCCTGCCCTGTACTCATTCTGGGCCGAGCACACTGGCCTCCTTGTTGTTCCCCAAATAGACTAGGCACACTCTTTCTTCAGGGCATGTGTACTGGCTGTTTTTCCTGCTTGAAATGCTCCTTACCAAAAAATCAACATGGTGAATTCCTTACAGTCTGCTCAAACAGGCCAGGTGTAATGGTGCACACCTGTAATCCCAGCTACTGGGAGAACTAAGGCAGGAGGATTTCAAGTTCAAGATCAGCCTCAGTAACTTAGTGAAACTGCATCTCAAAATCAAAGATAAAAAGGTCTGGGAATTCGGTTCAGCGGTAAAGTGCCTGAATTCAATTCCCAGTACCACCAAAATATAAATATATAAAGTTTGCTCAAATATGGCCTTCTTGTGTGATTGAACCTTCTTGTGTGATTGTACCACTGAGCTACATCCCCTGCCCTTTTTATTTTATTTTGACACAGAGTCTCAATAAGTTGTTGTTGAGGCTGACCTTGAACTTGGGGGTCCTCCTGTCTCAACCTTCCAAGTTGCTGGGATTAAAAATGTGCACTACCATGCATGGATAACTAAATTATTAATAAGTAAACTATCATACATGGTGAGACACAGTAGTGGGGCCATTCCACTGACAACCCAAGGTACAAACATGCTTTAGTAGATTGTGTTGCCAGATTTTATTTATTTCTGTGGTACTAGGGATTGAACCCAGGGCCATGAGCATGCTAGGCAAGTGGTCTACCACAAGGTACATCCCAAGCCCCTACCAGCTATTTTTAATAACAACAGAGCACAGGGTTAAAAGAAAGAACCAGGTAAAATAGATATTATCCAATAGGCTCTCAATATATCAACTAATCCTTACCTGGAAATGCTGAAGCTCAATCAGAGCAGCCCTCAATGGACATGAAGGATGCTATGGTTAAGCCATTTACTCAGAGAGAAATACAGTTGTGCCATAAAGATGCCATAAAAATGTAAAAACCAGGGTGAAAGTCAACTGAGAGATACTATGGTAAGCCTGAAAAGAAATAACACCTTCTATTAACTATGACTTGGGACCAAGTATTATTAGGACCAAGTGCTATTATATCTGGAAAATTTTAGGGTGAATATAATCAAATTAGAGAAGTACAGTGATAAAGTTACCAGGTTTGAGGTATACATATTATTACACAATAGCACTGGATTGTTTGTGAATCCTACAGACCCAATTACTATGGTTCAGAAAACATGTTAAGTAAGGGGAGAATTAGCCTAGTAAAAGAGGAAGAGAAAAGAAGAAACCAAAGTATTTGACAGTCACAGTTAATCTTAAGCAATGTACTCATCCTAGCCACAGGTTTCTCTCCCTTGACCTGTTTATATGGACCAACCTACTTATCTTTATGGTAAAATCAAATACCACAATACTGACTACCATTCTGACTCACATTCATTATATCTTGTAGTTTTTGAGTTTCCCCAGCTCTCAATGCAAAAATAAGAGAGAAAATGGCTTATAGTACATAATAGGTATCAAGCTTGGGTGGAAGAAGACAATCATTTGAAATGATTAAATTAAGACAAAGAGGCTTCAAGATATCCACAAGCATAGAGGGCTAGAAAGTGAACAGATGTGGACAACTCTGCCAGGACAGTTGTGTTTATGATGGCTGATGATCCTGTTCTTTCAGTTTGTTTCTTGGAAAATAAAAAGAAAAAAGAAAAGGCCCCAATAATGAACACTTGATCTTACCACATCAATCTCCGTGTTGGAATGTCCCATGTTACAAACGATGCAACTATTCTTCATACGGTCCAAGTGTTCTCTGGTTACCACATTCTTATTACCTTAAAAACAGAAGAGAAATGAAAAGAAGTTGGACTCCTACTTTATATGATATATAAAAATTAACTCCAAATAGATTAAGACCTGCCACGAGACTAAAACTATAAAACACAAAAATAAATCTTTTCATCTTAAGCATATCAAGAAACCAAGGAAAAAAAACAGGTATACTAGATTACATTTAAATCAAAATTAAACACTTTTGTATTGCAAATGACATCACTAAGAAAATGCAAAGACACCTAATTATCACAAACAAGACAAAACAAATAATAAACAAACCAAGTCCCCGTACTCCAACAAACTAGTGAAAAGATAACCCACAGAAGGGGACAAAATTCTTGCAAATCATATACTGAAAAAGGATTTGTATCCATAATATGTAAGAAACTCACACTCAATAATAAAAAGACAACCCTATATAAAAAACAAAGAATCTGAATAGATATTTCTCCATGACCATGTGAAAAAAAAATGCTCAACATAATTAGTCATTAGGGCAAAATAAATCCAACCTATGATGAGATATTACTTTATACCCAATGGGATGGCAACAATAATAAATTGGTGAGAATAGAGAGAAATTAGAACCACCATGCACTACAAGTGGGATTGTAAAATGGTTCAGTCAGTTTGAAAAACAGTGTGGCAATCCTCAAAATGTTAAAAGTAGAATTACTATATATATGACTTACCTATTCTATTCCTAAGTATATATCTAAGAGAATGAAAAATATATATTCACACAATAATAAAAAAATACTATGTTCACAGTAGTATTCATTCACAACTACTTCAAGGTGAAACCAAGCCATATGTCCACATAAATTAATTAATGGATAAATAAAATGTGGTATATCCAAACAATGGAATACTATTCAGCAACAAAACGAATGAAGAACTGATACATGTTGTCATATGGGTGGACCTTGTTTAAAAAAAAAAAAGCGCCAGTCAAAAGATCACATATTATATGTTCCATTTACATGAAATTTCCAGAATAGGCAAATCTTGAGACAGAAAGATTAGTAGTTATACAGGGCTAGAAGAAGGGGAAGGATGGAATAAGGAGTGACTGCTTATGGTATAGGGTTTCTTTTCTTTTTATTTCCAGTGCTGGGGACTGCTCTGGACTGTTTCATTACCAAGCTACATTCCTACATTCCTGAGTCAGGTTCTCACTAAGTTAGTTGCCCAGGCTGGCCTCAAACTTGAGATTCTACTGCTTCAGTCTCCTGAGTTGCTGAGATTACAGACATCTGCCATTATGCATGGCCAGGGTTTCTTTGGGGGATGTTGAAAATGTTCTACAATTAAATAATGGGATTGCTATGGTTTGGATGGGAGGTATCCCTCAAAAGTTCTTGTGTTCATGCAAGAATGTTCAGAGCTAAAATGATTAGATTATGAGAGCTGCAATCTAGTATGTCCATCCTACTTTGAATGGACTGACCAAGTGGTAACTGTAGGCAGGTAAAGCTTAGCTGGAGGAGGTGGGTCACTAAAAGTATGCCCTAGAAGGGTGCATCTTCCCTGTGGTCCTATCCCTTCCATTTTCTCTGCTTCCAGACCCCACCATGAGCTGTTTTCCTCTACTGGGCAATTGCCTATGATGTGCTGCTTCATCTTGGGTCTAGAGCAATGGCGCTGGCAGTCTATAGACTGAGATCTCTGAAACTGTAAGCCCCAAATAAACTTTTCTTTCTCTAAGTTGTTCATGTCAGGTATTTTGGTCTCAGTGACAAAAAGCTCACTAAAACAGAAATTGGTACTAAGAAGTAGGGGTCACTGCTGTGACTGACATGACAATGTAGTTCAGAAGCCTTTGGAGCTGGTTAGTGGTAATTTTGAAAAGTGTAGAGATGCAAGCTAGAAAAATTTTAGAATGTTATAAGTGGAGTCTAATGGTTGATTCTGGTGGCAGCTCGGAAGGTCAAAAGGGTAATGCTCATGAAGACTGAGGGAAATGAGAACTTTATGGGGAGTTGGACTACAGGTCACTCACGTTATATTCTGACAGAGAACTTGGTTACATTTTGCTCATGTGCTAAGATTTTGTGTAAGGATGAAATTAAAGGTGGACTAATTAATTTGATAGAGGAGATTTCAGGCAGGACAGCATTCAGTTAGTGGCATGGATATTTCTGGCAGCTGTTAGCCAGGTTTACATAAGAAAGAGGAGCAAAAAACAGAACTAAATAATTTTAAAAACTTATAGTTTGCCTAGAAAAGGCTTTTAAGACTGGGACCAAGTATGCTTGTTGAAGATAAGTGTTAAGTACTTTGCATGAAACAACAGGAAAGATGCTTTGAGGGCATCTCAGGAATTTGGAAGACCACACTCACTGGGGGTTCCAGGGTACAGAAGAGAACATTCCTTTGAGAAGAGATCATGGCATACCCTGCTTGCGGGGCTAGAAAGTTGTTTTACCATGCTGAACCATGTAGCACCCAAAGGCCACTGCAGCCCTGATTCCAGGGGGCCTGGGTATTACACAAGCTAGCAGCAGACTTTGACATCATCTATGTGGAGCTGGTTCTACAGGATGTTAACATTAAGGAATCATGGAGGCTTTCACTGAGATTTCAAAGGAAGGCCTGTGAGTCCAGGAGAAGTGTAGCAAGTTGGAGTCCCTGTAGGCTGCCCTTGAGAGGGTGAAGCTATGAAGGTGAAGTCAAAGCTGGAATGGAGACCCCAGGAATTAAGAGATGCCAGTAATGTAGACTGTCCACCAAGAAAAGCTGCTGGCTGCAGAGAAAGCTGGGCTAAGAGAGAGCTATGTACACTGCAACTAGCAAGGCCAAAGGGGCCATGTGCTCTAGATGCTATACAAAAGTTAGAAAGGGGCAGAGGACCTATTTGCCTGGCTGGGTTTTGGTCTTGCTTTGGCCCCATCCCTTCTTTCTATGCCACTATTCCTCCCTTTTGGAATCATAATGTTTATTCTGTGTTACTGTATGTTGGATATATGTAACTTGCTTTTTATTTTATAGGGGCTCACAGCCAAGAGTTTGCCTTGAGTCTCAGAGGAGACTTTGAACTTAGACTTTTAAGCAATGCTAAAACTGTTGAGACTATGGGACTCCTGGAGCTGGACTAAATGCATTTTGCATTGTGAGATAGACATAAACTTTTAGGGAGCAGAGGTGTAGTGTTATGGTTTGCATATGAGATGTCCCTCAAAAACTCCTGTGTTAAGGAAGGAATGTCCAGAGATACAATGATTAGATTATGAGAATGGTAATCTAATCTGTCCATCCTAGTTTGAATGGACTGACCAAATGATAAACTGTAATGGAGTTGGCTGGCAGTCTATGGACTGAGACCTCTAAAACCATGAGCCCCAAATAAACTTTTCCTCCTCTTTTGGGGTATTTTGGTCACAGAAGTACAACTATCTTACTAAAAAAAGAAATGTTGTACAACTTTACTAAAAACTACTGAACTGTACACAAGGATGAATTTATGCTTTGTGAAGTATATCTTTAAAAATTAGGTTATGGTGATGGTTGTACAACATTTGAATTTATTAGAAAATACTGAATTATATATTTTGTTTATTTTGGTGCTGCGGATTGAACCCAGGGTCTTGGGCCCCCAGCCCAAACTGTACTCTTTAAATAAGTGAAATATATGGTTTGGAAACTACATTTCAATTAAAAATAAAAAAAGATTCACAGAATTGATGAATCTTTTAAAGTTCCTTTTCCCTTCCACCAGCTCTTCCTGAGGCTATAAATACACTTTTATTCTTAAATATGCTGAGTTCCCCCCTTAAAGTAGAATTATAAAAGAAAGCCAGTGTTTCTATGATTTATAAAAATAAAATAAGCTTCTCAATCTAAAGAAATTAGCTCTCTCTGCATATTCCTCTCTCAAATTCAAAATCTATTCATTTGAGAATTAATACAATAACCTCTCTCATTTTCTCTATTAAGAATTTTGCTCTAGCCTTGACTTAATTCCAGGGACTAAAGACATACTTCATTTTGGAGATAAAACAAATAATTAAGGGACTAGGGGTACAGTTCAATGGTAGAGTATGTGTATTTTTAGCATGCTTAAGGCCACTTCATTTTGGAGATAAAACAAATAATTAAGGGACTAGGGGTACAGTTCAAAGGTAGAATATGTGTATTTTTAGCATGCTTAAGGCTGGGTTCAATCACTAGCAACAACAACAACAAAATCAACTGTATACATTTAAGATCTGGCTTCCCAAATAAACCTCTACAAATGAGTCTCATCTTAAGCTGTATCCTAGGTAGCTAAAGATGGATGGAAATATAACAGTAATAAAGGGTATAAGCAGGAAGGAAAGATCAACATTAAACAGTTACAATAGGTGGGAGGGAAAGGGAGAGAAAAGAGAAATTGCATGGTAATGGAGGGAGACGCTCATTGTTATACTAAAGCACTCATAAGAGGTTGCAAGGGGAATGGGTAAATAAACAAGGAGAGAAGTAAAATACAGTAGACGGGGTAGAGAGACAAGATGGGAGGGGAGGGGAGGGGGGATAGTAGAGGATAGGAAAGGGAGCAGAATACAACAGATACTAATAGGGCATTATGTAAAAATGTGGATATGTAACAGATGTGATTCTGCAATCTGTATTTGGGGTAAAAATGGGAGTTCATAACCAACTTGAATCTAATGTATGAAACATGATATGTCAATAGCTTTGTAATGTTTTGAACAACCAATAAAAAAAAAATAAAATAAAAATAAAAAAATAAATAAAAAAAATAAAGGGTATAGAGAAACTTTCCTAAAGGGAAGATCTAATGATGTACATTTGGTCTGAGTTCTTAAGAGGCAGGAAAAATATGAAAAAGATTGACTGGTTTTATGGACTAATATCCTGGCTTTTGTGTTTGGTTTTCAGAACATTTCCAATCATATTTCAATTACTCCATGAAAGAGTTCCCAAGTATTACTCCATTTAATATGTCATAATCATACCTGTACAGGTAATAACAATGTCCACTTGTCGGATGACCTCATTCAATTTCACCAGTCGAAATCCATCCATACTGTAGAGATAAAGCATGATCATTTCTTAAACAGACAGCTGGACAGCCTTTTGCCACTGAATCTCAAATGTTATTACCAAGTTCCTTTGGTACCTGAAGTGTCACTTCCTGAGATAGCTGGAACTATTTCTATCAGTGAAAAATCCAAACCATTTACTTAGCTTATACAAGAGAAATAAAAGTTACCTTTGTATCACTGGAACTTATTTCATTCTACATGAGTTACATGAGTTCCCAGCCAAGTTTCTAGAAAGTACCACCTAGTCACTGAATCTACTTCCCCCACCGAAACTGCTCTCCCAAGATCATCAATGATCATGCTGAAAATAAAAGTATGTCTTAGATTCTTTCACTACTTGATTTCTTCTGTGACATTAAACATTACTTACATTCTTAAAACGCTATACTCTTTGAGCTCCTTGATACTTTTACTTCCTGGTTTTTCTCCTACTTTTCTAATCATCTCTTATCAACCTCTACCAACCTTTAAATACTGGTACTCTATTGGATTCTGCATAGACTCTTTATTCTTTCAGTATTCATTTATAACCTGACCTTGGCTGCAAATGAACACTTTTAGGTAGATAATTTGCACATTTGTATCTCTTAACTCTCTCCAAAGCTTCATAGCAAAGGACCAAATTGTCTACTGGACAGCTCCTCACAGATATCCCAGAAGAATCTCAAGCTTACCATGTTTGAAAATAAACTCATTATCTTCTCCACATTCCTATCCCCAGCTACTCTTCCTATATATTTTCTACCTTGATCAGCAGTATTACTGTTCACCAAACTGAATTAACCAAAGAAACTAGAACATCCTGGCCTATTGCCTCTCCCTAACTGAAGCTGTCCCCAAATTTGGTTGATTCTATTTTCTCAATTCCTTAAAAAATCTCTTGAATCTATATGTTCCCTTCTCTCCCACATGCTGGCCTTGCCTAAGTTCATGTCTTTTTATTTCCTTAATTACTGCAGTAACCCTCAGCCAAAATCTCATTACTTCTAGGCTTACATCTCAAAATCATTTTGCAGAGTGACATCCCTAAATGCAATAGAAACTTGTCACTTCCTTGCTTAAAATACTTCAGTGAGATTGACTATCTTCAGGATAAAATCTAAATATTTCTACCTAAATAAATATTTATGTATCAGTTCATATCTATAAGCTAATACGAATTGTACTGCAATCAGTATCATATTCAGGTTTCTCTAATGAACACTGAAAGTATTTGAAGAATGATGATTCACCTCATATGTTAGAGCCTTAACTCAGAGGGTCAGCAAGTCTGCTGGGGAAACCTGTGGGTTTAGGGTTAGGATGTATGAGGAGTGGCTGGACACAGGGAAATGGCTTTATACCATCCTGAAACCTTACCCTAGAGAGTTAGTGGTAAAGACTGAGTGGGGTATAATTTGAAACTTAATAATTAAAAGAAGAGTGCAAATAAATTCCCATATACCATTCATTCAGAGTTAGTAGATTTTTACCCTTAATTTGGATATGTCTGATGTTTCCTCATGATTGGTGTTATGGTTTGGATGTAGTGTCCCTCAAAAGCTCATGTGTGAGACAATGCAAGAAAGTTCAGAGAAGAAATGATTAGATTATAAGTCTTAACCCAATCAGTGAATTAATCCCCTGATAGGGATTAACTAAGTGGTAAATGAAGTGGTAGGTGTGGCTGGAGGAGGTGGGAATTGGGGCTTGGCTTGGGGGTATACATTTGTAGCTGACCAGTGGAATCTCTCTCTCTCTGCTTCCTGATCACCTTGCGAGCTGCTTCCCTCTGCCACACTCTTCTGCATGATGTTCTGCCTCACCTAGAGCCCTGAGGAATAGAGCTAACCTTCCATGGACTAAGATTCTGAAACCGTGAGCCCTTAAATAAACTTTTCCTTCTCTACAGTTGTTCTGGTAGAGTCTTTTAGTCACAGAAGCAAAACAGCTGACTAAAACAATTAGATTCAAATAATACATTTTGGGAAAGAATGTCATAGAAATGTTCTTTTTTAGTGTATCACATCAGAAAGCATCTGATACCAGCCTATTTCTTTCCCCCTTCCCTCCTTTTCTTCTTCTTCTTCTTCCTCAACTCCCACCCCTTGGGTGTGTGTATGTTTGTGTGTCTATGTGTTGGGAATTGAACTCTGGGCCTTGCACATTTTAATAAGCACATGTTCTATCCTTGGTCTCACTATTTCGTTTTCAAAGGGTCACAGACTACATATGCAGAAAATAAAGGGTCTTTGGCTCAAATTCTAAAGCTTAACTTTTCTCAGACCGTAGCTCCTTGACCTTTGAAAGTCTGAGCTTACTATTTGGCAGCCTTTCTCAGGATCTGGACTTCTACAGGGTGAGAGATGGTACTACGCAGGCCATTTCTTGGAGGTATCTCCAAAATGGTCTATAAGACTTTAGTGTGGAGGAGGAAACAGGTCTCCCTTGCATGCTTACCAGGCCTGCAGGGCACAGATGGGGTCTATCTCAGTAACGTACACAATGGAGCCCATGGCTTTCAGAGCAGCACAGCACCCCTTCCCAACCTGAAGTGGGGAGAGAGCACACATAAAAGAACAGGTGGTGAGAAATAGTTTCTCAAAGCTTCTGGTAAAGTGTACCTTCCTTCCCACCCTCAAACGGAATTTTGTTGAATAGATTCATGCTTGAGTTAAAACAAGAAAAACAAATGCAGTTCATAAACAAACTCTGGGGGCCCTTGCTTAGCACATTCATGTGCACAGAACACCCACACTCACGATTTATAATCAAAACACAAGCTAAAGGAACATCACAAACATTGGTGCTGGAACAAGTCAGAAAAATCAACCTAAGAAAAAATGGCAAAACGCAAAGGAAAAAAGAAAGACTGCACTTCAACCAGAAAGCCTCTAATTTTTTTTCTCTCCATCTAAAGTGGTAAATGAACATACTCTTACGTCCATAAGTATGGGCAATAGTTCTAGAATATGTCATCAAAACACATTTTTTAAAAAATATTTTTTAGTTGTAGATGGATATAATATCTTTATTTATTTTTATGTGGTGCTGAGGATCGAACCCAATGCCTCATGTGTGTAAGGTAGGCGTGATAACACTGAGCTACAGCCTCAGTCCCATCAATAATAAGTTAAACTTTACCTCTCCGTAGCCACAGACTACCACTTGCTTTCCACCAAACATCATGTCTGTTGTCCTTTTAAGTCTAGGGGGAAAAACATTTAAGTTAAAACAAACAAACAAATAAATAAATAATTATCTCCTGAGGTTAAATCAGGTTTCTTTCTTTTTTTTTTTTTTTTTTGGTGGTGGTGGTGGGGAGTACCAGGGATTGAATTCAGGGGCACTTGACCACTGAGCCACATCCTCAGACCTACTTTTGTATTTTACTTAGAGACAGGGTCTCACTGAGTTGCTTAGTGCCTCACTTTTGTTGAGGCTGGCTTTGAACTTGTGATCCTCCTGCCTCAGCCTCCGGAGCTGCTGGGATTATAGGCATGCCCCACTGCACTCGGCTGTTTGTGTAGTTCTTGTTGTTTATTTTTCATTTTGATGAAAAGCTTGGTTTCTACCCTACAGAAACTAATAACCAAAAGACTAAAGAACATATTTTCTCACTCCTTGCCATCCAACCAATTCTACGTATATGAGAGATTCACACCACCCCCCTTTATTCATGTTTTTCTTGGGAGTGGTGGGGAAGAGAAGATGAGAGTTATGTGGTAATTTTTTTCCCCCAGTATAGGGGATTGAGCCCAGGGGTGCTCTACCACATAGCTACATCCCCAGTCCTTTTAATTTTTTATTTTGAGACAGGGTCTCACTAAATTATTGAGACTTGCAATTCTCCCGCTTCAGTCTTGGAACTCTCTGGGATTATGGATATGTGCCCAGTTACAGAGTAACTTTTAAACATTAACAGCAATATATATAGACTTAATATATAATATTTAGAATATATAATATGTTTAAATAAGAGGAAAGATAAATAAGAAATTAAAGTGATTTTAATTTAGGAGCTCTGGTTTCATGAAAACATTATTTCAGCTTATTGATTCAGATAATATAACAATGGTACATGAGTAATACAGTTAGTGGTTTCAGAATGGCCAGTGGGTCCTACATTAATTCAACAGGGAGAGTAATTAGCAACAGAGTGAAGGAGAGCTTTGACACAAGTTGACACCGACCACAGAAGTAGTCAGTGAGTTTTATGGAGTTGATCCCTTCTCAGACATGTTCTATCTCAGTCTGTAATTCTCTACAAAGCTGATTCTGTTTCTGGGGTTTCTCAAAAGAATTTGTCAGAGTGATTTCTGGCTCCTCTTGGGATGCAATAAGACTCCTTTCTCTGGGAATCCTGTGCTAGGCAAAAGAAAGTTTTCAACTAAAAAATGGACTGTGTTGCAATAGACAATCTCTACAAATATTTGTAGGTCATTTTACTCTTTTATCTACCTGTTTACCTCTTCTGTTGAATAGAATCAATAAAATGTTCCAAAGGCAAAGTAGTAATCCTTCTTTCAATGATTTGGCAACTCTACCAATAAGTATACACACCCCAGTTAAGATCATCAAATACCAATAAGTGCAGAGGCAATTCTTGTTGAGTGAAGAGATAAGTCTGGCAGGGCTACTACTATACTTAGAAATCGTGGCTTAGGGGAGTGGTTCTGGAATGGCTAGCACAGCAAGGAGAATCAAAAGATCATATTTCTGGGTCTCCTTTGCTTCGACTACCCTCCACCATCCTTTTCTCCTCTCTTCCCAAGGAAGACACTCTCTCACTGTGACTACAGGGGGCTGTGGGGAAAAGGAAATATCATCAACCACTACTCTGCAAACAACAGCTAGGCACTTTTGTGGATGGATTCCAGTTAGGTAATGATTTCCCTGGGATCTTAAAATCCATATCTGTCATAAGGTTCAATGATAAAGAACAGAAAAGACCTCAGCCAAGAAAGGATTTTTTAAAAAATTTTCTTTTTAGTTGCAGATGGAATACTACCTTTGTTTTTATTTATTTTTATGCAGTACTAAGGATCAAACCCAGTGCCTTACACGAGCTAGGGAAGTGCTCTGCCACTGAGCTACAGCCCCAGCACCTCCAAGAAAGGATTTCTTTAAAAAATATTTTTTAAGTTGTAGATGGACACAATACCTATATTTAATTCATTTATGTTTATGTGGTGCTGAGGCAAGTGCTCTGCCACTGAGTCACAATCCGCCCCCCCCCCCAAAGGATTTTGGAAGGCTGGGTGCAGTAAGCTGTCTGGTGCTGAATTAGAATCATGCCAAGTTCCTATTTCTGTCTTAATTCTTCTAGCCCTAGGGTCTCTAGAGGAGCTCTTACATGATCTGAAAATCCTACCTGAAGCACTACCTTTGAAGCACTGGGAAAGCCTCAGTCTCCAGAAGGCTGCCCTTGCTGCATTTACACTACATCCTAGTTATAGGACTTCCCTTGTTGCCATGGGGAACCAGCCCAGAAACACAGAAGGTCAGTCACCAACACCTTTCTCATATAGACACTCTACTGGAGTGAGTGTTCTCCCCTTTCCATGCATCCCTCCCTGGAGCACAGTTTGCCTCTCCTTTCATCTCTCTGGCTCTCAGCTATGCTGAGAGGAACAACTGTTCTTGACCCAGTTGGAAAGTTTTTCACTATTGGCAGGTTCCTACAAGCTCTTAGCACTCAGAGAGTTTCTAGAGAATAGTTGACGTTTTCTTGTTTCTTTGCTGTGGAAACTAACTTTACTCCTGTTCCACTGCTTCTAGCTTTCTCACTTCATACATTTCTGACTTTAAAGAACATTTCTTACCTTCAGGGTAAACCCTGATTGGGAAGGATTCTGTCCATTTTTATGAACTGGTGCAGGTATCTTTATGAATTTTTTACTGAACCTAGTATAGGCTGCTTTTAGTTTCACAGATTTAGGAGTTGAAAAGTCAAAAAGACAGCTAGTTGTGTGGATAAGCAAATGGTTTAAGGAAAATACCCAGATTACTATTGATTTGATCAGGCTCAAGTATTCACAACAACAGCAACCCTTTTATCTACATAGAACTATGTGCAGAACTATAACAGACTAGACTAAAAATCTACTAAACTGTTCAATCTATCAGCTAATACTGTTGATCCTATAGTAGTAATAATTAACAATAGATGGAATTTGTATTGGATAGCCCCCAAATAAAAAAATTCAAAGCAAAAAGCTTCCCCTAAAGTCTAACTCAACCCTAGAACTTATTGTACAGAGTCCTAGAAAGAAGGGCAAGGGAGATTAACACTGAGCAAACTTATCTTCTCATTTAATCCTCACAATAACTCTTTGAGGTAGGTCTTACTGTCACCATTTCACAGATGAGGAAATACACATAGGAGAATTAAATAACCAGTCTATTTTTTATTTACAGTTAATAAGTAAACAACAGAGCCATCACAGTGATACATGCTTATAATTCCAGCTACTCGGGAGGCTGAGGCAGGAGGATCATAAGTTCAAGGTCAATCTCAGCAACTTAGTGAGACCCCTGTCTCAAAATAAAATAAAATAGGATGGGGAAGAGCTCAATGGTAGAGTGAACTTGGGTTCAATCTCCAGTATTGCTAAATAAATAGATAACAGAGTTCATTCTAGCTCCAATGCCCCGAGATTCCAGCAGGTTAGTAATATGTTCCATAGAGCCTTTCTTCACTTTTCCATTAACATACACATGATGGGAACCATCTGACTTGGCAATATTCTAAACCATTTTAATGGTTTCACTTAGGAAATTATGGTGTACTATAGTTTGGATCTGGAATATACCCCAAAGCCCAGCTGTTAAAGGCTTGGTCCTCAGATTGGTGCTATTGGGAGGTAATGGAAACTATGAAGTGGGGACTAGTGGAAGGTCTTCCAGTTACTGGCATGTCCTTGAAAGGGAAAGAGGGACCCCAACCCTTTCCTCTTCTTCTCTTCCCATGTCCTGGCTGTAGGGTGAACAGCTTTGCTTCACCACACTTCCCCTGCCATGACGTGCTGCTTTGCCACAGGCTCAAAAGAAACAGAGTCAACTGACTAAGGACTGAAACCTCTAAAGCTACAAACCAAAATAAATTCTTTCTCTTTATAAGTTGATTGTCTCAAGTATTTGTTACAGTAACAGAAAGCTGACTGACAAGTGGGATATTCCTAGCAACAATGAATGAATGTTAGAACACAAGTATAGAAACAAACTGAGTATTAGAAGAACACAGGATTTGGTATGAAATGAGTGGATTTTGTCAGACTTGCAGTACCTACAGATCTGAAAAAGCTAGAAATTCCTCTGGAAATTGTTTCTTCACCACAGGTTTCCAAATGGCCACAAAATTACATGACAGTTAGAATTTAAGAATTTTATGATACAGCATGAGACAGGACCTAGAATAGGATGACTACGAACTGTTTTCTAAATTATTAAAAATATTTGCTTGTTTATACTGAATTTAGTTAATGACTCACAGGTCTGATAGGGTCACAAAGTAAGAATTCTGCCTATTAATAGATACGAGCTAGTCCCATTGCTTAAGTAAAATGGATTTTCTTATAATAGTGATACCAATGTAGTTCTGGGTTATAAAATATTGGGTGTGAAGTGGTGACAGATCCAGAGGGGCCATATGAATCATTTCTAGAAATAACCAAAACCAAAAAGAAAGTAACTCAAGCTCATCTCAAAGATAATAAACATTACCCATCAAGAATTGATTCACGGCAACAGTACAGGTTGTCAAATTTCTGTTTGGTGACTGAGTCATTGACATTCATGGCTGGGACACAGAGCTTCCCAGCTTTGGACAGTTGGTACAGCCTGGGGATAAGAAAAGTCAAGAAGAATATAAAACAATGAGATGTTACAATCTTCTGTTGGTTTCATATCAAATCCTAAAAATGTATTGAGGAGGTGGGCTTGAGGGCATGAGACATGACAAGTTCCATCCTGTTAGGTGGATACTGAGAAATGAAGAATGTGTTTTAGAGGCTACATACTGCTTAGGAATAAAGACCTTATCCAAAAGTCATGTGAAGAAAATCCTTGACCTAACTTTAAGGCCTTAAATGTAAAAATTTTAAGTTTCATACTAATTTTACTTTACTCCCCCCCACCCCAGCTTTTTTTGTGGTGCTGGGGATTGAATCCAGGGCCTTGCACATGCCAGGCAAGTGCTCTACCACTGAACAAAATCCCCAGCCATGATTTTCCTTTTTAATTATAAAAGGAGTAACTTTAAGTACAATCTTAAAAATCATGCATAATCTCACTATTCTAAGGCAATAATTTTAATTTTCAAATAGCCTCAAATTTATAATGTCCATATACATACCTATAAATATGCATATCTATGAGTTTTATATTAAATTAGTCATTAAAATCAGATCTATTTGTTTTATTCAAAATTCATACCTTCTAAGAGTCTAAAGTTTATGTTATAACTTATGATTTTGTATATTCAAAAAGTTCATGATACACTGAAGTAGTCATGGTGGCTTATTCAGAATTTTCTTCCTACGAATTTTATTTCATAAGGTCTTTGTGGGTGAATAATTGCAAACAGAAATGATTTCAAATTTTATTAAGGGAATTATGTTCATTTGGGAACAGAACTCTAAGTCCTTGCTCTTTACATAAGCAAGTAAACTCTGTGAGGGTACAGTTTTTGTCTGTTTCGTCCACTATTAGATCCCTAGAACCTAGAGCAATTCACTGTAGAAGTTCAAAAAACATTTGTTGAGTAAATGGATTTGTCCAAAAAAGAACAAGCACTCACTGCATCACATGAACTAGAAAACATGAGAACCTCATTTGTTTTCCTTTCACTATTTTGTTATTTGTTATTTTCAAAAAAAGTGTACAATCTCAGATCTCATAGCAGGATCCAATTTTTAACATAATATGTTCTACAAGTACGTGATTACAAAATTATATATCTAGGCTGTATGAAGCCACTTTGCTCATGTTGAATCTTACCTATGGACTCCAGTAACACTCTCCTCGACTATGCCCTTGATTTTCTTAAACATATTGGGGTACTTTTTATAAATCCAGTGAGTAAGATCCCCTCCATCATCCAAGATCTGCAACAGTAAGCATCAGTAATGTTATTCATTTTGCTGAAGACTCAAGGGTTCTCTGGGTCTTGTGTCTCAATTTCTAGTTACCTATTTAAGGACATTTAAATTTCTCATATGGTCATACAAAGTAACTTAAAGCCAGAGCTAATGTAATAATCTACCAGTAATGATACTCAAGTAAAAGACAACAAGGGGGTAAAAGGCCAATTGTAATTCTCATAGCCAAATGACCCTCCCACATAACACATCTACTATATTACAATACCCTGCAATATGATGAGGATCTTTCTTTTTATGGGTTGACATCTTAAGTGGTTTTCTAATTAGCTCATGAATGTACAAAGATATTCACAAAGCCTAAACTTCATGTAGCTAATTTCTATAGGTTAAATTCGGGACTCTAAATATATTCAATCAAAGCTTAGCTTAAATTAAAGGATGAATAATTAGTCTCCATCTCAGAACAATGGTTTATAAAACTGCATTTGTTAATACTTTACTTCTCCCAAAGTAGAGGCACTCTCCCACCCAATGTATCAGGCAGCATTGTTGGGTTTTGCCTAGCACAACCTCACACTCTGTATAAACCAAATTAAAAATAACTAGGAAGCCGTGCAGCATGTAGGTGTGCAAGCATGCCTCTGAGCAGCTCATCACTATTTCAGGTTGGGATTAAAGATAAACACAATGCTGTGCCCACTGGAGCTTTCATCAGCAGAGGAAAGCTACTGAATTATAAATAAACTGAAGAAAGATCAGCTTAGAATACTATCAGGCACTAGGCTACGGCACTTGAGCCCTTCACTGGGCTGTCAGAAGTGTGCTTGGCAGAACTTTCTAAATTGTTATGCCTATCTGTCTAGAAAATCCCCAGAGCTGGCACGTGCCCATTTTACAGTTCCATCATATCAACCCTACCACAAGTACTAAAATGTCATCCTGAACCCCGAAGTACACAAACTCCCCAACTTCATGTCTACCATCTGGTCTTTTTCACTTCCAATCTATTTTCTCTGACTTACTCAATCTTGCTTGAGAGGAGAGACTGAGATAGGGCTCACATTAGAACTCTTATCCTCATTCCATACTTCAAACAGAAATCCTCAGAACTGATGCTCTAAAAAACCCAAAGGATTTTCTGAGTTTCTCTCTCCATTTTTGCCTGATGGAATCCCATGAGATTTTCTGTTTAGTCTCTAATCCCACAAAAAAGATCAGAGACAAAAAGGACTGAATAATTGTAAACTCTCTGGTCAGTCCCTCCATTCTCATCTACTTTTCCCTTTTAACAAAGGTATATGATATAGGCTATCTCTAACATTTATATAATGAATGTAGCTCATAATTTTCCTCATGTAATTCTATTATAGAAATTCTGTTCATCTGGGAATCTTCCTAAGGTTGGAAAGCAAGGAAAAGCATTAGATCTTGACAAGATCCAAAGAAGTACAGGGTCCTAATTTTTCTGGGGTGACAACTATTTTTGTCCTTGTATAATTGTCTTTATTAACTTTCCAGCTATTTGTGCTGGCTCCACATTTCATAAAAGCTCTCTGGGTTAAATACCATATCCTCCCTGTGTTTATGACTATAAAATTAGAGTTTTATTCCCAAGAGAAACCCCTTGGCATATCTTCTCTAGTGTCTGTCAGTCATTACTCTCTTCTGTCACTGTTAAAATTGCTAAAACGAGGTGACTCATCTTAGAGCCACTGTATTATATCCCTCTGGGATACAAAAACTTTAACCCAGCTTCATCAAACCAGCACCTGATGCCATGTGACTTGGACTACAGAATTCAGAAAAGACTGTTTCTCTGTCCTGTACCAGGTGAAGCCTGCTCCGTGGTCTTTAGCAATAAGCAATGGTTTCTTTTTTCAGTGGATTCTCTAATTTCTCCTCTCACTAATATGCAGAAATGTTTGCAAAGCCGGGGTGCCTCATACTCAGTGTAGCTTTTTGCCAGTATGTGAATCTAATGTGCTATATCAGCCTTCAAGATTTGTTCTTTTACAAAAATGAAACAGAAATAAAAATGAAGAAAAAATTTAAAAAAAATCCCAAACTTTGCCTGGTCATCTTTTTTAGGCAGGAAATGAATAAAGAGAAGAAATTTGAACTTGGAAGATCTTTGGGTATGCTATAAATTCAGTACATTAATTCTTTTAAAAAGCTCAGTACATCAGGGGCTGGGGGTTTTCATTTATTTAGTGTTTTTGGTGGTTGCTACTGGTGGTGTGGGGTGGGGGTAGTGGTAGGCAGTGGCAGGAGATGGAAATGCATTACCCTTGCTTTTAAACCAGCCAATGCTCTTGGGCAGAATTTTAATATTACTGAGAAAAATGAATGCTTCCAAATGATCAGTACCAACAATTAAGTCTCTGAAGTTGCTTGTTTTAAATATTTTGTTTTAGTTGTAGTTGGACACAATACTTTTATTTTATTTTTAGGTGGTGCTGAGGATTGAACCCAGGGCCTTGCACATGCTAGGCAAGCGCTCTACTGCTGAACCACAACTCCAACCCCTAGTCTCTGAAGTTTTAAGAGGTTCAATTCTCTTGGGAACCCAGGTATCGCAGATAGAAATAGAGCCATTTTCCTTCCTTCTTGTTGGGAAATCCTCTCCCAGGTCATAGAGCCCTCCCTACCATCATCCTATCAAACACACACAGAAGTGGGTTAGCAGAAATCTGACCCACCATGTTTGGCTGCCAGCCCTCCACATTCACACATCTGTCAATGCACCACCAAAAGTCATCTTCTGACTCTCCTTTCCAGGCAAAGACAGGAAATCCTATGAAAAAGAAATAAAGAGAAACCAGTAAAGGTTGTAAAAAGAGCTGACTCCCAATTTTTGGCAAGAAGTCACTGATTTTCCCCAATTCTAAACACTCTCAATCTTGTTATATTCCTTGGACTGACTTTCTTCAATGATTAGTATTGCCTTCAGCCCTTTTACCCATTCTTTTATCTTTGATGGTTATTTTGTTCTTGTTAGCCCAAAGAGGATAAGCATAAAGACAGGAGTATGGTGGTTTCTAAAAATATGACTAAAGGGAAAAAAGAAGAAACCAGAAATAAATACTTCTTGATTCAGTCAAACTGGCACTCTTACCATTTCCCAACTGCACTTCGATCTTTGTTGCTTCTATACTTTAGTCATCCCACCCTCAGGAAAACTTCATCAGGAAAACTCTCATGCTTTCCTCCATCTGCTAAAATGTTTGCTTCATGTCATAGCCCAGTTAAGTGTCATGTTCCTAATGAAGACTAATTAACCCAGTTGGAAGCAGGTGCTCAAGGAATCCAAACTTTTCTAAATCTACTGTATGTGTACTGAATATGAATTCATGCTCAATTGTCATATTTACTACATATGTCCTTATATTATCATTATTTATGCAAATGTATTCTCTCTCTTCTAGTACAGTGTAAGATTCTAAGGGCAAAGATATTGTCTCATTTGTCTTTTTTTGGGGGCGGGGGAATCGAACCTGAAGGGCCTCTACCACTGAGCTACATCTCAAGCCCTTTTAATTTTTTAAATTTTTAGACGGTGTCTTCTCACAAAATTGCTGAGGCTAGCCTTGAACTTGAATTCTTCTGCTTCAGCCTCCTGAGTCCCTGGGATTTCAGGCATGTTGTACTGCACAGGGCCTCATTTGTTTTTTGATCTCTTTTTTAAAATTTTATTTATTTTTATTTTTTTAGTCATACATGACAGCAGAATGTATTTTGACATATAATACATAGATGGAATGTACATACATCAATCATATTGTCTATTCTGCTGCCCTTCCTATCCCTGTTTTTTTATCTCTTAAAATAATAAACATTTGTTGGGAAAGAAAAACAATGATACATATGTACAACTCATTGGGCTATTCATTTAATATTTGTGTACTTTTCTATCATATGTACATCAATAAAATTTTATAAATAAATGAATATAAACAACAACAACAAAAAACCACAAATGAAATGCCAAAAGTACTAGCAAAAGGAGAGACATGCATGCTGTGTAAGGCTTTTCCAGGGGCTCTGACATATTGCTTGGTTGGTTCCCTGATCTGTGCCTTGCATCAGAAAGTGAAGGCAGGAAGCTGACAAGGTCCATACTTCCCTATTTCTTTTGTCCTTCAAGTGTCAGTAGATGTTATGATCAAAATTAATTTGCCAGGTCAAGTCCTCTTTACTGCTGAAGCAGAAACACCAAACATCAAACCAGAGGAAACTATTGATTGCAAAACCTGCAAGGCCACAAAACTGTGGCTGAAGCATTCTTTTCTCTAATCCACATTATCTTAAGACAGCCAGTAACATTCACCAGTGTTCTATTTGTCAAAGTGGAGCACGAATAACAGAATATTACATATAGGTACATATATGCCAACTACAAAAGAACAAAGTTAACTAGATTGTATTTGACAAGAGAAACCTAGAAAAAGAGCAAACTTATCAAGAACAGGGATCCATTTCTTACCAGGCAAATGCTTTACTGTCAATCTTTCTAAAACATTTATATACAGACAATGGCACTTCTGGGAGACTTCCTTTAGCCAAAGACATTAGAAAACAAGCAAAAGAACTTACCACTTTCTGCTAGAGCAGCAGCCACTTCATTGAGAGTGGAATAGATGTTACAGGCAGCCCATCGGCACTGTGCCCCCAGAGCACCCAGAGTTTCCATAAGTACCTGTGTTAAAGAGAAGACAGGAGATGAACAAGCTTATACTAACATATATTTTTTAATAATTATGTGTATGTGTATATGTGTGTGTGTGTATATATATATAGCTGTAGATGAACACAATACCTTTACTTATTTATTTATTTACTTATTTATTTTTGATACCAGGGATTGAATTCAGGGGTACTAGACCACTGAGCCACATCCCCAGCCTTATTTTGTATTTTATTCAGAGAGAGGGTTTCACTGGGTTGCTTAGCACCTCACTCGAGATCCTCCTGCTTCAGCCTCCCGAGCCTCTGGGATTACAGATGTATGTCATCACGTCTGGCTTTATTTATTTTTTAGGTGGTACTGAGAATTGAACTCAGTGCCTCACACATGCTAGGCAAGTGCTCTATCACTGAGTTACAACCCAGCCCAAGTTTATATATTTGACAATGAGAAAGTACATCAGGAATAACAGACCAATAATTTTTAAACCATGCTCTATAGAACCTCTCCAGGAGCCGGGGACATGGCTCAGTGGTAGATCACTTGCCTACCATATGGGAGGTTCTCGGTTTGACTTCCAGCACTGTCAAGAAGAAAGGCAAGAAGGAAGGAAGGAAGGAGGATCAACAGAACCTCTTCAGTTTTCTGAACACAGGGCAAGGCAAGAGGCTCCAGCTGAATTCTATGCTTCACCCTATTTGTATACTGAATCTGCCTAATATTTCATAAAACTAAGGACTTCAGAAACCCCCTCCCTTTTTTTTTTTAACAAAACATACACTTACAGTTCTGCTTCTGCTTAGGATTCAGAAAAAACAAGAAAAACTTCCACCACCCTAACAACAAGAAAAATCTGGTAATCTATAAAGTTAAGCTTCAGCCCATCAAAGAGCCAAGGTCGTAAAATGACCAAGTAAACTGAACTCCCAAGAGTGATAAGTCTTTATTTTTTTAATTGTAGTTGGACACAATAACTTTGTTTTATTTATTTTTATGTGGTGCTGAGGATTGAACCCAGTGCCTTGCATGTGCTAGGAGAGTGCTCTTCTGCTAAGCCACAACCCCAGCCACTGATAAATCTTTTTAAAGTAGGAGGAAAGATTGTTTTGCCTTTGGCAAAATATGGGAGGAATAGGTGGTACTGAGATAAGAAATAGCTGCAATACTTGAGATAAGAAAAATTAACTAAAATTTTAATTAAAGGCTAAGCATTGGCTAGGCATGGTGGCACATGCCTGTAATCCTGGAGTCTTGGGAGGCCGAGGCAGGAGGATCGAGAGTTCAAAGCCAGTCTCAGCAACTTAGCAAGGCCCTAAGCAACTCAGTGAGACCCTGTCTCTGAATTAAACACAAAAAAGGGCTGGGGATGTAGCTCAGTGGTTAAGTGCCCCTGGGTTCAAGACCTAGTACAAAACAACAACAAGAAAAATAAAAGGCTAAGCATTGGAAAGTTTGTCATATGGATTTCTGGAGCCCCAGTTAGACATGAGGAGTTTCACATGCAGAGAGCTGATGGCTGGGCCCAGAGGCAGGCATGGAACCTGGACATATTTCTATATTTTTCTCACTGTAGGAAGAATAGGATTCATGACTGTCTTCAGGTACCATGTAAAGATTCAGTGCTCCTGAGGGGGGGCAGAAACAAAAACTCTCTGCTTCTGGGAGAGTAGCAGGGAACCCTCTTGAGCACAGGACAGTTCACGGATCTGCTACCTCTCCAGGAAGGGCAAAAAACATCTTTTGCCTGAGACTCCCACAGGTACAAGGCAAAATCTGGCTGCTACATAAAGGAGAGGCAAGAACGCTGCCTGCCTAACACTGACTGGACTTCTCCAGCCCTCACCAGGAGGCTGACCCTGGGAAACAAAGAGCAACCACTTGTGCTATAGTGGGGGCAGGCACTTGAAGACAGAGTTCCCTGTAGAATATATATACTGAAGCAGTTGAATGCTGAGGATGATGGCAGAAACACTAGAAAAGCCCTCTGGAAGTAAAATCAAATCACAAGGTAACAGTATCCCACTGCTAAAGGAATTTGAAGCCTTTGATGCACAACAACAAAAGCTAAATCTAGTTCAATTCATAGCTGTAACAAAAAATAATATGCTGTCACTCAAAAAATTTTAAGGAACACAAAAAAGTGACAAAAGTAAGCCCAGTGTCAAGAATTACAGCCAGAAGCTAGGAGTGGTGCCTGAAGTAGGAGGATCACAAGTTCAAGCCAGAGTCAACAACACTGTGTGACTCTTCTCAAAAATAGAAGGGATACCTGGGCATGGTGGTCTATAATCCCAGTGACTCAGGAGGCTGAGGCAAGGGGGTTGCAAGTTCAAAGCCAGCGCTGGGCAACTTAGCAAGACTGTCTCAAAAAAAAAAAAAAAAAAAAAAAAGCAAGTACTGGGAATTAGCTCAGTGGCAAAGCACCCAGTGGGATCAATCTCAGTACCAATAGATATGCATAAAAAAATAAATAAATAAAAAGGGCTCTAGCTCAGCAATAGAGCACCCCCAGATTCAATCCTTTGCTGTTAAAAAAAAAAGAGTTAATAAGCAGTTATTTTCCAAAATTAATAAAAGAGGATCCAGAAACAATGACATTCCAATAGCAAAGATTATATTAATGCCCAGATCTTCTTAAAAGAGCCAGGGGTCCTTGGAAATATAACTGATTCCAAGGCTACAGCAGAGCTTAGAATATCTTCTACTGCAATCAAGAAAACGTTCAAAGACATCAAAATACAAGCCATGGAAGCCATACCAAAGGGCTCCTCCTGGCCTGGGGACAACATAAACATCAAAGTAATGATAGTAAGGCCTATCACCCACTACATAAAATAAAAAACAAAAATTTTATACAAATAAAAATAAATGAAGGCTGGGGCTGTAGCTCAGTGGAAGAGCGCTTGCCTGGCACATATGAGACACTGGATTCGATCCTCAGTACCACATAAAAATAAAATAAAGGTATTGTGTCCATGTATAACTAAAAAAAATAAATGCAAAGTCTAATAAAGAATAGGATAGTTACAAAAATGCATTAATTACAAAGAGAAAAAAATAACTTTTATGAAGGAAAAGCAGGGAGATTTCATCTTACGGGATCAAACAACATCAACAATATGGAACAAAATGAAATTATAACCACCTAATTGGATTCAGTGGGGAAAATGCAGCATCATTTCTGTGATAGTCCTATTATAGATGCATAATCTCAATCAAATAATGAGGAAGCAGCAGAAAAACATAAACTGAGGACATTACAAAATAATTCCTCTGTAATCTTCAGGAGTATCAAGCTCATGAAAAGCTAAGAAAGAATGAGTAACTGTTCTGGACTAGAGGAGATTAAAGATATCCAAAGTACATGTATGAAGACATGAATTGGTGTGAACATACTTTATATACAGAGATATGAAAAATTGTATTCTATATGTGTAATAAGCATTGTGATGCATTCCACTATCATGTATTTAAAAAATAAAAGCAATTAAAAAAATAAAAGAAAATAAAGGAGACCAAAGAGAAACATGACAATCAAGTGTGACACAGGTATGGACTGGATTATTTTGTTATGAAAAGTCCTACCGAGAGGCTGGAGTTGTGGCTCAGTGGTAAGAGCACTTGCCTAGTATGTGTGAGGTCCTGGGTTCGATTCTCAGCACCACACACAAATAAATAAATAAAATAAAGGTCCATCAACATCTAAGAAAAATATCTAAAAAACAAAGTACTACTGAAACAACAAGTGAAACTCGCATTGGATCTGAGGAGTAAGTGGTAATAAACAATGTTAATTTCCTAATTTTGATGAATGTACTGATTGTATAAAAAGAATGTCCTTGTTCATGGAAACTATACACTAAATATTTGGGTATTGCTGTGGTCTGAATGTATGTGTACCCCAGTGTCTTATGTTGAAATCTAACCCCCAAGGTAGCAGTATTAAGAGGTGTGCCACCTATGAGGAATAAGCCTCAACAGACACTGAATCTGCTTGTCCTTGCCCAGCCTCTAGAATTGTACATAATACATTTCTTTTGTTTATAAATTATAATAAATAGCAAGTTTATGTTGTTTATAAACTACTCAGTCTAAAGTATTTTATTATAGCAGCCCAAGATAACTAAGACAAAGGTGAAGGGAGTATTAGGTTAGCAACTTACTCTTCAATGGTTCAGAAAATAAAGTTGTCTGTGCTGAACTTCCAATTTTTCTGTATATCTGTATTTATTTTGAATTTTTAAAAATTATTAGAGCCAGGGACAGTGGCATATGCCTGTAATGCTAGTGACTCTGGAGGCTAAGGCAGGAGTATTACAAGTCTGAGGCTTGCCTTAGCATCTCAGTGAGACCCTGTCACAAAACAAACACACAAACAAGATAGTTGTTGGTGGTGGGGGGTGCTGTAGCTCAGTGGTAGAGCAACCCTGGATTCAAGCTCCAATACTAAAAAAAAGAAAGAATTGTGAGTCAAGACAGTTGGCTATTTGGGATCAAACAGGAGTAAAGGCAGGTGAGGAAGCAGAGGAGGAGGATAGAGCTTAGAAACTGTTTAACATGACTTCAAATCATTATTATTTAGAAGGAAAAGCAATGGAATTAGGGTTAGAAGAACTGTGGGAAAACACCTAAAATATATAAATAGATCTGTGTCTATTAGAAATATGGACAGGAAACCATTAACCATGGTAGTTATTTGTGGAGACTGGTTTATGAGACTTTTTCTTTCTTTTGTGAATGCACAGTTTTTTTTTTTTAAAAAAAATCTTTTTATTTGTTGTTTTTAGATATACATGATAGTAGGGTGTATTTTGACATATTATACATACACGGGGTACAACCTATTACAATTTTGATTCCATTCTTGTGGTTGAACATGCTGTGGAGTTATACTGGTCATGTATTCATATAGGAGTAAAGTTATGTCTGATTCATTCTACTATCTTTCCTATTCCCTTCCTTCATTCCCCTTTGTCTAATCCAATAAGTTTCTATACTTCCTCTCCCTATCCTCCCTTATTATGGGTTGGCATCCAAATATCAGAGAGAACATCTGACCTTAGGTTTTTGGGACTGTCTTATTTCACTTAGCATAATATTCTAGAGTACCATCCATTTATCAGCAAATGTCATAATTTCATTCTTTATGGCTAATATTCCACTGTGTATGTATGTATGTACTGCATTTTCTTTATCCATCTGTTGAAGTGTACCTAAGTTGGTTCTATAGCTTGCCTACTGTGTATTGAGCTGCTATAAACACTGATGTGGCTGTGTCACTGTAATATGCTGATTTTAAGTCCTATGAGTTGGATAATGGTGGTTCATCCGAAGTTTTCTAAGGAGTTCCCATACTGCTTTCCAGAGAGGTTGTACCAATTTGCAGTCCCCCCAGCAATGTATGAATGAACCTTTTTTCCCACATCCTCAGCAACATTTAAAAAAAATTTTTTTTTAGTTGTTGATGGACCTCTATTTTATTTATTTATTTATATGCAGTGCTCAGTACTACCACTGAGCCACGACCCCAGCCCATCAGCAACATTTATTATTACCTGTATTCTTAATAACTGCCATTCTGACTGGAGTGAGATATAATCTCAGTATAGTTTTAATTTGAATTTCTCTAATTGCTAGATATGTTGAAAATTTTTTCATTTATTTTTGACCATTCATTTTTCTTCTGTGAAGTGCCTGTTCAGTTCCTTTGCCATTTACTGATTGGGTTATTTGTTATTGGGTTATTTGTTACTGAGACTTTGTCTTTCTGCATTATAATCTTATGGTAATGTTTGAAGATTCTTAAATGGACATGAATATGTAATCAGGAATATAAAATAGAGATCTAAAGCAAAAGGAAAAAATACTCTTGTAACTATTTTAAGGAAAAAGAAAAATATAAGGAAGTAATGATAAAATAATATTAAAATTGATAAACAGTGATTAATACTAAGGAAAAATAGAGAGGGAACCCTGAAGGCTGGTAATGTTCAGCGAGCGTGGAGATAAACAACAAACTAGATATAACTTAGCAACATGAGACAGTAGAGAAATACTTACTATTTTAAGTCACCATGTCTCATGTCCCTGACTGAGGAGGCCCAAAAAAGGTTTCAAGAGCATTTCTGCCTCAATTCATTAGACTATAACTTCAAAAAGAGTTAGCTTTCAATTTATTATATTAATTTTGGTCAGTCAAGGCACTCTATTCCTCAGAGAATATAGAACCCAGAAAAGTCTCAGAGTGAAAACAGAAATCATCTGTCTTGAGGAATCTCTACTGTCCTTAATCAGGAATGTGACCACATAAGAGTGTGCTTCGGGAGAGACAATCTTTTGAAAGTCAATCTGGACTTTCGCATATTTTTTGAGCTATACAGATGACTCAGACCTTATAAATTCCATAATAGACTATTTTCTCAATCTACCTATTTCCCTCTAGTGGTATCAATATGGTTGTATCACATCTTTATTTTTACTTATTTGTTTATTTGTAGTGCTATTACATCTTTGAGGATGACTCAAAGAGAAGATTTAGAACACTAAAGGAGCATTTTTGGTTGTCACAATGATTGGCAGGGGAGTGCTACCAGCATTTATTGGGAAGGGCCAGGGATCTGGACATGATGAAAGTGCAGGACAGCCATTTATAACAAAAAATCTGTGCCAGTCTGGTATAATTTTCAAATGTCCCACTGAAAGTTCACAGGTGAAAAAGCCATTTATAATTCTCAGAGTTAGAACCCAATTTCATGTTATACATTAAGAATATTTTTATAGTTTTAATACAAAATAAGAATAATTTTTTCAGGAAGGCAACAATTATGTAAATCAAGAGAAAACTCATACTTTTCATTGTGGTTGTTGCTCAGAAATTTACAGAGTTGTTTTCTATTTCAGAAAATCATATAATTTGGTAATGCTGCCCTGATGCTCTGGAATCAATAACACACATATTCTTCCACAGTGCCCAAGAATCACATACTGAAATTTTTAAAAATTATAAATTACTTTCCTCTTATTCTTCTTTTGTATATAAGATCTTTTTTTTCCAGGACTGGGGATTGAACCTGGGATACTTTAAAATGGGGACTTTATCTCTAGCTCCCCTGCCTCTTTTCAACATTTTATCTTATTTATTTACTTATTTCTCTTTTTTTTTTTTTTGACACAAGATCTCACCAATTTGCTAGATCACAGGTGTGTACCACTGTGACTGCCTTAAGTTAATATATATTTTTTTTAATTTAAAATTTTTGTGTGTGGGCTGGGGATGTGGCTCAAGTGGTAGCGCGCTCACCTGGCATGCGTGTGGCCTGGGTTCGATCCTCAGCACCACATACAAAGAAAGATGTTGTGTCCGCCAAAAACTAAAAAATAAATATTAAAAAGTTCTCTCTCTCTCTCTCTCTCTCTCACTCTCTCTTTTAAAAAAAAATTGTGTGTACCTAAATATGCTATATCTGAATTTCATTTTGAGACAATTTAGGGACACTAAAATATTTATAGATAAAAAGGAGTCATTAAATCTGTCAAGGGCAGGAATCACTGTTCTAAGCCCACTGTGATTCTAGTCCCCTTCCCAGGAATGGAGGAGCATGGGCATGTGATCAGTTCTGCTCAGTGAGACCCAATGGAGAATCCTCAAGAACTTCTGGGAAAGGTTTCCTTGCTCTTAAGAGAAAGGAAGAAATGGTTCTTCCTTTTCATGTCAGCTTGTTTTGACTAGACTAGTTGTAACCACCTTACAATCAGCAAGCACACTGAGGAGGCAGCCTAAGTGAGTTATGGAGAAATGCAGTGGAAGCCGTGAGATCTTGCATCTGAAGTCACTCTTCCCACTGGACTCTCCTCCCTGATGAAGCCAAAGGGTGCTCTACCACTGAGCTACATCCTCAGCCTTTTTCATTTTTTATTTTCAGGGCCTCATTAAGTTACCCAGACTGGCCTCAAACTTGTGATCCTCCTTCTTTAGCCTCCAGAGTCACTGGATTATGAGTGTGTACCACTCTGGCTCCCACTGCACTTTTAGCTATGTAACATAATAAATTTCTTTACATATAAGTCAGAATCAGATGTTTTCCTTTCTGCAACTGGAACCAGGCTAACACAAAGTTGCACCGTAGAGATGACAGTGGAAGGGATAGTAAGAGGAAGCAATGTAGTACAGTAGAGAAAGTCTAAGCTTGCTTATATTGATACACTGATGTATTACTAAACCCTCAGAGCTTTAGTTTCCTTGTTTACAAATGAAAAGAGGAGTCTCTGTTTTACATCATGTTGTGAGGATTAACGAACTCCATGTCCAGCTGTTAACTTGGTGCTGGCATGTTATAAGCACTCAATGGCTGGTGGCAATTATTAACTATTGCTGTTAAGAGGAGAAGGAACAGGACTCACAGCAGTCTGCGCAGTGATGTGTGTGCAACCCACAATTTTGGCTCCAGCCAAAGGCTTTTCTCCTTGAGCTCGCTTCCTCAAAGCCATCAGTGCAGGCATTTCTGAAAAGGTCCAATACAAACAGCAATATTAGGAAGGAGGGAACAAAAGATAAAGGAATAAACAGAAAAACTTATTCTCTTAGATTTCTCCTAAAACTTGGAATAGAACCACCATTTGACCCAGTTATCCCACTTCTCAGTGTATACCCAAAGGACTTAAAATCAGCATACTACAGTGATGCAGCCATGGCAATGTTTATAGTAGCTCAATTCACAATAGCTAAGCTATGGAACCAGCCTAGATGCCCTTCAACAGATGAATGGATAAAGAAATGTGATATACATACACAATGGAATATTAGCCATAAAGAAAAATGAAATTATGGTATTTGCTGATAAATGGATGGTACGCTAGAATATCATGCTAAATGAAATAAGCCAATCCCCAAAAAACCAAAGGGAGAATGTTCTGATATGCAGATGCTAACACACAATAAGGAAGGTAAAGAATAGAAGTTCATTGGATTAGACAAAGGAGAATAAAAGGAAGGGAGAATGAGAATAGGAAAGACAATAGAATGAATTGGACATAACTTTCCTATGTTCATACATAAGTACATGATCAATATAACTACACATCATGTACGACCACAAGAATGGAAGTTATATTCCATATATGTATAGTATGTCAAAATACACTCTACTGTCATGTATATTTTAAAATAATGAATTTTTTAAAAGGGAAAAAAATTTATTCTCTAAGGTTAAGATTCTTCTGCTGGTCAGGTTCTCTGTTAAATCAGGTTTCTCAAGGGATCAAGATATTAACCAGAATTTTCTTTTATAAGGGGATTTCAGAGGCAAATGTAGGGTTCTGACTCCCTATATGCCAGTCCTAATAGTCCCTTCTATACCCCCTAGAGTCTCCTTTCCCATAGTGTTTTCTGAACTTGGAATTTTTCATTTTAAGTATCCTTGACTATCACACTGAAATTTCAAAAGCTAGTAGGCCCCAGGATGAACAAAGAGATTAACATGGACAAAAGACACAGGCAGGTGGAGAAGGTGCTTGCTTTCTTTACCTTGTTCAGCAATTTCAATTTCTCTTCGTCCAAATTCTGCCTGTTTGATGTTCTTGACACAGAAGTCACTGCTTCCCTTAGAGTTCTTTTGCTGTTTGTCCCTGGGGGATGTCTCATCATCAGAGCTATCTGTATATGAAGCCGCTGGAATGATAGAAACAAAAACCCTTAGGGAAAAAAAATTTGCTTCCTCTAAAATTCCAAATCATGGAGGAAACTGAGGTTTCTCTATTCCTTAGCACCATACAAATTTACACCTTTGGTAAGCACCTAAATGGCACAATGGAGCTGCCCCATCATCTGTGGTAAAGCACTACCCACAGGTCAGAAAGGAGAACCCAAGAGATTGTCAAAAACATTCTCCCTAGATTATATCAATTTAGAATCTAGGGCTACCTGTTTTTTGTTGTTGTTGTTGTTTTGTTTTTTTGGATACCAGGGATGGGGATTGAACCCTGGGTCACTTTATCACCGAGCTATATCCCCAACCTTTTTCATTTTTCATTTTGAGACAAGGTTCTCAGTAAGTTGCTGAAGGCCTTGCTAAATTTCCAAGGCTGGCCTCGAATGTGCAATCCTTCTGTCTCATCCTCCTGAGTTGCTGGGATTATAGGAAAACGTGTGTCACCACATTCCACAATGGCTAACTTTATCTTCAAAACATGTAGAGGTTCTTGATATGCAAAAAAAAGAGAGGTTACACCATGGTAGCAATAGGTAAACGTTCCTGATGAAAGATTGAAGTAATTAACTTATGAGTTTCTGGGATCCCAGCTATCCTTCTCTATCTGTTGCTTAAATGCCTGATTTCACTTGTATTTTAGTACAATAACTAAGACCTAGAAAATAAGAAACCCATGAGAAAGTAATTAAGAACCACAAAAAGTGTTTGTCTGATAACAGAGCTTTCTTTTTCAAGACTGGCTTTGATGGGGCTGAACCATGCCTGCAGACCCAATTAGACACTGACAATGAAGTATTCAATGTGCTCTTCCTTTTTCTTGGCCTCAGTGGGTCCTGCATTAAGCATTTTAGATTCCCAAATTGGTGAATAAGTTCTCTTTTGGTACAATAATGTTCTCATAACCAATCCCTTTAGTGATATACATTAGTAGGGGAAAAGTCCAAGTGACCAACAGGTAGCTGCTGCTACTGCTATTCACATGCTTAGCTAAAGTCTTCTTAGTCTTCATATAATTCTGTAGTTGCTAATGAGTTACTGGATGCTTCGAACCAATTTTCCTTCTTTAATTTATGTTCAAGTTTCAGAGGATAGTTCTTCCTCACTCTCCGAGTTTTTAGGGGAGTGGGGAACATAAAGCATTGCTATAAAGTACCTTATATTACTCAATAGAATAAAATGTTTACCATCACTTTTAAGGGTAGAAAGCTGCAAAAGCACAGAGCTCCTAGGGCCTATGGTGCTCTGATCTGCTTATATCCAGAGAATTAAGACATTGCTGGGATTTCTTAGCAGAGGGTCTATCTCTAGGGGTGCTGTAAAAGGCAAGTCTGACTTTGTCCAGTTAATCAGGCACAGCTCTGCAACACTGTTGGGGCAGCAGGGGCTTGAGGATCTCTCTTGAGCTGGAAAACTGCCCTGGAGCAAAGTCCTAACACGAGGCCACAGGAATGAACAGGGGCACCATGGGAGGTGAGGGAATTAGTAAATTCCCAAAGAGACTTTTGTTCTTTAAAGGAGCTAATCTGTACAAAAAGTTTCTGGTTCCCTCTCCTAAAGTGAGTAAGAGCTCAAAGTACTTTTGGCAACAGAACTCAGAAAGAGCTTTCTGGGCAGTCAACTGTTTTACTAATCAATATTCTGATATAGCTTAGGAGTTGAGGCTTAGGGGAACTATCCTTCTTCAACCTGAGAGAAGAAAGATAACAGCCTCCCCCAATCCTGATCCAAATTTACAAGAAAATTACTTTTGAAGAAAGAGTCAACATTCAGAATGACTTTGAAATTTCATGTTTTCCCAAAGCCATGATGATTTTTATGCTTCCCAGTAGCCATTTAAATATAGTGGTCACATGTTCTGGAGTCAGACAGACTTCAGTTGAAGACTCAGTCTCTATTTCTGGGTATATAAAGTACAGATGATATCAGAGCCTATTCAGTAGGGCTCCAAACCTATTCATGCATTCAGTCATTCACACTTTCATTTGTTTATTGAACACATTTTATCTATGCATCTACCATGTACCAGGCATGGTCTAGGTGCTGGGAATATAAGACAGATATAGATGGTCCCTACATTTATGGAGTTTTCAGTCTAGCAGGTGAGTCAGACATGAAAGAACTAATTATTTAGAGATTTTTTTTTCCTCCCTTCCCAATACAGCTGTAATGTGTGCTGTGAAGCCAGAAATCAGAATGCCATAAGATAGCATAATTATTTGTCAGGGTTGAAAATGCAGCTCAGTGGGAGAATGCTTGCCTACCATGAACTAGGCCTGGGGTTGAAGCCTAGTTTGATCACCAGCATGGGCAGGTGGTAAGGGCTGGAGATGTTGTTCAATAGTAGAAAGCTGGCCTAGCCTGCACAAGGTCCTGGGTTTGATGCCCAGCACCCCCAGAAAATAAAAAAAGAAAAACAAAACCTTGTCAGAGTCAAGTTGTTGAAAAAATTTAAAAAAAAAAGACATTACTAAATAAAGTGCTTAGTATAATGCTTGGCATAGAGTAATTAAGTCTTCAATAAATTATACCTGATATTATTATATGCTTTTGTACATAATTTAAATAATACCAGATATAAAATCTTTAAGCATTCTTACTCAGCTTTAGAATGAGTAAAGAATGACATACATACAAAATTATTTAGCAGTTTCTTTTTTTTTTTACTATCTCCGTCATCTCCTACTTAATCTACCAAAGCAGCAGGTGGTTGGCTGGCAGTGATTAAAAAGGTTGAGACACTAGTCCTAACTACTCAAAATAGCTCTCCCCGCCTATGTCTCTTTAGCCTCTAAGGATGAGTCAGGGGAAAAAACAAAACAAAAAACTAAACTAAAAAACTTCATCTTAAAGAGAAGCACTCCAATTTTTGGCTGGAGACTGCACCGCCCCCCATTCCTCCTACTTTCCCACCCTCTCTTTCTTGTACCAGGGATTGAACCCGCACTCCACCAACAAGTCAAATCCCCAACCCTTTTTATTTTATTATTTATTTTGAGACAAGGTATTGCTAAGCTGCTAAATTGCTGAGGCTGGCTTTGAACTTGTGATCTTCCTGCCTCAGCCTCCCAAGCCACTGGGATTACAGGCATGTGCCAGTGTACCCAGCTCTCCCTAATTCTAAGAATAAAATTGTTTACATCACCTCTCTATTCTAGATGCTAGAGGGAAAAATAGAAATATTTTACTTTCTTAACTTGGTCAACTGGTTATAATTAATTAAACCAATGTTTTTCTTTGAGCCAAAATGAATTTTTCCAAGTCCTTTATACAGAACTCCTGTCAGGTAAAAATCCAAAGCAGTAGTTGTTTAAATTGCACTAACGTGTGAACACAAAACAGCTGAAAGATCCAGACCAAGAGAACGTGTTATTTTTGCAAACATGGTGGAAAGATTATTCCTGAACTTAGAGTGACAGTTATATGCATTTATATTTTGAACCCACTCATTTCTGCCACTATATTTAAAGTGGCACATTCAGGGGCTTGGGAGAGCTCAGTGGTAAAGCAGTTGCATAGTATGTGCAAGGCTCTAGGTTCAACCTCCAGCACTGTGAAAAATAAATAAATCAATTAAATAAAATATAGATCAAGTTGCAGATGATTCCAATGTAGCTAGTGAAGTCTAACTAGCCCATCCCCTAAGATCATAGGCTGGAGGTTTGGTTCAGAGGCAGAGCACTTGCCTAGCATGCTGGAGGCCCTGGGTTTTGTCCTTAGTACTGCAAAAAAAAAAAAAAAAAAAAAAAAAAAAAAAAAAGATTGCACATTCTTGAAAATAGTTGAGGTAACATTAAACTAATATTCTTTCTAGAAAAAAATTAGAGAAAGCCAATACCTTAAGTCTGAATAAAGTTTCTAAAGTATTTGTAATTGTCAGCATACTCTGAAATAGTCTAATTTCATTTAAAAAAAAGGGGGGGGAATAATTAGCTGGTTGCAGTGGCACAGATTTGGAATCCCAGCTACTCAGGAGGATGAGGCAGGATAATTACAAGTTCAAGGCAGGCCTGAAGAACTTTGTGAGACCTTGTCTCAAAATAAAAAGTAAAAAGGGTTGGGAATATAGCTGAGAGGAAGAGTACCCTTGGGTTCAATCCCAGTACTAGGGGGAAAACAACAACAAAAAAATGCATTAATAAACTATTAGAGTATAAGATCCTAGATCTAGCTTTACCCCAATAGGTTAAGCAACTAATTTTCAATTTATCCAAATGTAAAATGGGGAGTATTAAGGAACCTCTTTCTCCCCATGCTCACCCTTTTCTCTAACTACCACTAGAAAGATTCTATCAGTAAATGAGATAATACCCTTCAGTTTATATGTAGAAAAGCAATATAAAGAATGATGTAGCTTTACTATTAGATGTGTTTCTGTTTTATGAGTTCCCAGAATTAAAACAGTTTGATGAATCACTAACCACAATCTAAGCCACAGAACATACAGAACATGCATCTGTGCATTCTGTGGCTTATACCTGATCTAGCTTTACTTCCTAGCAGCTGTAATACTGTAGGTTACTGCTAGAAGAGCAGTCAGAATTCTGGCTGGATTAATTCTATTAAACTACTTTAAGTCAAGAAATTCCTCTTGGGCCCAGTCTATTCATTTGGTAATGGAAGGAACAGTTGGGACCTTCGTGTCAGTCACTGTACAGCAGATTTCACCAATAAGATATGTGAAAAGCTATGACAGCAACCCAAATACAAACAAATAAAATTTTGTTGTTTGGAAGATATTTCAAACTTTATAAGCACCAATCATGAAGAAAGTGACTTCTGCTCATCTTTTACCAAATTAACTCACTGAAAAAACAGGATTTTTTCCAGAAATTTGTTAAAGAACACTCTGACCTTCCAGGATTTTGTGTGTGTGTGTGTGTGTGTGTGTGTGTGTGTGTGTGTTATTGGCAACTTAACCGGGGGTGCTTGACCACCGAACTATACCTCCTGACCTTCTAAATTTTTATTTTCATGCAGTCTCACTAGGTTTCTGAGGCTGGCCTCAAACCTGTGATCCTCCTGCTTCTGTCTCCTGAGTTTCTAGGATTATAAGTATATACCACTGTGCCTGGCAAGAATGAGCTGACTTTGAAGAAGACTCTTGTTCTTTTGCTTTTATGAGGCTTTTTGCTTAGGGGAAGAGTTTTGAGAAGTTTCTTCCTTATAAATGAATTTCAGAGATTAATATAGCCTTTTCCAACCTAGGTTCCCCTAGGATTAAGTCCTAATGCTTTGAAGCATGCATTGTATATAATGAATTAACTTCTCTCCCACACATCTAGAAAGGTACTAGTTATATATCATCTTTTGTAGAATTAAGAAAACAGCATATCAAATAATTTTCTATGTTCTATAAAAAATCAGAAGAGGAACTTTGGTTGAGAAAGGCTGGTAGCAGTTCTTAAAAGAAAGCATGGCAAAATTGGGTGTGAGGATGGTTAGAAAGAGAGAGAAGGTCATTGCTTATTTAAATCTCTAAGTATCTTCAGCAAAACAAAAGCTTTGGATGGGAAGGTATCTTATTTTGATATGTCATAAACCTTCTTTTGGCTGCTTATATATATGTAATATATCATTTTACACCTAAACAAAGGTGTAAAATATAAGGCTTCTGGGGTTATGGGTGCTGTTTAGTGGCACAGTGCTTGCTTAGCAGGCACAACTCTGGGTTTAACCTACAGCAGAGGGGAAAAAACAAAGAAAACAAAATTCTCAGAATGCCTTTTAAAAATATTTATTTATCGACTACCTTTTATGTATTAAACTTAGTTCTAAATGCTAGGAATACAGCAGTATAAAATAGATAAAAATCCCTGCTCCCATAAATCCATGATCAAATAGGTGGGAAAAGATAAAAATAAATTAATAAAATATATAGTATGGGACTGGGGTTGTGGCTAAGTGGTAGAATGTTCACCTAGCATGCATGAGGCACTGGGTTCAATCCTTAGCACCACATAGAAATAAAATAAATATATTGTGTCCACCTAAAACTAAAAAATAAATATTAAAAAAAATATAGTAGGTCATATGATAATAAGTGCTATGGAGAAAAAGGAAGAAAATATAGAGAGTGGGTGAGGTGATTGTACAACATTTACATATAATTAATTTTCTATTAAATTATTTATTTATTCTAATTTGTTATACACCATGGCAGAATGCAATTCATCTCATATTACACATATAAATAATTTTTTTAAAACGTAAAGGGCAGAGGGAATAAGGTTTAAAGTCACAGTTCTGTGTTTAAGTTCTTTTTTTTTTTTTAAATCTTTATTTTATTTATTTATTTTTATGTGGTGCTGAGGCTCAAACCCAATGCCTCACATGTGCTAGGCAAGCACTTTACTGCTGAGCCAGTACCCCAACCCCAGAGCACAATTTTTCAAGTCACTAATTGTACACTATATGATTAATTTTTAATTGACAAAATTTTATATATTGCATTTATTGGATACAACATGATGTTCTGAAAAAGTATATATTGTGGAATGCCTCAACAGAACTAATTAATATATGCCTCATCTCACAAGCTTTCTTTATGGTTAAGAACACTTAAAATTTACTTTCTTGAAATTTTGAAGAACATAAGCCAGGCTGATGAGGCACAACTATAATCCCAGTGATTCAGGAGGCTGAGACAGTAAGATTGAAAGTTCAAGGCCAGCCTCAGCAACTTAGCAAGGCCCTAAACAACATAGTGAGACCCTGTATCAAAAAATAAAAAGGGCTGTGGATGGCTCAGAGATTAAGTACCCTTGGGTTCAATTCCTGGTACCTCCCTGCCCTCCACCCAAGAACATAATATAATAATACATTGTTATTAACCATGGTCACTATGATGTATAAAATTTTAAAAGAATAGCCAGGATAGGCCTGAATGTGAAGGTGATATCTGGTGAAGAACTGAAGGAGGCAAGATAGCCAGCCACTCATATATCTGGGGAAAAAAAAAAAAACTTTTTAGGCAGGAAACAAGTGCAAAGGTTTTGAAACAGGACAGTGACTGGCATTTTTCAAAATAATAATAAAGAGGTTGGCTACTATGGTTGGAGGGGACTGAACAATTATGGGAGGAGAGAGTTTTGGAGAAGTAGATATGATAAGAAACACAATGGGAGGCTGGATGGTATGGAGCCCTTTAAGCTACTGTAAGAACCTTAGGCCTTATATTTATTTTATTTTATTATTGTGCTTGGGATAGAACCCACAGCCTTGCATATGTTGGGCAAGAGCTATACCATTGAACTACACCCCATCCCCTAACCTGACATTTTAAAAGAACAAATTTGGCTCCATGTCAAATAGACTGAAGATGGGTAAAGAAGAAACTAAGAAGCTCAGTTTTTAAGGTATGGGAGGTTTGAGATGTTTATAAAACATCTAAGTGAAAGGCTGAGCGGGCAGGTGAATATACAGTCATTTTAGTAGGAGATAAAATGAGAGAATCAAACACCAATTGATTGAGTATTTAAAACTCTAAGACTGAATTCACTTAGGGAGAGAATATAAACAAAGAAGGGAAGAGGTCCAAGGATTAGTTTTGGGGGCTCTCCAATGTTGATTTCTGTAGTCATTTAAATTATAATGCATGCTAAAAAGGACCTCAAGTTCTTATTGATATGCATTTGCATATCTTCTCAAATTCAGAAAGCTGTGAGTAGATTCTATTATTGTTGGCTCACTTGATGGGCACAGAGCTCTTTCTGTACTACCTCATCTGTACCACTGGCTCACTTACGAATGTGCCAGGATGCACGAGTTTTCCAATATCACCTAATAAGGCAAACATGGATCAGAAACTAGAAATGGGGTCTATCCTAACTCCCAGTATAAGAATCAAGGCAGTAATACCTCTTCCTTCAGATTTTGTTTACAAAGGGATTAACGACTATGTGAAGAAAACAAAACCAAAACCAAAAATGAGGTAACAATGTGTGTGATGTAGTTGCTGAAAGAAAACATAATCTTAGATTTTATTTTTTCCCACACTTTTTATTAGTGCATTACAATTATACATAATGATGGGATTTGTTGTTACATGTTCATGCATGCACACAATTTGGTCAATATCATTCCCTATTAGGTTTCATTTTTAAAGCACTAAGTTTAAGGAGGTAATACTTCCTGTGGATTAGATCAATCATATCTGGAATATTATGGGCATAGATTTGCTTTTAAAAAGAAAATCTAGAATGCATCCAGATGAGCAGGTTAGTAGGATGCCTCCTAACTCAAGCAATAAAAGATGTTGAGTTTTATTTCTAATTAAAATCTTTAAATTCCAGAAATTACTTAAGAGTTCATCAGACAATAAATAAATAAATGAAGCAAGGAGACACCATATCATCTAAAATGTTCCCAAAGAGGCCAGATGGACATTTGCCAGAGATGCCACAGAAGCAATTTCAGCATTCCAGTGAATTATATGTTTAAAATCTTTTTCATCTCCAGGATTTTTTTTTCTTTTTCTGGTGCTGGGGACTGAACCCAGGGCTTTGTGCATGCGAGGCAAGCACTCAACAACTGAGCTATATCCCCAGCTCCAGGATGTTTTGACTCCCTGTTTCCAAATTTAATATCCTTAAATGGGTATATTGACAACTTTTAAGCTATAAATATGGCAGTTTCATATAGTTCAATCTAAAAGGTCCAAGTTTAGAGAACTGGGGTTATAGCTCAGTGGTAGAGCACTTGCCTAGCACAGGTGAGGCACTGGGTTCAATCCTCAACACCACTTAAAAATAAATAAATAAAATAATGGTATGTGTCCACCTACAACTAAAACAGATTTTGTATATATAAAGGTCCAAGTTTATCAGGTTGACACCAGTTTAATATCATTCACCAATGATATTAGAAACCAAGGGTATCACCTACATTCTTTTAGGTACAGAGATATTTGGTAAGTACCCTCTCTGAACATAGGACTTGAATGAGAAGGCAGGTATTGGTTTCCTCTGCAGGAACACAGATAGATATGTGGATCTAGTTATGTAGGGAAGATACTATACTGGAGTTAAAAGTATCATTATTTATCATCCACCTTTTGCATATGTGTGTGGTGGGGAGCTTACTGGGGATTGAACTGAGGGGTACTCTACTACTGAGCTACCTTCCCAGTCCTTTTTATTTTGAAACAGGTTCTCAATAAATTGTCCAGGCTTCCCTTGAACTTGAAATCCTTCTGCCTTAGCCTGCTGAGTAGCTGGGATCACAGGTGTGTGCCATCATGCATCACCATACCCAGCGTTAGCGTTGATCTTTAGATAATGTGCACATATTTTACAATTCACATTTTCACATTTTTTATGGCTTTTAGAGTTATGTTAACCAGTTAATGAATTTTTCAACTGTTTATTTTAGTGCAGTAAGATAGTATGAAACTCTGTATTTTTCTATGAAAACTCATAGGCATTTATGTCACAGTTATTGTGGGAATACAGTAAAAAAGAAAAATTAAAAGTGTGGTCATGGGCTGGGGTTGTGGCTCAGTGGTAGAGCACTTGCCTAGCATGTGTGAGGCACTAGGTTCGATTCTCAGCACCACATATAAATAAACAAATGAAAAAAAAAAATGTGTACATAAGGCCAGGTGCGGTGGCGCATGCCTGTAATCCCAGAGGCTCAGGAGGCTGAATCAGGAGGATTGCAAGTTTAATGCCAGCCTCAGCAACACTGAGGTGCTAAACAACTCAGTGAGACCCTGTCTCTAAATAAAATACAAAATAGGGCTGGCAATGTGGCTCAGTGTTTGCACGAGTTCAATCCCAGGTACCAAAAAAAGGTTGTAAATAACAATCTACTTAACCTTAAAGCTACAGCTTCCAAACAATCCTTCTTTAACTTTATGTAACAAATATTACTTTCCTATATATATGAAGAATAAAATTTCAAGTCATGATAAAATTTTTTAATGAATATTACTATTTATAATGTGAAGAAGTAATAACTAAGGCAAACTCTCAGTTCTCTACCCCATTCTACCACAAAGCAGAAATAAAAGAGCCCCATACTAGATCAGACTCATCCTGGGTACCACTAAACAAATGGCCCTTACCTTCCAGGGGTCTATATAGTAATAGCTCACATGGCATTAAATCATAACTTGGCCCCAGAGCACATATACTTGAATTAATGCTGCTGCAAAGGAAGGAGTAACAAGAACTACAATGTCACAGCTCTGGAGAAAAGACAAAGGGCCCACTGCTTGAACTAGCTACAATGTTTTCATTGTTCATTGGAGTAACTGAAGTTTCCCCTTTAATTTGCAAGTACCAGATGGAAGGTTGGGAAACTTTTTTTTTCCCCCAAAAGATGGAAAAAACACAAGTCTTTATACATGCTATTCAATGAAGGTCATCATCAGTGAACTGCGTACTCCCATCCTTCGGAGTGGATCAAAGAACTTAATTTCCTTAGTGACCCTCTCTGCCTCTACTGGAAGAGAGGGCCTCTGTGAATTTCCACCCTGAATTCCCAAGGGAAATCCAAAGATTCCATCCCAAATTTTGGTTTAAATTTTGATTCTAAATATTTATTCAAGACACAGGCATCAGCAAGCACAGTTAGCCTTGGATAGAGGGGAAGGTCTGTTGTACACCTATTGGCCTTGATAGGTGGGTTCATGGCAGCTCAGTACTCACCTGAGCTATAGCTGTCAGTAGATGACTGAGAAATGGAACGAGAGAGAGAGCGACGTCCAATTTTGGTGGGACGCTTGTTGAATTCTTGCTTCTGGTCAGCAAACTGGATCTGCTAAGAAGAAGAATCCTAGTTATATAAAGAAAAAGAACCTCTATTTTGAGACAGCAATTCAAAGTTATTGTTGTTGTTATTACTCATTATTTTACCTTCCCTACACTTACCTGAAAATTTCAGAATATTCAGAATATTTCATTAAGCCAAATAGTGCATATTTGGAATATTAAGACTCTTTGGAGAAAAGAGTAATTTTTCACTTTTCACCTACTATATTTCTATTAAATTTAAATCTTTGATCCACTCTATATAATACTTTTTACAATAAAATTGTGACCAAAAAATGAAAAGGAAAAAAGAATGTTTTTTTTCAAATGAATTTTTAGTAAGTTGAGTCATATTTAGAAATCTCTTCTATAATTTCACTGAAAATTAAAGCTGAGAAGAATCTTAAAAGACTATCCATACATCTAAACCCTTCTATATTTCCAGATGAGAAAATTACCAAGATCCAGGTTTCAAGATTCTCAGGAAATTAATGGCACATCAAACTTTGAAAAAGGCTTTTTATCCAGACAGAACATTCTGGAATTGCACTGAAATCCTGGCCATGCCACTCATTAAGCTGTGTGATATTGGCCAAGATGTTTTTCTCTTTTTCCCATAAATACAACAGACATAAAAGTACTCACCTTACAGGTTTTAGACAAAATTAAATGAGACAATGCATGTAAACTGAAACAGCATGAGATTCAATAAATCCACGCCATATCCCCACTTCTACATTTCAGTATTCTTTTCACTCCCTTGCGGGTAGATATTTTAAATTAGACTTTCTAAAATATATTAGTTAGCTATACCAACTAGTAAATAAACATTTATTATTTTTAGTGTTTGGTATCATAAAGTACCTAAAGGCCACAAACTTGATCATTTATTAACTGTAACATAACAGATGTAGAAACAGTGGATAATTGAGCTGAATATACATAAACCCCACATCATAATCTGTAGGATGCAACTGGAAAATATCTGACAATGACTTTCTTACAAAAATTTTAATCTCTATCTCCGACAGTTTAGCTGATACTTTTTAATACTTCACAAATCAAGGCTACATCATTTATTCATTTAATAACCTTTTTTCCCCCTACCAAGTGTTTACATAATTACTCAGATTCTTCTGGACCAAAGGTGGCACTGAGGAGGGTCTACTGAAAAGAATCAAAGATCTGACAACTGATTCTCCCTTTAATGATGGAAAGATGGATCCCTGATGAGCAGAACAGATACAGTATAATAGAATGAAAGCAGCAACTGACGACTATACTTCCTGTAGTTAGAGGTAACTATTGAGTCATTTAAGTATTGAGATAGAGGGGGCCAGCGCCAAGCCAAATTGAATTAGCTTAGCATTTATTGCCTTTTAGGGGAAATCATAGCATTTCCATAGCTATAACAATAAATAAAACCTTCAAATTGTTTTCGGCAATGGGAAAATGCATTGTATTGTATTGCTTGTTGCAAAATGAAAAATGACAAATTTGATTATTTTGCTAAAGTAGCAATTTATTCTAAAAGGACAAAGTACTCTATGTACTCCCAAGGAATGTACATGAATTTCATGTACTTCTAGCACAGCATTAAGCACATTGAATGTAACTATCTACCTACCTACCTGTATTCTCTATAAATTATGGATTCCACAAAGGCAGGGGCTGGGTATCTTATTCACCCTTATATCCTCTGGCACAAATGCCTGGCATTTCCCAGCACTCAATCATGTGCTGAATCAATGAACCTAAAGCAACTTATTCTATCTTCACTGTCTGTACTCGGTTGAATATTGAGTAAATATAACAAGCAAAGGCCAAGTCCAGAGTTAAAGTAATTTTTAAGAGCAAAAGCTGGGAAGGGGAAGAGGGAGGGTGGGAAGCTGTGGAGGTGGACAGCAGTCAGGTTCAAAACTCTGGTGTCCATTTCACCAATCTCATTCATGAGAGTTATAGTCTTTATTCTAAGAAAAGGAATAATTGATTTTTGCAAAGCCCAAGCTAAGTCACTAACTCAGCTGTGTTCCCTTAAAAAAAATAAAATAATAAGTAATAGCTGGTGTGGTGGCACACTCCTGTAATCCCCAGTGACACAGGAGGTTGAGGCAGGAGGACTGAAAGTTCCAGGTCACCCTGGGCAACTTAGTAGACCATGTCTCAAAATAAATAAATAAATAAATAAATAAATAAAAATAAAATAAAAGGGCTGGAGATGTAGTTCAGTGGTAGAACTGGTAGTTCCCTGGGTTCAATTTCCCAGTACAACAACAAAAAAGAATAACAGCAGAGACACCGTGCCCAGATATGCAACTCGATTCCCCATCCCAACCACAGACCTGCACACATACCTAAGAGCAAGTGCACGCGTACCCACACACAACCCACTAGAGGGGGTCAGTCACTTTCATTCTTGGGATTTGTAGGACTGGGCTAAGTACACAACTGTTTACCCCAGTAACACTAAGCCATACGGCCATCTCATAAGTTTCCCTAAACTGAGTTCCCTTCTCTTCGTCTTTACATTCAGAGTAATCCCTTCACCCAACAGCAAGTTTAGGATATCTTTTAAACTGAAAAATACGCTGTGTAGGTTTTATGCATTTAGAACACAGGGTTCTTGCTTACTGATTAGATATTGAATTCAAATTCTTCAAAGACAGAAGAATATTAGAAACTAACCACTTATATATTGTTAAATTATACAATTTTCTCAAGAAATAGATGTTTATCTTTTGCTGATAACCAGAACACATGAGTTCAGTGGGTCACACCTGATGCGTGCCCCTCTTCAATGGTTAAGCACCATTATATTCCTCACTCAAAAGTCCATTTTGTTATACAATCATCTGCCCACCCCAGGTGTAGTACTTTGGTAGATTTTACCCCTGACTTTCTTACCTCATCTGAAACCAGAGTGCTTTCAGGTAAGCTTCCTTTTTCATCCTGGAGAACACTGCCTAATTCCAACAGGCAGCAAGGCAATGGAGGGAAAAGGTTGTTAAGAAAGAGGTAGCTCAATGTTCAACGGAGGGACAAAAGCAGGACAGGAGGAGAAGAAAAGTAGAAGCAGCTGGCTTTGGACAGTAAGTAATAGCTACAGGAGCAGCAAAACTGGTAAATAAAAGCTTAGCCTCACCTGGGCTTTAATCCCAGAGTTGCCATTGACAATATATTTCTTCTTGCTGCTCAGCATAGTGAAATTACCAGCCCCACTGCCACCTCTTTGGTTCAGGGACCCTTGTGGCCAGGCCTTTAAACTTTCCTCATCAGCAATTCTCTTGGCTCTGGTTCCAGCTAGCTTTTTTTTTTTTTTTTTTTGGTGTGGGGGTGCTAACCTTCCTTGGAATCCCTGAAGCAGCTCCAATACCCTGTTAGCATTATACCCCCAATATAATAAGGCAGTTCTGTTAGTGGCTCATCAGCCATTTCTAATTCTGTTAACTGTTTTAGCTGTTTTGCTTTTATGATTATTTTTTCCTGAATACCTAATTACAAGGATCCTCTGACCTCTAAACCTTAACAAGTCCTTTGACAAGGCCCAACTTGCATGTGTATAACAATAGCTTATTTATATAACCTGTGTGCTTTTTTGCCTGCTATAATTAACTTGCTAATTAGGTTCTTTTTTAACCTTACCTCCTCCTTTTCCATGTCAGATGATTTTAGTTAACCTAGTCTCATTAGAAAAAAATTAACTACAGAGACACTAAAACAATGAGGGAATTTATTGAGAGTAAGGGAAAAAAAAATTAATAGTGCCAAGTGCTCAGCAGCCCCTATTCTGCACTCTGTCCTTGGATTAGCCAAACAGGGGACACTGATTTCAGTTCTATCACCAAGGAAATCAACTTTCTCATTCCATTTCTTTACAATTAATTGTGTATCCTCTATACACGTTTTAACATTTAGTTTCTGGTCCCATCTCAAGATTGTTTCTGATTTGGCACTGGGTGGCCCAGTTTGCTTTTTTTCCAAAAAAAAAAAAAGTGTGTTTCCTGGAAGGTGTGACTACAAAGGAGAATTTCTGATCTCAACTCCTCAGAATCACAACCACCTTATTACATGCCAAATAAAGACTCAAACAGGAAAAGAAGCACATTGTTTATTTGATTCTGAATGGGACCCAGTGAATAAATAGGAAAGCTACACTGATTGTTGCAGAGATACAGGTGGGGAGAAGGAGAAGAAGAGGGAAAGCTTCAACTTCAGGAGACCCTGTCTCAAAAAACAAAAAAATGAGTCAGGGTGGTGGCTCATGCCTGTAATCCCAGAAACTCAAGAGGCTGAGGCAGGAGGATTTCAAGTTCCAGGCCAGCCTCAGCAAATAAGAATCTGTCTCAAAATAAAAGATGAAAAGGGGTAGGAATGCAGCTCAGTGGTAAAGTGCCCCTGGATTCAATTCCCAACACCAAAAGAAAAACAAAAAGGAAAACCAGATTCTTGGGGAGAATAGAAGATCTATTTACCCTGCAGAGGATCAGGCTGAAAGAAACAATGAGTTTCTTTTTAAATACATAGCTGTATCTTAATATCTGTAATGCTCATTTATACATTAGGGAAAATAATACTTATTTCACCTAACTTCAAATGTATGCTAAAACACAATAAAATAAAGTAATATAAGAAGGTTTTGAAGACCACATGATATCTAAGTCTAAAATATAAATATTTCTATTCTCTAAGGACCAAGGTTTTTAACTTAGAATCTATAGATGTCTAGAATCCCCTAAAAGAGTATGCAAAATTTGTGGTTTCCTGGGGAGAGAGACTGCAGTTTTCATCAGTTTCTCCAACGAATCCCTGCTGTAAGTACTGAACCTGACTGAGGGCTGTAGTCAAGCTACCACTACCACCAATTACCAGATACCTTAATGGTTTTTGTCTTGCTTCCTAAGTAGAGACAGTTTAAATATTCTTCAAGACTTCTTTCCTTTTCAAGCTAAATGAGCAATTTTGCCTACAAAAGGGATTCCTTCTAGCGGAAAGAATAGTGAGCTGGCTCTGTACTCAAGAAAGTCTCAACCAGATTTCACATGGAAAAGTACTAAGCACTACAGACAGACTCGGTGGGAGGAGAAAAATATTAAAATGTAAACACATTAAAAAAAAAAGGCTTGTTGCTGATCTCTATGTACATAAGACAAGGTATTTTACCTGACATAGGAACTAAAGATTTCTGGAGGAAGTAAAACATATCAATAAAGACAATGTTTGGAAGGACTACATTTCCCAACATTTCAGGAGTAAAATTGCTGAACAAAGCTAAGAAAATCCTTCACGTGAAAAATAACTGAGGAGCAGAGAAGCTCCAGCAGTTTTCCGGTGGCTGATGGAACATCACCTCAAAGGTCTACTTTGTCAATTCTTAAGTTTGGGGTTCTTCATGCTTCATCCTTGCCTGTATTCCTGCTGGGAATCTGATGTGAGTACAATCAGCTGCTGTGTGTGGACTTGAGCAAGTCCCTTTTTGCTGGTGATTATTATTATTTTTTAAAATGAATTTATTTTTTAAGTTTTAGGTGGACACAATATCTTTATTTTACATTTATGAAGGTGCTGAGGATCAAACCCAGTGCCTCATGCATGCTAGGCGAGCGCTCTGAGCGCTCAACCCCAGCCCTTGCTGGTGATTATTATCAAAGTGAGGTGCTGAGATTCACCTCTCCTGAATGGAGGTTCTGGAGGTTTCTGCGTTTCCTCTGGTGGTGGGATCGCTTCTGAGGGAAGTTTATTACACTAATGTGTGGTCTGGGATGCAAGTCAGACTGACTTGTGTTAAAACTTTCTTAACTTGATGTTTTGGCCAAACAGAAGAGCTGGCTCCAGAGTTTTCTCTTGGGGATTAAAAGACACTAGGACAGTTCACAGATAAGGTCTGGAATCTACAGGTAATACACTCAAAGGTTTTCTGCTAGGCAGCCCAAGGAAGCACTTTCAGAACAGGTCAGAAGTTAATGACTTATGCAGTATCTAAAAGAAAGCCTCAAAAGACTTTGGTAAAGAAGATAGCAAATGAAACATCTGCATTACTGACATCAAGCCCCTCCCTATTGCTTCTCATTCTTGTTCAAAAACTACTGATCAAAGGTATCTTCCTGGTTTTTGGGAGAGAAGGAACAAAAAATTGATACATGAAAAAAAAATTGATAAAAAAAAAAGAGTACAGCTATGCTTTATTTTAAAATGTTCTCTAAAAACTAGGAAGACCCAGGTCATATCCCTTAAGCAACAGTCATAATTCTTTTAGGGCAGTTTTCCTGTTCCTGTAAATAGAATAGTAAATGGACAAAAGTGCAGGAGAAACTCCTCTCGAGGGCAAGTGTCAGCAGGTAAAATGGTGAGGACTATTCTTTACAGCCATATGACTTAGTATAAAGTTTTTATTGATTCTGAATTGGCACACTTACGTTCAGTAAAATTCTTCTGTAATATTCCTTTATAGAAATAGTTTAATAGTTTAATATCTTATTGTGGTCCCTCCTCAATAAGAAAATCAAATTTCTTGCTCCCCCTTCTGGTTATTGATAATGGTCTAAAGATTAAAAAATGACCAAAACAAAAACAAACAAAACGTTAAAAAAATAAAACACAAAAACAAAAAACTGGTTACCAGAATTGAGCACAACAGAGCATGCCTGTAATCCCAATCACTTGGGAGGCTGAGGCAGGAAGATCGCAAGTTCAAAGCCAGCCTCAGTAATTTAGGTTCTAAGCAACTTAGTGAGAGCCTGTCTCCAAACAAACAAACAAACAAACAAACAAAAAACAAAAAAGAAAAAACAACTGGGGATATAACTTAATGGTAAAGCACCCCTGGGTTCAATGGGGCAGGGGGGGGGGGGCGCACAGAGATAAGGATAACAGCATCAGTTCCCCTGTTGGCCTCTGTTAGGTTTACTACATATTCAGTCTCATTGTCAATGGTTATTCTTCAAGTCCATAATTCCATAAGCACTTAAAAGAACTCTGAATATGTTGTAGAGAGTCTAACCATTTACCATAGAAAAATACACATATAGGATGCATGAAATCAGACTAAATGTAGAGGAAACCAGTTAGGAACATACAAAATTTTTAGTAAAAGTTGTAATTGGATCCAGAAGGTTAGATTTTATGTGCTATTTCTTATCAACAAATAAATCTTTGTAATCATTCTATTTAAACTATCAGGCAAATACAATATTTTGAAGAACTATACCAAGAGAAGTATAATTTCTGCCTTGTAGAAATACACATATAAAAAATAGCTGGAGAAGGGTTTTGACTGGAAAAAAATAGGAAGGGAAGAAATGTTTTAAATCTTTTCAGAAACTTGAGAGAGCACCAATTTTATAAGGGCTGCATTTTTTTTTTTTTGCCCTCCCTTGCTACTCATTTTCTTTATCCCCATAAGAAATTAAGCATCAGAAGCAATCACAGAACAACAGGACCCATGCAGTAGGCCAGCAGCAACAGTGGGCCAGCCCCCGCCCACCATGGAGACAGCTAACAATCCATGTGGTCTCTGGCCAGGAGGCTCTCAACCTTCCTTTCCTAGCTTCACTAGTAATTAAGAAACAGGGGTGAACCAGTGCATAGGAACTAATCAGAAGTTAGAACAATAACTGTTTTCCGAACTACAGATCTTGATGGAGCTTCTTACAAGTGTTCCTGTCACCTGTCAGAAAAGGTTGTCTTTCATTATAAAGAAACAGAAGGAAAAACAAAGCAACCAAACTCACCATCCACTCGGGCATGTGAAAAGCTGAGGTACCCTCATTACCGTCCCACTTCTCCATTGTGCAGGCTTGGGTAAGATATGTCCTGAAGCAAAAGGGAAAGTTGGTTTGGAAATGCCAGGGTTATCTGAGGGCCCCAAAGCAGACCCAAACCTGGTGATTCAGAAGGTCACTGACCAGGAGAAACCGCATCCCCTTTCACAGAAGCCTCCTATTCAAATCAAAATCTTTAGTCAACTGCCTAACAAATCCCTTACCAGCCAGCTTCAAAGCCTTCTGCTTCGGATTCAAAACCAGAGCGGTGCAAAGTTCTGCACCCTGGCACTGTACTTCCTTCAGGGCACTCTGTTCAGTGCTACCCAAACACTCTACCCCACCTCCCCAGTGGGGACTTTCTGCAACAACAAACTGTCTTCCTTCTTCCCTGTGTATAAGGCACTGGTTAATTTTCTCCCGCCCCTAAGGACACGTCACTAGAGGTGCTGATACCAAGATCAATACAGATTGAGGTCAAGAAGGCGCTCCCATTTCTCAAGAGCTGCTAGATTTGAATCAGTACAGTAAACAGGCGTTTCCTTGAAATCAGAGTTCCTTATGGCTTTCAAGTTCAAATAGCTATGCAAAAGCTCCCCACCTGCTCCCACTAGGGGTCTGGCACCATGCTCTGGCATATCTCAAGTTAAATTCTTACTTCATGGGAAATTCAGATGGAGCCAGGGAAGATATTTTTGCAAAATCAAAACTTCTTAGAGGGCCTGAAGAAAGTTCTGGGGCCACTACTCCCTCTGCTGGCTCCCTGTACAATGTACACAAAGGTCTGAGAGCCTAGAGCTATAGAAACAGCATGGTGCTGACTATAAAGCTGCTACAGCAAGGTCAGTGAGGAGCCACCACAGCATGGGTTTGTTTACAGGAGGGCCAGGTTCCCAGCCAAGATTCATGCTAGTTTTTATTCACGGTTCTGTTATCAGGAAGAAACAGGATGCCAACCTGACAGCCCTAGAACTATTTATTACCTTAAAGGATCTCAGAAGTTCCTTCCACTTTGTGTCTCCACACCAGCTCTAAATATCTCTAAATATCTCAGAAGTTGGGAAATAAGATATAACTAGTAAAAAGGTGATTCGACTCTATCCCCAAGTATATTATCCAATAAGAGTGGTAGAGCACTTGCCTTGCATGCTCAAGGCCCTGGGTTTGATCCCCAATGCCATACACACACACATACAAACACATGGAAAAATCCTACCATAGATTTCAAACACAAAGGGAGCCCAAGAAGACAAAACAAGACAGGCCTGCTTTGGCTCTCTATGAGCACCAGAGAGTCTTGTGTAATTCCCATTGCAGATGACAATTTCTTTGGAGCTGAGAGTCATAATGTCATAATTATGATTTTAGGTACATTCCCTTTTAGGGCTATCACTGGTTAAGAGAATAGCTCTTTGGATATGGAATGGAAGGGAGGACAGTAATATCTAGGCTCTGAAGAGGTATTAAAAGATGCCAGAGAGGGAAGAATTCAAATGACTGACGAGAGATATAAACTAGAGAGAAAGGCAAGTGAAAACAGAACAGGACTGTTGGACCAGGTACACACACAGGTGTCAGGGATTAGAGATTACAGGGAGCGTAGAGAGCAGGTGCAGTAAGAAGAGAAAACAGCAGAGATAGAACTAAGGAAGCTGTGGTCACAAATCTCTTGATTGAAGCAACCACAGTAATGTCAAGATACAGAAGGCTGATGAGAGCCAGGTGCAGTGGTGCACACCTATAATCCCCGTGGCCTGGTAGGCTGAGGCAGGAAAATTGCCAAGTTTGAGGCCAGATTGGGCAATTTAGTGAGAACTTGTCTCAAAATAAAAAATAAAAAAGGCTGGGGATCTAGCTCAGTGGTAGAGCATCCCTGGGTTCAATCTCAAGTACTAAGCAAAAACAAAAACAATTAAACCAACCAACAAAACAACAACAACAACAACAAAAAAAAAAAACAACCCAGCAGGCTGATGAGATGCACAGGATAAAGCCTGCTGAGGTCAGGGTGTCAACTTTAATGGAGTCTTAGCTCTCAGCAACTTCCAGTAATTGTCCTCAGGTCTTCCTTTAAATCCAAACTTCTTCAAATGAAAAGTCACATCTGATACCCAATTTCCAACGGTGTACTTCATCTGTACTTTAAATGCAACATGTCTAAAATCAAAATTATTCCTCCATCTTTCCTTCCATTTCTCACTTTTCTATTTACGCTAATGATGCCATTGCTCCCTCAATCAGATATGAAACCTCAGTCCTCTTTGATTTTCCTCTTTCCCCATGACCCTAATCATTGCCAATTATTTCTGAGCCTTCCTCCTCCAAGACTTCCTGCTATCCCTCTCTGTTCATTTCCACTGCCTCCTAAAAAGGATTCCTCTCTGTTCGTTTCCACTGCCTCCTAAAAAGGATTCTAAAAAGCCTTTCCGAGATGATCTTTCACTACATACCACTCTAAATATACTCTATTCTCCAGGATTCCTTGCTATTTCCTGAGAATAAAGACTATACAGTATGACAGCCATGAGCACAGGTTCTGGAATGACAGACTTGGGTTAGAATCCCATGCTGCTACTTATTTAATCTCTCTATCCCTCCAATTTTCTATTCTGTATGGTGGAAATAATTATAGTCATCTCACAAGATTGATGCAATGATTTAAGTAGGCTACATACATTAAGGACTTAATGATATCTCTTAATTTTATCATTCCTATGCTGTCCTTCACCACCTCAATGGATGTTCCAATGCCACTTTCTCAAATAAAAATGCATTGGTTTCTGTCTTCATATCCATCATCTTTGCTTATTCATATTCTCCAAGGTTCAGCTGAAATGACAGCTCTACTATGAAACCTGACCTTAAAAATAGGATAATAGGATACAGCTTTCTGTATCTTAACATGACTCTGGTGTTTTGCTCAAGAGCTCCTTTGTGACCACAGCTTCCTTACTTACGCATCTGCTGTTTTCTCTTCCTGCTGCACCTCTAACACTGTTCTTTGGCTACATCGTTATTCTTACCCTTCCTCATATCACAGTCACTGTGAACAGTGACTCTTGCCTGACTCTAGGCTCTTCAGGGGCATAGCAACTTCACTTTGCTTATAGTGCCTGACACAATAGAAGCTTAAGAAATGATCAACCATGTTTTAAAATTTCGTATACTTTGTACTCTGGGGCACCTTGCATAACTCAACATATTCAATATGTTTATTTTATAGGCTCTGCAATGTGATTTTATATTTATATAGCTAGTTACATTACTGACCACAGGTATGACTTACTTGATGGTTAGTCCAGGATAGGGTTTTAACCCTTAATTATAACACTATTTCTGTAGAAACATATAATCCATTTTCCATTGCTTGATCTACATCATAATGCTTCTAAGAACATATCAAATCCAAAGTCTATGTTACTGCTAATGTGAAGCCCAATCCTTAAAATAATATATTTCAGTAATCAGCAAATTACTACATATTGGCAATCTCATTTATATTCTCTATATACTGATTGGTAAAGTATTATAGGAAATAGTTGCTTTTGTGGTAGTATTAAATCCTGGAAGAAAGTGACTTCTAAAGAAACCAGGATTAGGAATTAAAAAATAAGCACAATTAAAATATATCACTTTATGGGCTGGGACTGTGGCTCAGCTGTAGCGCACTTGCTTTGTATGTGTGAGGCACTGGGTTCAATTCTCAGCACCACGGATAAATAAATAAAATAAAGATCTAGGGCTGCGGAGGTGGCTCCAGCAGTAACACGCTTGCCTGGCATCTGCGGGGCGCTGGGTTCGATCCTCAGCACCACATAAAAATAAAGATGTTGTGTCCACCGAAAACTAAAATATAAATATTAAAAAAATTCTCTCTCTTAAAAAAAAAAAAAGATCTATCAACAACTAAAGGAAAAAAATATCACTTTGGTAGGCTAAGCTAAATGTTAATTGCATTTTTTTTTTAGTATAGGTTTCAACTAAAATACACTTCATTTGAAAGCTGCAACCTCACTACGTCTTTCTGTACTGATTCTGAAATGAACATAAAATATCAGCGGTTACATTTGAGAACTGAAGGTCCATTTACTGACAAGGACTGAGTAAGGCATGAGATCTAGGCATAAGTACTAGTTATAAACTTGCTTCCAATACAATTTCTTTTTTTTGGTTGTTTTTGTAGGGCTGGAGATCAAATCCAGGGCTTCATGCAGGCTAGACAAACATTCTACCATTGCCCCCCGCCCCCCCCCCAAGAAAACTCCATTTACCATAATGTGCCCTACAAGATATACCTACAGCCAGAGCAAGAGTGAGACCAGTGCATGAGATTATAACACCTTAAATGATTAAAGGAGGAGTTAGTAACTTCAACAAAAAAGTTGTACTAACTATACCAGCCCCTGCAACCTTTTGCTTTGCAAAAATTGTCTGGGTGAGTGAGCAGCTCAGAAGAATGTCATTTTAACTCCAAAACCAGCTCAAAGTCCTGTATGTCAGCAGTGTTCCTACCAATGGTGACTTGAGAGTGGGATCATCATTGAGAGTGTGTCAGATGATCCAAAGTCAGAGTGAATACATGCTCACTCTGTACAGAAGGAGAAAGCACGAAAATCTACTATTTCCAGAAGTCAAAGATAGAAAGAGAACCAGGATGTGAAGAAGTTACTAACACAGTAGAACAGTTTTAAATGAAAGGTGATGAATCTGGATCCTAGGGAGTCATAAGGCACAATGCAAAGAATACAAGAATGTAATCCTGTCCTCTATTCCTGGCTTGTCACTAATGGTTTTATTAGACCTTGGCAAGTCACCTGACTACTCTCTTCTTTGATTTCCTCACTATAAGTGAGAGGGAGGGGAGAGGCTGAACTGGAAGGTTAGAACTGGTTCTTTCCAGTCCTAACATTTAATATTTCTAATCCATCTGTTTTCTCTCAGGCCATAAGAAATGATAGTAACCAATCTTTAGTCACCCAAGTTACAGCTTATTACAGAGACCAAAGTTTCTAACCTAGCTGGCTGGAATTGCCAGCTAGGCCTCAAATCTCCCTAGCCCCTTCAACTAGGCATCTTACCTCTCAGTTCCTCACTGATTAAAAGACTCACACACTTTAGGCACATTAGACTCAGCATGGATCTTTACCAGTAAAGACCACAGGCTTAAAGTTTGATAGACTGGTTTGAAGGTAAGCTCCAGGACTTATTAACTGTGTATCCTCAAATAAACTACACAACTTTTTTGAGCCTTTGTTTTCTCATTTGTAAAACAGAATAAAAACACCTTACATTGTTTCTAAAAAGACTCCCCCCCTCCACCCCTGCAAAGGGAAGGGGGAAGAGTAAGGGCTGCACATCACAATGATGATGGGGGAAAGAAGGAAGGGTGAGGAGAAAGGTAGGAAGGAAAAGAAAAAGAGAGTATAAGAAAAAGGGGATTAAGAGAAAAATAAATACTAAGCACTTACAAGGAAAAGGGAACTGAGAACAGTGGGAAAGGGAAGGAGAGGAGAAAGGCAAGAGGGGAGAAAGAACTTCATAAAGATTAAATAAGAAATATATATATGTATTATCTGGGAGTGGTGGCACATGCCTGTAATACCAGCACCTTGGGAGGCTGAGGCAGGAAGAAAGATTGCAAGTTTAAGTCCAGCCTGGACATTAGTGAGGCCTTGTCTCAAAATAAATTTTAAAAAAGGCTGGTGTGAAGAAGTTATCTTGTCCAAAACTAGATATAGCAGAGCAATACAAGACTATCTGGTTGAATCACCACTTATTAATTGGGTAACCTTGTGCCTCTGTTTTCTCATCTGTAAAACAAAGGAAATTAAGAGTATTGACCTTCTAGGATTACTGAGAGGAGCAAATGATATACAAAAAGCACTCAGAAAAGTTCCTGGAACTTGTCAGTGATAATTAAAATTTACTATTATTATTAATAATTATAACATGTACATTCTTCTTACGAACATACCCAAATCCATCTTTTCTTCTATATATGAATTCATTAATAAAACCATAAATATTTATTGGTGCCTACCATGTCCCAAGAACCTTATAGATAGTCTCAGCCTTTATGATGTTTAAAGTCTAGAGAGATGCAATTAAGTTAGTAATTACAATACAATTGTGAAAATGATAATGTCAGTACAGGGTATATTGCATGTTGCAAGGGAACCAATGACATGTATTGGGGGCATAGCACCAGAAAAGCTCCCCTTAAATGAAAAGTTAAAGGGTATGCAGGAATTGTTGGTGTGTGGTGAGGAGGGAGTGAGAACAGTATTTCACATGGAGAACAGAATGTGTACTACAAGATGTCTCCACCTCTCCTTTCTTCCTAATACAGATGTCTGAAGTCTAGCCATCATCATGTCCATTCATGTCCATCTAAATCAGTGTTTCCCAAACTTGAATGTGTGTATAAATTATTTGAAATCTTATTAAAATTCCCAACTGGATTTGGTAAGTCTGGATAGGTCTTAGTAGGTCCTAATATTCCTTTTTTTTTTTTTGGCAGTGCTGGGGATTGTGCCAGGGCATTGCACATGCTAGGCAAGCACTTAACCACCAAGTTACATTTTTTTGTTTTTAAACAGCTCTCAGAAGATGTCATTATTACTGAGTCTATACTTTCAGAAGTAACGGCCTAAATATTTCCATCCCTGTAATGGCCTACTTTGATTTGTTAAATTCAATTTATTTATATGTGATTATCAACATAGTGATCGTTGTGAAATCTGATCATATCACTTCCTTTGCCACTAAAGCTCCACAAAATCAAATACAAACTTCTCAGCATGATGACATACAAGGCTTTTTGAGTTGGCCTCTGATACCTCTAGAGCCTCAGTCCTCTGTATTTCTAGCCCCTATATTAGGTTAAAAATCAATTCTACAATTACTAATTCCCCAGAGTGATCTCTATCATAGCACATATCAGTGTGGATACTAAAATCAACCATTTGTCTATTTCCACACTAAAACTGTGAGCAATTTGAGGGCAGATATTATGCATTTTATCCCTGTATTCCAAGTGCCTAGGACATGGTAAACAATAATGAATATGTGAATGAAAAAATGACTTAATCAGGGGATGAGGGGCTACTACAGTTGTAGAGCAATTGTGTAGCATGTATGAAGCCCTAGAGTTGATCCAAAGCACTGAAAAAAAAGGAGGGGGGGAGACTTAAAGAATAAATAGCTAGCTCAGAAGAAACCCCCAAAGGATAAAATACAGAACAGGTACCTAAAGAGTAAAGGGAAGAAAAAGGGAAACAGATACCAGTAAGAATTAACAAAACCATAAACAGAAACATAACTATGACAAAACTGCATGCCTACAATCTAGCAACTTGGGAGGCTGAGACAGCAGTATCACAAGTTCAAGGCTGGCCTCAGCAACTTAGTGAGGCCATAAGCAACTTAGTAAGACCTTGGCTCAAAATTAAAAATAAAAAGGGCTGGGGATATAGCACAGCAGGAGAATGCCACTGGTTTCAATCGTCACTTTGTATGTATAAACAAACAAAGGACAAATAAATAAAATACCTAGTATAGCTAAATGGACCTCCTCATCACTGACTAGTCTAGTCAGTATTTCTCAGAACAATGCAGAGACTACAATATATTGAAGTCTGCACCAAGCCATCCTCTTCACTCCCTGTTAAGTCCTTTAGAACGTGGGAGTGGAGTGTGGACTTAAATCTTCAATACCTCTGACACAGCTAATATAGCTCCATTTGGGTCAGGGTTCAGTTTGCTATATGGTTAACACCTCCAGATAAAACTGTCCTCAAAGAGAATTCATACTTAAACTTGAAAACAACCAGCATAAAAATCAGAAGGAATTTTCATTCAGGCCCCTCAATTTCTGGGAATAAGCTGGCATGCTGGCAAAAGGAGGCTGAGGCAAGAGGATCACAAATTCAAGACAAGCTTCTGCAATTAAGCAAGACCCTATTTCAAAATAAAAAATGAAAATAGGCCTAAGGATGTGGCTTCAGTACCACTAAAACACAACAACAACAACAACTGGGAATAAAGGATGAGGGGTAAAATAATGAAGTACAATGCTATTAAATAAACACTGACTGTGGATTTCTGACAATTTTTTTGTGTGGGTATGCGATTGAGCCCAGGGGTGCTCTACCACTGAGCATCATCTCCAGCACTTTTTATTTTTTATTTTGAGGTGGGGGGGTCTCACTAAATTACTAAGGCTGGCCTTGAATTTGCAATCCTCCTGCCTTAGCCTCCCAAGTTGCTGGGCTCACAGGCATGCATTACCAACCCACCTTTACTATATTCGTCATTTTTGGTACTGCAGATGGAATCTTGGGGGACTTTACCACTGAGGTACAACCCCAGCCTTTAAAAATTTTTTTGAAAAAATTTATGACAGGGTCTTCTAAGTTGTTGAGGCTTCAAACTTGAATATTCAATTTATTGAATCCATTAATTTGTTAATGGGCCTCTGGTTGTTTTTAATTTAGAGGCTATAAAAATGATGTTGCTATGAATATTCTTTTTAAATTTTTTTAATTTGTTCTAATTAGTTATACATGACAATAGACGCACTTTGACTCACTGTATACAAATGGAGCACAATTTCTCATTCTTCTGGCTGTACATGGTGTAGTCACACCAGTAGTATAACCATACATGTTTATAGGGTAATAATGTCTGTGTCATCCTACCATCCTTCCCATTCCCACAGCCCCACTCCTCCTCTCACTCCTCTTTACACAATCCAAAGTTCCTTCATTCCCCTCACCCCACCCGTGGATCAGCATCTGTTTATCAGAGACAACATTCAGCTTTTGTTTTGGGGGGGATTGGCTTATTTCATTTAGCATGATATACTCTAGTTCCAGATATGAATATTCTTCTAGATGTCTTTTAGTACCCTTATGAAAACATTTCTGTTGATTACCTATCTAGGAAAGGAATTGCTGGGTTATAAGGTGTGCATGTTTGGCTAGATAGTTAATGCCAAGCAATTTTTTTGAATTACTTTTACTAATTTATATATCTACCAGTAGGAAATCAGTGCTCCAGTTACTTCATATCTTTGGTCTTTTCTTTTTTCATTTTAACTGGAACTGTGGCATGTAGCACTATGCCCAGCTTGTTGCTTTTTCTTTTGTTTTGTTTTTTGATACTGGAGATTGAACATTGAACCCAGGAGTGCTTTATCACTGAGCTATATCCCTGTCTTTTTATTTTTTGAGACAGGTAAATGCTTAGGACCTCACTAAGTTGCTGAGGCTAGCCTTTGAACTTGATATCCTTCTTCAGTCTCCTGAGTCACTGGATTACAGAGGTGCACTATTGTGACTGGCCAGCTTGTCATTTTAAATAATTTGTTGTTTTGAATTATTTGTAAATGATTTTCGAAACAAGTTGCAAAAATAGTATAGGTAGTTCCCATGTAAACTTCATCTAGCTTCTTCTAATGTTGCTATCTTATAAAATCATGGTAATTATCAAAACTAAGAAAGTGATATTGGTACAATACTATTAACTACAGATTCTAGTTGGAGTTCACCAGTTTTCCCACTAATGTCCGTTTTCAGTTCCCAGATCCAATCCAGGCTGCCACATTGCATTTGGTTGTCTTGCTGTTACTTTCAACCTGTAACACTTCCTCAATTTTTCCAAGGCTTTTCATAACCTTGACAACATAAATCAACAGAATCCTGGAATATGGCTGTACACTGACTGGATTAAAAAACAAATTAGTCAGTTGAGGTAGAGCACAACAGTAATTACATGGACTCAAGAGGCTGAGACAGGAAGATTGCAAGTTCAAAATCAGTCTCAGCCATTTAACAAGACCCTACACAATATAGTAAGACCCTATCTCAAAATAAAAAAATAACAAGAGCTGAGGATATGAGTCAGTGGTTGAGCACCCCTGGGTTCAATCTGTAGTCCCCCCCAAAACAAACTTGTTTGTTATCTACTAATCTCTTTTGATCAATTTTTAATAAAATGAAGATATTAGCCTTTATTTTTCATTTTTTTGGTATGGGGATTGAACCCAGGGGTGCTTTATCACTGAGCTACATCCCCAGCACTTTTTAGTTTTTATTTTGAGACAGGGTCTCGCTAAGTTGCTGAGTCTGGCCTTGAACTTGCTTCCTTCTGCCTCAGTCTCCCAAGTTGCTAGGATTACAAGTGTGCATGACTACACCTGGCTTGTCTTGATTTCTGATAAACTTATGCCCTAAATGTTCAGAATCCCTCCCTTCTTACTTAACATGAAGTACAATTGTACATTAGTACAGTCATCTATTAATATCTGTGGGGGACTGGTTCCAAGACACCCCTTTTGCCCATACGAAAATAGGTAAACACTCAAGTCTCTCATCTAAAATGGCATAGTACTTTCATAGAACCTGCATATAACCTTAATAGTTGTTCTAAATTGTTGGGAATGATGACAAAGTCTATAAGTGTTCAGATACAATTATTCCCCTAAATATTTTCAACCCATGGCCAGTTGAATCCAAGATGTAGAACCAGGAGACACAGAGGACTAACTATATAACTAACTATATAACTATATAACTATTTCCATTAAGGAATCAACAGGGCCTTGGGGCTGGGATTGTGGCTCAGAGGTAGAGAGATCACTAGGCATGTGTGAGGTACTGGGTTCGATCATCAGCAACATATAAATATAAAATAAAGATATGGGTCTACCTATAACTAAAAAATAAATATTTGAAAGAAATCAACAGGGCCTTGGAGATGGGGTTGTGGTCAGTGGTAGAGCGCTTGCCCAGCATGTATGAAGCACTGGTTTTGATTCTCAGTACGGCATTTAAATAAATAAAGGTCCACTGACAAAAAACAAAAGGGAGAGAGATCAACTGGGCCTAAACAGTTTCAGAATTGTTGGTCTGTTTTCTAATTTTTCTGGAATGAGGGTTACAATAATTTTTTTATGTTAAGAGGAAAAAAAAACTTATGGTAGACAGAATAATTCTGGCCTAATATTTTTTCCTTTGTCACAGAAAAAAAAAGAATAGATGCAGGCAGTTTTTTGTTGTTGTTTGTTTTGTTTTTGTTTTTTAAATATTTTTAGTTATAGATGGACACAACACCTTTATTTTATTTGTTTATTATTTGTGTGATACTGAGAATTGAACCCAGTGTCTCACATGTGCTAGGCAAGCATTCCACTCAGCCCCGATGCAGGCAGTTTTATAGGTTTGGTAGTAATAAAATAAGGGAATTCACATCTACCAGGTTCCCACACACAGTGAACTTGGACAATAATATCAATTATGGGGTTCAGGAAAAGGGCTATAGGAGAATCAAGAAGTATCAAGAAGCATTACTGGTTTACAGTAATTTAAAAATAGATAACTAGTGGCCAAAGAAAGTTTCTAAGTAGGCAATAATCTCTGCAGAATGATGTGACAAAATATTTTCAGGAAAGAGGCTTACTTTGTGTAACTGATAAGTCAGTTAAAGAGACTCTCAGGTGTAGTGGCATATGATTTGGCATTTGATCCTCCTGCCTCAGAATCAGGATTCTGAGGCAGGAGGATCAAAAAGTTCAAAGCTAGCCTCAGCATATTAAAAAGACCTTCAGCTATTTAGTGAGACCCTTTCTCAAAATAAAAAATAAAAAGGCTGGGGATATAGCTTAATGGCAAAGCACCCCTGGGTTCAATCCCCAGCACCAAATAGAGAGATAGATAGATAGATAGATAGATAGATAGATAGATAGATAGACAGACAGACAGACAGGCAGGCCCTAAAGAGATTAAAGCCTGGATTTCCAGATTATAATCATGTGAAAGAAAAAGGATAGAAAATTTGAGAAATCACATAAAGGAAGAACTAGCAGAATCTAGACAATGATCTGGATTTAGAGTCAAGGTTTTAAGTTCAACTTTGTAGTATCAGTTTTCAATACAACACATTCAATTCCATGTATCCAGAAATTATATCATTACTATTTTTATGTTTGTGATAATTACCTCTACCTAGCACTTTTCTGCCAAAAAATTCTGACTGCTTTTCAAAATCCTTTGGCATTTCACCTTTCCCATGACAGTCAAATAGAGAATATTCTAATGAGTTCCAAAGCAAATCAATCAAGCATAACCAGGATTAGCAGATCTTTTTACAGCCAAAACAAGATACTATATATTTAAGAAACAAAAACATTCCTCATGCTAACCAAATCAGGATTAAGAACTGCTGCTCATCATCTGAAAAAAGAAAAGAACTCTTCTAAAATAAGTGACATTAATTGCTCACCTTTAATAATTATTTTAATATTTCTTCATTGAGCCTGTTTTCCATAGTTTTCATTAAATGTGGCTCCCTCTCTCAAAGACCTCCACATTTTCAAAAATAAAACAAAAAGTTACAGAAGAATGTGACTTTAGAAATTTTATAATTAAATCATAATCTTCTGTAGAAGAAAAAGTAAAACTCAAAGTTGGGCCAAAACTATACAGCTAACTATTGGCAGACAAAAATCTGTACTTCCTAAGTCCTGTATTCAATATTATTTCCCTATTCTCATCTGCTCTCATTTTAAAACTATTGTGGTTGGAAGCACTAAGAAAATATTAAACCATTCTTTTCTGTGAAAATAAAAAAGAAACAAAAAACATAATAAGAAGCAAAAATAAGTAGAATATAATTCTTAAAGAAGAGCTACTGAGTAATTTTCTTTCTATCCCCTCAAATAACCTATGAGTAGTCAATTTCTAGAACTTGTATTAATAAATGATAAAAGTACTTGTATGGTACTTTAAAGTACTTGGAGACAAATATATATAATACATCAAATCTTATTCTCTGAGGTAGTTATATTTTATAAGGTTGCAAAGAATACTAAATTTGCCAATACTAAACCATTGCTCCTAGGGGAAATACAAGTTTTGGTTCCTGTGATTGCAGCATTTTTGTTAATCAATAGATAGCCTAATTTTATATGTATTTCTAAGGGGTTTATTTTGTTTTTTTGCAATGCTATAGGGATTGAACCCCTTGCCTCACACATGTTAAGTACATACTTTATCACTAGCTACATCACCAGCCCTATGTGTATTTGTCAAAAGATGTCATATTTAATACATATTGTTGATTTATTTAAATCAAACCCACAATGAACAGTATGATGACTCTACTTGAACCAAGCTTATCTAAAATGTTTTAGCTCTCAGACTTTTTGTGCTTAGAAATATAGTACTTTGGCAATATACTCAAGGGCCATTTTAATTTTGGGGGTACTGGGGATTGAATCCAGAGGTGCTTTATTGCTGAGCTACATCCCCAACACTTTTATTTAATTATTTAATTTTTATCTTTGTTTTTTGGTACTGGGGATTGAACTCAGAGGCACTTAACCACTGAGCCACATCCCCAGCCCTTTATTTATTTATCTATTTATTTAGTATTTTATTTAGAGACAGGGTCTCACTGAGTTGCTTAGTGCCTCAATACATTGCTGAGACTGGCTTTGAACTCAATATCCTCCTGCCTCAGCCTCCCAAGCCACTGCACCTGGCTTATTTTTTGTTTTGAGACAGAGTCTTGCTAAGTTGCTTAGGGCCCTCACTAAATTGCTGAGGCTGGCTTTGAACTTGCAATCCTCCTGCCTCAGCTTCCCCAGTTGCTGGGACAATAGTTGTGCACCACCATGCCTGGCTTGAGGGCCATTTTAGATAGCAAAGTCAGAAAAAAAAAAAAAGGAAATGAAATAATTTAAAACACACACACAAAAAAAATTTTAAAGTGACAATAAATTGATCACAAAAAGGACTCAACATCTTTATAAGAGATGAAACAATAAGACAGAGCACTGTTTTGTTTGACCTCAGCTGGAAACATGCATATAGGGTGACTCAAACTTTTTGCCACTCTGTGCAGTGTTGATAAAGAATACCCGTGGTCCAAAAAGGACCACAGGTATTGATTTTGAAGTTACAAATAAATTTCAGTGAGCACACAAATCCACAAACAAGGTATCTGCAAATAGTGAGGAGTGACTGTGCTACCGGATTCCCTTACTCTGGGTTCCTTTGCTCTAGATAATTGCAAGGCAAATTTACCCTGATGTTAAAGATTCTCACAGAAGTCCTACTTGCAGGTGCTATAAGTACCTCTTGTGAAGTTCATAAATCACCTCAACTTTGTTTCTAAGCACACATGTGCTAGTCAAAATCTTCTGCCAAATCCAAATGTAACAGTGACAGGAAAAAGAAGAAGAGAATTCAATCTATTTTCTTTTATTTTTTGGTAGTACCAAGGATCAGACCCAGGGGCACCATGTATGCTAGGCTACCAATCTACAGCCTGTCAATCTATCTTCTTAAAGCAATATTCACCAACATTGTAGTGTTAACTGGAGCCTATGACTGGATGCAAGAGCAAGTCTTAAACAATGTATACGTGTAGGCTTATAAGGGGTCATATTCAGACATGCAAACTATCTCTACCCAAATAGGCATACCCATGCTTGGGCTGTCTGGCTGCTGAAAACAACCCTGGCACACATACAACCTAGTGCTTCTTTTTTTCTTCTTCTTCTTCTTTTTTTGTACTAAGAATTGAGCCCAGGGTCACCTTCTACTGAGCAACATCCCCAGTCCTTTTTATTTTGAGACAGGGCTTTACTAAATCACTAAGGCTGGCCTTAAACTTGCTACCTCAGTATCCTGACTTGCTGGGATTATAGGTGTGCACCACCATGCCCATCTACAATCTTATTATTCTGCCATGCTTCCTTACTCAGTCTCTTCCTCTTGTCTCCATACCAACTGTCAAATGTTCTCTATTCTTCTCAAATATCCAACTATGATATCTATCCTGTGCTCTCATTACTTCTACTCCTAACTTCACAGAAAAAAAAAAACTAGATTAAAAAATGTGTTTCCAACTTCTTGACAATAAAACCTTTAAACTTATCCATATTCATCCTCCCCTATTACCTTCCTGTTTTAACAGAACAGAATTCTATCTTCCCAACTAAATCAAATCCTACTATGCCCGTAATCAAACTCTTTCATCTTCTCGGGGACTACTCACCATCAATTATCCCTTCTCACTTTTGTTTCTTCAACTTTTCACCCACTATTGGCTTCTTCTCATCAGCACAGAACGAATTCAGGTTTTTCCCATCTCTCCAAAATAAATCCTCTACCTTCCTTTCAGGTATTGCTCTCTGCATTTATCTTTAAAGTCAACTCCTTGGATTTCTAAACTCACTATGTCCCTCTTTTTTTTTTTTTTTTTTAATTTCCATTCAGTCCTGAATCTTTTATGGTCTATCTTCTGTTTCTGCCAATCCAATGAAACTATTTGTGCCATCCATGGTCACTGTATCCTTGCTGCTAAATCTTTTTGTTTTGCAGAGGGTACCAGGGACTGAACTCAGGGTTGCTCTACTCAGGGTTGCTACATCCCCACCCCTTTTTATTTTGTACTTCTAAAACTTTCTTTCAAAAAAACAATTTGGGAACATGCCATGAATCACTTTAATATTTCAGGTGCAAATTCTTTCTTTCTTTATTTTTTTATGTTGTGCTGAGGATCAAACCCAGTGCCTCACACATGAGAGGCAAGTGCTCAACCATTGAGCTCCAACCCCAGTCTTTTTTATTTTGAGACAGGGTCTTGCTCAGTTGTGTGGGGCTTTGCTAAATTTCTAAGGCTGGCCTGGAACTCACAATCCTGCTGTCTCAGCCCTTGAGTTGCTGCAATTAAAGGTGTACACCATCACAGCCAACTCTTATTGCTAATCTTATAAATGCTTCTCAGGATTTTAATATTTCATAATACTTCCTCTTTGCAAGATTCTCTTTCCTCAGCTTTTCTGACCACCTTTCCTTGATCCTTTTATAACCACCTTCCCCTTAATATCTAAAATACCTTTATTCAGTCTTCGTAGCTTCTTTTTCTCTTTTGGTCCCTTAAATGTAGGAATTCTTGAAGATTCTATTCTATTCTATTCTCATTTCTTCTTTATACAAAACATTCTCTTGCCCACATACATGGCTTTAGTTACTGGATTTTTTTTTTTAATAATAATACTAGGGATTGAACCCAGTAGTACTTTACCACTGAGCTATTTCCCAGCCCTTTTTATTTTTTGAGACAGGGTCTTGCTAAGTTGCTGAAGCTAACCTAAACTTTCAATCCTCCTGCCTCAGCCTCCAGAGCCCCTGTGCCTGGCTCATTTACTCCTAATGTGCAAGCAATTTCCAAAACTCTGGACTTAATACTTTTGAGCTTCAGTCTAGACAATGATTTACTAGATGCTTCACTGTATGGTGTTCCCAAAGCCATCTCCTCTATAACAGATCTTAAATTATTTGCTTATTTTTTCTAAGAAAGGGAAATAAGTAATTAAATTTATGATAGGTGCTACAAAGGAAATGATCAACAGGCTAAAATATGAAAGAAAGAAACTACCTTAGATAGAGTGTCAAAGGGAATTTTTAAGGCAGTAGTGTTTGAGATAAGACAAAGACGAGAAAAAGCTTGCTTATGAAAGGAATGAGATAGTGGTTGCAAAGACTTGATGTAAGAAAGAATTTGACATGTTTAATAAATGGAAAGCTGACATATGTGGCTGGAGAATGAGGCTGAAAAAAAATACACAAAGACCCAAACATGAAAGTCCTTATAAAAGCTAAGATAAAGAATTTGGATTTTATTCTAAATATAATGGATGTTATACAGGAAGCAACATAAACTAATTTATATTTACACCTGCTGCTGTGTAAAAAAAATGGATTACAAACAGTCAGGAAGGGAAGATTAATCAGAAAGTTGATACAATGGATAAAGTGAAAGCTATACTCTGGAACAGGCTGACGACAATGAGATGAAGAAAAGCAGACAGTTTTGAGGTGATTTTAAAGGTAGAACTCATAAGACTTGCTAATGCATGGCATGTAGGAGGTGAGAAAAAAGAAAGAATGATTTCCAATTTTAGTTTGAACTAGTTTAAAGGTGATTTACTGAGAAAAACTTGGGTGGGGTGAAAAATAAAAGGTTTTATGAGAGAAATCAAAGTTCCATCGTGTACATGTTAAGTTCAGAAAATCTGTGAAACATGTTATGGACACAGAATGTATGATGATAGGCCCATAGAAGTCTGGAGTTCAGTAAGAGAGGTACACTGGAGACAGTGTGACTGGAAGCTGCCAAGCTCACAGTGGCAGATTTTTATTTGAAAGTCTGAATTTTATCACCGATAATAAATACTATGAGTACTTTTTCTTGCTCTCTCTCTCTCTTTTTCCCTGCTATCACTTTTCCTCAAGGTGACAGGCTTACTTTGTCCCAAAAAAAAAAAGTCTGCCAAATACCCAAGTATAATTTATTAAGGTCTGTTAAAGTGGTATTCTGTTTAGAGGAAGGGTTGTTCAGTTTGCAACTCAATCATGAGTGCTTTCCCTTCAAGATAATCACCATACTCCAGAAAGAAACAGAAGTGCTTTATATGCATTTCCCATTTCACAAAAAAAAAAAAAAAAAAAAAAAGGAGAGAGAGAGAGAATGAGAATGGCATACCAGAGTTGGTATTTAATAAAATTAACAATTTAATGGTTTCATCACAGGCATTCCTAAGTAAAACTGTAAAAAGAAGTTAATCACAAGTGCATGGCAATGGAGAATTCAATGACAACTCACGAAGTTTGCTACCACTGCCTTGGTAAGCTCAGGAAGTTTTATTTTCCATTGGGTAAGTACCATTAGTGCAAATAGTCACATGATAGACAAGGCAAACAACATCTTAGCATTATTATCAAAGTGTTTTTGACCATACAGTCCCTGTGGAAGGGTATCAGGGACACTCAAAGGAGACCATGAACCATACTTTGAGAATCACTGCCAGGTCTGGAGGTTAACAAAGGTTGTGGGGAGGAAGAGGACATGAATGTTTTTACCTGATGACAGGTATCTCAGAAAGTCTTTTCATTTTTACAAACTTTAAGACTTTACTTATATTTCAGAACTTATGCACTGCCAATGGGGATTTCCTTTTCATCTTTCTCCTTTTAGTTCAGGGTCTTTTCAAGGTCAAAAGAATTTTCATAAAAATACTAAAATGTCATTTAGTTTTTTACTCTTCATTCTCTTGCTTAGTACAAAGAGGAGTTTTCCAAACCTCCAATGATATCATCTCTGCACTGCCTAATGGATGTAGCCTTGTGTTTTTTTGCTAAAAATTTCCAACATTTGAGAAATGTAAATAAAAGTGTTTTGTCTCATTACTTCTACTGTGCTCCTAGCTTACCTGCTAGATTCTCTGTAACTTCACATAATAAATTATTTTTAAAACCCAAAGGTGTGTCAGGCATCATGATGGATGCCTGTAATCCCAGGGACTCAGGAGACTGAGGGAAGAGGATCCTAAGTTTGAGGACAGCCTAAACAAATCAGTGAGACTCTGTCTCAAACTAAAATGATGAATAAAAAAAAAGGGCTAGGGATGTAGCTCAGTGGTAAAGCATCCCTGGATTCATTCTCTAGTACAAAACAAAACAAAAACTTCTACCATGGCTGCATCATCATCTATGTCTAAAGATACTGAAAAAGAAGAAACTAACATATTAGAGCATTCTCTGACTCATAGAAGAAGCTACTCCAGAGAGAAAATTTTTAAGTAAAAAATAGAAATCTATACTTCACTTAGATTTAAAAGATAATAATACAGCTTAGTTTGTCTTACGCAACATTATTTTTTTAACAGTATTATGGTGCAAGTTAAGTTATAGCATCATTTTCAGACTAAATCATTTACAGTTTAATAAGAAAGGAACTAAATATTTACAACAGAAGCAAAATGAGCTCTTTAAAGTGTGTCACATGATGTGAAGACTGACTCAACACAAAAATGAAATGAGCCATGTGTGATGGCACATACCTGCAACCTCAGTGACTCAGGAGCCTGAAGCAGGAGGATCCCCAAATTTGAGGCCAGCCTTAACAATTTAGCATGGTCCTATGAAACTTAGTGACACAGTTTCAAAAAAAAATTTTTTTTAAGGTGTGGGGAGGGGCTAGGGTTGTGTCTTAGTGGTGGAGTGCTTGCCTAGTATATATGAGGAAGTGGGTTCGATCCTCAGCACCACATAGAAATAAAGTATATTGTGTCCACCTAAAACTAAAAAAATACAAATTTTAAAAAAAAAGGTCTGGGGAGCTGGGCACGGTGGTGTACACCTATAATCTCAGCAGCTCGGGAGGCTGAGGCAGGAGGATCGGGAGTTCAAAGTGAGCCTCAGCAATTTAGCGAGGTCCTAAGCAACTCAATGAGACCCTGTCTCTAAGTAAAGCACAAAAAAGAATTAAGGTGTGGTTCAGTGGCTAAGTGCTCCTAAATTCAATACCATCAATATAAAAATCCAGTACCCATACACAAAAAAAGAACAAAGATGAGATGACCCAAAATCACCACTTAAAATGCAGTCATTGTAAATGCTTCCAGAAAAATTGCCAATAAAAATTTGAAAAAGCTCTACTTAGGAGTTTTTTTATGTTGTTGAAATAATCTGTAGACAGTAAAGGGGTCTGTATTTCTAATGATAAGAATCTTTTTTTTTTGTATTGCTGGGGAGAGAACCCAGGGCCTCACACTTTCTAGGCAAGCACTGTATCACTGAGCTATATATCCCCAGCCCAAGAATCTCCTTCAATTCTGTTTCAGATAGGTACCTAGCAAGGATCAGAAAAAAAAATCCACAAAACCCTTCTCTGTGGAAATTCCAAGTCTCAGAGGAACAATGTAGCCAGAGTAGTCTTCCAGAAATCCAACAGCTCAGAGTTTGGGCTGGCTGCTTTCCCTTCTCTTTACTATCAAGAAAACAATGCAGGGGGTGGGGTTGTGGCTCAGCGTTAGGCCCTGGTTCAATCCTCAGCACCACATAAAAATAAATTAAAGATATTGTGTCCAACTACAACTAAAAAAATAAATATTTTAAAAAAAACAATGCAGGGGGTGGGGGAAGCATGACTACTTTTCTCAAAGAAATCATTGCTATGGGAGTTATGTAACAAAGTGGTCTTGGGGAAGAACTGGCTCTTAATTTTGATAATCATCTAACTAAGTACAACAGAGGAACATTTCTTAAAGAAGTCACCAAAATTTTCCAGAGTACTCTGCCTGAGTGGTAACAGAATGGGTGAGCTCCCAGAAGAGTGATTTGAAGGTCACCATGATGCCTCCATGAACAAAAGGAAGAGAACATGTTTTTCCCAGATTCAAACTAGCTTTGAAGGCCTAGATTTCTGTTCAGTAAAAAGCTACCAGGTAATCTCTGAATTAACTACTGTTTACAATTCCCAGATCACCTATATTTATAGTGACTAACATATCTCTAGTTTTTACCATGAAGTTTGCTTCAAATTTATTATGTACTGAAAGAATTTAATGAAGTAATAAACAGCATATATACAAAAGAGAAATGTCTGTAGATAAACTCTGGGTATCAAATTAAAACATGGATAAACAACAGACTCTTAACAAATCAGCTTCAGAGTTCACATGTGGAGAGAAAGGGAAAGCAGAAATACAGAATACGAATACATATGGAAACTAAGACTGAGCAATCAGCATTCTAAGATAAACCTGAAGGAAGTGATCATGAACATAATCAAAATTGTAATGTGGGTGGTGTGGAGGAATAATATATTGTTACATGCAATCTAAGGAGCTGAGATTTACAGGCGAGTTGCTGGGATCACAGGTATAAGCCACCTTGTCCAGGAAGTATAGGCTTTTTTTGTGTATATAGGTGTAGCCCAAGATCCCTCTCCCATATATTCAGAAAGGAATCCACAGGGGAAGTTGGTGCTGGTACTCAAAGTAGATTATTTATTACATTATATTTGTGAAAAGCTTTCAAGTAAGTATTTGTGTACCATTCAAAAATGGTAAATAAAGAATACAACTGAAAGGAAATTGAAATCTTCCTTAGAATAGTGAAATAAGTGTCTTTTAATTACTGGGGTTCAATATTTTCCCTCATCATTTCTCTCCATCAATATAAAAATCCAGATATTTATTTTCTGTTCATTCATTAGATTAGAATTCTATCTTTCCAAGGACCATAACTGCACACTATCACTGTAAAAACACAACTGACAGTAGTAGTAAAAGTGAGAAAAAGAACCAAAATTTTCCCATTAAGCAAGTTTAGACCAACAGTCCAGAATTATTGACCATCTCCATGAAGTTTCTTTTTACTTTATTTCATTTTACTTTTGTGTCATACCATGGATGAACCCAGGGTTGCTCTACTACTGAGCTACATCCCCAGCACTTTTTATTATTTACTTAATTTTGAGACAGGGTCTCATTATGCTGATGAGGCAGGAGGATCGCAATTTTGAGGCCAGCCTCCATGTAGCTGGACTACAGCATGTAACCTATTGAGATTGGTTTCTTCATTTAGAAAAATTCATTTAAGGTTCTCTCATGATTTTTCATGGCTTGATAGCTCATTTCATTTTACTGCTGAATAAGAGTCCACCGTCTGCTGTGCACAGTGTTTCACACCTGTAATCCCAGCAACTCAGGAGGCTGAGGTAGGAGGATTCCAAGCTTGAGGCCAGCCTGGGTAAATTAGCTACCCTGTCTCAAAAGATAAAAAGGGCAGCTGGGTAGTAGAATGCCCCCGTGTCTGGGTTCAATCCCCGGTAGTGGGCAAGGTTTGGCAGAAGGTGTGGGGTGTAACAGTTTATTTACATTCTGAAACACATCTTGGCTACTTCCCAGTTTGAGAAATTATAAATAAAGTTTCTATAAATACCTATGTATAAGTTTTTTCAACTCCTTTGGGTATATACCAAGGGTGCAATTGCTAGATCATATAGTTAAGAATGTTTATTTTACTTGTCCATGTGCAGTATTATGAATTGAACTCAGGGCTTTCTGCCACTGAGCTATATCCCCAGCACCGGTTTGTACCAGCGATTGAACCCAGGGGTAGTTAACCAATGAGTCACATCCTCAGCCCTTTTTACATTTTATTTTAAGACAAGGTTTCACTGTGTGGCTTAGGGACTCACTAAATTGCTGAGGCTGGCTTTGAACTCGGCCATCCTCCTGCCTCAGCCTCCCCAGCCATAAATCAAAATAAATCATTACTCCTTTAAGTTGAATTATCTCAGGTATTTTGTTGCAGTGATGGACGGCTGCCTAACTGTGGGGAGCCACTCTGAATGATTTTGCCTTCCATCCTGAAGCATGAGGCTTTGACCAGTCATGTTGTCCTGGTCCAGGAAGTTGAGGGCGTGTCTTCAAATGTAGATGTGTCACCCATGGAATTGACCTACATTCACCTATTCCTTTATAATACTACCCCTTTGCCCTGCTTGGGATGGAAAATTCCATGGAAATGCCCTTTGTGTGTCCCCTTCTGTGGCTCTGCCTTTGGGAGTGGCCTTCCTAGATGTCAGTCAACCTGCTCACAGCAGACATCATGAAGCTAGACTCAACTCCCTGAAACCTGACCCCTGGTCTCATTTGAATGGCTTCTCCTCAATAAAAGGGTTCAGCACCAGTGGCGCAGGTGATCTCTCTCTCTCTCTCCCCCCTTAAGGTGAGTGGAGCCATCATAGGACCCCCCAAAAAGGTATCTCTGTCTCTTGTGTGGTTATTTCGTGCAGCCCAGTTCACCTGGAATGACCCTGAGTGTTTTAGTTTAGAAGAATGTGACACTTAACACTCTTCCTAATTATTAATTTTATAGTTGGGCCCAAGTAGTTAAATATTATAAGACAAAAACTATGTTACTAAGCTGTCAGATTTTGCTTTAAACTAATCTTCCCAAAATCAAATGGGCATCAATAGTACCTGCTATCATCTGTATCATGAAAGTCCCCAGATTGCCAGAGTGATGCTATTGGAATGTGGTGGAACCTTCCAGAAGAGGGGCTGAGTAGAAAGTATTTAGGTCACTAGGAAAATGCCCTTGAAGGGAATTTGGGATGGTGCCCCTTGTTGTTTATTTTCTGATTTCTGCCAATGAGGTGAGCAATTTTGGCCACCATGAACTCCCAGTGTGATGGATTACCTCACCACAGTCCCAAAAACAATGGGGCCAGTTGGCTGTGAACTGAAACCTCCAATAACTATAAGTTTAGAAGGTGACTACCTCAAGTACTTGTGAGAGCGATGGAAAGATGACTAACAAAATACTTCAGTCATCTTACAAAGTTTCTTTAGTAGACACATAACTCCTCTGCCCTCTCTTGGGAAAAATATCACATGTTATCCCCTCAAACATTTTCTTTCCTCACCTTATCTTAGATAGAAAAAAGGAAAATTTAATAGGAAAATATTTCTTACATTCCAACTGTGGACATACCTCATCTGCTCAGACTCTCCTTCCACATCCTCTCATAGATGGGTCTTGATTTGTGCTCTAAAGTTCATTCCCTAGCTCTAGAGTTCTCACGGACTTGACTCATTTCTGGTCCTTATATAGCTCTCCAATTCCACTTCTCACCACTCAGCGACACTTGCTAACTATACTCTACCAACAGTCTTCTAATTTAAGACCTTTGAACATACTCTTGTCTGCCATGTTGACTTTTGAAACAACAATTTACAATTTTTTGTTTACCAAAGCTGTTATCTGTTGCTCCTTTGCAGCTAGCAGACTCCTTCTGCCCCACATCTACCAGTGGTCTTAGTAAACTTTCTTTACTACATTCCTTTAATGGAATGGAATGTAAACAAAACCATGAAATCCTTCTAAGGAATGTCAGGTAAACAAAACCATGAAATATACGTTCTTTTATATCTAGCTTCACATAGCATAGTAATTGAGATTTATCTGTATTGTTTCATGTGTATGTCATTCATTTTTCTGCTGAGTAGTACTTTATATGATTGTGGTATATTTATCCATTTACTTGTTGGTGGGCATTTGGTGTTGTTTCTATTTTAGGATTATTAGGAACTAAAGTGCCATGAACGTCAGAGCATTAAGGCTTCATTTTCTCAGGCAAATATTAAGGATGCAATTGCTGGATCACTGGGTAGTATACATTAAAATGGTAACAAACTGGCCAACTATTTCCTTCCAGCAATGTGTGAGCATTACAGCTGCTTCACATTCTTGTCAGTACTAGTCTTTTAAAATTTAGCCATGTTAGTAGATGTGCAATATTTTGTTGTATAATTTGCACTTCCCTAATGACTCATGAAACTTGGTATCTTATGTGCTCATTTGCATTCATATAGCATCTGAGACATGGGTGTTCAAATCATTTGTTCACTTAAAAAAAAACTAAGTTGTATATCTTATTCAGTTGAAAATTTTTTTGTATTATAAATACCAGTTCTTGGTTTGTGTATTGTGAGTATTTTCTCCTATACAATGGCTTGCCTTTTTATTTACTTAACCATGTCTTTTAAAAGAATTTTTCAGGGGGCTGGGATTGTGGCTCAGCAGTAGAGTGCTCGCCTAGCCCTGGGTTTGATCCTCAGCACCACATAAAAAAATAAATAAATAAACAAAATAAATGAATTAAAAAAAAAAAAAGAAGTTTTCAGACTTTTTTTTTTTTGGTGGGGGATGAAGTTCAGGGGTATATAGCACTTGACCAGCATGTGTAAGGCCTTGGGTTTAAGCCCCACTATCACAAAAGGAAAAGTAGTTTTAATTTTGGAACACATCTTTCTTTGAGAAATGTATTTTTTCCCCTTTTTTTTTGTCTGCCAAGAAATTTTGCCTACCCCAAGGCCATGAAAATTTTCTCCTTTGTTTTCATCTATAGTCTGTAATCTATTTTAGTTCATTCTTATATGGGAAGTAAGATAAGGATCAAAGCTCATTTTTCTGTCAAATGGTTATCTATATTTAATTATTCCAGCAACATTTGTTGAAAATAATAATAATCATAATAATAGTAAGCTACTTTGTTAAAATTCAATCACTGCATAGGTACAGGTCTATTTCTGGATTCTCTGTTTCATGCCAATTACCTATATACCTATGCTTTTCCCTACTGTGGCATAAGCAGAAGGTAATAACTTCAGTCCAAAAAAATTGCAAATTCTTTTCTATTGTTCCAGGCCTTCCCTCTCTTTTTTTGTTTGCTTTTAGCCCAAAGAGTCTTCCAAATTAAAATTACTAGCAGGGAAGGTAACTTAATTATCCTCATATCCCATACGCAGAGTGATCTCAGAATGAAAATTTTATTAATACTATTAGGCAGAATAAGTAAGAAAAATTAAGAAAAAATTAATTCTAAAGTCACTATAAACATCACTAAAAACAAATAATATCCTACTGCCCTCTAGTGGAGAAAAACTGTAGCAATATGCCAAGCAAGAAAAATGTGATTAATATTTCCATTATTCTCTTCATTCCTCTTAAGACAAAAAAAAAAAAATTAAAAGAAAAATATTTTGCCATTCCAAATCCAATTTGAATACAATGAAGTATTAAACTGGATAAAACAAAACAGTTGTTTAGAATTTGTATTCTCATGATATATATTCCTATACAAAAGAAATGAGGTCAGAGTTCAAGGAAAGAAGAAATTATTTTACATAATGTGTTAAGCAAGGATGTAAATGAAATGGTTTCAAGATATGTTGTCTGAATACATGGTCAATACATACGTTAATAAACATGTGGATGTAATGTAACACCTAATAATGTATTATATACACAACACCTATTTTTTTCTGGAATGGAGTACAAGAAGCTGTCAACAACAATGATGACCTCTGGGGAGCAGTGGTGAGTGGACAGAAAGGGAGGATTTATGTATCTCTAAATTTTAAAAATATGTAATAAATGCTCTTTTTAAAATGTGCACCAATTGCTTTGAAACAAATGGTAATTTTATGTGCTTACACATGAACCCCTAAATAGGTGACAAGTGATGTTCAGAACAGTGTGTTCCGACAGTTGGTTATAATTAACTAACCTCTGTTAGGTCCTTCAGAGAACACAGCTACAGAGCAGCATACTCAAATACACAGAAGGGAGAAAACAATAATTAAAAGTATATTTTGTTATCAATTCTGTTCAACATTTTGATCCTTTAAATATTCCTTTATAACCCCCAAAACCCTCATTTGAAGGAAGAAATACAAAAATATCTATTTTCTAAATAACTGACTCTTGAACAGGGTTAGCTCTAAGGTCTAGCTCTAGCTTTGGTATATCATAAATTTCCATCTGGTCTTGAAAATTCACCCTACCCTTCCCACTTAATCTTTTGCTAATTCAACATACACCTCCACCTCTCAAGAGTCTTAGTCTTACTTAGACAATGAGTTTTTTCCTACTAGAAGACTAAGATGACTGTACAATTGCTCATCTTTTCATCAAAAAGTAGAAAGGTTCCCCTGAATTCAATCCCCAGTACTAAAAAAAGAAAGAAACTTTATAAGGAGTAGGCATGAGAAAGTATGTGGGAATGGGGTCAGCTTGGCAATCACAAGACATTTCCAGCAGTCTCTCCTTTTCAGGATATTTAGGTTGACACTGCCTCCTCTGATTAACACATAATGTTGAGTATTAAAGGTTTCTTAAAATACATCTTCCTTCGTTAGGCACTGGGATTACCTGCCTGTAATCCCAGCTACTTGGGAGGTTGAGGCAGAAGAATTGCAAGTTTGAGGTCAGCCTGGATAGCTTAGTGAGACCCTGTCTCAAAATAAAATAAAATAAAAAGGACTGGGGCTATATCTCAGTGGTAGAGCACTCTGGGTTAGATCCCTAGTACCAAAAAAAAAAAAAAAAAAAAAATAACTCCCTTTGTTTTATCTAACCTAAAAATACACTGTTTAAGTTAATAATGCAAGTCAAAGTAGGGTAATAAGACTTATAGATTTCTTAGGAATTTGGAAGTGATAGACCTGAAAAAAAAAAAAAAAAACCAGACCTGAGACTAAAGGTGTGACTGATTATGGGGCTTTTAGATTTACAGCTACTGTCTGTTTTTCCTTCCTTTTTCTCTCCCTTTCTACCCTTCATTATTTCTTCTATTCTACCTCACATTGAAGCACTTGGTAAGCGTTCCCCAGTATTAGTAAATTTTCAAGAGTATGAGCAGATTGCTTCTTTTTATTTCTACTCTCTTACTCAAAATAGGTTTTACACAGTAACAATGACGTGTCATTTCCACTGTATCACAAGAATTCCACAGGAAAGCCTTGGGGACAATAGGCACGTCTGCTATTATCAATGACTTATCCATACTCAGCCTCCCACATTCACCTTCCACTGCCCACACCAGCACCACTGCTACCCAGCTCTCCAACTCCCTTGACTTCTAGACCTTTATTCTTACCTCTCTGGTAAGTAGTAGAGCATGCCACCCTAAAATTTAGAAGTCTGTCATGAGGATTATTCTGAGCTGAAGGCATCTGAGAATTCTAACACAGATCCTGGGTGAACTCTCTGTCTCCCCACTGTCTACCTGAAAACAATATAAATTCCTTTTGTGACAATGCCCCCACTCTAACATCAGCCACTATTTCCCTTACTAGGAAGGGGATAAAAACCCCATCACTGGAGACAAAAAATGACACTGACAAAGAGGCAATGCAAACATACCTGACTAAACAGCCCTTGCCTACCAATGGGGAGTCCCCCCCCCATATTTGTCTTCTCCCAATTTTTCCACCCTTGGAAGCACAAAGTTCTTTTCCTTTGTCTTGTCACTTCTCTACAAAATTACTACTCTTTGTCAAGATGCTAGATAGGACTAAATTCAAACTATCCTGCTGTATTACTGATCACTGAGTTCTCCTGTGTGTACCATTTCTTTCCTTTAAATCTGTCTTTTGTCAGTCTAATTTGAGGCCCTAGCCAATGAACCTAAGACAGGTAGAGAAAGTTTCTTCTTCTCTCCTCTATCACATATATAAGTGATTTGTATTTCCAACAGTATAATGTATAGAATACAATGAATTATCCTCTTATCAGAAACAACTGAATATTTAGTATAAATACTTGCTTAAATCCATTCTTTGGCTGGCCAAATATTATGAATGTGCAGGGTCAAACGAAGAAATTGAAAGTAGTAAGCAAGAGATGAAGCAGCTTCTCTTTAACTCCTAAATCTTGGGGACCTTGGGCTTTCACTTTTATGACACATGGGAGAGGAGATAAAGTCTATGATACACACAAGGTGGAGAATATAACAGAGGAATATCCCACATAAGGCTAGGACTGGTCTCAACTTTGGGCTGAGTGAGGCTTAGAGAACAGGGAGATAATTTCCCTACAAGCTCTCACCTTAATTTTTAGTTGAATTCATGATACCTAGGTGTTCTGGAAAATTTCAAGCAACTTTTCTAAATTGCTGAGTTTGGCCTCAAATTTGTAGTCCTCTTGTCTCAGCCTCCTGAGTCACTGGGATTGCAGGAAAAAAAAAAGATTTTTAAAGCAACCATAATAAATATACATAATTACCAATGAAGAAATTACAATTAGAATGGTGGCTGACTTCTCAATAATAGTACTAGAAGTTAAAAAAAATTCAATAAATAATGTCTTTGGTATCCTGAGAGAAAGTAATTGTCACTCTAAAATTTGTATCTAGTAAAACTGCTTTTCAAAGATGCAGGGATAAGGGCTAAGCAGTGTGGCTCAGTGGCAGAACCCAGCTTACACAAGGCCCTGGATTCTATCTCTAGCACCTAGAGGGAGTGAGGGAAAATTTAAAAGATTTTATGGGGTTGGGGGAAGAGTTTAAAACCAATAGATCTTCAATAGGGAAACTTCAAAGAATATTCTTCAGATGAAAGGAAAATAATCCTAGATAGAATATCTGATATGCAAGAAGGAAAGGTAAAACATTGATAATTAAGAGTTATTGTAGGGGCTAGGACTGTAGCTCAGTGGCACGGGACTCGATCCTCAGCACCACATAAAAATAAACAAATAAAATAAAGGTATGCTGTCCATCTACAACTATAAAATTTTTTTAAAAAATTAAATAAAAAATAAAATATTACCACATACTATATAAGATAATAATGTCCCTTAGATTAAAAAAAATAAAAATAAAAGCACAGCACTAAACCTAGAAGAAAGGATTTTGAGTTTTCACCATAAAGAAACCATAAAAATAGGCTGAGGCTGGAAGATCACAAATTTGCAACTAGACTGGGCAACTTAGTAAACGCTGTCTCAAAATTTTAGGGCTGGGGATGTAGCTCAGTGGTGGAAGCACTTTTAGGTTCAGTCCTTAATACTGCTAAAAAGTAAAAAATTGAAAAAAAAACAGAGAGCTCATGAACAAAATATCAGTGAACTGGTACAATGCAAAACAAACATAAATTTATTCCATAAATGCAAGAGTGATTAATATTTTAAAATTATTTAATAGAATTACCACAATAAAGCCAGCTGTTGGTACACACCCATAATCCCAGTAATTTGGGTGCTAAAGGAGAAAGATTCCAAGTTCAAGGACAGCCGGGGCAATTTAGAAAAGATTCTGTCTCAAAATAAAACAAAAAGAGCTGGGGAGGGCTGGGGATGTGGCTCAAGCGCTTGCCTGGCATGCGTGCGGCCCGGGTTCGATCCTCAGCACCACATACCAACAAAGATGTTGTGTCTGCCGAAAACTAAAAAATAAATATTAAAAAATAAATAAATAAAACAAGATGTTCATAAAAGTTTAAAATAAAATAAAAGAGCTGAGGATATAGCTCAGTGATAAGAGTATCCTGGGGTTCAATCCCTAGTACTGTTCCAGACCCCAAAAGGGATCTCATTTAAAAGAAAGCAGCTTTCTTTGTGCTCACATGGGAAAAAAGAAAGGTTCAAATTATACTACCTTTTGTGTAAGCAAGGGGGGTACAGGAATAAATAAATGTACTGTTCACATTTATATAAAGAAAGAACAAGAAATGAAAACTAGGCCTTGAAAATATGTTTTTGGATATTTACAATTAAGTTCATTATCAATTTTACTGCCCAGTGAGAGACCTAGGGTCACCATTAATGGCATTCCTTATTTAACTTTTGTTCTTTCCTAACTTAAGGATGAACTGGGCCAAGGGAATGACAATGTTTATTTAGTCTTATATGGCATAATATGGTCTGAAAATTATGTTTTTGCAGCTGATGGATTTCCAAAGCCTCATTAGATCAGATAAGAGATGAATGGGAATGTTTGGACTAAGTGAGGAAATGCCATACAATAACAGTTCTATGTTTATGTCTGCTATCTCCTAATCAATACTTGCAAGTTAAAAAAATGACTTATGCTCTTTTCATTAATGATTTCAAGTATTAGTTTCTGTGTCATGTGTTTCAGGCTTCAGCTGTCTTTGTTCATCCAGTGGTGACTATAAATGCTTATAAGTTACTGCCTTTGTATGTAGTCTTTGTCCGGCATCTCCAGTACATTAAGTTAGACACCCTGAAACTATTTTTAATGCCAATACCCAAAGAGAACCCTCTGAAACCAAAAATCATAAATTAATTCCCTGGTTTTCCAGTCCTGAAATATAGCTCCAAATCTGTTACTTCTACCCCAAATAGTGACAGGTTCCAACTGACAAACAGAAAAAGTTACTAATTAGTTGTATCTTTCAGCTGCTGGGAAGAATGACTAAGAACCAACACAAACAGCTATATGTATCATATTCTAAATAGTTAATTAAAAGAGTAAGAATCAATGTCAGAAATATAAGTACAATACTCTTATCTCAAGTTTCCACCTCAGTTTCCACCCTTTTTAGTCCTCCTCAGTTACCTTCCCCACCCCTTCCCTTCCTCTAGGGAGGGAGGAAGCAGACAGCAGCTGGTTTATTCATAGCTGCTTTATTTCGTTGACAAGGCAACAGAAATGCAAGAAGAGTCAGGTACAAAAGAGAGCTATTTCTTTATGATTGGTTCCAGTTCTTTTCATCCAGGTAAAAAGACCCTTAAACTAACAAAAAAAGAATTGAGAGAAAGTAGAGGTAAAGCAGAATTTTCTAGTGAAAAGCTAAGGGAAAAGTCTGGGAGACTGCTCACTGTACGGTACGTACGTTCTGGTTTCTGAATCCTGTTGCTAGTGGCCATGGTCCCAGATCAAGGGAACTGAATAATGGTTACAATTATATTATTTAAAGATTTTTTTCATCAGCTCACAGCTTCAGATCTCAGAATAACATGACCGTTTCAACCTTCTAGTTTTTAGAAACTAGTGCCAAGAGGAAATTTCAGGCATTGAGTGAATACACCCAAACTCAAAAATGTCTTAGAAACACACCCAGAAACAGAGGGAAAGAAAGAATAATTATTCTTTAGTCCACCCCATCCCTCTGCTATGAAATGAATATCTTTTAAAAACTTTAATTATAAAAGCCATGTTCACTGTGGAAAAACAATAACAAAAGAAGAAACAAAAAATCTTCTTTGCTGACATTTAAAAATATACCCTTCTGATAATTTTTGTTTCAGTTACTCACCCTAGGGGTGCTCCATCACTGAGCTACACCTCCAGTCCTTTTTTAAAGTTTTTACTTTGATACAGGGTATTGCTAAATTGTTGAGGCTAGAATCAAACTTCCAATCCTTATGCCTCAGCTTCCTGAGTTGTTGGGATACAGGCATGTGCCACTATATCTGGTCCTTTCGATCAATTTTTATTTGCAAAAAATTGAATCATGTTATAACCTTTTTCATGTAAACATTATGACATATTTTCATATCTGTAAAGTAATTAAATACATTAACTGTATGAATTTAAGTCGGACAGATGAAACAGTCCTAGCTATCCCATTTACTGTGATCTTAGACAAGTTATTTAAAATCTGTCAGTGTCAAAATTTCTTTTTACAGAAATGAGAAGTACTTAACTCACTGGATTATTCTAAGGATTAACTAAGGTAACAGAAACCAGGCATTGTGGCACACATCTGTAATCCCAGCAGCTCGGGAGGCTGAGGCAGGAGGATGATTCAAAGCTAGCCTCAGAATCTTGGTGAGGTCCTAAACAACTCAGGAAGACCCTGTCTCTAAATAAAATTTAAAAGGGTTGAGGATGTGGCTCAGTGGTTAAGTGGCCCTGGGTTCAATCCCAGAATAATGATGATGATGATGATGATGATGATGATGATGATGATGTAGGAGGTAATAATGTACTGAGAACAAATCTGGTGCCTGGTATTTGACAACATAACATAAATTACATAAACTTTGTACTTCTATGACACATTAAGTGGTCAGTATTCCTCGGAATAAATATATTCTAGTTTGTGGAAAATTCCCTATTTTCCGAGATTAAGCTATTTCTAAAGTCATAATGTTATAAGTAGCAGTGAATTAGACACTAAATCTAAGTCTTTATGTCTGTGATTTTTTTTATGCCATCACTGATGGCTTCCTTTCAGGTCACATCACTTATGGTTTAAAATTATAGAAAGTATTCATTTTATTTATTCATGATGAAAGTATAGAAGTTATTCATTAATGTTTATTTAAGCTCTAAAAATACATAAGTAGAAAGAATAAAAAGCGAAATAATTCTTCATACTCTTTCCCAGCAGTGACTGCTACTAACAATTAGTAGTTGATCCTTTCAGATCTTTAACTATGAATTTACAGACACAGTCAGATGTAATTTTTAAATTAACCAATTTTTAAATTGACATAATAATTGTACAGTTATGAGGTCATAACATCATTTTTAAAAATAAACATATGGATTCTAATATTAAAACAAAAATAAATAGAAATATGGTCATACATCAACAAATAACAAAAGTGGTTTTCTAACCCCTCCCCTTTTTATTTTAATTTACCAGAATATACTGGAAACCTGTCCTTATCCACATACATAGATCTCCATCATTCTAAGACTGGACAATATTTCATTGTGAGTATATTACTGTTCACTTAATCATTCCTCTGTACTCTATGGTTTCCAATATCTCACTCTTATAAACAGTACTTCAGCAGAAAATTCTTATACCAGCCACTTTATGGATTGTGTGACTATTTTTCTAGGATAAATATATAAAAATGAAATTGGTAAGTCAAAGAGTATGAGTATTTTTCATTTTAATAGCTACTGTCAAGTGTCTTGAAAAATAGATTAAAAATTTATTATATCAACTATATGTAAATGTGCTCATTTCAAATTTCCTTGCCAACACTGAATATTATTAATCTTTTTAATTTTTATAATATCATGGGCAGAAATGGTCTCCTAGTATAATCTGGGTTTCTCTAATTACTAGCAAAGCAAGGCATGGTCATAATTTAAACAGCCATTTGTAACTTTTTGTTTGTGTAACTCTAGTTTATACCTTCTTTACATATTTCTGTGGATTGTAAATTTCTCATTGGTTTAGATAAATAATATTTATTGGACATTAATTTTTATCATACATATTAGAAACATTATTTATGTATTATCATTTCTTTATGATAGAAACATTCAAATTCTTCCTCCTAGCTTTTAGAAATATATAGTATGCATTAACTGCAGTCACCCTAGTGTGCAATAGCATACTAAACCCTCTAACTCTGTCCCCGTACTAGGATTTGAACCTAAGCATACTCTACTACTAAGCCGTATCTCCAGCTTTTTTTTGCTGGCGGGGGGGGGGGGGGGGGGGGGGTGCGGGGTGCGGGGGGGGGGGTGCGGGGTGCGGGGGGGGGGGGGGGGGGACAGACACTCACTAAGTTGCCCAGGTGAGTTCAAACTAGGCAATCTGCCTGTTTGAACTTCTCACTCCAACTATAATTGATTGACCTTTCTCTATCTCCCCCTGCCTGCTGGTAACTATCATTCTACTCTCAACTTTTCTGAGGGAATTTTAGATTCCATCTAAGAGTGAAAACAACCAATACTTGTCTTTCTCTGCCTGGCTTGTTTTCACTTATCATAATGATATCCACTTCCATCCATGTTGTCACAAATTATGGAATTTCATTCACTTTCATGGTCCAACAGTACCATGAAATGTACTGTTGTAAAATGTACCACATTTTCTTTTTCATTGCTGATGGACACTTAGGTTGTTTCTGTTCCTTGGTTATAATGAATAGTGCTGCAATACATATGGGAGTGCAAATGTCTCTTCAATATACTGATTTCATTTCCTTTAGATATGTATACCCAGTAGTAGGATTTCTGGATCATATGATAGTTCTACTTTTGATTTTTTTGAGGAAACGCCATACTGTTTTTCATATTGGCTGTACTAATTTACAATTCCCCCAAAGTGTGAAAGGGTTCCCTTTTCTCCAAATCCTTGCCTACACTTGTTTGCTTTCATCTTTTGAATAACAGTCATTCTCACTGAAGGTAAGGTGTATAAAAAGTCTTTGATTAGATATTTGGAATCTTGTTTAAAATAGCTTTTCTAATCCCAATACTCCACACATCCAAGTAAAACACATTTATACCTCATGCTGTATTTATATTTATTCAGAATTATTTTGATTATATTTTCTGTTTGTTTTGCCTTCTCCAACTTACTAACATTAAAATAAATTTAGGGGGCTGGGGATGTGGCTCAAATGGTAGCGTGCTCGCCTACCATTTGATGCTTGTGGCCTGGGTTCGATCCTCAGCACCACATACAAACAAAGATGTTATGTCTGCCAAAAACTAAAAAATAAATATTAAAAAATTCTCTCTTTAAAAAAAAACAAAAAACAAATTTACTCCCTATGATTCAAGATGGTACAGAATAACAAAAAGTAGATAAAGAAGTTTGTACCTTACATATCACATTTGCTGTTCACAAAAAATATACAAGGAGCAGAGTGCAGTGGCACAAGCCTATAGTCCCGGTGGCTCAGGAGGCTGAGGCAAGAGGATCAAGAGTTCAAAGCCAACCTCAGCAATAGCAAGGCGCTAAACAATTCAGGCAGACCCTGTCTCTAAATAAAATACACAAAAGGGATAGGGATGTGACTCAGTGATTGAGTGCCCCTGAGTTCAATCCATAGTACCCCCCCAAAAAAATACACACACACACACACACACACACACACACACAAAGAAGGAATCATTCCATTAATTTTACAAATGAATAAACTAGGGACAAAGAGATCTCAGCCTCATGAAGGCTAAAACTAGGATCTTAACCTATAGATTCCAAAGATCTGTTCTCCTCCACCAAACCAGAATGGCCATCATTCATGCCCCATTATAATATAATATATAATATTATCTAAGAAATTATTACATTATAATATATGATATGTAATATTGTAATAACATTATAATATATAATATTATCTAAGAAATTGATCTATAAAACATTAATTACAAGTCTCTAGTAATCACTGGAACCCAATCCTCTGACTTACCTTTTTCAAAAGATGTTCCAGGTAGATATTTCATTAAAAAAGATTAAAAGTCCACATTCAAATCAGTTTAAGAAACACTGCATTACAAGCACAATAAAAGACTGTCTCAGCTAGGCATGGTGACACATGCCTGTTAATTCCACCAACTCAGGAGGCTGAGGCAGGAGGATTGCAAGTTCAAGGCCAATCTGGAAAACCCAGAAAGACTTTTTCTCAAAATAAAAATGTTTTTAAAAGGGCTGGGGATATATTTCAGTGGTAGAGGGCCCCCAGGTTCAATCCTCAGTACTTCTAAAAAATAAAAAACAAATAAAAGACTTCCTTCATGTATTAAAAGATAACTTAAAAGGAAAATGAATTATTTAAGCAAAATAGTAGGATAAATATTCAAAGCTGAAATATTAACTAAGGATGTCACACAAATTAGAAGAAAAATAATAAGCACTAGGATTAGAACAGTTTCTCATTACTTTTAAAATATTTTTCTCCCTATCACTTCCTAGGTGTTTTAACCTGCTCAGGCTGTTAAAATATTATAGACTAGGTTGCTTAAACAATGAACATGTCTTTCTTAAAGTTCTGCAGGATGAGAAATCCAAGATCAGTGGGTCAGCAGATTCAGTTCTTAACAAGAGCCCAATTTCAAGCCCACTGCCTGGCTTGCTGATGGTTGCAGTCTACGTGTATCCTCACATGGTAGAGAAAGGAAGCTTATGGTATTTCGTCCTCTTCTTATAAAGGTACGAATCCCATCATGAGTGTTCCACCCTGGTGACCTCATCTAACTAATATGTAGTAGGATCAACTGGATTCATCCTAATATCTCTAGGAGGTAGCATCACTGCCTGTGGTTTTTGTCCATCTCTCAACACTTGAGAGGATGACTAAAAGGAGGAAATTGTTGATAATAAACCGACCTAAGTAAAATAAACTGGCCTAAATCAGTCTCCATACTTGAATGGTGATGTGATCTAAAGAGCCCTCAATATGTAGTGAACTACAACCTAATTTGATAAGAAAGCAGGTGTACAGGTGTAACCTAGCTGAGTGTAGCCTTATAGCTAAGTAGCTGAGCTCAATCACAGCAGCCAATCCCTCAACCAATTTCAGACTAAAGGTTGCCAAATTATGCCCAACTAGGTCAAATGCCTGACCATACCAATCAGGTAATTTCTGTATGTCTTTCCCATTTTAATGGTTGTAGAAGTAATTCACTACACTGTAAAAGGGGAGTATTCCAAACCATCCCTCACTCTGGAATGCTGCCAGTTCTATAACCTTTTACTTATTCAAGTAAACTGTTAAATTGAACTGGTATGTTTTTCTTTTAAAAAAAGTGATCAAGAAATAGGAAACAACCATATCTCCTAGCTGGTCATCCTATTTTCGACTCTTACTGATTGCTAAACCTTCTTCCACACACCAGTAAGTTCCCCCAGCTTAAAAACTCTCAATCGCTTATCACAGCATTTAGAATAAAATTCAAAATAACTGTCTTGGCCTTCAGGCCCTATATGATCTAGTCTCTGCCTCTCTACACTTCCTCTCACAGCAGACTCTTTCTCACTACACTCTAGCTACTCTATAGGTCTCAATCCATGCCTCTAACATGGCAACTTTTCTGCCTTGGGGCTTTGTACTGTACTTCATTGTGCTTGGAACACTTTTTTCCTTACTTTCTTTGTATTCTTCAAGTTTCACTTTAAAATTCTGACATACTGGTACCAAGCATGTGATCCTGGCCCTCATAAAGAATAGGAATTCAAGTAGTTGAATCCTCCCCCTATTAAGACTAGCAGTCTTTCAAGGACCTGGGTTCAACCCTCAATACTTCAAAAAACAAAACAACATAAAACAAAAAAGCAGTCTCAATAGTTTTTAAAAAGTAATATCAAAACATATGGAGAGCACTGCACAAAAATATCAAAATCTTCATAGAGAAAAATTTATCCTAAGAAAATGATTACAGATGTGTGTAAGATTTTTGAATATAAATGTTTGTCACAGTTTTATCCCACCTGGGGTACCAAAACATAAAAATAAGAACAAAAACAAGAAACAAATGTTTATCACACTATTATTTCTACTAAAAAATCTTAAAAATTCAGCAAAGGGGAATACACTATGGTGATATTTCAAAATACTCAATAACATGGAAAGATGGTCAAGGATGGTGCAAATGGTAAATATCCCTAAGATACATCACTGAATATAAATAGCAACAAATGACACAGATATAATGTGAAACCAGGTATATTGAAACAGTGCCCAATACTTTTTATTTATAAACATACACATTTTTTCAAGGGTATAAATATATAGGAAAAGTCCGAAAGGATACCTATCAAACTGATGATAATAGTGGTTATCTTGGAGGAGGAAAGTGGGAATAGAGATTTTAAAAAAGAAAAGCCTTATGAGTATCCTTGTTGAGTAAATTTGTTCATTCACATCATTTTAAATTACATGATATAATAATGATGATAAAGGTAGTAACAGAATAATGGAACCCAATACTTAACTAACCCATAATGCTTACCATACACCTGGTTCTATTCTAAATACTATATCTACATTAGCTCATTAAATGTCACAACTCCTATAATCCCAGCTACTCAGGAAACTGAGTCAGAAGGATTGTAAGTTTGCGATCAACCTGGGCAACTTAGCAAGACCCTGTCCCAAAATTTTAAAAAATTAGAAGGGTTGGGGATGTAGCTCAGTGGTAGAAGATCCCTGGGTTAAATTGCCAGTACCAAAAAAAAAAAAAAAAAAGTCTTACTTAGGAGGAGACTAAGGACAAGATAAATAACTTATCTAGGACTATACTGCTGATAAATTATAGAGCTCAGATGAAAAAACAAGTGCTATTCTACATGCTAGACAACCAGACAAACTTCTTCACCTTCTGAAGCATACATTCTAGTCACTGGTTATAGAATTTAGTAAGATGAAAAGACACCATAGAATTTTGTGCTATAAAAATGAAAAGTAGGGCTAGCATGTTAGATCTCTAGCACCTGGGGTAAAAAAAAAGTTTTCAGAGTTCATTTGCAAAGTGTGTGTGTTCATTATGCACGATCATTTATGTTCTTTATATAATTATTAAGACAGATGTGCAACTTCCCATTTTTTTCTCAATGAACAAAGTAGTTATGATCAGAAAAAAATATTAATTTTAAAACAAAGATCTACAAGACACTACCAAAATGATATATTTTCTTCAAGATGATTAAAATATTCTAAAACTCTTGGAGGATACAGCAAAAGAATAAACATAGCTTTCAAATGAGTCCTTTTTAAAACATTTTAAAAATTAAAAAATTAGCTTGTTATTAAAACATTTATATATTGAATCACAGATAACTGAATTTGATACTAATGTTATTATTCCCATTTTACAGATAAGAAAATGAAGAAAAAAACCTACTTTTGTCACATAACCAATATGTGGTACAACTGGAATTTGTAGCTAGATTAATACTACTACTTGAATTCCCAATTATTATGTTTTTTTTTTTCTGGGGGGATAATAACTTTTTTCTTTCCATATTTTTTAACCAGAGATTATGTTTTACAGTTTCTCTAAAATGTGATCTCTGTTTTTTCAAATGAAATAAACAATCTTATTTTAAACTTGTCTTGATGATTATTAGTCATTCTTCTGAAAACCAATTTTTACAATATTCTAAATGTGGACAAGGGTTTAGAATAAACGGAGTATATGGAATTAACTGAATGTTACCCTAAGAAAAATCCTAATTTTCTTTAAATATCCCTAAATGAAATACTAAGACTTGTTGGATCTCCTTCAAAATAATAAGGAGGGAAGACAGTGGAAGTACAAATGAAGCAAGACTAGCTCTAAATTGATAAACGCTGAAGCTGGCAGATGGGCACATGAGGGTTCATTATATTTTTCTGTGTACCTTAAATATCTCAAATATTCAAAACAGTTCCCGTTCCAGCCAAAATGGAAGAAAGAAGACAAGATTATACTCTTGGCTGAAATAACAAAGAAGAAATAAAATATATGAAACAACAGCTTTCATACCAATGAGGAAATTGAACAATAAGGAAATCAAAATATTATAAGACCTAAAATCTCCCCAGTTTACTTTCCAGTATGCAGCACAGGAAGGGAAAATCTGGGTGGAGCTCAGCAATGCCCTGAGTGAAGGAGATAAGAGTTAGAAATCTAGGGAGGCAAAGAAATTTAAGAATTCTCAGGAAAGAAAACAGCTACAAAGAGGGAGAGCCCGGGAGATTATGCAAATCACCCTTAGGCTTCAAGTGAGTACCATTTAGGATGGGATGTAAAGAAACAACTCCAGGATGAGGAAATAAGGACGGAAAGGATTAAGGAGAACTATCCCTGGATCTCATGTATGGCCCAGAGTAGTTCAGGCCGTCACCAGAGAAAAGTGGGAACACCTTTCTTTACAGAGGATCTTTCAGTGCATAGAGTACTCATAAGGGTACTGCCTTCAGTACTAGGGAAAATTGGTTTTAGACTTAATGCAGCTCTGACTGGGCCTCACCAAGTTCAAAAGGAAGCTTCTAAAAGCTCAAACTGTTTCCAGGAGGGTTCTCACTGAAAAGAATGCAGGCCCCCAAAGAGTACAGCAACACCTTTAAAGTAATGAAAGAAAAATGCTATTAACCTAAAATTCTACAAGCTAAAAATATTACTTAAAAAAGAACTTGTCATAAGCAAATCTGTATTAACAGGAATTATTAAAGGAAGTCCTTCAGGAAAAAAAAAAAATGTTACCAGGAGTAAATGGCAAGTAAGTATTACAGAAGGGAGGAAAAACAAAACAAACAAACAAAAAAACAAAAAACCCTCTGTTAAAAGGGTTAAATTAGTAAAAATAAAGGAGATAAAAAGGACATTAAAAAATTAACAGAATATTAGTGAACTGTATTGCAATTTCAAGTAATTTAGAGTACATATAAATGGAATCCCCAAAGGACAGGTGAGAAAAGGGGTAGAGAAAACAACAGAAGAATAGCTGAACTATTTCCAAATTTGATGAAAACTATAAACCTACTAATCCAAGAGTCTCAAGAAAACTCAAACATAAAAGGTATAAGAGGTAAAATCTTATCAAGGAACATCACAATTAAATTGTTCAAAATTGATGATAAAGAAGACGACGACTAAAGGGGCTGGCTGGGGCTATAGCTCAGTGGTAGAGCGCCTGCCTTGCACATTTGAGGCACTGGGTTCGATCCTTAGCACCATATAATAATAAATAAATAAAGATATTGTATTAAAAAAAGGAGAAGACTGAAAAAAAAAACAACCAAAGGGGAAAAATACATTTATGTACAAAGGAAAAAAAGCATGGATGACAACAGACTTCTCATGGGAAACCAGGAAAGTAAGAGGACTGTGGAGAAATTCTTAAAGCACTGAAACAAAAAACTATAAACCAAGTATTATGTACTTAATAAAGATGTCATTTTTAAAAAAAAAGCAAAATAAAGATCTTTCTAGATGTATAAAAACTGAAAGAAAGCATCATCAGCAAGCGCGCAGTACAAAATGCTAAAGGAAGTTGTTTAGGCCCAAAGAAAATGTTACCAGATAGAAAGACAGATCTACACTAAAGAACAATGAGCACCAAAAACAGCAGCTACATGGGTAAATACAAAAATTTTTTTTCCAATTGTAGTTTACAGTCTATTAAAATAAATAAAACAAAAAGGTACTATGGTATTATATGCAGAAGTAAAATATATGGCAATAGTTGTTGAAAACCTGGGTGGCGGGTGCTAGGGATGTGACTCTTTTGGTGAATTCTACAAAATATTAAAAAAAAATTACAAACTTCATACAAACTCCTCCAGAGAATCAAAAAAATTGGGGTAGGGAAGGGGAGTATGGGAGGAATAGATGAACTCTAGATGGCACAAAGGGGTGGGAGGGGAAGGGAGGGGGCATGGGGTTATAAATGATGGTGGAATGTGATAGACATTATTATCCAAAGTACATGTATAAAGATATGTGTGAATATACTTTGTATACAACTAGAGATATGAAAAATTGTGCTCTATATGTGTAACAAGAATTGTAATGCATCCCACTGTCATATAAATAAAAAAATTAATAAAAAAGAATCAAAGAAATACTTTCCAACTCATTCCATGAGGCTTACATTACTCAGATACCAAAACCAAATATAGTAAGAGAAGAAATCCACAAACTAATGTTTCTCCCATACCAAAAAATAAAAGTTCTTGATAAATGATTAGAAAACCTATTCCAACGGTACAATGAAAGAATAATGCATCACAACCAAGTGGGGTTATCCCATGATGTGACTGATCTGAGATATGAAAATCAATGATATTCACCACATCAAAAACTTGAAAAGAAAAAGCATATAGTAATGTGTGTGTGTGTGTCCATGCATGTGTGTGAGAAAAATGGACTACTGAGCCATGTCCCCATTGCTTTTTATTTTTTATTCTGAGACAGAGTTTTGCTAAATTACCCAGGCTGGCCTCAAAATTGTGATCCTCCTGCCTCAGCATCCTAAACCATTGCGATGACAGGAATGTGCCATAGCAACTGGCCCATTCTATTCTTATTTTTCTAACAATTTTTATCAGGAATGGGTGATGGATTTTGTGTAACGCTTTTTCTGCAACCATTAACGTTGCCATATGGAAAAAAAATATTTCCATATGCAGCTGGGCACAGTGGTGCACACTTATAATCTCAGCTAGCAGGCTGAGGCAAATGAATCACAAGTTTGAGGCCAGCCTCAGAAATTTAGCAAGACCTTATTTCAAAATTTAAAAAAAGAAGAAGAAGAAGAGCTGGGGATGTAGTTCAGTGATAAAGCATGCCAAAATTCAATCCCTAGTACCACCAAACAAAAAACAAACTTTCTTTACTTGATAAAGGACATCTACCAAAAAATTTAAACATCTAACACCAGATTTAACAATGAAAGACTGAATGCTTTCTTCCTAACATTTAGAACAAGAAAAGAATTTCTGCATATTTGTATTCTATTCAACCATATAAGCAAGTTTGGGGATTTTTGTTTGTTTGTTTGTTTTGTAGGTACTAGAGATTGAATCCAAGGGTGCTTACCACTAAGCTATGGCTCCAATCCTTTTTTTATCTTGAGACAAGATCTTGCTAAATTGCTGAAGTTGGCCTCAAAACTCTGATCCTCCTGCGTCAGCCTCTAGAGTTACTGGGATTACAGGTATGTACCACCATGTCTGGGTCTTTTTGCAGTACTGGGCATTGAAACCAGGTGCACTAGTCCTAATAAATTGCCGAGGCTAGACTGGAACATGACTGCAGGTACAAGCCACCATGTCCAGCACAGGGCAAGTTCTAATCAGGGAGGGAGGGAAGGACAGAGGGAAGAATGAAGGAAGGAGAGAGAGAGAGAGAGAGAGAGAGAGAGAGAGAGAGAGAGAAAGAGAGAGAATGAACCAAGATAGAAAAGGAAGAAGTAAAAGTCTTTATGTGCAGATGAAACAATCATCTATGTAAGAAAATCCTACAGAACTTACAAAAAAACCTTACTAAAACGAATAAATTTATAAATACCTGTCTCAAAAAATAAAAAGGACTGGGGATACAGTAACTAAGTGGTAAAGTGCTCCTGAGTTCAACTCCAATAATAATAGTAGTAGTAGTAGTAGTAGTAGTAGAGTAGTAATAATAATATACATAGATAAATAAATAAATGCCGAATGTTTTCTCTTGATATGTACATGCTGATCCACAATGGATATGTAGGGGGAGCATGGGAGGAATGGAGGAACTTTAGATAGGGTAAAAGGGAGGGAGGGGAAGGGAAGGAGCAAGGGGGTAGGAAAGATGGTGTAGAGATGGACATCATTACCCTAAGTACATGTATGAAGACACGAATGGTATGACTGTACTTTGTGTATAACCAGAGACATGAAAAATTGTGCTCTATATGTGTACTATGAATTGAAATGCATTCTACTGTCACATACAACAAATTAGAATAAACAAATTAAAAAATAAAAATAATAATATAAATTTTGCATGGCTGTAAGATTCAAGATTAATAAACAGAAATTCCCTGTATTTACCAGTGTCCATCAACTGATGGCTAGATATACAAAATATGGTATGCCATTACTCAATGATAAAAAGGAATGAAGTAATAACACATGCCAAGACATGGGATAAACTCTGAAAACATTATCCTGAGGGGAAAAAGGCGAGACACAGAAGGGCACGAATGGTATGACTTCATTTATACCAGTTTCTAGAATCAGCAAATCCAGGAGTGGATTCATGGAGGGGAAAATAAGAAGTGGCTGCTAATGGGCAGAGGAAGCCCAGAAATTTAAAGCCAGCCTCAAAAGGGACAATTTTATGGCATATGAATTATATCTCAATTTTTTAAAAAAACATAATAAAGACACTGTGTTACAGACTGACAGAAAATATTGACAAAACATATAACTAAGAGAATATCAAAAACTAATAAAGAAAACCATATGGTTTTTTCCATATGGTTTCATATTTAGAACATATGAAAAATCTCTTTAAATTTAATAATAAAAAGACAAAAATAACCCAATTAAAAATTGGGTAAAAGACTTGAAAACACTTTTACAAAGATAAATAAATATAAAAACAAACGCACATGGGCTAACACTGTCAGACATTATGAAAATGCAAATTTAAACAATGAGACTATTACATACCCACCAGAATAGCAAAATGAAATGGAGAAATTAGAAATTCCACATAGTACTAGAGCGAATGTAAAAATGAAATAACCAATTTGAAAACTAGTTTGGCAGTTTTAAAAAAACAAAATTAAATATAAATCAATTATAAGATCTAGCTATTATACTTTAAAATATTAACTCAAGGAAAATTAAAGCATACGTACAAAAACTTCCCCAGACTAAAAACTACTCCAATGTTCATCAACAGTAAAACTGGTAACACATTATTGTCTATCCATACAATGGAATGCTACTCAGCAATAAAGGAATGAACAATATTGGTACCATACAGTAACAAAGATGAATCTCAAATAAAAATGCTGTTAACAAGTCAGACAAAAAAAGAGTACATATTATGTGGTTCCATTTGTTTAAGGTTCTAGAAAATGCAAATTTACTGGGACAGAAAGCAGATCAGTGGCTGCTAAAGAATGTCTCCCCACATATTCACTAATATAGTGTATTACTAAACTGACTGCTATTTGCTTGTCTCAGATGTCAAAAATATTATCTGAGTAGTTTTTATTTGCATTTCTCTTAACAAGAGTGAGAGGTTGAGTTTCTTTTCAGAACTTTTCTTTTCATAACATTTGTATTTTATTTTTTTCTGAACTATTTATTCATATTATTTGCCCATTATTCTCCTAGATTACTAGTGTTTTTCTCATTGATTTTTTTAGAGCTCTCTGTATATTTGGGATACTCAGCCCTTTAGGATATGAATTGCAAATATACCCCCCCCAGCTTCTTGTCTTTTGTGATTTACAGTTTTTGCCGCCACCCCTTCACTCTCAAATTGGAAATTTTGGAGTTTTTGTTGTTGTTGTTGTTTTTAACCTTTGCAGTGCTGGCAATGGAACCCAGGGCCTCACACATGCTAGACAAGCACTCTACCACTGAGCTATAACCCCAACCCATTTTTTTTTTCAGTGCTAGAAATCAAATCCAGGGCACTGAGTCACACTACCCATGCCCCCACCCCCCAATTGTAATCTGCTCTTTTATGATTTTTAGAATGTTTTATCACACTGTACAAAAAATGTTTTTTTTTTTTTAATTCTTCCATGATTTCCTTTAGTACTTTACCATACAAGTACCACAGTTCCATATACTAGTAGTATAGTTCAGTTTCCTACAATTAATATTTGGTTCTTTTTAAATTGATCTTGGCCTAGAACGCGAGGTATGGATACAACTTTACTTCCCATGTAGATACCCAAATTTCTGTACATCACTTATTAGATAGTCCATTCTTTCACACCATTACATCTACCACCATCAATTGAAATGCCACCTTTATCTAATGTTACAAAACTTTGGTTTGTTGTTAAGTCTTTTATTTAAGAAATATAATTCTAAGCAGTTTCTATTCCAAACTTTTTATCAAAAGTTTGTTTGATGGGATAGGGTTGTGGCTAAGTAGTAGAGCGCTTGCCTATCACATGAGGCACTGCATTCGAACCTCAGCACCACACAAAAATAAATAAAGGCTTAAAAAAAGAAACACAATTATCACACACATACATACATTAAAATAAAAGTTTGACAGAAGTCATATTTATGAAAGATTATTTAAATGCTGTTCAGGCTAGGTGCCTCCTATAATCCCAGTGACTTGGAGGCTGAGGCAGAAGGATTGCAAATTTGAAGCCAGCCTTGGCAATTTAGGGAGACCCTCAGCAACTTAGCAAGACAGCTTCAAAACAGAAAATAACTAATGCTGTTCAATACATCTCCTTCTTTGAGAATTCCAAGTCCTAATCTTAACTCCAACATTATAGATTATCAGCAACATGACTCCTCTATATAATCTTGGCTTTCACATTACTATCTTCAATGAGTTGTATTTTATATTAAAACCTTAGCTTTCCTCAAAACATACTATGTAAAAAGCCATAAGAAAATAATATAACTAAGCATATTTACTGCAAGAATAATATGATCCTGGTAGCTCAGGAGGCTGAGGCAGGAGGATGGCGAGTTCAAAGCCAGCCTCAGCAATGGCAAGGCCCTAAGCAACTCAGTGAGACCCTGTCTCTAAATAAAATACAAAATAGGGGTGTGGATATGGCTCACTGGTCAAATGCCCAAGTTCAATCACTAGTACCCTACCCCCAAAAGAATACTGTGGACAATGAATAACTTTCACTTGGGCTGGGGATGTGGCTCCAGCAGGCTCGCCTGACATGCGCGGGGTGCTGGGTTCGATCCTCAGCACCACATAAAAATAAAATAAAGATGTTGTGTCCACCAAAAATTTTAAAAAAAATAAATATTAAAAAAAAATAACTTTCACTTAGTACTTGCAATATGAATTCTTCTTGAGAAATATCTTTCAGAATTTAATGACAGAAGACTTTTGTTTACCCTGAGAAATTAGAAGTTATATAATTTTTTTACTTTAACTTATATTTTTCCTAATATTTATCATAGAAATTCTCAATTTTCCATCACTTTCCATGGTTTCAGGTATCTGTGGTCAACTGTAGTACAAAAATATTAAATGAAAAATTGAAGAAATAAACAATTCATATTCTTTAAATTACACATCATTCTGAATGATATGATGATAGCTCATGAAGTCTGTTCCATTCTACCTAAAATGTGAAACATACCTTTGTCCAGCATATCTACACTATATGTTCCATCCACCTCTAAGTCACTTAGTAGCCATTTCTCTTGGTTATCAGACCAACCAATCACAGTGCTTATGTTTACATAAATCTTGTTTTACTTAATAATGGTCTCAATAATAAAGCAAGAGTAGGATGCTGGAAATTCAGATAAGCCAAAGGGAAGTCCCATAAAATGCCTCCTTTAAGTGAAAAGGTAAAAGTACTCAACTTAAGAAAAAAAATCATAAGCTGAAGTTGCCAAGATCTATTATGAGAACCAATCTTCCATCTATGAAGTTATAAACAAGGAAAAAGAAATTGTGCCAGTTTTGCTGTCATGCCTCAAACTGAAAAAAAATATGGCCAGAATGTGTGATATATGCGTAATTAAGATGGAAAAAGGCATTAAATTTATGTATGTAAGAGTAGGAAAAAACATAGTGCATATAGGATTCTGTGCTACCTGCAGTTTCAGGCAGCCACTGAAGGTCTTGAAATGTATCCTGAATAGGTAAGGGGAGACTACTGAATTCTATTGTAAACATTTACATTGCAAGACATATTAAACTTTATTAATCTTGTTACAAAATGAATAAATAAACTTGTTGGGTAAGTGTGGTAGGCATGATGATGTGTCACTCAGATCTCCTTCAAGAAAACCTATTGTAAGGAGCATAGTTCAGCCTCCAGCTACCAGCCCCATTAACACTGACAGCATTCTTTGCCTGAGTTGCTCCCAATCAGTGCAAGAGCTTGGCAGTGATAAAGTGCCACCCATTCCCTAATTCTATAGGATTCCAATATCCAGCAACTTGTGTTTGCAGATTCCACATCTGCTTGGCTGAGATTTTCTCAACTCTACTATGGTGTGAGGCATTTCTATCTAAGTTTTCCTTCCCTATCATCCTTTATAGGAAACAGACTTACATCCATTCTAAAAGCTCTCCCTACCTACCTCTGACTCCACTCCTTTCCTCATTATTCACAGGTTCTCCTTCCAATAAATCTTGCACCTCTAAATTTGTCTTGACATTTGCCTGTTGTAGGATCCACACTGATGTAGAGATGAAAGACTCAGGTGCTTATTTAAATGGGACATAACTCCACATTCTTCATACTCAACATTATCTTTAAAGGTGTACCAGGGCTTACAAGGACAAGCAACTGGAAGCTATGAAGCCCAGAAATGAGGGAAGACATTCAAATTTGTTGTTTGATTTGTTGTTTAATCTCAGTAGGCTTTTTTTTTTTTTTTTTTTTGCTGTTTCACTTTAAAATTCAAGGACATTTACTTCAGGAAAGAGAACTGTCTCTAAGTGAATCACCAAATTTTTCCTTGACCTATTTATCTTGAATTGAGAAATAATTGCGCCAGCAACAAAAACAAAAAGCACCCTCTCTGGCATTTAAAACATCCTTCAGAAAAAATATGTTATCAGCTCAAGGTTTCTTCATCCCTATCACCAAAGAAAATCTTGACCCGCAAATACGTTTTATGAAAGATGACATTCCTAAGTAGGACCCATATGAAAAAGAAAAAAGTTTCTATGTTGCCTATTTCTACCATTATTCTGTTTCAAAGGGATAGTCTTATGAAATCTGACTAGTGGTTTTACTTTAGAATCTGAAAAATCATGTGCCTTGTTATGTATCCCTAATCTAGTCACAGACAATCTCATTTTAATTTTTAATTCATTTATTTATACACTTTTAATAAATATTAAACCAATCATCCATAACCTGCCTTCCATGACAGAAAACTTCTCACAAGACCAAAATATTTTTCAATTTTCATTTCTCCAGGGAAGAGCTTCTTAAACTTTATATTTTGGCTTTACAGCTTCAAACTATAAAAAAGTCCTGAGGTATGGAGTCAATACCATGACCCCAAACAACATCAGGGCATTCCTTTCAGAGAAGTATATACATTTGCCTGCCCTTAGTTTCAATCTCTCACAAAGTTCCATAGTCCAAACTAAATAATTCCTTTCTTGCTCTAATGTTAACACTTCAGGTATTTGGGAGGGGACTTTATAGTTGCCAGAGTTCAGTCAACCCTGCCCACTTAAATTTCTAACCTTTCCTAAATTCATCTACACATCCTTTGCAGGCCTTCAATTGCTCTCAGAGATCACCACCTTCTGCTTCTATTATGCTGACACTCTGCTAAATGTAATACTCCCAGTGGGCTCTTGCTGACTCCCTACACTGTGGCACAATTCTTCTTTGTTAGCTGCCTAGAATAGCACTAGCTTTCCTTGGACTGCTAGATCACATTTCAAGCCCAATCCAGAGTATTATCTGCCATTACTGTCAAGTCTCTCTTGCCCTTTGAGATTTTACTTATTTATTTATTTTCTCTGTCAGATCTCTTCTATCTCCCTTTCAATCTTTGAAAAAAGAGTAGAATTATGTCCTAATGCTAATTTCCCAAATAAATGAATATTATTCATGTTCTGGCCTGATATCAGTACTTAAATTACTTACAGATAATTTTCATAACTGACATGGATTTTCCCCCCCTTTATGGTCTACCTAAGCTTTTTCCTCATTCAAACTTTACTCAAACCTTTCTCCTCCTCTGAGTTACTGTTATAGGCAAATCAAAATAGGCTATATACTCTCTATAGTCACTTTAGTTATATAAAAATTTTTATTTTTATTTATTTTTTAATTGTTTTAAAGTTAGGAATTGAATGCACGTGGATTCAATCTATAAGCTATATTACATGCCCAGCCCTTTTTATAAATATTATTTTGAGACCAGGTCTCACTAAGTTGCCAAGGCTGGCCTTGAACTTGGGATCTTTCTGTCTCAGCCCCGAGTTGCTGGGATTATAGGTATGTACCACAAATGACTTTAATAAACTTTTATTAAATATCCACTACATTCAAGTGTTATAGACAAAGAATATATAGCTTTTGCCCCCAAGTAGCTCACAGTCTAGTGTGAAGAAATATGTGTAAATGTATATTTACAATACAGTGTAATGATGCAAAAATAGAAAAATGTACTAAACTGGCACCGGGTGTGGTGGTGCATACCCATAATTCCAGCAACTCAGGAGGCTAAGGCACTAGAAGCCAAAGATCCAGGCCAGCCTCAGCAACTTGATAAGACTCTGACTAGGAAGGGAAGGGAAAAGAAAGGCAGGGAAGGGAAGGGAAGGGATAGAAGAGATATAGCTAGGGGAAGAGGATTTAGCCCAGTGGTAGAGCACCCCTGGAATCAATTCCCAGTATGACCAAGGAAAAAAAGAAAGAAAGAAAAGAATATTTGTCAGGATGGTGACTTTTAAGATGAATAGGAATCCATCAGACCCAGAATGAGGAGAATGACATTCCAGTCAGAGAGGAATTCAGAGCAAAGGCAAAGAATGTTGAAGAGAATAGAATGCTTGGGAAACAAGTGACGATGTCCTTGAAGCATAATGGACAGGGTAGGGGAGAAATGGCAGAACATAAAAGTAGGGAATTAGGGGGAAAACAATCAGAAGTGCGTGGAATCCTAAACTAAGGAATCTGAATGTCAACATATAAATAATGAGCAGAGGTTAAAAGAATAGATAAAAGGAAATGACATGACCAATGTTTTAGAAGAAACATTCATCATAAATATAAAAAAGGAAATGGAAGGAGGGACAAAAGCAAAAGTATCAGTCAGCTGCAAAAGTCCAGGTGAGCCATAAGGCTTTTACATGGCTATTTTCAGCCTATCATTTACTGAGCACCAACTATGTGGCAAGTACAATTGTAATGTATTTTTTTGTTGTTGTTGTTGTTAGTTTCTGGTTAACATTTTATCATATGGTTATATATATATATATATATATTTTAGTTATTGATAGACCTTTATTTTTTATTTATATGTGGTGCTGAGAATCGAATCCAGTGCCTTATGTATGCCAGGCAAGTGCACTACCACTGAGCCCCAGCTCCAGCCCTCTAATGTACATTCCATATTTAATCTCACTATTGGTTATCAGAGCTCTGTCAGGTAAGTACCAGTATTCTAATCTAACACAAGGAACAGGCTCAGAGAAAACAAAGCTAAATATTTCAACAAATAAGCAAATTACCAAAACAGAATCAAATTTAATAAAATGTCCTGATTACTGTCATTTTAGCTTTTAGAGCCCTATTCCAGGGCACATCCCTAATCTACTCACAGGCAGCCTCATTTTCTTTTTCAATTCTTTTTCAGCAAATATGAACTAAGCATCTAGAACTTATGCTATAGACTAATGTTATAACTCCCCCCCAAAAAAATCATGTTGAAATCTAATCTCCAATGTGATACTATTTGAATGTGGGGCCTTTGAGAGATTATATTAGGTCATGAGGGTTTAATGAGATTAGTACCTTTATAAAAGAAACTCCAGAGAGCTCTCTCACCCTTTCTGACTGGCTACAAACCAGGAAACAGGTACTCATAAGTTTATGATTTAAGATACCATCAATTGGAAGATTCACCATTAATTCACATAACAATAAGAAAAGTGTTAACCTAAATTCACATTTCAATCTCAAGAAATATGAAAATGGTGTTAACCTAAATTGACATTTCAATCTCTAGAAATATGAAAATGGGGGGTCCGGGGAAAGCAGTACTTTGTTGATCCCTTGATAGTGGCTTTCCTAATCTCCAGAACTGTGAGAAATAAACTTCTTTTGTTTATTAGCCACCCATTCTATAGTAGTTTGATATAATAGCCATAATAGATTACAAAAGTGTATTATAAACTATGTAAAAATTCATAATTCCTAAAGTCAATGAGTTTACTATTTAGTAGAAGAGAGACATGAAACAACCACATGATAAAATGTTAACCAGAAACTAAGAAGCCAGGTGCAATGGTGCACATTTATAATCCCAGTGGCTCAGGAGGCTGAGGCAGGAAGATCATAAGTTGGAAGCCAGCCTCACTAATTTGGTGAGACTAAAAGAAACCTAGTGAGATGCTATATTAAAAAAAAGAATTTTTTAAAAAGTGTTGAGAATGTGGCTCAGTGGTTAAGTGTTCCTGGGTTCAATCCCTGGTACAAAAAACAACAACAATAACAAAAAAAAAACCTTAACAAATATAAAAGAAAAGGCACTGAGTATTTGAGACACTGTAAGAAAATAAACTAATTTAGACTTAGGGGAAAGAGATATAGGGAAAGATCTCTTGAGGAACTGACATTTGATACCTGAAGGAAAGACTGCTTGAAGGGGAAGCTATTCCTATCTATTTCTATGAGTTATCTGCTACCTCTAGACACTCCAACTCAGTTGCTGAAAATTTACCGTTAGTTCATAATTCTAGGTCTTTAAACTCCTTGGGTATAAGGTATCTAATCAAATATTTTACCTCTACTTTTTTTTTCCCCCCCTTTGGTACCAGGCACTGAACCCAGCTGAGCCACAATCCTAGGTTTTTATTTTTTGAGACAGGGTCTCACTAAGTTGCTTAGGGCCTCCCTAAATTGCTGAGGCTGGCTTTGAACTTGTGATCCTCCTGTCTAGGCCTCCTGAGTTGCTAGGATTACAGGCACGTGCCACAGCGCTTAGCTATTTCACCTTCACTTTCTAGTTACAAGTAACTTCAATAACTATACACTGATAACCTAGTTAGTACCAACAACTGCTATCCTTCTGGAATCTAAAATTCAAATGTTTAATGGTATTTAAGATACTATCAATTGGAAGATTCACCATTAATTCACATAAAATAAGAAAAAAGTGTTAATCTAAATTGACATTTCAATCTCAAGAAATAAGAAAATGGGGGGGGTCGAGGGAAGCAGTAGTCCTTAAAAGTCAATAAACTATGGTGCTTTATCTTTGATGACAACTACTAATCCTTTTATCAATATCCTACTCTATTTTTCCATTATAAATATATGTATTACAAGTTATACGTGTGTGTGTGTGTGTGTGTGTGTGTGTGTGTGTGTGTGTGTGTATTTCCCCCTCGAACCTCAGCTACACTTCTGGAAATTTGCTCCTTTTATACTATCCCAATCTATTTGTCTTGCTTGTTACATCCTTCACATGCTAGCCAAAATTCAAGGTATAATTAATACTTCAAACATTCAAGTCTGTCTATGCTGCCCAAGTCCTCACTACTCCCATTCCCCTAATATTTCAAACTTTGAAAAAACAACAACAACAAAAACACAGAACACTGGGCTGGGGATGTAGCTCTACGGCTCAGTGGTAGAGCACTTACCTAGCACAACTAGGCACTGTTCAACCTCCAGCACTGAAAAGAATAAAACAGAAAAAACAAAACTTATAAAATACAAAAAGTATTCTCCCTAGATCCTGCATCCCTCTCAGCATCTGTAGCTCTCTTATCCTTCACAGTTAATATTTTCAAAAGTTTTTTTAATCCCTTTCTTTTTTCCCTACCAATGTCTCTAACCAGTACAATTTGGCTTTACTATCGATTAAAACCTTGAAATAACTGCTTTCCTGCTAAATCCAGTGAATTAATATATTTTTTTTTAATTTCTTCTTACTGGAACACCATATTCTCCTGATTTTCTCCTTTCACTGATTTTTCTCCTTCCATTCTGGCTTCTAATTTCCTTCATTACATTTCCTTAACCAATTCCCTTAAATGCTGGTATTCATTGGGATCCATTTTCAGCCATCTTCTCCTGTCACTTTATATAATCTTCCTGGTGACTCCACTAAGAGAGTGAATGACAGTTAAGACATTCTTATGATCTTAGCAAACATGGTTTCAGAGAAAAGGAAAAGAAAAATGCTTTATTATTGAATATGAAATGGAATAAATCCAAAAGAATAGGGAATTATGAAGTTTGTTTTATCTTTTTTTTTTTCAAGAAAAGATGGGAAAGGAGCCAATGGAGACAAAAACATTGAAGATCAAAAATATAAATGATGCTAAGTCACTGAAGAGATGGATGACATGGTATTAAGAACAATCTATTTAGATAGATGTTAGAACTATCCAAAATAGGAAAAGCAAAACTTTGTACACCGGGGTAAGAAGAAAAAAGTTAAAGACAAGTCAGGACAGAGGCAAGTGATGAGAAAGTAAGGAGGAAGTTGAAAGAGTTCATAAGCAGCCTTGACTTTTTTTCATGGCCCAGGTCAGATGATGACAAGATAAAGATGACATAGGGGTGTGAGGAGAGGAGAGGTCTTTAGTAGATCCTAAATAAAATAGCAGCACAAACTAAGCAAGTCAAGTAAAAATTTTTTGATAAAATGATAATGCAAAAAGACTACAGTTTAGAGAAGCAGCAACCCCATAACTTTAGAGCATTCAGTTATAAAGTCATAGACAGAAATAGAGAAGGCAGACTGCAAAACTAATTCAGGAATCTGAGGATGAATAAAGGATAAAAATCAAGGGGATTGAAGGTACATGTATGTGACGAACTAAAATGAATTACCATCAAACCACCAATATTTTTAACCCAATGTTTTAAAATAGTTATTTCCTAAAACATAACAGACTGAGAATCACATGACCACAATGACATCAACTGAAATTGTAATAAACAATCTGCCTCACCCTACCCATGTTCCATGACCCATATTACCCAGTACCAACATCACATGCCCTTCACTATAAAAAACAATTCCTTAGTCTTAATGATGGCTTCTGTTTTAAAATAATCCCATAATCTTTTCTTTATGTATAATTACATGCAGAAATCCTTGTGAAAAGTCCTTCTAGTGTCTTGTATTTATAGCTACACTGTGGATATGCAGTAACACCATAACAAATCAGATCCCACATGTGTGGTCCACATACACAAAGTTCTGCAATGCTACACCATGTGGTTGGCGATGGTGGTGAGCAGGTACAACTTTCCTGAAGAGCTCTTGTCATGAAAGTATTCTTAAAAGTTGGGAAATCTTCTTCTAGACTTTCACCTCTATTGAATAAGAGAATGTATTAACAGATTTTATAAATGTTTCTAAACATACACTAGGGGTGAGCAAACTATGGTTAGAGACTAAACTTGACATACTGCCTAATTTTGTATAGCTCATGAACTAAAAAGGCTTCTACATTTTTAATAGTTGAAACAATGTTAAAAAATAGTATATCACAGTACATAGAAATTATATTGAATTCAAATTTCAGATTTCATAACTAAAGGTTGTTTTTGGAACACAATATTTATCCATTTACATATGGCCTACTGTTGTGTGACAAAAGCAGAGTTGACTGGCTGCAACAAAGACAATATGGCCTGAAAAGTCTAATAACTTATTAACACTGAAGAAAAAAACTTGCTGAACCTTGACCCCCACCAAAGTCTTATTTTGTTATATAATTCAGTAATGACAATGACAATTATTTCCAACTGAGCGTAAGAGGTTGGAACAATAGCAATCTGGGAAATAGTGACCTTAGTCTATTAGAAGTAACAAAGCTTAAACAGTTTAATACATACATTAAACTTCATTCACCTGGTAAAATGGCAGATACCAAATGTACTATTGCAAATGGGCCACTTATGGAAGTTTACCTCTTTGGTTTAGTTCTTGACATCCTTACATGGTCTTTCTTCAGTTATTCCAGGACAATTTTAGCAAGAACTCTGCAAAGCTCTTCTAGCAATTTAAGAAAAAACATAGAGGTATAGTATTTGTTCACTGCTACCTTACCAGGTACCTTTCATAACTGTCATACATTACAAGAAAGCAAAACAAAACAAAAAAGCAGGGGTCCTCAAGTGAACTGTGGCCAGTAGATGGAGACAGTTTCTAACCAAACCAGAGCAGCAAAATGTGATACTCTGTCATAAAAATTTAACCTATCTTCAGATCCTTACCTTGAAATATTTAGTTAATTAGTTAGGACAAAGTGATTTGTGTCCCCTAGTTTAATAATAAAACCAGGACACTTTATTTTTCCTAAATCAGGCTTCACTAAGGAACCTGAAATAGGCTGGATAGGTGAATACTCCATTCCCTACAAAAATATGATCTGAATACATATGTTAAATTAAATAAATCAAGGTTTTTCTTCACTTACGATTAGAAAAAGAATATTTTCCAATCATTTTTTCTCCATGAGGTTAGTATCTTTCCTATCAAATGAAATCACAGGCTTTCTTCTCTTCTACTTTCTAGCTTTGATTATATAAACTGGAAATAACTGATTATTCAATAATGATTGTGGTAACAGCTCAGTACCACCTTATTGAATATCAAATACTTTTAGTCATAAAAAAACACCTTCGGGGCTGGGGATGTGGCTCAAGCGGTAGCGCGCTCGCCTGGCATGCGTGCGGCCCGGGTTCAATCCTCAGCACCACATACCAACAAAGATGTTGTGTCCGCCGAATACTAAAAAATAAATATTAAAAATTCTCTCTCTCTCTCTCTCTCTCTCTCTCTCTTAAAAAAAAAAAAACACCTTCCTCAAAGATATTTCTCATTTTATAAACAAGAAAAGCCAGAAGTGGTGGTACACAATTATAGTCCCAACACTGAAAAGGCTGAGTGAGGCTGGAGGATCACTTGATCCCAGGAGTTTGAGACTAACCTAAGCAATGTAGCAAGACCTCATCTCAAAATAATATATAGCTATTTTAAAAAAATTAACATATTATAATTGATAGGAACAGAATCATGTTAACTCTGAGCCTCTAGTACAGAACCACATGAAAATTTCTAGCAGTATATATGACAAAGGATGCCATTTCTATTAGGCCTCAGGCAAATATACTTTCAACTTCCTATTTCAATTTCTGAGCCTTCTGCTATCCAACACGCAGTGCTCAGTGCTCTTCGCCAGCTTTCCAAAGTCCACAACAGGCACTTCTGTTTGGGCCTGTCCACCCTACACTGTTTTCAGTTCATCTAATTTCCATAGTGTGTGTGCGTGTGTGTGTGAGTGTGTGTGTGTATGTATATAAAATTCAGACAGATTCTAAATTGCAACATAATCTCAAAGTAAAGCATTCCAAGTGCAAAAGACTCACAGGAAACCCCTGCTACCACCACTACCTAGGGAACATACACATTTACAAAAGTATTTATTAGAATAAATGAACAGTGATATCTTCCAGAACTTCCTTCTCTTTGGAATAGCCACTGTTACTATCTCTAAAATCCTTTTTCCTGTCATGTTCCTATCATACTTACAGTAACATTTGAGCTCAGGATACAACAAGCAAGGGCAGATGAGTAAGCAGGCACATGGAAAACACACACACACACACACAGACACACAGTTTTCACAAGTAGGTTACCCACTTCAGAAAGGCTGACATATACCAAATCTTAGACCATAAACTAATGCCTTCAAAAACTTCAACTCACTGGACAAGAGTAAGGATTTAGTTAGTGTAGTCTAGTATTCATCTTTCTTTAGGACTTTTTTCAGAAACCATTTTGAATTTTGTTCTGAACTAGTTGGTAACAGAATGTCCTAAAATTTTTATTTTATCTTCCAGATTATGTGAAATAGAGTTATAAACACCCTAGTCCTTCCCAGCAATAAACCCCAGGGATTGACCAACTATCAACTATGTGGATTACTATAGGAAGTCAAAACATTAAAATCCAATGAGCCGGGCACAGGAGAACATGCCTGTAATCTCTGCAGCTCCAGAGGCTGACGCAGGAGAATCACAAAGTTAGAAGACAGCCTTGGGCTGGGGATGTGGCTCAAGTGGTAGCGCGCTTGCCTGGCATGTGTGCGGCCCGGGTTCGATACTCAGCACCACATACAAACAAAGATGTTGTGTCCACCGAAAACTAAAAAATAAATATTAAAAATTATCTCTCTCTCTCTCTCTCTCTCTGTCTCTCTCTATCTTTAAAAAAAAGAAGACAGCCTTAGCAACTTGGCAAGGTCCTAAGCAACTCAATGAGACCCTGTCTCAAAATAAAAATTTTCTTAAAAGGCTGGGGAGGCAGCTCAGTGGTAAATTGCCTCGGGTTAAAATCACCAGTACCCCCCCCCAAAAAGAAAATTCTAATAAAAGTCAATATGACACAAGAAAATAATTTGCTCTCTTCCTTTCATGTTTCTAATTTTTTGAGGAGGTATTTAATTTGAAGGAAAAGTCTGTAACTTAAAGAACATTAAGGGTATTAAGTGATACAGTAGTTCCTCCTTGGCTCCCTTCATGTAGCCTCTCTTTACTCCTACCATTTTCTTGATTTTCTACTCTCAACCAAATATCTATTTTTTCCTAAATACAGTTGTAAGAATTTTAAGTAACTATTATGAGTAATCATTTCCCCAAAATGATCCCTATCTAACTATATTTCCAAAAGCCTCTAATTAGTTTCTCTAAGTAATACATAATAGGGATTTGATTTATCCAAAATCAATTTAGTAAATAAATGTAACATTATGAATGTAGACAAGTTTTACAGAAACTAATTAATTATTTTATCCTGACTTTTGCCAAATAACTTAAATAAGTAGCTTTCAATCTGCATACATACACACACACAGAGAGAGAGAGAGAGAGAGAGAGAGAGAGAGAGAGAGAGAGAGAGAGAGAGCAAAGCCAGAAACTGTTTGAAGGATAAAGAATGAAGCAACATCAAACTAATTAGAGACAATATGAGTTCCACCAGAGCATGCAGTAATCCTCCAGGATGTATGTAGTTACAGAAACTCATTTCAAGTAGTTTATCTGGCTACACACTGGCTTCATCTCAAAGACAATTATTAGGCAACATTCTCTAATCTTTTTTTATTAACATTCATACACTTATCAAATGCCTACTGTGTGTTGTGTGTTGAGCTTTAGTTTTCTTTTTCTATATAAAAGAATAAAGCATTGAGTCCACTCACTAACAAAGATCTGGAGAAATACTAAATAATGCCTAAATGGGGACTCAGGTCTACAGTCTATACAATAGTCCCCAACTGCCTGTTTTTTTAGTTTCAGAATCTAGGCTTCTCTTTAAGATACTGCCGAACTGTTGAGGACTATTCCCTGAACTTAAACTGGTCTCAGTGTTCTGTTCTCAATCTAGAGACATAGACTGACTCATATGTAACATTTTTTAAAGCTCCTGCTCTGCAATGAGCATCCCTCATAAAACCTTAATCACAATGAATTTAGTTAAATCCTTTAAAACCAGATTGCTCTGGCTTCATAGAACATGTCTGACTGCTCAGCTTCAATTCCCCAGGGAGAAGAGAGAATCTCTACTCTATTATGAAACCAGCTTGCCTAATCAAATTCCCTTTCAGAGAAAGAGGTCAAGGAGAATAACTGCTGTGCCACTTTTCAATTCTTCCTTCCAAGAAATGACTGTGATTGACAGATGTTATTTCTTTGAGTTCCCATAGTCTACTGCCAAAATCAACTAATTGTTCCTTGTTTAAAAAAAAAAATAGTAACAATCTACCAAGCCACATTACTCTCCATAATCACAATACATAATACTTTACATTAGTAAATCTTAAAAATTTCAAAGCTTTCACATAGATAAAGACAAACACACCACTGGAATGTAGAAAAAATACTATTTTCATTTTACAGACTTAGAAACTACAACAATGGCAATATAATTTGTCCAAGGCAAACATATCCATAGTAAATCGAAACACTAACTTACATGGTTATTTTAGAGTCCTGTAATATGTAATCTCCTAAGTATGTCTACTAATACCATTATCTGTGTCCCCTTACTGAAATATTTACTAACTGCAGATAGCCTGCTCAGATGGTGGTGTAGTAAAGAAAGGATATTTAGAGACCAAGACAGATTCAAATCACAGTCCCTGCCACTCAAGCTGAGTGACAGGGTAAATGATAACTAGCCTCAATATTCTTCTGTAAAACTGATATGCCATCTACATCATAGAATTCTAAAAATTAAATGAGCAACATATATTAAAAGCCTAATACATAAAAAGCACCCAAGTGTTAATTTTCTTCCCTGGAACAGTTCTAAACAGATTACCAGCCTCTAGGGAGAATATAACTTATCTCATTTCAGTGACCCCTTAAAAACTGAGAAGAAGATTAGGAAAATTGGAGCACTAACACTTTCCTGGCATTTCCCTCAGATGTGGGCTTTTTGGGCTCTCAGATTAAAAAGCACCTTTTAGAGATGCAGTAAAACTAATTAAGGAGAAAAACAGGAAAAAGCAAATGTGTCCAAATAAATAACATCAATCATGGGCACACAAAGTAATCATTCTACCAACTAAACATCTTTGAATGCCAATTAGAACATACCATTCAGTATCCACTAAATAAGAGATGAATTAATATTACTTTTACTACAAAGTGACTAGTTAGATCCATTAAAAGAGAAATACTATGTTAATTTAAATTATCCTTTTCTATTTCTACCAAACAGGACAATGAGATATTTTTCATACCAACAAATGAACAATCATGACATAAATTCCTAAAAGAGAATAGTCTCTAAATTATTTACTTTAGAACAAATCACATCTGAGACTGAAGTCTAAATACTATATAAAAAATTACATTAAATTATCCCTTTCCTGGAATTGTCTGAGATCTGAAATGCTCTGAAATCCAAAACTTTATGAGTATGCACATGATGCTCAAAGCTTCAGATTTTGGAGCATTTCAGATTTGGGATCTTCAGATTAGACAGGTTATTTTAGTCAGCTTTCCATTATTGTAGCAAAATAACAGAAAAACTACTTTATAGAAAGAAAGGCTTACTCTGACTCACAGTTTTGGACATTTCACTCAATGGTTAACTGACTCTGTTGCTTTTGAACCTGCAGCAAGATGGTACATGAGAGAGGGAGCATGTAGCAGAGGAAGCTGTTCGTTCCATGGCAGTTAGGAAGCAGAGGCAGGGGGCAAGGGTAGCAATAACCCCTTTAAGAGCACTCATCTCAATAACCCAACTTTCTTCATAAGGTTCCATTGCTTAAAGGATCTATCACCTCCCAAAATAACACCATGAGCTAGATAACAAACCATTAGCCCAAGGGCCTTTGGGGGACATTTCTAATTCAAGTATAGCAGATGCCAAACTAGTAAAGTCTGCACAAATATTCCAAAATCTGAAAAACTCAGAAATTGTAAATATTTCTAGTCCTAAGCATTTTGGATAAGAGACACTCAACCTATATTTCAATAGACAGTTAAGAGACATAATTGCTGTAAATACTTGAATAATTTCAACAAGAACTGACATATAAGAATTTATCCTTATTACACACCTGTAATCCCAACAGCTTGGGAAGTTGAGCTAGGAAGATCATAAGTTCAAAGTAAGCCTGAGTAACTTAGCAAGGTCATGAGCAACTGAGCGAGACCCTTTCTCTAAATAAAACATAAAAAAAGGATGGGGAATGTGGCTCAGTTGTTAAGCATCCCTGGATTCAATTCCCAGTACCAAAAAAAAAAAAAAAAAAAAAGAAGAAGAAGAAGAAGAATTTACCCTTGTAGTTACTGTTTTGTTTTTCTGTTTGAAAAAAGTTTTTTGTGTGTGCTAGGTCCTCTAATTTTATTTTATTTTATTTTTTGTAGTTGTAGATGGACAGCATGCCTTTATTTTATTTGTTTTTTTTAATGTGGTGCTGAGGATTGAACCCAGTGTCTCACATGTGCAAGGCAACTGAGGATTGAACCCAGTGTCTCACATGTGCAAGGCAAGCACTCTACCACTGAGCCCCAGCTCCAGCCCAGGTCCTCTAATTTTATTCTGTGGTTATATTCAATCCATGATTTGTACTAGAATATTTAAAATGTAACATCTAGACTGGTATTTGTTGCAGGGGTAGACATATTTGAATAACTTGCATGTGTTTTAAGAGTATTTTTAACCTCTCAATTTTGAGATACCAGCAAAATATTAATTATTACAATAAAGTTTAGCACTGTTATTTCTTGGTTTCCTGTTTTTAAAAATCCTTTTCCTTGAGGCTGCAGTTGTGGCTCGGTGGTAGAGTGCAAGCCTAGCACATGTGAGGGAGGCACTGGGTTCAATCCTCAGCACCACATAAAAATAAATAAAATAAAGCCATTGTGTCCATACACAACTAAAAATATATTTTTAAAAAATCCTTTTCCTTATTCATTAAAACTGAGCTTCGTTAAAAAAATAAAAAATAAAAAACCTGAGCTTCCCAGTTGAGCACAATGGCACATGCCTATAATGCTAGTGACATGGCAGGCCAAGGCAGGAGGATTGTTTGTAAATTTGAGTTCAGCCTTAGCAAGACCCTAAGCAACTTAGTGAGACCCTCTTTCAAAAATAAAAAGGGTTAGGGGTACAGTTTAGTGGTAAAGTGACCCTGGGTTCAATCCCTAGTATCTAAAAACAAAAACTGAGCTTCTCAATGCTAAAGGTTGAAAGATACAAAGAATGCTGGAAGATCTCTTTGCTGAATCAATTTAAAGAAAAGCAGTTAAGAAATATGCTTTTTAAGAGTAATGTTTCTCTTGGAGCAAATATGTAGTTCAGCACTACAGTGCTTGCCTAACATGCATGAGGCCCTGGGTTCAATCCCCAGCAGCACAAAAGAAAAAAAAAAAATGTTTCTCAATCTCGAAGTCAAGTTGTAAAACTGTGTCCCAAGTAATTTATTCCCAATAATTTCAAAGTACCCTTTTATGAATAAATTAAATTGGAATCAAAGTTTTCCCTATTAATGTCACTTTCATTCTAATATTACATTCAGCTTTACTGAATGAGTAAGGACTGACATAAGACAAGAACTTCTGGACAACCAATGGCTCTATTAGATATGCTTTAGTCACAGTTTTAACAGTCACTTAGTATTATAGTGCTTTGAGTTATTTTCTCTTTATCCATGCATAAATTCATAATAATGAAGGAAGCAAAGACAGATGAAGAAATCATGATGACTGCCTCTTCAGAGCTAATGTATAAGATTACTCTGACCTGTAAGCAACCACATAAAGTAAGTTATGATTACTTAAACAAAGGAAAAATGATGGTAAGCAAATTATAATGTTACAAGCACTATTCCAGCTGAAAATGTTTAAGATTTATAAATTCTATGAATTTCAAACTTTTCTACAAAGAAATTACATAGAAATATTTTACACAGTTACAAATTCCATGAGTTCCAATTATTTTAAAACAAAGCATAAGAAAAACTTATTCTTGGGGATGGGGATGTGGCTCAAGCAGTAGCTCGCTCGCCTGGCATGCGTGCGGCCCGAGTTCGATCCTCAGCACCACATACAAAACAAAGATGTTGTGTCCGCCGAGAACTAAAAAATAAATATTAAAAAAATTCTCTCTCTCTCTCTCTCTCCCCCCCCCCACTCTCTCAAAAAAAAAAATAGAACTTATTCTTCAAGAGCTCCTACTTGTTTCCCTGCCTATTACCTAAGAAATGATGACTTAGGAAAAATATTCAGACATTAGGAATATAGCTCAGTGGTAGAGTACTGGCCTAACATGTGCAAGGGCCTGGCCTTGATTCTCAGCACCACCACACACACACACACACACACACACACACACACAAAAACAATCAAACAAACAACCTGGCTTAAACCTATTCACTTGTCATTATAAAACAACAGATTTTGTGATATTAAATATTACTTGAATGATTGTAAAATCTTTTTAAAAACACTATCATCTCCTGCAAGATAAATCCATGATAAAGTCATTAAAGGTAGTTTAACAGCACAAGCTCTGACAACAAATATATGATTTGAATCTTAGCTCTAAAATTCACTAGTTAAGTGACCTTGGAAAAATCCCTTAATGTCTATGCCTTAATTAGTTCATCTATAACATGGAGATGATGATAAATAACCCTATCTGCTTTATAAGGCTGTGGCAAGGAAAATAACTGGTATAATCATGTAAAAGTGTTCAGAACAGTGCCTCGCACATTGTTAATTAAAGTTAGGTTTGCTTTACTTCCCTGCAAAATTTGGAGAAGGATGTAAAATAAATGTATAAAATAATGGGGAATATTTTATGTGTCATGAATGTGAATGTTATGTGCCATTTAGATTCAGAGAGAAAAAAAATGAGGGAAGGAAAATGAAGTTTTAAGTATCATATATCTTACAGCAAGAGAAATAAAAACAAAGACTCTGACTTACTTTTTTTGGACAAAAATATAATGAAAAATCCACTGGGAACAATGGAGTAAAAATCTTCAAGTCTATTTATAAGCAGCAATTAAATAACATTTACTTTTTTTTTTTTTTAAACACAAAGAACTTGCTCTGTTGCCCAGACTGGTCTTCAATCCTCACCTCAAGGGATCTTCCCGCATTAGCTTCCTGAATAGCTGGCATTACAGGTGTGCCTCACCATACCCAGTTAATATTTATTCTTCTCCCCTGCCCCAGTACTGGGGATTGAAACCCAGGGGCACTCTCCCACTGAACTACATCTCTAGCCCCTTCTATTTTATAATATTTGAGATAGGGTCTCGCTAAGTAGCCAAAGCTAGACTAGAACTTGTGATCCTCTTGTGCCAAGCCTCCTGAGTCACTGGGATTACAAGCTATTATTCATTTTTTTAAAAGCACCTTTTTCTTTCATAGTCACACAGGATATTTTTCACTGTTTCATTGCCTTTTGTCAGAATAAGAAGAAAACCATCCTTGACAGTGTTCCTTTGTTATGCCTCCAAAATGAACTTACATTTTAAAATGCTGCTCAGAATATCAGTTCATTCAGTCAACAAGCATTCATTGGAAGCCATGAGCTAGGTAGGCTCAAGGTCACTAAGAAATGTCCTCATCTTCAAGCTTAGTCTATTAGAAGAAACAAATATGTAAAAATTATTAGAAAAGGAATAAAGTGTAAAAATAGTATCAACATTGACACATACTCAAAATGTTCAAATCTAGCAGTTCATAATGATATTTATCCCCCCAAAACCAAACAAACAAATCTCAACCAATAAGTGGTTACCATTAGAGAATATTCGTGAACCAATTCATAATTTTGAAAACTGATAAATAAAAAGAAAGAATGAACATTTCATCCTGATTTTCTTATACAAACTGTACTAAACTGTATCTACTTAAAATAGTAGATAAATGGAAGTTTATTTTTAAGAAGTAGTCCAGCTAATAAATGAAGAAAGAATGATAGAATTGGAATATCACCATTTGTAGCCTTTAATGATTTAATGGATGTAAGCAAAGATCAATAGCTACTGACATCACAAAAAGAGAGACAAGCAGATATTATGTACCTCCTAATGGAAGAAACCACTCATGAGAAATCTGAGCAAACTTCTAAATATAAGTACCAACTTACAGGAAATGCAGAGGACAAAGGAGGATGTTAAAAAAAAAAAAAAAACCACTATGGAGGGACTTGGAATGTAGCTCAGTGGGTAAAGTACTTGCTTAGCATGTGCAAGGCCCTGGGTTCAATTTCTAATATCAGAAAATAGAAATAAAAATTTAAAAAAAAACACTATGGAGAAATCAGTAAAATTCAAATTCTAGGAAACTACCAGACAAATGTCAGTTTGTACAACAAAAAACTGTATGAGATGCACAAGATGTACAAGGCACAGTGTTACAGGCCTGTAATCCCAGCAACTTGGGAGGCTAAGGCAGAACTACAAGTTCAAGGCCAGTCTGGGCAACTTTGTGGAAACCCCATCTCAAACTAAAACAAAAAGAAAGGGCTGGGGATGTGATTTATAGGTAGAGTGTCCCTGGGTTTAATCCCCATTACCAAACCCATACACACATACCAAAAAAAAATTTTTATGGGGCGGTGGGGGGAGAGGGATGAATGATATAAAGTGTTAGGAGACAAATAAAACAACTTCTCTGTATGAAACTTACTTTCATCCTGACTCAAACACAATGGAAAAAAATTTGTGAATGACACAATCAGGGAAATATGAACAGTTTTTTATACTATTAAAAAATTATTGTTAATTTTTTAGTATAATAATGGAATGGAGGCTATTTAAAGTCCTCATCTTTTAGAGATATTTGGTGGTGTGTTTAGATGAAATTATAATTCTTCTATTTGTATTCAATAATATAGGGAATGGGGTGGCATGGGTAGTATACATGAAACAAGTTTTCATGAATTCACAATTGCTGAAGGTGAGTAATGGGGTACATGGCTGACAATTACTACTACATTAAAAACAATCAGTAAAGGTCAAAACGACAAGAGGAGAGTAAGAAAGAGTCAGAGACAGACAGAAAGACTATGTAAATCTGTGCTTTACAAGTAGTAGTTATAATTATTACAAAGCTTAAAGAGTTAAATGGGATGACCTCTCAAAGTCTCAATTTTATGACTCAATTATCTTCAAAGGTCATTTATATCTCTAAAATTCCTTGATTCTTCTTTCTCAGGGATCCGGCTCAATTTTCTTCTCCCACAGGTTAGCAATGGCCTACAAAAATACTGAACAGCAACCACTTTTATAAAGCACATGTACTAGAACTAACTCCCACTTCAGTGCTTGGAGGTTTCAACTAAACCACCCACTTTAATTCTGGAGTCTGGATGTTATACTGCCTAATTAGGTTAAACAGCTTGTACTGATTAAACACATGGAAAAATGTGTTGTACCCAATGGTGACAACTCTTTGCTTTTCTCTTTTCCCACATATAAGTAATTTGGGAATAGCAGTTTCAAAATGTGGTCCCCAAACCACTGCAAGTATCCTTTCGGGGGGGGGGGGGGGCTTGAGGTCAAAAGTTCTTTCGTGATACAAGCTAAACATCCCTTATCCAAAAAAAACAAAATCTGAAACTTTTTCAGTGCTGACTTGACACCAGAAATGGAAAATTTCACACCGTGAAACTGTTTCATACACAAAATCATTTAAAATACCATATAAACTTATAGGCTATGTATATAAGACATGTATGAAACAGAAATTTTTTTTTCAACTTAGGTCTCATCGCCAAGATATCTTATTAGATATATACAAATATTACAAAATCAGAAAAACTCCAAGATCCTATTCTAATCCCAAGTATTCCAGATAAAGGATACTCAACCTACAGTACTAAGACATCTGCCTTGTTTACTCTCATCACAGGAGCATCAGTGGAGTTTTTCAGGGGGTACATGATATATGGCAATGCACACGATTATCATGACTGCAAAAGCCATCATGAGAATCCAGTTGTTTTTATGAAGCTAGATATCAAAGAAATTTGTAAAAATGTTTTTTATGTTAACCCACTTAAATAGACAAAAGCTCTTTGGGATCCTCAGTTTCCTAAGAGAGTAAAGGAAACCTGAAACCAAAAAGGCTGAGAATGACTGTTCCAGAATACAAACAACTTCGTCTGATTATGTTTGTCACTCTATCATCTCTTAGGTTACCATTACACTTTATATACTGTAGCCTCAACTCTTTCATTTTTACCCAACAAAGAAGGACACTGATCTAAAACCAGTTGGTTTTTGATATACCTTAGATTTATATTTTGTGGGGTTAGGAAGAAGGTGGTCCTAGTTTAAAAACAATAGTCAATTACTGCTCAGAAATCTAATAGGGACACGAAAAACTTTCATCACATGGATTCTATGGGGAGAAAAGAACATTTCTGTCTGAAGGAGGCTGGCACTAAGTCCAAGGACCTAAGTTCTTTCTTTTGTGATGTTTTTTCCCTTTTCATTAAGACTTGCCAAAAAGAGTACCAATCTCCATTCTCTGACACCATGGGAAGACTCTGGCAAAACAATCCTCCTGTTCTGGGCAGGAGAAACTGGTCAATTCAGGACACATAGTTCATTCCTGGTGAATTCTTCATTAGGAATTACCGTGATCAGATTCCTGCCCAGTCCAACAACCTTTAGTTCAATTCAGTTCAACAAACTTTGGGTGAGCTCTTGCAAGAATGATTCAGGGAGGTCTCCAGTGAATGAAAAAAATGTAGCCCTGGGGCTGGGGATGGTGCACAAAAGTACAGAACTTGCCTACCATGCAAGAGGCCTGGGTTCGATCCCCAGCACTACAAAGGAAAAAAGAAAGAATTCAGTTATGCATAGCTGATGCCAGCTATAGATACACACATACTTTCATCATGGAGGCTGCATACACAAATGTATCAAGGAGACCATAATGAGAAAGAAATAAAACACCGTAGCCCTAAACAAACGCTAGCCTACACATGCATGTACACAAACAAATATACGTACATATACATACACATACACTAACAACTTAAGGTGGCTACCAAGCCATCCTCATTAACCTCAGATCAGCACTATATTTTTCTTCTCATTTTTATACTCTATAAAAATATTGTAGCAAAATTTGAAACTTCCCCACCTATCTGAGGCTATAATTCTATAAATTGGCATTCAATAAAAACTGAAATATTCCAGTTTACAAAGAATAAAGCTTTAGAAATTAATGATTTAAATTTTTATTTCTTGGGAGGGAAAACTTCATTTTCATTCCTTTTTAATTAATCAACAATTGCATATTGCATACAGAAGAAAAAAAGAGAAAGTAGAAGTGATTCTATCACAAGGTAGAACACTCCAACTAGATTCTTCATCCTCATCCTCTTAAAGGTGAGAATCACATTATCTCAGGATATCTTAAGCTTTCCCCATCTGATCCAGAGGTCAGTTTTTCCTATATTTTACTCTTATCAGATAATCCTACTTCCTTTGTTTTTGGTACCAGAGATTGAACCTGGGACACTTTATCACTAAGCTATATATCCAGCTCTTTTTATTTTGAGACAGGGTCTCACTAAATTGCTGAGGCTAGTCTTGAATTTACGATCTTCCTGTGTCGGCCTCCCCAGTCACTGGGATTACAGGCAAGCACCACTACCCACCACAGGGGATGATCCTACTTCCTGAGAAGACCAACAAATTCCCTCGTCTTAACTACAAATCACCTTGGGTTCACTTAAAACCAACTCAATATATTTCTTTCCTTTATTACTTCCACCAACAGAATTCATGGGCTTATCACTTCCTTTAAATTATTCAGTTAGAATAGTTTTTCTACCTCAAGAAATCTTAAAAATCAATTATTTATAATAAAATAGTACTCAAATTATTCATTAACTAGAGTAAGGGACGATGCTTTCTTTCTTTCTTTTTAAAAGTTCCATTGTAGAAAGTTTAAAGACACTGGATTTTGTTTTTTAAAGCCTCAGGATGTAAAAACTTTCATTTTTTTTCTACTCCTGGGAAGTTTCTTCCCTGAGATCACAAGATCAAATAGATGTACTGCTTTTAAAGTAAAAAACTGACCACCTGATGCTATTTGGATGCTAATATGAAACAAGAGAGTGACACTGAGTTTGAATTTCAGGGCCTGTAGGACCAGAAGTATATACAATAATAGGACATATTAATAGATAAAAATCAAACCAAAAGGAATTACTAAAAACACTTGAAATGTGAAAATATCAGTTTCTCAAAATGACTGGAGAGAAGAAGGTAAAGTTAAACTCAAGTCTGGAAAAATTCAATCAGTGCACCTATCTTTGACAAATATGCCCATATGATGTTCAACATGGAACATTGGATGTTCAATATGAAACATTTTAAGCACACATACAAAAAGTATAGGGAACAGGGTGCATCCATTCTAGATAACATGGAGTAACAAATACAGGATTTATATATCTGCCTGAAACAAACAAACAAGACAAAATACAAGAAACGATGGCTTGGGCTGGGATTGTGGCTCAGTGGTAGAGCACTTTCCTAGAATGTATTAGGCATTGGGTTCCGTTCTCAGCTCCGCATATAAATAAATGAATAAAATAAAGGTTCATTAATATCTAAAAAAATATTTTAAACAGAAAGGAAGGAAGAAATTATGGCTTTAAAGGCACATCAGGCAATGAAGGATGGTGTGCCCTAAGGGACAGAAAATAGGTGAAGTGAGTTCTATGAATACCCCTGCTTGGTGAACATCTGCAGGGCACAGTTCAGGTTAGAAGAGCCCAGGAAAGTACAGAGGCAAATCTTAGTTAAAATTTGGAGCTAATAGCCTGGGGAAGACCAAGGCAGTGAGTTTGCAAGACATAAGAGAGAAGAAGGAGCTGCATACTGGGAGCACCTTGAGTTGTGTAGTGAGCACTCCTTAGTACTCAGCAGGGTACCAAAGCACTCAGGATTAGAGGGAAAAGTAACTGGCACTCAAACAGAATAGAACAATGTCCCTTTCCACCAACCAGAATGGAAAACCATTCAATTTACATGGCACTAGGTGGAGTAATTCCAAAGGTCTGGGCAATAACTACTCTGGATGAAAAATGCTTGGGACCCACCTAAAAAATCTTAAGGAAACAATCAAACTGTATTAACAACTTCACTGTGACACAGAACAAATAAAAATGAAAAAGATTCAGTACCCAACAAGGGGAAATTCATGTTTGGTATCCAAGCAAATTTAACAGACATACAAAGAAGCATGAAAATATGACCCATTAAAGAGGAGAAAAAAATCACTCAGCTAAAACCAACACACAATTGACATAAATGGTAAAATGTAGGACCTGAAGTATATACAATCATAGGACATTAATACCCTTATTTATAAGGGTATTAAAATATACTCCACACTCAAAAAACTAAGTGGAAACGTGAAAAAATATTTTTTGGTTTGGGGGATTTTTGTTTTGTTTTGTTTTGTTTTGTTTTTTTGGTACCAGAGATTGAACCCAGGAATGCTTAACCACTGAGTCACATCCCCAATCCTTTTTCAATATTTTAATTTAGAGAAAGGGTCTCACTGAATTGCTTGGGGGCCTTGCTAAATTGCTAAGGCCGGCTTTGAACTTGTGATCCTCCTGCCTCAGTCTCCTGAGCCTCTGAAATTACAGGTACACATCACCACATCCAGCTATGAAGAGCCTAAACCAAACTTCTAGGAATAAAAATTAGGACATCTACATGAAAACTACAGTAGGTGGGATTAATGGTAGATTAGATGAAACACAAATTAAAAATGAATAAATCTGAAGACACATAGATATGATTCAAGCTGAGGAAGGAGGATTACAAGCTCAATGTCACCTTCAGCAACTTAGCAAGAGCCAGTCTTAAAATATAAAATAAAAGGTCTGGGGATGTAGCTTAGTGGTAGAGCACTAGGTTCAATCCCTAATGCAAAAAAAAAAAAAAAACAGGAACCAGAGAGGAAGAAAGACCATCAGTGAGTTCTGATAATACTTAAAGCAGTCTACTATACATGCAATTGGAGTTCCTTAAAAGAGTAGGTAGGAGAGGGCTGGGGTTTTGGCTCAAGGAGGAGCACTTGCCTAGCATGTGTGAGGCACTGGGTTTGATCCTCAGCACCATATTTAAAAAAATAAAGTAAAGATATTGTGTCCACTTACAACTAAAAAATAAATGTTAAAAGAAAAAAAAGAGTTAGGAGAAACACCTTAAAAGAGTAGTTGAAGAAACAATGGCTAATTTTTTTTTCAAATTTGATAAAAATAATATACTCATTGATTCAAGATGCTCATGAAACCTAAGAATAAGAAACACAAGGAAAACTACACCAATAACAGAAAATACACACTCTTTTCAAATGAACACAAAAAACTTAACAAGATAAACCATATTCCAGGCATGAATATAAGGCTAATAAATTTAAAAGAAACAGTTATAAAAATATCTTCTCCAACTACAATGGAATTACATTAAGAATAAACAAAGAAAAATATCTGCAAAACTGCCAAATACTGGGAAACTAAAGAATATACCAACCTAAGTAACTCATAGGTCAAGAAGAAATCAAAAGAGAAATCAGACTACTGCAGTGATATTATTTTATATTATGTTACTTAAATCAGTGCCATAAATTCTAATTTCTTAAAACAGATATAACACAATATTGATAACAGTGTATTTATTTTCATTATTTTTTGTGGTACTGGGGATTTAACTCAGGGGCACTCTACCACTGATCTACACACTCAGCCCTTTTTTTATTTTTTACTTTGAGAGAGGGTCTCACTCAGTTGCCAGGACTGGCCTCAAACTCGTGATCACCCTTGCCTCAGTCTCCCAAGTTGCTAGAATTACAAGCAAATGCCACTGTGCCCTGCTAATCAGGTCATTTTAAAAATCCAGGGTAATTTTCCTTCAAATGAGTAAGTAAAAAATATTTATATATGCATTGGTCATCAAAGAATAAATAAGGCTGGGGATGTGGCTCAAGCGGTAGTGCGTTCGCCTGGCATGCGTGCGACCCAGGTTCGATCCTCAGCACCACATACAAACAAAGATGTTGTGTCCGCCGAAAACTGAAAAATAAATATTGAAATTCATTCTCATTCTCTCTCTCTCTCTCTCTCTCTCTCTCTCAAAAAAAAAAAAGATTAAAATAGTAAAAATTGAAAGCATTAACACTTCATAGTAAGGAATTACAGACACTATTTTACAAAAATATGGTATTATTTTACACATTTCTCACATGATTTGTATATAGAAATATACATATGTACATATGAGAGCTTATTTATATCATTCATTTACTCAATAACTTCAATAATTATGTTTCTACTGTGTTGGGCACTATTGTAGGTGTTTGGAATTCAATTATGAACAAAACAGACAAAAACTCCAGGTATTGTGTACATTCTCATAGAGAATACAAATATTAAATAATAAACAAAATAAAGGTAAAAAAAAGGAATTAGAAAGTGTTTTGAACTGAATTGTAATGAAAATGTCACACATGGATATGTATAGAATGTCACTTAAGGAAATTGTAACTCTAAACATTCCAGCCTGGATGCTTTTTCCTAAGATCAGGAATAAAACTTATCTACATTACCACTTCTATTTAATAACGAAGGAGGCTCTAGATAATACAATACGAAAAATACTTAAAAGGCATCTAGATTGGAAAGTTAAGAAATAAAACTTTCTTTACCTACAGATGACATGATTGTCTCAAGGTAAAACGCAATGGAATCTACAAAAAGGTTACTAGAACACAAAAAATTCAGCAAGGTTAAAGAATTAAAGACCACACCTGGCACTGTAGCACATGCCTGTAACCCCAGTGACTTCAGAGGTTGAGGCAGGAGGACTGCAAGAAGGTCAGCCTCAGCTCCTTAGCAAAGCCTGTCCCAAAATAAAAAATAAAAAGGACTAGGGATGTGGAAAGTAAAAAAAAAAAAAAAGACAGGGGATGTAGCAGGGGTAAAGTACCTCTGGGTTCGATTCCCAGTACTGGGGGGTGGGGGGGGGAACCAATTCATAAAACTCTTATTTGTTCTTCTACAAACTAACAAAGAGAAATCATAGTGTCATTTCATTTATAATAATATAAAAAATGAAATATTTAGCAATAAATTGAAAAAAAGATATACAGGACTTGCATACTGAAAATGACCAAACACTCCTGAGAGAAATTAAAGATATTCATAATAAATGTAGACATTCATGGCCAAAAAGATTCAATTCTAAGCTACCAACTTTCCCCAAATGCAAATTCAATATAATTCCAATAAAAATTCTAGAAGCAAAAAAAATAAATAAAAATTAAAAACTTTTTTAAATCTAGAAGCTTTTTCTTATAGAAATTGACAAACTAATTCTAAATTCACAGGGGTGTAAGAACTCAGAATAGCAAAAACAAATCTAAAAAGGAAAAATAAAGCTTAAAAATCAATTTTTAAGACATAAAAATTATAGCTATCAAGAGCTGGATACAGAAGCACACACCTGTAATCCTAGTGACTCAGGAGGCTGAGGCAGGAGGATCACAAGTTGAATGCCAGCCTTAGCAACTCCAAGGCCTAAGCAACTTAGCAAGAACCTATCTCCAAATAAAAAATAAAAAGGACTGTGAATGTGGCTCAGGGACTGAGCACCAAAAAATTTATGTAGTTCAGTGGCAAAGCACCCCTGGGTTCAATCTCCAGTACAAAAACAAAACAAAGCAAAAACAAAAAAAAAAAAAAAAAGCATACAGTTATCAAAATACTCTTCTGGTAGTGGTAATCAAGTTAGACAATAGATCAATGGAACAGAACAGAAAGTCTAGAAACAGTCCATGTTTCTTTAGAAAACTGATTTTCAACAGTGGAGAAAGGTCAATCTTTCAACAAATGCTGCTATAACAATTAGATAACCATATGAGAGGGTGGTTTCAACACAAACTTTGCACCACATTCACAAATTAACTCAAAATGAACAATTGCAAAAAATGTAAAACCAAAAGTTATAAAACTTCCACACACACACACATACAAAAAGGAAAAAACTTTTTAACGCAGGATTAAGCATTGATTTCTTAGCTAAGACAACAAAAACACAAGCCATTTATAGAAAAGCAAATTGATAAACTGGACTTCATCAAAATGAATAGCTTTTGTTCTCTGAAAAGATTTAATAAAAAACAAGCCACAGACTGGGAAGGAATATTTGCAAATGATATATCTAATAAAAGATTTGTATCCAGAATAAAACACAAAACAAAACAAATAAAATGGGCTGGAGGATGTAGCTCAATTACAGCACTTGCCTAGGATGTATGAGGCTTTGCTTTGATCCCTATCACTGAAAAAGCAAACAAACAAAAATGGTCAAAAGAGCTGAACAGGGCTGGGGATGTGGCTCAAGCGGTAGCACGCTCACCTGGCATGCATGCGGCCCGGGTTCGATCCTCAGCACCACATACAAACAAAGATGTTGTGTCCGCCAAAAACTAAAAAATAAATATTAAAAAATTTTTTTTAAAAAAAAGAGCTGAACAATCAGGTGGAGTGGCACACACCTGTAATCCCAGTGATTCAAGAGGCTAAGGCAGGAGGATCACAAGTTCCAAGCCAGCCTCAGCAACTTAGTGAGGCTCTAAGCAACTTAGAAAAACTTCTCTCAAAATAAAATTTTTTAAAAAAAGGGCTGGAGATGTAGCTCAGTGGAAAAGCACCCAGGTTCATTCACCATTAACAAAAAAAGATTTGCAAACTTTACACCACAGGAGACACATAAATGGCAAATAAGAACACGAAAAGATATGTAGCAGCAGTCATTAAAGAAAAGGAAATCAGGGCTAGGGCTATAGCTCGGTGGTAGAGCACCCACCTTGCACGTGTGAGGCACTGGGTTCGATCCTAAGCACCACATAAAAATAAATAAAGATACTGTGTCCACCTACAACTAAAAAAAATATTTAAAAAAATAAATTTTTTTTTAAAATAAAGAAAAGAAAATTAAAGCCACAATGAAATACTATTCTACACTTATCAAAATGGCTAAAAATAAAGACTGGACATATCAAATGTTGATGAGAATATAGCAAAATTCAAGCCTCGTGGGAATGTAAATTAGCAAAACCACTTTTGAAAAGTATATGGCAGCTTCTTAAAAGTTAAATATGTTTATATAATCCAACCATTACACCCCCATATATTTAACAAAGAGGAATGAAAACATATGTCTATGAACACTCCTACTTAATGTTCACAGCAGCATTGTCTGTAACAGTCCCAAACTGGAAATGAACCAGCTGTCTGTCAACTGATGTGGTCTAGCCACACAATGGAATACTATTAAGTAATGAAAAGGAATAAATTTTTGATCACTCAACAACATGAATGAATCTCAAAGCAATAATACTAAGTGAAAGAAGCCAAATGGCCCTATTCCTTCCCCCTTAAAAAGAAGCTATACTGGGCTCAGGTTGTGGCTCAGCAGTGGAGCGCTTGCCTAGCATATGTGGGGTTGATCCTCAGCACCACATATAAATAAATAAAAAATAAAGGCATTGTGTCCAACTACACCTAATATATATATAAAAAGAAATATATATATATATATACATATAAATAAAAGGTTATACTGCATGATTCCGTTTATAAGAAAGACTAGAAAGTGTGAAGTCATTTATTATAATATAAAGCGAATCTGTGGCTGCTTGGAGATAAGGTTGGGTGGTAGAAAGGGGCAGCAGAGATTTTAAAGGTAATGAGCACATTCTTTTTTTAAAAGTAATGTTTAATTTTTAGTTGTAGTTGTCAATAACTTTATTTTATGTATTTATTTGTATGTGGTGCTAAAGATTGGACCCAGCACATGCTAGGCAAGTGCTCTACCACTGAGCCACAACCCCAGCCTGGAACACACTCTTTATCTTAATGATAGTTTCACAACTGTATACATGTTCAGTTTTTTTCTAAATCATACACTTTAAATATGTGAAGTTTTTAATGTGTCAATTATGCTTTTATAAAACTCTTAAAACTCCCACTGGAGCCTCTTTTCTTTGGGTCGACTTTTACTTTCTAATTCACTACATATAGTCCTATAAAGAAGACTATATAGGGCTGGGGATGTGGCTCAAGCAGTAGCACGCCTGCCTGGCATGCGTGCGGCCCAGGTTCGATCCTTAGCACCACATACAAACAAAGACATTGTGTCTGCCAAAAACTAAAATATGAATATTAAAATTCTCTCTCTCTCTCTCAAAAAAAAAAAAAAAAAAGACGACTATATTTAGATTATAGGTCTTTGGTCCTTCTGTCTTTTTTTCTTTCCAGTGCTGGGAATCTAACCTAGAACCTCACACATGCAAGGCAAATGATCTACCACTGAGCTACACCTCCAGTTTCATTGTTCCTTCTTGAGTTAATTTATATATATTTTTTACAGTTGTTCTTTTTATTAAATTTTCCAATTTAACTGAACATATTTGTTATTTAATAATTTATGCTGTATTTGTAGATATATCTTCTTGTTCAGTTCTAGTAGTATTAATAAAGCTTTCAGTAGTTTTTTAAATTTTTCATAGAAAATCAACTTTTGATTTTATTGATCTATTACATCTTTGTTTTCAATTTTACTGGGTTCTGCTCTTGTTTTCATTATTTATTCCTTCTACTTTTCTTGATTTTTCTCATAACTTTTTATAACTTTTTCAGTGGAATACTTACACTAAAACTTAATAAGCCTCTTTTTTTTTCCAGTATAAATACAAAAGGATGTAAATTTTTTCTAACTACTGCTTTAGCTTGTAACCCACAGTTTTTAGATAGTATTTATATTATCAGCTTTACTTCTTATTTCCATTATTTTTTTCTTTGACCTCTTAGATATGTGATTTTTAAATCCCCAAATATTGTTATTATTTATTTACTTACTTATTTATTTGCCATGGTACAGTTGTTTGAACCCTGCGACACTCTACCATTGAGTCACATCCCTAGCCTCTTTTAGTTTTTTAGACAAGATCTTTCTAAATTGCCAAGGCTGACCTCAAATTTGTGACCCTCGTGCATCAGCTTTCCAATTCGCTGGGATTATAGGTGTGCACCACCGCACCCAGCTACTGTTATTTTAGTTATCTTTTCTTCTTTGCAGTGCTGGGGATTGAACCTAGGACCTCATGACTGTTAGACAAGCATTCTACCAATAAGCTATATGTCCAGTCACTGTTCAGTTTTAATCTTAACTAAATTAAGAAAACATAACCTGCATCACACTCCTTTACTAGTTTTGTTTAGACTTACTGTGAACTCAGAATATGTTCATAATTTTTAAACTACCTAAAGTCAGATGTGGTGGTATATGCCTGTAATCCCAGCAACTCAGGAGGCTGAGGCAGGAGGATCACAAGTTCGAAGACAGCCTCAGCAACTTAGGCCTAAGCAACTAAGCAATAACGTGTCTCAAAATAAAAATAAAAAGGACTGTGAATGTGGCTCAGGGGCTGAATGATTCTAGGTTCAGTCCCTGGCACCAAAAAATTTATGTAGTTTAATAGCAAAGCATCCCTGGGTTTAATTCCCAGTACAAAAACAAAACAAAGCAAAACAAACAAAAAACCCCAAAACAAAAAAAAAAAGCATACAGTTATCCAAATACTCTGGTAGTAGTAATCAAGTTAGAAATAAATCAATGGAACAGAACAGAAAGTCCAGAATTAGTTCATGTTTCTTTAGAAAATTGTCTCAAAATCAGAAGAAAGGGCTGGGAATATAGCTTAATGGTAGAGCACTCCTGGGTTCAATCCCCAGTACCACAAAGGAAAAACAAACTGCCTAAAAAAGAAAGAGAATTCTCATCTACTAGGTGCCAGGCTCTGTACATGCCCACCAAATGAAGCCTTTTGGCTGTTCAAATCTTCTCAAATTTTGTTTGACCATCAATTACTGAGAAAGATATGTTAAAATATTCCAATTCATAGATTTATCAATCTATTCCTATATTTCTTCATATGTGTGAGTGTATGTGTGTGTAGAATATATGTATACACATATATACACAATTGGTTTGGGGGTTGGGGGTTTTTTCTTTTGCCTTTTGAGAGGAGGTCTTGCAATGCTGCCCAGGCTGACCTCAAGCAATCCTGTGCCTGGCTTTCCAACTAGCTGAGATTACTGATATACATCACCACGCCCAGTTTATCTGGTTAATCTATGTATTTTGAATTCTAACTGTATTTGTTTCTATCTATCTAGTTAGGATTTTTGTTTTACTGCAGTACTAAGGATTGATCCCAGGGTTTTGTACACACTACTAAGTAGTGTTTTCTAGTAGTTTTGTATACACTACTAAGCTACTCTGAACCCCTTTTATTTTATTTTCGAGACATAGTTTCATTAAACTGCCCAGGCAGTTTATGATTATCCTCAGCCTCTCAAGTACCTTGATATTATGGGCATGAGCACCACTGTGCCCAGTTCTATTAGATGCATACTATTAGATGCATATTGATTTGGAATTAGAGCTTTTTGCTTCATTATTCCTAATCTTCTCCCCTCCCCACCCTGTTTTTAGCCTTCAAATGAACTTTCTTTCTTTTGTGGTGCTATGAATTAAACCCAAGTTCTTGCACAGGAAGGCAATTGAGCTACACTCCAGTAGCTCTGCCAATTGAGCTACACTCCAGTCCAATTTATCCTACTATTATCTACTATACCAGCTTTCTTTTAGAGTAGGTTTTTTCCATACCTTTACTTTCAATTTCTCTGATATCTTATGTTTGAGATATGTCTCTTACACTGCATATAACTGGGTTATTCTCTATTCAATGGACAACATTTCAGTTATTTACTGCTAGAATTAAAAAAAAAAAAAACTACCCCAGGCTGGAGTTGTGGCTCAGCGGTAGAGCACTCGCCTAGCACAGGCGGAGCTCTGGGTTCGATCCTCAGCACCACATATGAATAGATAAAATAAGCATATTGTGTCTAACTACAACTAAAAAAATAAATAAATATTTTTAAAAAAACAAAAAAGGGGCTGGGGATGTGGCTCAAGCGGTAGTACGCTTCCCTGGCATGGGTGCAGCCCGGGTTCGATCCTCAGTACCATACAAAGATGTTGTGTCTGACGAAAGCTAAAATGTAAATAAAATATTAAAAAATAAATAAATAAAATAAAAAATAAAAAAACAAAAAACACTACCCCAAGGCTGGGGTTGTGGCTCAGTGGTAGAGTACTTGCCTAGCATGTATGAGGCACTGGGTTCAATTCTCAGTACCACATATAAATAAATAAATAAACAAATAAAGGTCTATCAACAACTAATAAAAATATTTTTTAAAAAACCTACCCCAAAACTTAGTGGTATTAGAAAATATCATTTTATTCTTCTCATTGCTCTATTGGCCAGAAATTCCAGCAGGACACAGCAGAGATGGCTTGTCTCTGATCCACAATGTACAGAATCTTGACGTGTAGTAACTTATGCATGAAGATGGCTGGGATTCTTATCAGGGGCTATACATCTGGAGCCCTTGTACTTGTCCAACTGGTGTCTGCTAGGGCTAGACAGTCCAACATTGCTCCTACACTTACTCATACAGTTGACAGCTGATACTTGCTGTTTGCTAGTAGCTCACTAGGGCTTTTAACAAATGCCTACATGTGTCCTTTCCATCCGACTCTGGCTTCTCACAGCACGGTGGCTGGGTTCTGAGAGTGAATTCCAAAAGCCATAAGTGGAAGCTGCAAGGCTTCTTATGACCTAGCCTTAGAAGTCTCAGAAAATCATTCTATTATTTAAGCAAGTTTTCACTAAAGCAAGCCCACATTCAAGAGGAGGAGAAAAATTAGACTCCACCTGTGAATGGTAAGAAGGGAAGAAACTGATGGTAGCCACTTTGGAAATAAGCTACCAAAGACCACCCTCTGGCCCCAAGTCCCTCCCACATGCAAAATACACTCACCCTCTCCTAAGACCTTCAAAATTCTCATCTCATTTATGGCATCAGCTTGATGTTCAGAATCTCGATATCTAAATCAGGTCCAGGTGTGGTTGAGGCTCCTCAGATGCAGTTCCTCAGGTACAGCTACTGCAGTATAGTTCCTCTTGATCTGAATTAAAGAGACAAATTATCTGCTCCCACACACCCAACATACAAACACACAACACCAAGACTGACTCAGGATAACCATATGGACACTCCCATTCAAAATACGAAGAAAAGGGGAAAGGAACAAGAAATAAACAGCAGTTACTAGCCCATTCAATTCTGAAATTTAATGAAAAACGTGACACCGTTCCTCTCTTACAGTCAAGGCCTATTCCCTGACAGTGATTCTTCACACCTCTTGGCTCCACCCTTGGAGTAATCCTTCCTTTTACATAGAGATAGTTAATGTACAATTTCTTAAAAGCCTTGTGAATTTCCAATGAATCTTATTTGGGACACAGATCCAGTGTACAAAAACTATATCCACTTTCTCCATCTCAAGTGTTGTGTAGACCTGTACTGTAAGACAATACCTTTAAAATCCTTACAAGCCATGTGGTTTGAGTGGGTCTCATAGTCCCTTAAGATCTTTAGACATTCTTTTAACTAACTAAAAGGTTCTATGAGGCCCTGCCTTAAATCTTTATGAAGTCTTAGCAAAGGAATTTATAATTGCACCCTTGAGATCTTTAATTGAGGTCCTATTTTATTCCCAACATCTTGAATTTTATGCTTCCTCTAAAACCATTTCTTTAAAAGGCATTGCTCATCTGGAGCAACTGGGGATGAGAAAAAATTTTTTCTTTTTTGGTGCTGGGGATCCAACTCAGGGCCTTGTGCATGCAAGGCAAGCACTCTACCAACTAAGCTATATCCCCAGCCCAAAAGTTTTATTTTCTAACATAATCAATATTAGGTTTAAAATATTTTCTCTTAATAGTTTATTTTTTGCTCATTTACCCCCTATATATACAAATACATCTGTACCTTATCAAAGGCAATTAAAAGAAGCTACCTAGTACTTCTCAACATTCTGCTTAGAAATTTCCTTAGATCAATTTCATTATATTTTATATCTTCTCTGTTACCGCATAACAGTGCCAATAAATCATGTATCACTATATAATAAATGTTTCCTCTTTTCCCAGCCTCCAAAAACACCTTTCTCACTGTGTTTCAAACCTCCACTAACAGCCTTCTCAAGGTCCCTCCATCTTCATGGTCTACTATCAAATCCCAAAGCCAATACAGACTTTAGATTATGGCAGCACTCATTTCCAGGTTCCAAGGTTTGTTTCAGTTGGTACAAACCAACTACCCCAAAGCTTTGTGGTGTAAACTATTACCATTTTATTATGCATACAATCCCAAGGGCAGAAATTTAGAGAGGATACAGCAAAGTCAGCTTGTGTCTGGAGCCTCAAGTACGGTGGCTCGAATGGTTAAAATGATTAGACTGGGACCACATGCTTAGGACTTGAGTTTTTCTCTATATGATTTCTGCTGCTTCTGGAATGTCCAAGACAATTTCTTCACTCACTCACATAGCTGGCAGTTGATGCTGGCTGTTCAGCTAGCCTCTCCATCTGATTTGAGCTTCTCACAGCATGGTACTTAGGTGCCCAGATTGAGTGTTTCATGGGAGAGCATTTCAAAAGAAAATGCTCAAAGAAGCCTAAATGGAAGCCATTCTAGGTGGTTAAGTCCTCATGCCTTAGCCTTGAAAGTTCCTGAATGTCATTTCTGCCATGTTTTATTCTTCAAGTCACTAAAGTCAGCCCAGATTCAAGATAAATGGAGGAATAAACTCTGCCCCTAAATGGAGGAATGGTGTATACACAGAGCAAATGAACTAATATCAGTCATCTTGGCAATACACTACAACAGATTATCTGTCTTTTAACTGGTAAGTGTAATTCATTTGCATTTAGTATGATACTGATACATTTGGATTTATTTCTACCATCTTTTATTGTGCTATTTATCCATTCTTTTCTATGACATTTATCATATTTTCTTTTCCTGCTTTTTATTAGCAAACAAGTATGCCAGTTATAAGCTCAAAGACTTACCATAAAGTGAAACAATCATGCAACTATCTCCCAAGTCAAGAAAGCAATGTTACCAGCACCACAGAAACCTCCTTCATTCCCCCTCCTAATCACCATGTCTTCCCTCTTCCTCAAAGGTTATTATCATGACTTCTAACAGCATATGTTAGGGTTTCTAGCTTTATATAACTAAAATCACCAAGTATTTTCTGTCTATTACCTTTTAATTTTTGTCTGACTTTCTTCCTTTAGTATTACTGAACCAAGATAATGTGCATAGCAGCAATTTATTCCTTTCTATTATTTAACAGTATTCCGTTGTATGAATGTACCACAATTTATCCATTCTACCATTGATGTTGTCCACTGAGTTTTAAAGGCCAATGGCTACACTTTCTTTTCCTTTTATTTTTTAGCAGTGTTGGGAATTGAACCCAACACTGTTAAAAATCTTTGGATATTGAACATCATTCTTTGGACAAGAATATCATTCTTTACCACTGAGCTACATTCCCATCCCTTTTTATTTTTTATTTTGAGACAGGGTCTCACTTAGTTGCTTAGACTGGCCTCAAACTTGCAATCCTCCTGTCTTAGCCTCCTGAGTCACTGGGGGAGGCTAATGACAATATTTTTTAAAAGTCTATTAAAAACAAAACAACAGGGCTGGGGTGTGGCTTAAGTAACACACTCGCCTGGCATGCACGGGGCACTGGGTTCTATCCTCAGCACCACATAAAAATAAAGATGTTGTGTCCACCGAAAACTGAAAAATAAACATTAAAAAATTCTCTCTCTCTTCTCTATCTCTCATTAAAACAAAACAAAACAACAATAACAAAAACATAAGAGCACATTTTAACTATCAAAATCTTTTCTGGCCTAGGTTGAAAATATCTCTATAGAGAAATTTAGCATTTGTTTCAGCCTGATTCCATAAGACTTTCACTGAGCTAAGACTACCTTTTGTGTTAATTTCTTGGCTTGGGGTTTTCCCTTACCCAAAAAGAGGAAAGATGTACATTCTAAACCAAACTTACACGAGAACAAGCCCAGGAAACAAATTCTCAGAGAAAAGTTTCCCACCAAAAGGCTATACAAAGTGGACAAACTTCCTTGACATCTCTGTGCCACTGGGAAGATGTTTTTCTATATCATCTCATCAACGATGTAGTAATCTTTAAGAAACCAAGCTTTATGGACAGAATAAAAAAATAAAATAAGGGCTGGGGATGTTGCTCAAGCGGTAGTGCGCTCGGCTGGCATGCACGGGGCACTGGGTTCAATCCTCAGCACCACATAAAAATAAAGATGTTGTGTTCACTGAAAACTGAAAAATAAATATTAAAAAAAAATTCATTCTCTCTCTTTAATTAATTAATTAATTAAAAGTCTCCTATTCCCATGTGGCTGTTGAAACTGAAGTCTCTTAGTAACCCAGAATTTTTTACTATGAATTAGGTTTTCAATTCCCTGTTCGTTTTTTACCCCTGAGGATTTTTCTTACTTTTTCCACAAGCTCAGCTATGAAATTTAAAATAATATTTATCACATAGTTAAGTAGCATTTGCCTAGGAATCATGAGTATTCTTCCCCTGGTTGTCAAATATAAAGCATATGACAAGGGGGAGAAAGGTCATAGGAAGAGAAACTTGAAAAGACAATGAAGTAAACATTTTTCTGTCTTTTTTCATGGATTAAACAGAACACCCACAGACCCAAAAAGTTACTATTTGTACTAAGAAGATTCTAACTAAAGGAATGTACACCTCTTTACCTTCCTGTCTGAATATTTTTGTGTTCTGACAAATAATAGAAGGAATATCAATACCAAGGCAGTTCTAAATAAAACTGACATTATGCTTGCAAGGTAGAATCCCTTAATTACAGTGTTCCACATTATATAATGAGGAAAGACTAAAGGAAATGAGAAATGAAATACTATGGTATACCTAATAGTCTCTTAGTGGGCTTAATTTTTTCTTTCAGTAAACTTTTGACCTCTCCCACCAAATAATGTATAATTAAATAAATCTGCAGGAATAAAGAGGGCTTAAGTAACAAACTTTCCATCAGCAGTGTAAGTATAAACACTACTCAGCTAAAAATTGAATATGTAAGAGCAAAAACAGGAACAAAAGAAATTAAGACACAGAAACATCAATAAAAAGAATTTTTTTCCTTCCATGGTGCTGGGGATTTAACACAGAGACTCTCCACCAATGAGCTATACCCCCAGAATTCCCTTTTTTTTTTTTTTTTTTTTTTTGAGACTGAGGCTGACCTCAAACTTGTGATTCTCCTGCCTCAGCCTCCCAAGTAGCTGGTATTACAGAATTATGTCACAGTGCCTGGCTAAAAATAAATCTCTTTTAATGTCCATTAAAAACCTATCTAGGGGGTTGGGATTGTGACTCAGGGGAAGAGCTCTTGCCTAGCATGTGTGAGGCACTGGGTTCATTCCTAGCACCATATAAAAATGAATAAAATAAAGGTATTAAAAAAAAAAACTATGTAGGACTGGAGATGTGGCTCAATGGTGGACTGCTTGCCTGGCACATGTAAGGCACTAGGTTTGATCCTCAGCACCACATGAAAATAAGTAAATAATATAAAGGTGTTATATCCATCTACAACTAAAAAAAAATAATAATAATTTTTTAAAAACTGTGTAATAGTACAAATTATTTGGCATATACTATGTATCTGTATTAAATGAAAAGACACAAGTATGAATTAAGAATCAAGCAAATTTATCAGACAAGACAGGTAGAGACACTAGTGAACTCTAAAATATGGAACACAAAAGAAATCATTTAGAAAGGAACAGACTTTAAAAGTCAAGTGGTCTATATATATTGTTATGATTTCATTTATATAAAATGTTCTGAATATGCAAATCTAAAGACAGAAAATAGGTTAGCAGTAGTATGAAAAATGACTTACCACAGGTTTCTTTCTGGAATGATGAAAATGTTTTAAAATTAACTTATGGTGACAGTTATGACTCTGTATATATACCTCTCCCCAAAAAAATTACTCACTGAATTGTATGTTTTAAGTGAATGAACTTAAATTTTGAAATATGAATTTTTATGTCAATAAAGCTAATTGTAAATACTAAAGAAGTCTGGGTTTTTGTTTTGTTTTGGCTTTTGTTTGTTTTGTTTTGTTTTTAGTACTAGGGATTGAATCCAGGGGTGCTTTACCAATGAGCTTTATCCCCATCCCTTTTTTATTATTATTTTTTTAGATGTATGAACCTTTGTTTTATTCGTTTATTTATATATGGTGCTAAGAATCAAACCCAGTGCCTCACACATGCTAGGCAAGCACTCTACCACTGAGCCACAGCATCAGCCCTTCCCCATCCCTTTTTATTTTTTATTTTGAGACAGGATCTCACTAAGTTGCTGAGGCTAGCTTTAAACTTGGAGTCCTGTTGCTTTAGCCTCCTGAGTCTCTAGGATTACAGGCATGTGCCACAGCAACCCCACCTGGCAAGACATCTATTTGGGGGAAACTAGAATCTTCTATTTAAAGAGAAAGCATCCTTCAGATTTTGTTGTTTATTTGCTCAAACTCAACATCAATGTTGTCTCCAAGAAGGCAGAAACCCTACCCCAAACTCCCTAATGCCTCCTTCAATGTTATAGCTTTATTATACTTAGATCTTTCCCAAACCAGGCTCTGTTAAAATGCTATTTCTAATTGAGCTTCTTTAAGATCTAGCTGATTAAAAACAAGATCCTTAAGATAGCACAGGGGTTTAGAAGTTGGATCATGATTGCTAAAATATTAGATCCCCTCTTCTTTATTTTTTATCTTAAGTCAGGCCCTGATTTTCTCTTACTTAGAAAATTACTTGGGGCTGGGGGTGTGGCTCAAGCGGTAGCGCGCTTGCCTTGCATGCGTGCGGCCCGGGTTCGATCCTCAGCACCATATACCAACAAAGATGTTGTGTCCACCAAAAACTAAAAAATAAATATTAAAAATTCTCTCTCTCTCTCTCTCTCTCTCTCTCTCCTCTCTCACTCTCTCTTTAAAAAAAAAAAAAAAAAAGAAAATTACTTGGACAATAGCCTGACTGGTCTCAATATTAGCCTTACCCCCACCTCCAATATATTGTCCAAATTAACACTGAAATGTAATAAGATTTAAGTGAATTCAATAAATTTGAAGGCTTATACATGTGCATGCACAATCATACCACTCATACTAAAATTTAACGGAGATTTTGTTATTATTTTATAATCTGTTTTCTTTTTCTACTTAAGGCAATGATTATTTTTCCTTCTCATTACATATACCTGTGTAATTTCTGATGACTATAAAGTATTACATTCTATGTGTATACCATAATTTACTAAATCCTCACAACATTTATTATTCATGCTGCTTTAGTGGACAAAAATGTTTCTCTAACATATTCTCATGCTTAACTTTCCTTTAAAACCTATTAAAATCTAAAGTTAAAAATGAGATATGGTTGCTCATGAGTCATATAATAACCTTTTTCCATATCTGTTAGCATCAATGGTATTTATTTTACTAATTTTAATAAATTGTATACTATTAATTCTACTCTAATATAACCTCCAAATTTATGTTCTGTATTTTATTCACTTTGAATTTTCCCCATACTCCCACAATCAACATTTAATTCAATATCGTTACAAAATTAGATACAATGATGAAAGTGATTTATCCAGAAGGGATAATTCTGATTTAAAACATTATATCCATTATGTTACCTACACTCCAATGAGATGATTCTAGTTCAGAGCTCTTTCCAAAGTGTGATCCTTTGGCCCTTGCTTTAATTCCAGTGAACAACCCCTACTGTCCATATAACTCCCCTCTCCCTTTTCTAAACCCATCCTCCTACTCCATTCCTCTTTTTGTTTAAGCCAATTAAACAAAGTCTACTTTGGTCTGCTTTGCAACTATATAAATCTAACTGATAAAGGCTGGAAAACTCTGTAATTGTTCAATACTAATTTGTTTGTTGAGTGAATGAATTTATGAAAGCCAGTTAAATGTGCACTGAGAAAAAAGAAAAAGATTCAGAGACAAGAAAAAGGATTTATTTTGGGCTGGGGATGTGGTTCAGGCAGTAGCGTGCTTGCCTGGCATGCGTGCGGCCCGGGTTTGATCCTCAGCACCACATACCAACAAAGATGTTGTGTCCGCCGAGAACTAAAAAATAAATATTGTAATTTCTCTCTCTCTCTCTCTCTCTCTCTCTCTCTCTCTCTCTCTCTCTCTCTCTCCCCTCTCTCACTCTCTCTAAAAAAAAAAATTAAAAAAAAAAAAAGGATTTATTTGATTCTGTTTTACTTTTATGCAGTACTGGGGATTAAACCTAGGCCCTTGTATAGTCCAGGCAAGCACTCTACCACTGAGCTAGGTTCCCAGCAAGAAACAGGAATATATTGAAACAGAAAGATACTGACTATACATACGACAGCTAACTGTACCAATTTACCTGTTCCCATCTTGGATAACTTATCCCTATTGCTCTTATCATTCCAGTTGGTCTGGCCAAAGGCTATAAGCATCCAAAATTGTTCTTTTCTTTCAAGCCTTGGTAGAATACATAAAAGTGTCCTGTTTGCTCTATTTTCAAAGTACACACAGATCTTCACTGTTTTCATATGATCCAAACTACTATCATCTCTTATCTGATTATTATAACAACCTCCTGAAACAAGGATTTAAGACTCTTCATTTTTGCCTGCAAATGTCCAATGGGTAGCTAAAAGCAGGATTAAAGATTTGAAATCTTTGCCTCAGTTTTGCATCTGTCTCCCTTGCTCTGAGTCACTTTGGATTCCAGTAACAACAGGTCTGATCAAGAAATATCTTATGGTGAGGGAAAGCTACCCAACCAGGCAACAGCAATTTTCTTATCTCAGACAAGTCTCCACTGGATGGATCCTGATGTAAGGATGGACCATACCACACCTGATCAAGATCACTTGCTTTGGCAGCTGTGAAAGTCTCCAGCCATGCAAACTCCCAAACTTTGCCCTTGTTCCCCTTGCTATAAAACTTAGAATCACTGTCAGACTCTTGTTTACTGGAGTAGCTATACTGATTAAAGTTTTTTCATGCTTTCACCATTACCTTTTCTGTTTGGTTTTTGGGGTGAGTGGCTGACCTGATTTGTTGAATCCCCAGAGTCAGGACTCTGATAACACTCCTACCTGGTCTCCCGACTACCACCCTTGACCCCTAAGTCTATTCAACCTCAAAGTCAGAGATATCTTGTTAAAACTTAAATCAGATAATGTCACACTCTGCTCAAAATCTTTCAGAAGTTTCCTATCTCATTTAAAGCAAAAGTCAAAGACTAAAATCTTTAATATGACCTATTAAGACTATATGTGATATCTGGCTCTGTGCTACTTGGTGGCCTCGTATCTACAAATCTCCCCCTCACTTCCTCTACTCCAGACACACTTGCCTTCTTGGTAGTCCTTAAGAGTACCTGGCATAATGCCCCATACACACCCTGTAAACCTTTCTCATGTGCCATGAGGGTTCTGCTGGAACACTTTTACTTCACTCTCATTTAAAAAAAAAGCTCCCTTAAGGTCATGCATTCAACTAGCCATCTCTTCCCCTCCAATTTACTACCATCTATTAAATTCCTCTCAGATGGTAGTCATTCCACCCGTCAACTGGTGTTTATAAGATGATAAAGTGAAGCTGCTGGGTGGGACTTCTGGGAAAGCCCTTTTTGTCTTTTGTCCTTCCTCCTTCTTGCTACAATGTACAGCAATATTGCCTTTGGCTCCAACAGTCATCTTAAACCATGAAAGCATCCCTAAGAAAAAACACACTAAGAATATGTAGCAAAATTACAGGAATCTGAAGGGTGAAGTGATGCATGCCTATAATCTCAACAATTTAGGAGGCTGAGGCAGGAAGATCACAAGTTCAAGGCCAGCCTCAACAATTTAGCAAGACCCTATCACAAAATAAATAAAAAAGGGCTAGGGGTGTACCTCAGTGGTCTAGCACCCAAGGGTTAAACTCCCAGAACCACAAACATAAAAAAAGGGGGGGGGGGAGAGGACAGGCACATGGGCCTCTCATTTTTGTGAAACAAACATACCAAACTCAAGCTTACGTTTATCTGTATATTTCTTTACAAATAAAATACCACATAGATGTTCTGAGGATTATAAATGAGTAGAATTAATAAATCATGTACATAACTTAATTTTTTTTACAGTAACAAATGCTGTAAAACACGTGAAAGAGATGATTTTATATAAACAAAGATTATCATATTTTATGATAAAATAAACCCATGTACCAGATATAAATCACTGTTATTGGAGGTTACTGTCATATGCAATTGAATTTAACTTTTAGTTTTTTCAGTGCATATTGCCCAGGGTTCTGCTAGTAAGGAAGAGGAGATACTGGTTACATATTGAGCAGAAAACTAGGAGTCTCTCCCACACTGGATGATTTCAATAATCCATGTGGTGGCCCATGAAGACCTTAGCTTTGAGTACCTCAATTTCTTCTCCAATAATGTTCTCCAAACCACCTCGGCTAACCACTATCAAGGTCACACTCCAAATTTTTAGCTGCTCACTGATTCTTTTCAAATTCTTGCCTTTGGCCATCTCCTTTTATTCCTTTCCTTCATATCTATGATTTCTTACCATCAAATTTCATGACTTTTGCTTTTGGTTTTTGTGATGCTGGGGGTTGAACTCAGAGCTTTGTACATGCTAGGAAAGTGCTCTACCACTGAGTTGTGTTCCCAGGCCTATGAATTGATCATTTTAATAATATTCTTTACATTCTGAGAGACAATTAACCAATGTTTACTAGTTATCTCCATTTAGATGTTCTATAGATAACAATCACACAAATGCTGGAGAATGGGCAAAACTGTCTGCCCTTTTAGTCCTCCACCCAGTAACCAGGACCTGATTCAGCATCTGGAGTAATTCTAAAAGATTCATTTACATCTTTCCATTCCTACAGCCAGATGTCTAGTTTGTGTTTCTGTATCTAAAACAGATTACAAATCATTCTTTCTGCACAAAGTTCTAATTTCTTACTGAATCTACTCTGATGCAATCTCCCCATTCTCCATACTGCACTGAAAGCAATATTTCTAAAATAGAATTCTGATCATGGCACTCTTCTGTTAGCACACAGACACAAATGAAAAGTTTCAGGAACCAAAGCAGCACTAGGGAGTGCAGAAAACTAAAGTTGCCAGGATATTTTCTGGTCTCTTTTCTCTGTCCCACTAATAGCTTTACTGCCTCAGGCTACTTCAACTCACTGGAGGAACATGGAAACCAGTAGCACCAGGGTAATCCCAGAAAATAAATAATTAAATGATTTGATGAATGTACATTATATTACATTATTATTCAAAATATTCACTGTTCCTCCCTGGTGAATGTTTGGCATCCCTGAATGTTTGATGTCAGCTTGGCCATGTGGCTTGTTTAACCAATGAAACATGGGAAACAAGAGGAAATGACATATTCCACTTCTAAACAGATTTCAGATCAACAAAGTGATTCTACCAAGCCTCATTTCCCTTTGGATAAGAGATGCATCTCTAGTCTGAGTCTTGGAACAGAGATACACAATGGATATGCATCATGAGGGGGAGGACAAAAAACCCTTATTATTGTAAACCAATGAAACTTGAGGATTGTTTGTTACCACAACATACCCTAAAATGGCATGTAGTATGTCATAAGGAAGGACTCTTGACTGGCTTGGTTTTGATCACATCTACTGCTTAAAACCCTTCAATGATACTCCTGTACCTCCTAGAGTTCAAATTCTAGGATAGCATGTAAGATCCTTTTTCATATGGTCCCACTCATATCTGCAGCCTCATTTCTTGGGACTCCCCATTACATACCATATTCAACCATAAGGGATTTTAAGGTTTTTCAATATAGCATGTTGGCCTTTACCCTTCTTCATTTATTTCCATTTATTACATGCTATTCATGAATTCTTTCTTTTTTTTTTTTTTTTGTTGTTGTTGTTGTTGTTGTTGGTTTGGTACTGGGTAGTAAACCAGGGGCACTTTACCACTGAGCAATGTCCCCCATCCTTTTTTATTTTGAGACAGGGTCTCGATCTCACTGAGTTGTGAGGCTTGCCTTAAACTTGAAATCCTCCTGCCTCAGCTTCCTGAGTCACTGGGATTACATGTATCATCACTACACTCAGCTATATGTTGTTCTTCATTAAAAAGACTGTTATTCTTCCAATCCCACCCTAATCCATCTCAAATGTCTGTTCTTCCTTTATACCAAAAGAAATTTCACCTTTATGTGTACAAAATACCAATCAAAAATAAATAAACAAACAAGTGAAAGGAAGATCAGTAGAGGAAGGAGAATGGGGGAGGGAAGAGGGGAGGAAAAGTGGAGACAATAGGGATTGAAATTAAATCTCATGAATGTGTGATTTTGTCAAAGTGAATCAAACTACAATGTATAACTATAATACTATAATGAAAAATATATAATTTTTTAAAAATCCACTTAAAGCCAGGCATGGTGGTGTACACCTATGATTGCAAGGACTCCAGAGGCTGAGGCAGGAGGATGGTAAGTTTGGGAGGCGGGGAGGACTGGGGATATAGCTCAGTGGCAAAGCACCCCTGGGCCAATCCCCAGTACAAACAAAAACAAAACCAAGAATCCATTAGGAGATTCCTCTGTGGAGGCTTATATAAACCTGCCCTATTATTCATAATTGGTTGCTCTCCACAGGATTTTTAACATCCTCTATTAGTCCTTATCTTGCCATATAATAAATATTTGCATAGTCTGTATAGCTGGAATATCTTTAAGAGCACAGAAGGGCTGGGGATGTGGCTCAAACGGTAACACGCTCACCTGGCATGCACAGGGCTCTGAGTTTGATCCTCAGTACCACATAAAAATAAAATAAAGATGTGTCCACCGAAAACTGAAAAATAAATATTAAAAAATTCTCTCTCTCTCAAAAAAAAGAGCACAGACTATGTTTTTATTCATCTTTGCAGCCCAAAATATCTAATGCTATGCCTGACACATAATAGAAGATCAATATGAGCTTATGAAAAATGCTCAAATACAATCTTTTTTCAAACACAGTTCTATACAAAAATATACAAGACAGGGTCTTCTATCATGTTAAAAGATATTATAGAAAATTTCACCTATTCAACTCTTATTTTGCTTCTTTTTTTTAATCAAGAATAATTTTATATACTAGAAAGAACAGAACACAGATGATTAAATGTAACTGATGCCTGAGACAGGAGAAAGATAATAATAAAATAGCATCCAGTTGCTTATGGTGAGTTCAAATTTCTGGAACTAGATAAATTAGAGTCTTAAGACATCCAGATCTTCATGGTATCTCATAAAGAATGGAGAAAAGCCAGAAGACTAAAATAAGAAAATTCAATTAATTTTCTCAATTTCAAAGGCAGAGGGGGGGGGAGACCCAAACTAAATTCTTTAATACAGATTCAAAGTTTAACAAGGACCCCCAAAAAATTCTACATTAGCTGATGGTAGGGCAAAAAGAGGCATAGAGAACACCAGAAGTCAGTAGATTCACCAAGAAAAAAAAACATGCTAACCTAATTTTACTGATGACAAAATTACTAGACAGATATTAGAGAAATAACATAAAGTAGGTCAAATACATATTGTTGAAGTTAAGATAAAATTTCTTACCCTGAGAGGTGATCAATACAATTGAACAACCTTCTCAGATTATTACCAATGGCTTAATATCAATCTATAAGGAAGTATCTAATGGTTGCTAAAACAGCTCTGTATTTGGGTTAACTTCAGTAATATTTATCAACACCTTGAAGATTTAAATGTAGCTTATAAATTTTCCTGGTTATATAAACCTATCTATAATACCATGAGATAATTTTTTTATAATACCAATATCTAAATAAATAAAAATAATGGGCTGAAAATACAAAATGAAGTTTATCAAGGTTAATGTACATCTATTTATCTAAAAAATGCATATGATTAGCAACAAATCAATTTTAACATTAGTCGATGAAACAATTATAAACTCAAAATGAGACTTCAATGGGAAGTGTCAACTCAAAAAACTAACACAAATCAGCAAATAACAGTCCAGTGAATAAGGAAGAAAATTGCTACAGGTCAGGCAACATTTTGAGAATTATCATTTGGATTATGACCTGTTACAACTGACCCTAACTTCAGGTAATAGATTCAGAAAAGGATCACCAAGACGGTAGTAATGGGTATGTCATATATATCACATGAAGAACAAACAACTAAGAACCAGGAATGATTTCCATGGAGAAAAGAAGATGTAGGGTCGGAAAAGTAACATCAGAGCTGTTTCCAAGTGTTTGAATGATTTATAGTCAAAGGCAGGAATTATATATTTATATGCCTAGATATTTTTATATATTTTGTAATTCCTTATACACACAATTTCAAGTTTTGCATATAACAAATGCTCAAATTTTTGAGGTTAAGGATCATCTGCTTATGACTAAGCCAACAAAGACAGTTATTACACAAGGTTATCTGTTATGATCTGAATGACAACTCAATAAAAATGTAAGACAGGAGAAAGGAAAGGTAAAACCAAAATAAAAATGTAAAAGCTTTAACTAAAGCAAGCTAAATAGGCCATCTCAGGTATATTACCTTAAAATTTAGAATCTCTATCTTATGTCAGAGGATATTCTTGACCATACCATTAGTTATATTTTAGTTCCTTTTGTAAATATTGCCCCACAATAGAGTCATTGTTTTTACTGCTACTTTAGTAAAAGAAAAACTGAGGCTCAGGGAAGCTATTTACTTAGCACATCATAACAATAGTTAACCTTCTACAGGAACCTTAAAGTTTTTACCCACAAGCCCTTTGTTAAAACCATTGGACTCATTAGGGAGGTAGTAAACAAGTGAAGTGCTTAACATCACAACTTAACCTCAGTTGTTAATTACCTTGGTTTCATTTTTATGACTAGATCCACAAAGAGTAAACCTGCAGTAAAATTTTAAAGTTTATAGGAAATTTTCTTAATGTTGAAAGGTTAAAACAAACAATAAAAATTTGAGATCATAAAGATTTCTCTCTCACGCTACGTAAGAAAAAGCCTTGGCAGCACTAGTTCCACATAATCCAAATTTTGGCCACCACAGTGGACTGGGTACACACCACACTATTTCTCCGGAAAGTAAGTGGCTTCCTTTGTGTATTAAGAGATTTAGTACACAGCTGCAACAACATCAATGCCAGAAGGCAGTGTGAAAAAGATACTGTTAGTAACAGAAAAAAAAAAGAGGTCTTAAAGTGTATGAAGAAGAGACACAAAGATTAATTTTATATTTCATATACATATTATAACATGGTGTTAGCTTCTCAAACTAAAATAAGTTTGGAATATCATGGGTCTCAAAAATGTCCAAAGGGCAGCTAACACCATTATTTTAAAAGAGCAAAATTACATTTACAACTGCTCCAGTTTTAAAAATAATAAAGGAATGCCCTAACAAGTGCCCACGCTCCCAACTTCCTTCCCAAGGAGGCTCATTTACATTATAATGGTTGCCAAGGTTACTTTAATCCCATCATGGCTTCTTTCTCCAGTTGCTAATCTGAAGCTTGGGTGGTACAAATTAACAACCAGAAACCTTAATTGAGACTAACTCAAAACTCAGCCTACTAAAAAGTTCATGACCTACAAAAGGATTTTGTTCTAATGACAAAAACTGCAGAAAGGTGGGGACTGTTTGTTTCCTATACTCCATTCTACCCAAGATTTTACTGTTACCTCAGATGGGAGTCAGTATTTTTATCTGACTTCAACAGAGGTTCATATAGGTAAAACAAGATAAATAACATCAATTTTATAAAGGGTAATGGATCAAAGGAGCGACTGCTATATTCCAAGTATTTACTATTCCAAGCTTTAATAAGACAAGACCATTATGCAAAAGCACATTTAAAAGTCAATTCATTATCAGTATTTTTTTTTTAATGATAACATGTAGTGCTGGCTAAGTAGTATCTAAATCACTCCATTAATAATAAGGCTAGTATATTCTGTATTAAGTCAACAACCAAAAAGAACACAGAGTACCGTAAGGAAAAAAAAAAAGTAAAAAGTGACGGAAAAGGGAATAAAGGCAAAAAAATTAAAAATAAGAGCAAGATTTTGTAACAATGAATTTCTCATTCACTTTAAGAATAGATTAACAGGGGTGGGGTTGTGGCTCAGCAGTAGAGTGATAGCCTAGCATGTGCGAGGCCCTGGGATTGATCCTCAGCGTCACATAAAATAAATAAAATAAAGGTATTGTACCTGTCTACAAAAAAAAAGAAAAAGAAAAGGAAAGAAGAGATTAACAGGGGGATGTGGCATGTGGCTAAGTGTTAAGCACCCCTGGGTTCAATCCCTGTACCAAAAGAAAGACTACATTAACAAAAAGTGTGTATATATATATGTATACATATTACATATTTTATATACATATATATGTGTGTATGTATATATATATATATACATACACACATATATATGAACATAAGTATATATTTCAATGACAATGTATTTTCAGAAATTTTACTCCCAAATGATAGAGAGGTACTAGTCTATAGATGTCCTATTAGTGACCCAACAGATGCTTCAAAGTTCACCTCAGCAGAGAAATTTCACATTTATGTATTTTTATTGTTTATTCTTTAATCCCTATTTCCATCATCTCCAAAGGAGACAATCACTATAATGTATGTAATGTGTTAACACATTTTCTAACAAACTGTATAATGTATTTTACTTACAACATTCTAAAATTTACATAAATCCTACTGTTATATATCAAATAAACTCCATCATTTTATGGCCATATGCACATGTAGACCCATTACTTCACATTGCTTGATGGTATTCTGTAGTATAAATTTATCATATTTTACCCATCACTGGGGAAAGGGAATCTTCAAAAAACTGTTTTCTACAAGCACAAATAATGTCATAATAAACAACTCATTACAAACCAGTATGAGAATTTTTTTTCAGATATATTCCCAGGGGAAAAAACTGATGGATCACAGGGTACACATAAAGCATAACCTCATTAAGTACTACCCTCCAAAATGGTTAGAACAATAATACACTCACAACAATAAGGAACTAGCATAACTGAGCAGCTACTAAGCACCAAGCAATGAGTCAAGCACTCCAGATCCCTTTTGTCCTATACCTCCTCATTGTCTTCAGATAGTCCACTCATTTGACCCTTCATAACAGCCGCTACCATGTCAGAAATACATTAGAACTTCCCCCTTTCTTTCCCTGACACCCCTAAATTCCCTATTATATTCCAAAGATGGCTTCTAGCTCCCAAAGCCTATGCTAACCATGATGGTTACAAAAACAAAATGAAACAGCAAACAGTATTTTTAAAAGGTTTAATTTGGAAAAAGTCATTACACAAAACACTTCATATACATTTCAGAGCCATTCCTATTCTTCTCAAAGGATTATATATTTCATCTTTTTTCTACTTTTTCCATGACCTTGAAGGAATAACTACACCTCTTCAGAATGCTCTTCTTTATATATAAAATAAAGGGAGCTAGAATAAAATCAGTATTTTTAACCTATCCTCTGGAACCATAGGGTCTTCTCTGAAGTGGCTCAAAAAAAAGAATCATGTCTAAGCAAAGAAGAGCCTATCTATGCTTCCTCAATTAGTTCAATTATTTATAAATTGTCTTCTCCTATGATTCAGTTTGGAGAATCAAAACTACTTGAGAAAAAACATTATTAGTTAGGAGTATCAACTTTTATCACATACATGTTCAAAACATATACAGAGATGTTCATTACAACATTGACTAAGGGCAAATATTTGAAAACAAACATTGACAACTGGTTCTATAAATTATGACACACCCATACAATGGGACATAATGGAGACTTTCAAAACACCAAAGCAGCTTTAAGATATAATAAGTAAGAAAATAAGCAAGATGTGCAGGGTGTATGTATTCTGCTACCGTGTGTTTGTGTGTGTGTGTGTGTGTGTACACACACACACACACACATATATGTATTTAGTTGTAGATGAACACAATATCTTTATTTATTCATTTTTATGTGGTGCTGAGGATAGAACCCAGGGCCTCACACGTGCAAGGCAGGCGCTCTACAACTGGTCTACAGCCCCAGCCCGAGCTTTTATATATTTTTAAAGTGATACATATACTTGTATATGCATAGGCTACTCCTGAACAACATATAAAAAACTAAATATTCTGGATGTCTCTAAAGAAGGTTAAAGGATAAGAGTTTTATTTTGCTATATAACTTTTTTATGTCTTTTGAATTTTTATGGGGGGGGGGGCGGGCTGGGGATTGAACCCAGGGCCTTGTGCATACTAGGCAAGCACTCTACCAACTAAGCTATATTATTATTATTTTTTTAAGAAGGTGATGAGGATCAAACCCAGTGCTTCATACATACAAGGCAGGCACACTATCATAAGCCATAACCCCAGCCTCTTTTTTGAATTTTATACCATTACGTGTACTATTTAAAATGTTAACTTTTTAAAACATTCTAAATAGCAACCCATTATACTATTTTCTAAAATTTCTTCTAGTTCTTACATTCTGATTGTAACATCCTGACTTCTAATTAGATAGTAGTTCTCTCAAGTAATCCGAAAAAAGAAAGTAGTTGATAGGCAGTATTCTTCTTATTCCAGTTTTTATTCAGCAAGGAGAATGTGTCTACACAGGATAGAGGTATTAAGTTCAATCTTGGTACTACCTTTTCCTTTGTAGTGAATTTACACTTTACTGGATCTCACCTTCTTTTTTACTCATATCAATTTCCCTGAGTTAACCAAGCCGGTCCAATAAATGAATTGTCTTACCCCTAAGAATTGTTAGAAAAAGAATATATTGATGTAAATAACAGATGACAGTGTCTATTCAGCTCAAAATTTATTTAATTACTTTTCAATTGCACTATCCAATAGATAGTCACTAACTGCATATGGCTGAGCACTTGAAGTGCGGCTAGTTCAAATTCAGACTTGCTGTCAGTATATAATATGCCAGATTATGAAGACTCACTCCAAAATAAAAAGCAAAATATCTTGATTTTTATACAGATTATATATTAAAATAAAAACCTTTGTTTATACTGGGTTAAATACAGTATTATTAAAACTAATTTCTCTTTGTTTCTTTTTGCTTTTTTAATGTGGCTATTAGAAAATTCAATTCTACTTTATTTTCTGATTAATACAGAAATCCTACTACATTTCTGATTAATTTACTTGCTCACACTACACCAGAAAGCTATTTCAAACTTTACTATCTCTGGACCCTTTTCTTCCCCACCTCAACCTATATGACCTAACCTCAGAGAAAACAGAAGGGTAGTTATAGAGTTGTCTTCAGGTTATTTACAAAGTTATATCTTCTTTGAAATAAACTTATAGATTTTGAATTAGGGTTGTAGCTCATGGTAAAACACTTGCTTCACAATTAGACTGGATTCTCAGTACTACATATACATAAACAAAATAAAAGTTCATCGACAACTAAAAAATTTTTTTAAAAAAACGTATAGATTTCATTGCATTAGCTGGATTAAAAAAAAAAGATCCATATCTTAATGAACACTGATGGTTTTAAGTACATTGCCACAAAGAAGCCCAGACAGAAAATTAAGATAACTTAATAAGTATCTGTCTCAAAAAATAAAAAGGGCTTGGCTATGGCTTAGTGGTTAAGCAGCCTTGGGTTCTATGCCAGGTATCAAAACAAGACAACTTGGTTCTAGTTTCAATAACATTAATTTTCCCTGAAAAACATTAACAATGTACCATTCAAGTATAAAATAACCCAATGTAAAGTATCAAGGGTTTTTTTAATCATAGTTTTTAGACAAAATAATAATAGCTTCTTTGAATTTATTAAATTATACTAAGTAGTTACCTATTTTATTTCAAACTATTTCAATGTCAATTAAGATAATGGATTTAACTAGACTGAAAGGAATAAAGAGCTACACAAAGGCAAAATTGTTGTTGTAGGATAATAATGTAATTTTGCCAATACTTTTCTTCTTTTTGTCCATTAATAGTGCTTTGTACACAAGGCTCTCTCATTAGCCACCTTGGTCTTCCCTATACCATAATCCTTAAAAGTATAGCTATTTATGACTGGGACCTTAGAATACCTTCCAAAGCTATTTCTTGGACCCCCTCCCCAATTCCACTATGAATCCAATTTCAACAATACGAGATATGTAATTTTACTGAAAAACTAAACTTGAGTTCTTATGCTATAGTATTTTATCCAAGTACTCTTTATCATGAGTCAAACAAATTCTTATTCTGTGGTACTTTTGGTTCAAGTACCACAGAATAAGAATTCAAGTTCAGTGCATTGCCTTGTGTTTGGTACCACAAAAAAAGAGTGTTTATTTTGCCAGGCACAGTGGCACAGGTCTCTAATCTAAGCAGCTTGGGAGGCTGAGGCAGGAGGATTGCAAGCTCAAAGCCAGCCTCAGCAACTTAATGAGGTCCTATGCAACTCAGTGAGACCCCAACATCAAAAATAAAAGGGCTGGGATGTGGCTTAGTGGTTAAGTGTCCTTGGGTTCAATCCCTGGTACCTAAAAAAAAAGAACAGTGTTTATTATAATCTTGTAACTCTGAAATCATTAATTTTCACATAGAAATTGAAATGCTGCCTCGACAAAATTCAGTATGTGTTTTTTGCATTTATGATTGTCTGTTCTAGAGTTGTACACCAGCACTACATAAAGTGCTTAATGGCATTTAACATTAATTGAAATTCATTTTATTCAGCCTTCCTATTAGTAAGCTATAATTGCTTATCACAGTGCTAGTATAAGAAATAATTCATATTTATAGTGCTCAAAAAAGGGTGTTCTTTGATACTGTTATATTTTGGCAAGATCCTACCTTCCTAGGGTAACTTCCTTTTTTTTCTCAAGATTGGATCAGAGACTTCAGGAATCTGCCCACGAGTCCAAAATATTACCTGCCACCTTTGCCTCCTTTTCTTTTTTTAAATTTGGGGTGGGGATTTATTAGGAATTAAACTTCAGGGTGCATTTCTACTGAGCTTTACCACCTCAAGTCCTTTTTATTTTTTCTCTTGAGACAGGGTCTCATTAAGCTGTCCAGGCTGGCCTCAAACTTGCCAGAGTTGGCCTTGAACTTGTAATCCTCCTGCCTTAGTCTTCCCAATACCTAAGATGTCAGGTATATGCTACCATGTCAGGTTCTCTGCCTCCTTTTTAAGTCAACAGTCTTCCTGCTGAGTCTCCCAGTCTTCAAGTAGAGATGGAGTGTGCAGATTTCAGAAGGCAGTGCAACGGTAAAAGAATTTAGAATTAGCTATGTATACTAATAGGTATATTTACCATGATCTCTGCTATATGTTCAAAGAACAATTCTGGAGAAAGTGAGTACATCAAATGGTAAAATCTGCAAAGTAGCTCTGATGTTAAAGGAGTCTTAGTTGGTTTAATCTGATGCTCTTGAATAAAACCAATATTCCTATAGAATTGCCAAATATCAAATCAATATGTACTACACACTGTTCCTATTGTTATTGGCTAGCCATTTATCATCAATGCCACCTACTAAAAAATGTTATATAAAGAACTGAAAAATTAATACTAAAATCTCCATGGATGTGATTTAATCACAAGGTTATGTTCAAGAGACAGAGGTAATAAGAATGCTAAGGGGAGAAAAATATAATTAATGGTTCATGTCTGGGACTAGGTTTAATAATCATTAAGATTTATTAAGCCCTTATTATGTGACAGCATTAGGTTGTACAAGATCCACCAGGCCCCATAACTAATGAACAAATCTAGCAGTTTGGCCAGGCAAGATTAAAATATACTACCCCAAGGCAAGGAGAAAAATGTTCCCATTCAATGATTTCTGGGATACCCCAAAAGATCTCAAGGACCATAAAATTTATAAGTTACTATAATAACTGAGAAGACAATAGATAGGAAAAAAATCAGAATTAACTGTGTAGATTAATGGGCATATTCAAACTGGAAATAATTATTTTCAATTACTACCAAACTATGTGAGATCAGTATCAAGCAGTAGAAAACAGATGAAAAAATTATGGGCTAAATAAGTTCACTGACGAATCACTAAAGTGTGTAAGGACTAAGAAAACAAGGAGCCAAACCTTTAGTCCGCTCCTGATGAGAAAGTTCTTAAACAGTCCTCCATGTTACATAGAGGTCCTAGTGAGAAAAGCAGAGAAAAATGGGGAACAGGTCTCAAATGTCAAACGTGAGTTTGACAAAGCAACCCAAGTGAGCTGTAAAATTAGAATGTATTTATTAGTCCATCACACACACCAAATAGATAGATAGATAGATAACAAATGCTGACCCCTCTTCAAAAGAAATGTCATTTTATAGTGGGGCAGTATGGCACACGCCTTGTAATCCCAGCTACTTGGAATGCTGAGGCAGGAGGATCATAAGTTCAAGGTCAGCCTGGGCAATTTAAGGAGACCCTATCCCAAAATTTTAAAAGGACTAGGGATAAATCTATGGGAGAACACTGGCTTAGCATGTACCAGTCCAGAGTTCAATCCCAAAATACAGCTAAAAAACCCCAAACATTTTACTAAAAAGATGTCAACTTTCTTATACACAATGGAGTATTACGCAGCACTAAAAAATGACAAAATCATGGAATTTGCAGGGAAATGGATGGCACTAGAGCAGATTATGCTAAGTGAATCTAGCCAATCCCTAAAAAACAAATACCAAATGTCTTCTTTGATATAATGAGAGCAACTAAGAACAGAGCAGGGAGGAAGAGCAGGAGAAAAAGATTAACATTAAACAGAGACATGAGATGGGAGGGAAAGGGAGAGAAAAGGGAAATTGCATGGAAATGGAAGGAGACCCTCATTGTTATACAAAATTACATATAAGAGGTTGTGAGGGGAATGGGAAAAAAAACAAGGAGAGAAATGAATTACAGTAGATGGGGTAGAGAGAGAAGATGGGAGGGGAGGGGAGGGGGGATAGTAGAGGATAGGAAAGGTAGCAGAATACAACAGTTACTAATATGGCATTATGTAAAAATGTGGATGTGTAACTGATGTGATTCTGCAATATGTATTTGGGGTAAAAATGGGAGTTCATAACCCACTTGAATCTAATATATGAAATACATATGATATGTCAAGAGCTTTGTAATGTTTTGAACAACCAATAAAAAAAATAAACTAGGAATCACCAGTAAAAAAAAAAAAAGATGTCAACTTTCTAGATTACACTATAATCATCCCTGACAACCGGTTATCTCCAAGGTTTGTAGCTGATTATTAAAGCAGTTTCCTTATAAAATTACCCAAATTAGGGGCTGGGGTTGTGGCTCAGGGGTAGCGTACTCACCTAGCATGCTTGAGGCACTGAGTTCAATCCTCAGCACCACATAAATGTAAAATAAAGATACTGTGTCCACTTAAAAATTTTAAAAATAATATTAAAAATAAATAAATTATGGGGCGGGGATGTGGCTCAAGCGGTAGCGTACTCTCCTGGCACGCGTGCAGACCGAGTTGATCCTCGGCACCACATACAAAGATGTTGTGTCTGCCAAAAACTAAAAAATAAATATTTTTTTAAAATTCTCTCTCTCTCTCTCTCTCTCTTAAAATAATTAATTAATTAATTAATTTAATTACCCAAATTAATCATGACTGTCTAGGCCTAAAAACAGGAAAGCAGTTTGGCAGAAATAATGCAGATTTACTTGACTCTACCAAATTGTAAAGAAGAGATGCGTTTTAAACTTTTTAAAGACTCATATGTAGAACTGGGGATGTAGTTCAGTGGCACATTACTTGCATAGCACGCTCAAGGCCCTGGGTTCAATCCCTAGCACAGGTCAAAAAAAAAAAGTACATGTGTAAGACAATTATAAACTTGGTAATATTTACTTTAATTATTAAGAAAAAAACAGGGACAGGTCCCATTTAAGCTAAATACCTAATAATCTCTACTCTGCAATGATTTAAGGATTTAAAGAAAGAAAATTTACCCTACAGTAAAGTCAATTTATGCTAATCACTCCTCTTCATCCAAGTACCACAAGACAAATTGATTTCTCCCCTCTACTTCTGGGGATTGAACCTAGACCCTTGCACACACTACGCAAGCACTCTGCTGCTAAGCTATATCACGAGTCCTTCATTTTGTTAGTTTTTATTTTGAGACAGGGTCTTGCTAATTTGCCCAGGCTGGCCTCACACTTATGATCCTCCTGCTTCAACCTCCCAAGAAGCTAGAATTACAAGATCCACACCACCCAGTGCCTTAATCTTTCTTTCATTTAAAGCCTTTACTGTCTGCCAGATGCTAACAATACAATTAACAAAACAGACATGATCTTGAGTCCTTGTGGGGTTTACAGTCTAAAGGATAAAGGCAAGTATTCAAAATATCAAACAAACTTACCAATCAAGGTATGTAAACCTCACTGTTGCCTTCAAAAGGGAGAAGGATGTAACCTGTGCACAACAGGCCCAATGACAGGTTTGGACTATAAAATAAACCACACCTATTAAAACATATAACCACATAATTTTACTTTAAGAAAAAACGTGACAGACTCTCCACATAAAAGAGAAAATTACACTGAACTTTAAGACAGCATCAAGGAACATAAAGACTTCAATGTTTGGGATCACAAAATACATACTCTAGACCTAATTATGAGCAGGCAGATATGAACTGCCACTTCAGATTACTAAATCAAAAACTTAAAGATTTAGAGTAGAAACTTATACAGTACCATAAAGGTTGCCCCATTGTACAAGGAAAAACATGGAGTGCTAATCTTATAGCAAAAAGAAGTATAAATGTCAAGAGGTGATATTCACTAACATGTTAACTTATTCAGTCTCTTTAAGCAGCTAAATTAAGATATTATAAAGATTAGGAGAGGGGGCCGGGGTTGTGGTTCAGTGATAGAGTGCTTGCCTAGCATGCTCAAGGCACTGGGTTCGATCCTCAACACCACATAAATGAAAGTAAAGATATTGAGTACACTTAAAACTAAAAAATAAATATAAAAAAAGACCAAGAGATGTCTGTCCTATAACTATCAGCTAATATTATATTTAATGATGAAAGACTGAAAATTTTTCCTATAAAATCAGGAACAAGGCAAGAGTATGTACACGTACCACTTCTATTTAACATTATTCTAAAGATTCTAGACAGTGCAATATGGAAAGGAAAACAAAAGGCATAAATATTGAAAAAGAAGAATTAAAACTGTCATTTGTAGATGAAAAGATCCTGTAATTAGAAATCCTAAGGAACACCTCATACCAGATAATAAACAAATTGAGCAAAATTGCAGAATATATGACTGACATGTAATAATTAACTGTAACCAAGCAATACCACTCCTAGACATGTATTCAAAAGTAATGAGAACAGGAACAACATTTGTACACCAATGTTCATAGCAGCACAATTCACAATAGTGAAAATATAAAAACAACTAAAATGTCCACCAACAGATCAACTGATAAACAAAATGTGGTATACACATACAAAGGAATATTATTCAGCCTTAAAAAGAGTGAAATTCTGACATATGCTACAATATGAATTGAACCTGAAAACATGCCAAGTAAATTAAGTCAGACACAAAAGGACAAATATATGATTTTGCTTTACTTAAAACAGGCAAATTCACAGACACCAAAAATTGAAGTTTTCAGAGGCTGAGGAAATAGAAAAAATGTTGAAAGGGTACAGAGTTTTTGTCTGGGATGATAAAAGTGTTTTGGGATAGATAGTGGTGATGGCTACAAAACATTGTGAACACACTTAATGCCAATGAATTGTTCATTTTAACATGGTTAAAATGATAAATATTCTGCTATATATACTTTACTGTAATAAAAAAATCAATTTTATTTCTATATACTAGCAATAAGTTATCTAAAAGCAAAATCAAGGAAACAATTCTGTTCACAATAGCATAAAAAATAATAAATTTAACAAAATGAATGCTTGATCTATACACTGTGAAGTACAAGACATTACCAAAGAACATTTAGAGAAGATCTAAAATAAATTGAGAAATGTTCCATGTTCAGAATCAGTATGGTATCCAAACAGAAAAATTGGAAAGGATATTATGGACACATTACAGAGAAAGGAAATCCAAATGGACTACACGCATATGAAAAAAGATGTTCAACTCACAATATCCATGAAAATGCAAATTGAAACAACAGAGATACTATTTCATGACTACCTGACTGACAAAGTTTAATGTCTGGCGAGGCTCCATCTTAGTAAGGATTCAGAAAAAAGAAATAAAACCACTTTAAAAAGCAATTTCAGATTATTATGTCTAGTAAAGTTGCTAAAACAATTTTGCTTCCAAAATTTACCCTAGAGAAACTCTCACACATATTCATATGAAAACATGATTAAGCGATGTTCATAGCAGCACTATTCACAATAGCTAGACTGTGGAACCAACCCAGATGCCCTTCAATAGATGAATGGATAAAAAAATGTGGCATTTATACACCATGGAATATTACGCAGCACTAAAAAATGACAAAATCATGGAATTTGCAGGGAAATGGATGGCACTAGAGCAGATTATGCTTATTGAAGCTAGCCAATCCCTAAAAAACAAATACTAAATGTCTTCTTTGATATAATGAGAGCAACTATGAACAGAGCAGGGAGGAAGAGCAGGAAGAAAAGATTAACATTAAACAGAGACACGAGATGGGAGGGAAAGGGAGAGAAAAGGGAAATTGCATGGAAATGAAGGGAGACCCTCATTGCTATAGAAAATTACATATAAGAGGTTGTGAGGGGAATGGGAAAATAAACAAGGAGAGAAATGAATTACAGTAGATAGGGTAGAAAGAGAAGATGTGAGGGAAGGGGAGGGGGGATAGTAGGGGATAGGAAAGGTAGCAGAATACAATAGTTACTAATATGGCATTATGTAAAATTGTGGATGTGTAACCGATGTGATTCTGCAATCTGCATTTGGGGTAAAAATTGGGAGTTCATAACCCACTTCAATCTAATGTATGAAATATGATATGTCAAGAGCTTTGTAATGTTGTGAACAACCAATAAAAAAAGAAAGAAAGAAAGAAAGAAAGAAAAGAAAGAAAGAAAGAAAACATGATTAAAGATGTTGACTTCAGTGGGGAAAAAAATGGAAACAAATCAATGGGCATTAATGGGGGAATTGGTAAACTGCAGTATATTCATAGTGAAGTACTACACAAAAGTTAAAAAACAAAACAAAATCTTGGTATATCAAGCATGTTAAAACAACATAAGTTTTTAAAATTATTTTTGACACATAATAATTATACATATTAAAGGGGTACAGTATGCAATATTTCAGTACATATATACAATGTCTAATAATTAGAGCAGGGTAACTTGGTATATTCATCACCTCAAATATTTATCATTTCTTTGTGCTGGGAACATTCAAAATGCTACTTTGAAAGTCTACTAGCTCTTTTGAAATATACAATTAGTTTTTGTCAACCATAATTACTGTATTGTTCTAAACAACATAAATTATTCCTCTTATCCAACTATATCCTGTACCAGACTCTGGTAATGAGTATTCTTTCTACTTCCATGAGATCAACTATTTTAGCTTCCACACATAAGAACATACAGGGTCTTTCTGTGCCGTAATATCTCCTCCACTTCTAACCATGTTGCTGCAAATGATAGGATTTCATTCTTTCTTGCTGGGAGGGGAGTACCAAGGACTGAACTTAGGGGCCCTCAACCAGTGAGCCACATCCCCAGCCCAATTTTGCATTTTATTTAGAGACAGGTTTCAGTGAGTTGCTAAGTGCCTCACCATTTGCTGAGGCTGGCTTTGAATTCAAGGATCCTCCTGTTGCAGCCTCCCAAGCCACTGGGATTAGAGGAGTGCACCATAGCACCTGGTGGATTTCATTCTTTTTTATGGCTAATATTCCATTGTGTTTATATATCACAATTTCTTCATCTATTCACTCCATTAATGGACACATTGACTGATTCCATATCTTGGAACTGCTGCTATAAACACAAGAGTAGAGGTATCTCTTCAACATTTTATTTCATTTCCTCTAGATTTCTACCTAGTAGTGGGGTTACTAGATCAAATGTAGTTCCATTTATAGTTTCTCTGAAGAAACTCTATATTGTCTCCCATGATAGCTGTATTAATTTACATTCCCATCCGTGAATAAGAATTCACTTTCTCCACATCCTCACCAACATATATTATACTTTTTTTTTGCAGGAGGGAGTAGGGGGATTGAAACCAGAGGTATTTTATCATTAAGCTACATCCCAGCCCTTTTTATTTTTTATTATGAGACAGGTTCCCCATGCTAAATTGCTAAGGCTGGCCTTGAATGTGCAATCCCTGTGCCTCAGCCTCTGTTGTCACACAGATTAGAGGTGTGTGTCATCACACTTGGCCAGCATTTGTTATTCTTTGTTTTTGATAATAGTCATTACAACTGAGGTAAAATGGTTGTCTCATGATTTGCATTTCTTTGATTAGTTGGGCATTTTTTATATACTTCTTGACCATTTGTATATCTTCTTTTGAGTAATGTCTATTCTCTGTGTTATTGCCTATTAACTGCCTATTAACTGTGTTATTTTTGTTGTTGAGTTCTTTATATATTCTCCATATTAATCCCTTCTTAGATGAATCATTTTTAAGATTTTCACTGCAAATATTTTCTCCCATTCTGTAGGCTCTATTACCTTGCTGGTCCTTTGCTATGCAAAAACTTTTAATTTGATGTAATCTCATTTGTCTATTCTTACTTTTGTTGAATGTGCTTTTGGAATCCTATGCAAAAAAAAAAAAAAATCTGTTCAACCCAAGGTCCTGAAGCACTTTCCTTATGGTTTCTTCTACTAGATTCAGTTTCAGGTCTTAAATTTAAAAGTCTTTCATCATTTTGAGTTGATTTTTTTAATAGATTACAGATATGCTCCAGTTTCATCCTGCATGTGGATATCCAGTTTTCCCAGCACCATTATTGAAGAGACTGTCCTTTCTCCAACATATGTTCTTTTGAAAATCAAATTTTCAACATACATAATTTTCTTTGGGGCAAGGGCAGTACTGCAGATTGAGCACATGGGTTCTCTACTACCAAATTACATCCCCAGCCCCTTCTTTAAAATTTTGATACAAGGTCCCACTAAGATGACCAGACTGGCCTTGAACTTGCAATCCTCCTGCCTCAGTCTTCCAAGCTGCTGGGATTGCAGGTGTGCACCAGCATGTCTGATTTTATGAGCACCATACTGTTTTGGTTACTACAGATTTGTAGTGTTAAAGTCTGAAGCTGTGATGCTTCCAGCTCTCGTTTCTTTGCTCAGAATTGCTTTGGCTATTCAGAGTCTTTTGTGATTCCATATTTTAGAAGTGTTTTTTTCTAATCCCATAATAAATACCACTGGAATTTTATAAATATTATATGAATCTGTAAATCACTTCGGACAGTAGAGATATTTTAAGAATATTAACTTTTTCAATCCATGAACATGGTATGCCTTTTCATATTTTGTGTCCTCAATTTCTTTCATGAGTGTTGTATAGTTTTCATTGAAAAGCTCTTTCACCTCCTTAAATTTATTCCTAGGTAATTTTTTATAGCTATTATAAATGTGATGCCTTTCTTGATTTCTTTTTCAGTTAGGTAGACATTTTTTTAATGTTGATCAAAAATCATTTATCATTGGTGTTGTTGTTGTTGTTATTTGTTTTCCTTGTTTTCTACAAGATCATGCCAACTTCAAACAGAGAAAAACTGACTTCTTCTTTGCCAAATTAAATGCCCTTTATTTCTTTGTCTTACCTAACTTCTCTAGCTAGGAAAACAACGTAAAGTTGACTTAAAAAAGCAAGCTCCAGCTGGGAAGGAAGCATGCCTATAATCCCAGTGACTCAGAGGTTAAGGCAGGAAAATCCCAAATTCAAGACCAACCTCAGCAACTTAGCAAGGCTAAGCCCTAAGTAATTTAGCAAAACCTTGTCTCAAAATAAAATATAAAAAGAGCTGAGGATATTGCTCCGTGGTAAAGCACCCCTGGGTTCAATCCCCAGCACCAGAAAATATTTTTTTAAAAAGTAGGCTAGGGGCTGGGGATGTGGCTCAAGCGGTAGCACACTCGCCTAGCATGCATGCGGCCCGGGTTTGATCCTCAGCAGCATCACATACCAACAAAAAAGATGTTGTGTCCACCGAGAACTAAGAAAATAAATAAATGTTTAAAAAAATTCTCTCTCTCTCTCTCTGTCCCCCTCTCTCTCTCACTCTCTCTTTAAAAAAAAAAAAAAAAAAGTAGGCTAATGGGGCTGGGGTTGTGGCTCAGTGGTAGAGTGCTTGCCTAGCATGTGTGAGGCAGTGGGTTCAATCCTCAGCACCACATTAAAAATAAATAAATAAATAAATAAAGTAAAGGTATCGTGTCCATCTACAACTAAAAATTTTTTTTAAGAGTAGGCTACAGAATATTTTTAACACCATGTATATTAAGTTTGTTAACAGAACAATGTTATATCTTATTTATGGAATAAAGTTGATCTTTTTTTAAATATTTTTTTTTTAGTTGTTGATGGACCTTTATTTTATTTATTCATATGCAGTGCTGAAAATTGAACCCAGGGCCTCACACATGCTAGGCAAGTGCTCTAACACTGAGCCACACCCCAAGCCCCTAAAGTTAATCTTGATAAACAATATATAGCAAGAGTATTATAAACAGCAAAATTTGACTGGTTACTTTTGTGTGGGATGGAAAGGAGAGAACAAAGAGAAAGTAATAAGAGAAGAGATATAAAGGGGTCCTCAATCTTACCTATAATGTTTTGTATCTTTAAAAAAAAAAAATCTAGAACAGGACCCTGTCTCAAAATTTAAAAACGTTAAAAAATATTTTTTAAAAAGGGCTGGGGATGTAGCTCATGGTAAAGCACTCCTGGGTTCAATACCCAGTATGGAAAAAAAAAAACCTAGGAGATGTGAGTTTGGCTCAATGGTTCAGTACACATTGGGCCTACACAAAGCCCTAGGTTCAATCTTCACCACTCAAAATTTTTTTTAAAAAACAAGAAAATTATGCAAAATAACATTTGTTAAATTGGACAGTGAACACAAGTCTGTTAATATTTATTATTCCATTGTTTGAAATAAAAATTTTAAAGAAACTTTTGGTCAAATAAATACATATACATGTTCAAGCAGCAAGAGAAAATGATCTCTTTTTTGAACTTACATTTATAAAACTCTTCTAATACTTCCAGTGTCTATTAACCTTAGTGTGATAGAAAGCTTTAGGTACTTATTCACAAAAACACACTGTACATGTTGAAACACCTTTTTTCTAACAAGATAACTTCTCACATGATGCTGCCAGAGACACTAAAAAATCTGGCTGGGTAGTTACCGGGGATTGGTATCAACCAACACAAGCCACACTGCCATCCTACATCCACAAAAGTACAATTTTAAAATCTTTTAACTTACAACTAAATAATTCTCCAGAGCCATTCTCAAGTTTCATCACAACTCTCTATGCAAATGAGAGACCATGAATGATCAACAGATTTTTTTAAAAGAAAAAAATTACAGCTCTATTTTTTATTTTATTTTATTATTTATATATTTATTTATTTATTTATTTATTTATTTATTTATTTATTGGTACCAGGGCTTGAGCCCACTGAACCACATCTCTAGCCCTTTTTATTTTATTTATATTTTTTTAATTGTAGATGGACACAATACCTTTATTTTATTTGCTTATTTTTATGTGGTGTGGGGATCAAACCCAGGCATGCTAGGGCAAGCACTCTACCACTGAACCACAACCCAGACCCCCTTTTTATTTTTTGAGACAGAGTCTCACTAAATTGCTTAGAGCCTCGATAAATGGCTGACCTTGAATTTGCATTCCTCCTGCCTCAACCTCAGGGATTACAGGCATGCACCACCTCGCCTACTAGGCTCTTTCAACTTAACATAATCTTCCTTCTACATTCCTCAGTCACACAGCCTTAGAGGACTCGGTGCAAGTTCCTCCACATAGGTACAATGTTTCTGGAGTGTCTAATCCTAAACAGATTTATGTAATTCAGATAGCACCATGGGAGTATGTTAATTAGCACCAAGGGGAAATGAGCTTGGGACTCTGCTTAACCACCAATCTAGGATGCAAACTCCTAAGAGAATTACTTCCCACCCAAGCATGATTAGTACATCAAACTGAAAAATATGTCCAGGAACAAGCAGTTCTAGAAATAAGAATTCAAACAAAACTGGCCCCGTGGCATTGACTGTTCTGCAGACCCAATGGCAGCCCTGTTTTTGCTTCATTTCCTGGCTCAGTTAAAAGTACCTTAGAGAGAATACGTGTCTCTTCTCAAAATAAACTTGGAGAATGCTACACAAGTTTCATGAAAATCTGTTTTAAGCATTATCTACTGGTTGTCTCTGTGTGTATTTTTTTATTTGTATGGACCTCAACGGGTTGTGGGTCTGTGTGGGTTTGTCTCTATGGGTACAGGAAGGGCACTCTCTGTGGAGACACACGGGGTTATCTCTGTAGGTGTGGAGTTCCCCATATGTGTAAGGGTGTAGAAAGAATGTTATTGGGGAGTTCTGTTGTATATGTGTATATGGGGAGTTCTCTGGGTATAGGCAGTTTTTGTGTGTTTCTCTTTGGATCTCTGACTCTATATATCTGCCTGTCTGTGTTTCTATGTCTCTAAAGTGTTTTATTACAAGTCTTGAAACAAATTTTATAAGTTTGTACCCTTCCACAAAAACCCAAAAAAAAATTTCTTGCCTCTCATTAAGTTTCATAAAAAAGAAACATGAATTGAGACCAATAGCTAAGGCAACTTCTTCTCAACAATGAATTAAAAATTGAGGTTCTGCAAGTTTACACTAGTACCAAACCAGAGTCATTCATTTCTTGCAAACCCCCAGGTGATAACAGTGCTTCTGATTTAAGCAGCAAAGACTGAAATTATTCCCAACTTAATAAATTGTAATTAAGCAACCTATGTAGATTTTCCAGCATATCCTCTGACTGATTTATACATGTATCAGATCATTTTGATACCTGATCATAAATCAGGAATTATCATTTTGTTTTAAATATGTCTCCTGTGAGTTGGGTTTGCATGAGTCAGTTCTATGAGGTAAAAAGACTTGAAAGTGTACTAATGTGAATTTCTGGATTTTTTAAAGCTGGAACAAGGAAAACTTCACAAAGAATTTGCTAGATTGCGAAATCCTTTGGGTAGACAACCAACTGGTTTTCCAAAGGTGATACAGCTCAATTTCAATGCTATTTTCTTTAAACTATAATTTCTTCTTTCAATATTGCTCATATCAAACTAGATTATAGGGGCTGGGGATGTGGCTCAAGCGGTAGCGCACTCGCCTGGCATGCGTGCGGCCCGGGTTCGATCCTCAGCACCACATACAAACAAAGATGTTGTATCAGCCGAAAACTAAAAAATAAATAAATAAATATTTTTAAAAAAAAACTAGATTATATTTATTTCCACACATTTACATTCCCTATCCTCTCCTCGAGGGCAAGAATGGTATCCTACTGATTTTATAACTCTAGCATTTAGTAGTATCTGGCACATATAAATAATTAGGTTTTACAAAAAAGAAGCTCACAGTGTATTAGGGCAGATTATTAGTATGCCTAATACTTATACTTGGTCTATGCAGTAAAATTACAACTTCTCCATTTCTATAATACACCCTAGCGTAGACCCTGAAAAAGACATAGCATGAGACCCATCTTCTTTTCTCCTTCATAGACATAAAGAACACCAATTAATAAAAATTCCTATCTCATTTCTGTGTCTCAAAGTACAGAGTAACCTAAGATGAGTTTATCCAATAAAGCTTTGTTGAGGAGAAGTATTTACCTTCCAAGAAAAGAAGTTCCTCTTTACCCTGGAGCAAATAAAGTCAACTTTGAAAGCTAGATACACATACCACTATCTAACCAGGACAAGACTTTTTCTTTGTGCACTCTAATCACACATACTCAATTCCTGACAATGCCTTAAAGAAAAAAATGCTGGGCATGGTGGTGCAATGCCTGTAATACCAGTGGCTTGAGAGCCTGAAGCAGGAGGATCATGAGTTCAAAGCCAGCCTCAGCAAAAGTGAGGCACTAAACAATTCAGTGAGACCCTGTCTCTAAATAAAATACAAATCAGTGCTGGGAATATGGCTCAGTGGTCAAGTGCCCCTGAGTTCAATCCCAGTACCAAAATAAATAAATAAACAAAAATTTTAAAAATATATATGTGTGTATATATGTATATGCATACATATATATACATATATATACATATATATACACACACACACACACAAAACTATCAGATGTTATTTTGAAAAAGAACCACATAGTATTATAATTTTCTAACTTAATAGAACTGCAGAAGATAAGTTCCTCTGTGGACCACTGGTACACAGGATTTGTTTTTGAAATGCCACTGAGGTTCCAACTTCTGTCAAAATAAACTACCAATAAGTAAGAAAAATTTGCTAAAATAACAAGTGTTCCTGTGAATAACTCATTATAATCCCTAAATTAGTTGTACTAAGATGATAATTTTCAGTGTCATTCTTGAGTTAATATGGACACTCTTCAATCAAAAGTTACTTGTAACATCTAAAAATTAAGAGGAAAAAAGCTTAGAAGGACAATGTAAAGGAAAAGAAACAATCAGAACAAATCAGAAAAAAGTAAAATATTAGATTTTATTTGGGGACCAATAAAGCCATTTTAAATTATAAATATAATATAAAATATAGTCCCTATCTTTTATATTACAAATAAAATAAATTTCTGATGTATTAAAGATCAAAATATGATAAACACAACCATAAAAACAGTTGAAGAAAATAGAGGATAATTTCTTTATAAACTTTAGGTAGAAAAGGCCAAGACACAAAATGTCAAAGCCAAAAAGGAAAAAAAATGGTAAATCTAACTACATTAAAAACTTAAGGGACTGGGGTTGTGTCTCAGTGGTAGAGCACTCACCTAGCATGTGCAGGGCCCTGGGTTCTATCCTTAGCACCACATAAAAATAAATAAAATAAAGGTATTGTGTCCAACTGCAACTAAAAAATAAAAATATTTTTTAAAAAACTTAATAGAGTTATAAGTCAAGAAAAAATACAGGGCTGGGGATGTGGTTCAGGCGGTAGCGCGCTCGTCTGGCATGCGTGCGGCCCGGGTTCGATCCCCAGCATCAATACCAACAAAGATGTTGTGTCCGCTGAGAACTAAAAAATAAATATTGTAATTTCTCTCTCTCTCTCTCTCTCTCTCTCTCTCTCTTCTCTCACTCTCTTAAAAAAAAAAAAGAAAAAGAAAAATACAGTAGGAGAAAATATTATACTATATACACAAAGAATTAATAGCCAGAATATTTAAAGATTTTCTACAAACCAACATGAAAAACCTCCACAGAAGTGCAGAGGTTTGTATCTGTGTGTGTGTTTTTTTTTTTAAGTAGCTTTGTTTTTATGTGATGCTAAGGTTTGAACCACAGTACCTCACATATACTAGGCAAGTGTTCTACCACTGAGCCACAACCAACCCTTTTTATCTGTTTTGTTCACTGCTGTATCCTCAGAACCTGGCCCACAGGAGTCACTCCATAAATAATTTGTTAATGGCTATGAAGAGGCAATTACAAGAAAAAGACTATGAACTGCCAATCTGTGCATGAAAATATTCTCAGCATCACTATAAGCAGAGAATACAAATCAAAAGATTTCCCCCAAAGATGTAAACAATACAATGTTTTGGTAAAGATGTGGGGAAAGTCTTGTCTCATATATCATTAGCTGATATGTAAAATGGTACTACATTTAAGGCAACATAGCATTATAAATTTAAAATATAAATATCTTTCAATCCCCAAATTCTACTTCTAGATATCTTAAAAAAAAAAAAAACACTCTACAAGAACACAAAATGCATACTGATAAATACTACAGCACTGTTTATTAAGAAAGAAAAAAGGTTAGGTATGTATCAGAGAAGAATGCTTAAATAAACAATGGTAAATTCTTTGGAAATCAATTCCACAATTGAAAAGAATGCCACAACCAAACGTATTGATACAGAGAGAACTCCAAGACAGGCTGTTAAATTACAAAGGAACCTTCCAAACAATGTACACAGAGTATGTTCTTATTTATGCATGTTATTATAAAACCATAAACTTCTCTCTATATAAATCTGAATGTAAATTCATAGGAAAAAAAAAAGGAAGATAATCTGATAGTAAAGATCACCTCAGAGAAAGGGAATAAGACATTGGCTGAAGACCAAGGAAAGATTTCAGCTTTATTTAAGTTATTTTATAAGAATATATTCAAAGGGCTGGGGATGTGGCTCAAGCGGTAGCACACTTGCCTGGCATGCGTGTGGCCCAGGTTCCATCCTCAGCACCACATACAAACAAACATGTTGTATCCGCCGAAAACTAAAAAATAAATTTAAAAAAAATTTTTTAAAAAAAGAATATATTCAAAAATTACTTGCGTAATTAAAAACGTTTTTTTAGAGGCTGGGGATGAGGCTCAATGGTAGAGTAAAGGCCTTGGGTTCAATCTCCAGCACTCCCCTCCTAAAAAAGAAAAAATAATAATGGAAGTGCCATTTAACTGATATGAAGAAAACAAGAACAACAAATTTTGGAAATTAGATAAATAATTCAATGTAGTTCTACTGCAAGTAGGCAGATATACATACAGAAGATTGGCATTCAGAAGAGTGGTCTCTTAGCTAAAGGAATAATTTTGGAAGCTGCTTAGATGATACTTAAAGAAACAGGAATGGTATGGATGACTTGGGGAGTAAACAATGAAAAAAAGTAGAGGGCCCAAGGGCTGGGGTTGTAGCTCAGTGGTTAAGAACTTGCCTCGAATGTGTAAGGTACTGGGTTCAATCCTCAGTACCAATAAAAAATATAAATAAATAGGGTTGGGGTTGTGGCTCAGTAGTAGAGCGTTCACCTAGCATGTGTGAGGCCCTGGGTTTGATTCCTCAGCACTACATATAAATAAATAAAGGTATTCTGTCCACCTACAACTAAAATACATATATTTAAAATAAATAAATAAATAAAACAAAGATATATGTCCATCTACAACTAAAAAATAAAGAAAGAATAGAGGGCCCAAGACCAAAGAGAAATAGTCAACAAAGAAAGAATACGGAGTAGAAATCAGATGAAAACTAATGAAAAGCAATGTCACAGATGCCAAAGGAAAAGACAGAACCTTTCATAAGGAGTTGGCACAAATGCTGGTAAAAGATCTAATAAGAGGAGGACTGAGGGGCTGGGGTAGATATAGCTCAATCGGTAGAATGCTTGTCTTGCATGCACAAGGCCCGGGTTCAATCCCATGCACCAAAAAAAAGGACTGAAGCTGGGCACTGTGGCGCACACCTGTAATCCCAGAAGCTAAGGCAGTAGGATCATGAGTTCAAAGCCAGCCTTAGCAATTTAGCAGGCTTAGTGCAGCCCTAAGCAGCACAGTACCCCTGGGTAACCGGCAAACACATAAAAAAAGGTGAGGATTGGAAAAAAACAGATCATGCTTCCCAATATTATGGAAATTAGAGCAACGTTAGCAAGAGGATTTTATTTTGGTCAGAATATTAGAGTAGGAGTGGGTTAAAGAATTCATGAGAGGGGGAAAAAAAGTGTACATACATAGAAAACTCTTTTCTGGCTGTAAAAGAATACAAAGACAGGACAGTAACAGAAAAGAAAAAGGCAAGTGGGATAGGGTTATCAAAATGGGGGTTGTGGCTCAATGGCAGAGTGCTTGCCTAGCATGTGTGAGCCACTGGGTTCAATTCTCAGCACTGCATATAGATAAATCAAGGTCAATCAACAACTAAAAAAATCTTAAAAAAAAAAAGTGGGAGATAGTACAGCAAGTCTGAATTCTGAAGGCAAGAATGCAGCAGAAAGACAACTAATAAGGACAAGGTTGTGGCTCAATAGCATGTGTGAGCACTAGTTTCAATCCCCGGCACCATATAAGAATAAACAAATAAAATAAAGGTATTGTGTCCATCTACAACTAAAAACAATTTTAAAAATAAAAAGAAGACAACTAATGTAAGAATTCTTTAAGAAGACAGAAGAACTGAGTGTGGTGGACCACGCCTGTAATCCCAGTTATTTCAAAAGCTGAGGAAGGAGGATTGAAGGTTTGAGGTCATCCTGGGCAGTACATATAGTATGTATAGCAATACGTGTCTCAAAAAATAAACAGGGTTGGGATGTAGCTCAGTGCTAGAACATTTCTGGGTTAAATCCCCAGTACCTCAAAAAAAAAAAAAAAGAGAGAGGAAAGAACATGATTAGAGCATCTGTGAAGGGCCTTGTCTAATACTTCCTTTATCAATACAGGAAGGAAGGAGGAAAAGATGAGTTCCAAATACACAAGTTTATAGATTTGGGAGACAGAAAGATAAAGTTGTCATTTGGTGGTTTCTGTTTTTATAATGAAGCATAAGGCCTATCACTGGTTTAAAAAAAAAATGTGAGAGATTAATGGAATATTACTCAGCAATAAAAGAGAATAAAATCATGGCATGTGCAGGTAAATGGATGGAGTTAGAGAAGATAGTGCTAAGTGAAGTTAGCCAATCCCCCCCAAAAAACAAATGCCGAATGTTTTCTTTGATATAAGGAGGCTGATTCATAGTGGGATAGGGAGGGGGAACTTGGGAGGAATAGATGAACTCTAGATACAGCAGAGGGGTGGGAGGGGAAGGGAGGGGGCATGAGGTAATTAATGATGGTTGAATGTGATGATCATTATTATCCAAATTACATGTATGAGGACACGAATTGGTGTGAGTATACTATGTATACAACCAGAGATATGAAAAATTGAGCTCTTTGTATGTAATAAGAATTATAATGCATTCTGCTGTTATATATAAATAAAAACATAAAACAGTATGAAATAGTCATTTGCAATGAGTAGGAAAGTGAACTTACTAGAGAGATGTACAACACTGCTAGGCAAATGCTGATTACACAGGAGGCTGATAATTATGGATAAAGTGACATTGATCTGCCTGGTTTTCTGATTTTGGCTACCAACTCTCAGCTCCACGGGCACAAGCAACTAAGAAGACAGATGGTTAGGTTCAACTAGTGCATCACTAAGAGTTCTGCAACCAGCAGAAGTCACTTCCAATAAGTAAACAGAAAAAGAATTTACACAAAGGATATGAGGTAGCTTTCAGGGTAAAGAACCCTCTTCAGGGATACAGCTAAAAACACTGCCCCAAATTACAGAATTGGTTTAGTAAAGATGTCATGATTAGTAGGGCCAAGCAAAAGATGTGGCCTGGTTTGCACCATTATAGTTCTAGATATCAGATGCTAACCTTAACAACATTGTCATTGTCACCCCGTGTCTTGATCTTGCTGCCAGGGACTGATACTACATGGGGATTTGTTGAAAATGGAAGGGGATATTGTAAAGAATGTTGTGGAAGGGTTGAAGCAGCTGAAAAGATGAAGAGAGTGGTAAAGGGACTGAGTATAAGGAAGATAATGAATGACACAATGTCACATAGTGACTAAAAAAATAAAGAAGGATGTGAGGCATGATGGTTAAAGCCTCATCATGGAAGAGGGTAGAGATCCTGAGATCTCTTGAAGAGATTTGAAGAGAGAGGTTTTAGCAGCAATTAAACACAACTGAAACAGACTTCACATGGGAGTTTGGTCAGAGGAGCAGGGGTTTGGCTATATGACAAAGCCTCCTACTGCTGCTATGGGTGATACTGCATCTCACTGATCCCAAAGGCATCACAAATTGGCAAAGCCTTGGGCAAGTTAATTACTCTCTTTAAGCTAGTATTTTATCAACTATAAAAGATAGTACAATTCATCTGATAAAACTGTTATGAGGCTTAACAGAGGAGATAGATGTCTAGCACAAAGTTAAGTATTCAGTAAAAGGTAGTCATTATAAGTGTCACCAAAGCCAAGAGGAAGAGTTTCCAAGAACAGGTAGTCAACACTATCAAATCTTTTTAAAAGATCAAAAGGGGGGCTGGCGTTGTGGCTCAGTGGTAGAGTGCTTGCTTCACACATGTGAGGCATTGAGTTTAATCCTCAGCACCACATAAAAATAAATAAAGGTATTGTACCCACCTATAACTAAAAAAATTGGTTTAAAAAAGGGTAATATTGGAACACTGCAGGAGATAAGACTATAGAGAAGGGCTGGGATGTGGCTCAAGCGGTAGCGCGCTCGCCTGGCATGCGTGCGGCCAGGTTCGATCCTCAGCACCACAAACCAACAAAGATGTTGTGTCCGCCAAATACTAAAAAATAAATATTAAAAATATTCTCTCTCCCTCTCTCTCTCTCTTTAAAAAAAAAAAAAGACTATAGAGAAGACGAAGTTAGTTTTAGTGTTGAGTATGTAATATTCAGAAAGGCTTTTAGGAGCTGACAGCAGTGGCACACAACTATAATCCCAGAAACTCCCAGAGACTTGGGAGGCTGAGGTAGGTCAATCACAAACTTGAGGCCAAATTAGCAACAGAGCAAGACCCTGTTTCAAAATAAAAAATAAAAAGGACTTGGAATATAGCTCAGTGGTAAAATACCCCTTGGTTTAATCCCCAGTACCAGAGAAAAGAGAGAAACAGAGAGAGACAGACAGAGAAAGGAAGGAAGGAAGGGGTGGGGGGCGGAAGGGGGAGAAGCACAAAAGCTTTAAGCCTTATAGTCAGCAACTCAACCAGCAGCTCTAGTGCCCATTTAATATAGGTACTAATCTAAGAGCTAGCAGGTGCCCCAAACTGACACATTTCTACTGATGAACCCCTGAAAACAAAATAGGAAAACACCATCGATGAATGCAAGTGTCCAAGACATAAAACAGTTTATTGAACTGTTGCAGAATATAGTTAGCAAGGAGGGAGAATGAAAATTAAACACATCTTAAGTTATTTACTTTAATCGAAAATAGTTTTAGATTAAGAACTGTTAGAGAAGAAACTTTCTTTTTCTTTCCAAATCTCTGGCCATAAATCATAGACTATAAAAAGCTCCCACAAATTTCAAGCTTACTAAACCTGTCATTGGGTGACCAGATTTTAGCTCCTCTAATTGTGCCTTCTACTGGAACAAAATGGCAGAGCTGTGGGTCAGACCAATTGTCAAGATAGTTCTCCTCCCACCCACCTCAGATGTTAGGCTCTGAATATTAAACAAGAACTACCATGAAAGAGACAGCATATTCTTCATAAACTCAACTTGATAAAGGGTCTGAAATAAAGATTACAACAAATCTTTTTCCTCTCTCATTATGAGAAATGGGATAGCCTTCAAGGAAATGATACAATAACTTACTCTCCCTTTTTCATGAACAACTATTCATTTCTTAACTGAATACTATGGATAAGTATTTTCTCTCAAAAAATCAAACACAACTGCAAACTTCTAAAATAGCTCTTAAAATAATGTTTAATCTTTCCCAAGCTCAAGGAGAAGAGTATTCACAAATAATACTAGTCAATAAGTAAGAAACTGTTTATTATATAACAAAAAAAAATCCACCAAAAAAATTCAGATTAAGATTTAGCTGGGCACTAAAGCACATGCCTGTAATCCCAGCCATTTGGGAGGCTGAGGTAAGAGGATCAGAAGTTTGAGGTCTAACTTGACAACTTAGGGAGACTCTGACTCAAAAAATAAAAAGGGCTGTTGAGTGTAGTATCCCTGGGGTACAATCCCCAATACCCGAGAGGGAGGGAATAAGAATTAAAAAGTCAAATCCTAAATTTTGAGTAGAGGAATAATTTGAATTGAAAAGCTCCAGAATTAGGGCTTTGGAGTCAGATTAGGATTGTTAGCTCCATCTTATTACTGGGCAACCTTCAAACAAATTTCTAACCTCTCCAACCTGTTTCCTCAATAAATCATACACTACCTTAAGAGTTTCTTAAAAGTATTAAATAAAATAGGAGCAGGGCACAATCATGCACACCTGTAATCCCAGTGGCTAACGCAGGAAGATTGCAAATTCAAGGCCGGCCTCAGCAATTTAGCAAGGCACTAACCAACTGAGTGAGACCCTACCTCAAAATGAAAAATAAAAAGAGCTGGGGATGTTTCTCAGTGGTTAAGCATGCCTGGGTTCAATCCTCAGTACTCCAAAAAATAAAATAAAATAGTATATAATAAGGCTCTACATCCATAAACTGTCATTTTCTAATATTCAAAGGTTTAATAAGTTTGATTCAGAGAGAAGGTAAAACAAACAGCAGAGGAAAATCATTAACTGAACAGAAAGGAAGAATATATTGCTCGCGTATGCCAGGTTTATAACTTTAAAATTAAGGATAAGCTTCTCAGTTAACAGTTAACCACAAACGTAAGGCTGCATCATTGATCTTGAAATGCTTCTCTGTATGTGATGTTCTTCCTCCCTCCTTCTAATTTAACAATTCTTTGAGCTGTACATTTGTACAATTTTCTCTTGTCCTTTTCCTAAAGTCCTGACTCACACTCTCCTTTCTTCGGTCCTGGGATGACCTAAGCCTTAGCCAGACAGACACACCTTAGAGTTTACTGACTATTCTAGGGGCTGGGGATGTGGCTCAAGCAGTAGCGCGCTCGCCTGGCGTGCGATCCTCAGCAGCACCACATACCAACAAAGATGCTGTGTCCGCCGAGAACTAAGAAAAAAATAAATAAATGTTAAAATTCTCTCTCTCTCTCTCTCTGTCCCCCTCTCTCACTCTCTCTTTAAAAAAAAAAAAAAAGAGTTTACTGACTATTCTAAAGATTTCAGGAAGGCCAAGCATGGTGGCATATGCCTGTAATCCCTGCAACTCAGGAGGCTGAGGCAGCCTCAGCAATTTAGCAAGATCCTGATTCAAAATAAGAAGGGCTGAGGATGTAGCTTAGTCATAAAGCATCTAGTTCAATCCCCAGAACTGTTTAAAAAAGTTCAGGGAGAAGGCCAGAACCAGCACCTAAGACCTAAGAGGTCAGAAACAATCCATGTGACATAATGAAAAAGACATGGGAAAGGGAAAAAGACAGATGTAAATGTAAGTCCCACCTCTGCCACTTCCTAAATTTATAACCTTGTACAAGGCACCTACTCTCTCTGGACCATATTTCCTCATCTGTAAAACAGAGATAATGACAACTATATCTCATAATATGCTTGTCAGGATTACAGAAACACTGACAATTCCTGGCACATAAAAGGCCAATAATGGTAACTATTATTAGGGTCCAACTGCCAACTGATTCACTGAACATTTTGCCAGGCTGTACTTTTCTAACTGGCAAAGGAATCACACTGTTCCTACATTCCCATGCCTATATCCAAAACATTCCATTTCTGTAATCTATAATTAACCAAATCAAGAGTTTAAACAATTCAGGGCAAGAAAGCACTAAATCCTGACAACAAAACTAATGCAAGGTATAAGTTTGCCAAGAGAAATACGGAATCTGTTTGAACATGGTCATTACCCATAGTGATGTAAGCACAAGTCAGTTGAGGTTCCTGGGCTTGGAGTCTTATTATCAGAAAGTCTTTTAACTTTTCTGAAATAAATCAACTTCTGCCTTGTTTTTGCTACTGTGCTCCAACTTTCCTATCACCCATTTCCAAGAACACAGGGAAGAGATCCTCTCAACTGTCACTTCATTTACTGTAGAAATTTTCTTCCCATTTCACAAAGTACTTCTTACAGAGATTTTTGGTTTGCTTAGTTCACTTAATGTGAGCTTATTTAAAAAAAATTATATATATATATATATATATATATATGACTGGAGTTGTGGCTCAGTGGTAGAGCACTTGCCTAGCATGTGTGAGGCACTGGTTTTGATTCTCAGTACCGCATATAAATAAATGAATAGTTACATCAACATCTAAAAAGATATTTTTAAAAATCATTATATACAAATATATAATAACCACAATGACAAGATCTGGTCCTCAGAGCACCAGGTCACAGGATGGAGGCAGGTGTCAAAGATAAAATGTGACTGAGTAACCTGCACACTGTGTGTTCATTCTTACTACTACACTTGGGAATTCTGCTCTTATAAAAAGTTTATTTCTGAGACTGAAGATGTGGCTCAGTGGTAGAGTGCTTGCCTTGTATATAGAAGGCCCTGGGATCTAGCCCCAGCACCACCAAACAAAACAAAACAACTGTATTTCCCTTGTGTGGGTAGGCAGAGTAAAAGAGCTAAGAAACTAATGACAAATACATAAATAGAGTAAGGGAAATCATCAATGGAAATGTGATTTAACATAAACAAGTTTGTACATGAGTTACAAAATAAAAGCAACAATCACAAGTTACATAGTCAAAGGCAACTTTTTCAAAACCAATGTTCCCTTCAAACATGAAATTTCATAAAAGCAGAAAGGAGTCAAGGTCAGAATGATGATTTAAATAGACAATCAAGAAAGGCTCAATAAATCCAAATGTCACACTGCAGTTCCTTGATGAGGTGACTTTCTACTTGGGGAAAGAAGGGCAGACTTGTATATTTCTTTTCATTTAGCCAATATGATATAAAAAAAGTCAAGATTCTGTCTCTAAAAAGCAAATCTGCAGTGCCCTTACTTTTGTTCAACATCTGCATCTTTGTCCAGAACTCCACCTGCTTAACTTTCAACAGAAAAGTTTTTTTGGTGCAATTAACATTGTCTAAGGCAAGCTCAGCCCTGTCTTCCATAGCCTTGGGCTGCTGAGTAAATCTAGAATCATGGGACATACACTTTGATACTGAAAAACAACAAGAAGAAGGTGGTTTAGTGACAAGGAAAACAGCCAAGAAGCACATCTAGAATTAAGAAAAAGAGACTCTGGTAGGTATGCTGCCTTGTTATTTTTTAACTTCTTTATATAGAATCTATTGAACTGTTGTGTACCGTTCAGAGAAGGTCATGGGAGCATAAAAATCAATTCTTCATAATAATGATAGCTATAATTTTTAAGACCATACTAGATGTGATAAATTCAAGGCTAAAACCTTTGCAAATATTTCTAATTCTCAACCATAATTAGTATTTTTATTTTATAGAAGAAGTTGATTTGTAGAATTTGGAAATTATCCAAAAGCTAGCAGTACTAGAACTCAAACCCAATTCTGCCTGACTAAATTCCATGCTCTGAAAGCAATTTGTTAAGCACTTCTACCCTTAAAAAAAAAAAAAAAATCTAATTACAGATTTTAGACAGAAAGAATCTTAATCACAAGAAAAAGATTTGGCCAAACTTTATAAAGCATCCAAACTAGTCTAAAATATGCTTCAGAATTCCCAACTCTCAAGTAGATACTTTCAGCACTGCTGCCTATGCTTCCTCCTTCACTATAATTCCTCCTAGAAGATTCATTTTACAAGTGACAAGGGTATTGTCCTAAACAACTCATTCAATCTTGTACCTAATGTCATTTAACACTGTATTTGGGTAGTCAGATTGAAAAGGTTAACCTGCTATACCTTAACCATAAAAGCAATTACAACAAAATGTTTGGCTGATCCAAGGTTCCAATTCAGCTCAGTCCTTCACTGTAAAACCAGTGCAGATTTCACACCCCTTTATTGCTGTTCTGATAAAACAATTAAAAATAATTCACAATTTTAAAAAATTGCTGTTTGTATTGTGCCTAGGAAAATAGAACCACAATCCCTTTTTACATGACCCACATCTCTGAATTTTCCAATATTTACCTTTTTTCCCCCCTGTGCTAATTTGGCATTGAGAGAAAGGTATGATGGATAGCCAATGTTCGGGTAATATTTTACATCTAGGCATGCTTACTCTTTGGTATTCTGAGGCCTCCCCACAACTATGTATGAGAGAAGCTGACAGCTGAGATAGAAAGCCACAATGATCGCTTTCCCCAAAGTGAGCATTTCTTACTAACGCTTTCTCATCACAATGAAGGAACCGATACAACCACCATTCTCTTCATACACAATCTAATAATACTGACCCAACTACCGAGTAAGGATACAAACCTCTTAAGATAAAAGAGGGATGAATCTCTCCATTACCCTTCTACAATTAAAGAAAATGCAAGAGTATTACAGTTGCTGAGAAGGAAAGGCACAGCATGAGTACTGCTCTGGGGAAGCGGTTGGCCACAGAAAGGGAGAAAGTCATCATCTGTACAGAAGCCAGACAACTCAGAGGACTTCAATGAGAGCTAACTACTGCTTACTCGTTCTCCAAAGAGAAAAGATTTTTCCACCTTTATTGGTGGGTGGGCTTCCGAAAACGGCAAGGTTTTTCTATACTACCAAGATCTCCTCCTCCGATAGTCCGAAAAATAATAAGTGGGAGTGTTGGGGCGCGGGGGGCGTAGTGTAAGGTGCCTCTCTTCCCGGTGCTTATTCCAAGTAGTAGTGGAGAGCGCTACCTCCATGTTACCCCTAGCGAAGTACAGCCGTGCCACCTGGAGTCTCCGCTTCTCAGCCACGGGGGCCAGGTGGGGGTAGCTCCAAGAAGGTAGGCTTAAGCGGGAAGGGGTCTCACTGCCCCCACAATAAGAGAAGTGAGAGCGTGGAGGGTGGTGCAGCTTTGCCGAGAGAATCTGCGGTTCCCCCTCGCTCCCCTCCCTCCCTCCCTCCCTCCCTCTCCGAGCTAGGCAGCCCGGCCCCAATACCTTCTTGACTGTGCGTGGCGCCTCGGTGACTGTGCCGTCGGGGCTGACCAGGGCCTCGCCGCCGTCCCGGTGCCGCTGATGCTGGTGATGTGGGTCGCTCCGCTTCATGGCTGACGCCTGAGGCACCTTCCCGGCAGCAGGGCTGAGAGCGGCGGCGGGCCCCGAGCCCGGGCCAGGGGCCGGGGGCCGCTCCGCGGCTGGAGCCGGAGCCTCAGGATCCCCGCCGCCTGCTGGAGGGGCCATGGCGCCCACTGACGCCGAGCTCAGTCCTAGTTGCGGCTCCGCCTCAGAGGGGCTCAAATCCTTCAGGTCCACTTCAGGCACCTTGGCGGCAGCCGCTGCTGACACAACCTGCACCGACATCACCGCCTCCGCTGCAACCGCCGGCTCAGGCTCCGGCTCGGGCTCCGGCTCCGGCTCGGCCCCGCCTCCGGCCTCCCTTCCCCTTCCCTCCCCCATTCCCCCACTCCTCCCCTCCATCGCCTCCGCTCCCACCCCCTTCCTCCGCCCGCCAGTCCGCCTGCCAGCCTCGGCCCCTCCAGCCCCTCCCAGCCCCGGTCCGGCTAGCGCGCGAGGCTCCACGGAACCTGTAGTGCGCTTGCTCCTGGCCGCACGCGGAGAAAAGACAGTGGGACCTCAGCCCCCGACCTACACTGCGCGTGGGGCGGAGCCGCGAGACCCTCTGGGAGATGTAGTCCCCTTGGCCTTCCTTCCAAAGTGAGGTTCTGCGGCGGAGAGGGAGCACCAGGGCCGACGACTAACGGAAAGGAGGATGGGTGACGCGACGGAGGGAATGAGGAAGGGAAAGCCTCTAGAGGACTTGGTGGCTTCCGGGGAGGGAAAGCCAGAAAGCCTAGAGAAAGCGAGGGAGAAATAACTCGCTCCCCTGACAGTGTAAATTTCCTCCGTGTGCGCGTCTGCAATCACGTGGCCTGGCCTTTAAAGGAAAAGCAGTGGCGTCACGTGAGGAGAGAGCCTGCCCCAAGCTTGAAGACTTGGATTTTTTCTCTGTGAAACTGGGAACTTAACACCTTTCTGAACTTAAGTAACTTGGTTTTTAAAAAGAATGAAATAGGTTTTTACCTGCTGTGGGGGTTTCCAACACATTCTGGTCTTGGAAGCCAGAATCAATTCCAAAAAAAATTAGTTTTCACTTGATTGAAATTTCACTGCTAAGGAATTAACACGGTTCCTTAAATGAGGTCTTGCCAAACAAGTGTTTTGGGTTTTTGTTGTTGTTTGGTACAGGGGATTGGGTGTTCCACCACTAAGCTACATCCCCAGCCCTCTTTATTTTTGATTTCAAGAAAGGTCTCTTTTAAGTTGCTGAAGGCCTCCCTAAGTTTGCCAGATCTTTTCACCTAGTAATTCTTCTAGGGCAATGTTCTGAAATTCTGATACATATGTAGCATAGCGCAATATTAACTAAAACCCCCAACAGTATTTCCCTAAGTCATGCAACTTTTGCAATTTTACACTGTTTTAGAGGGCGCAAGATCAAGGACTTGTATAGCAATTTATTTTTAATAACAAAAATCGTGCAGGGGATATAGCTCAGTTGGTAGAGAGCTTGCCTCACATGCCCAAGGCCCACAAAATATAAAAATAACAAATAGGTATTTGAAACTAATGTTCCCAACAATAAGGGGATGGTTTTAGCCTTTAAGAAGTGTTTTCCAGCCGGGCATGGTGGTATATTACTGTTCCAGTGATTCGGTAGGCTGAAGCAAGAGAATCCCAAGTTTAGGCCAGCCTCAGCAACTTGGCCAGCTTCAGCAACTTAGCGAGCCTGTGTCTCAAATTAAAAAAAAAAAAATGAAAAAGGTTTAGGGATGTAGCTTAGTGGTTAAGTAAAATCACTAATATCCTTGGAGCTTACAATATTGTATTAGTGAAAGAACATACTGTTTCAAGGAATGAACATTCAAAAAAAAAATGACGGCTTTAAAATGAAAACGTGCTGGCAGAATTTTTTAAACTCAAAAAAATATTAAAATTAAAAATATTAAAAGGAAAGATGCATTTTTGCTCAGATTGTTGAAGAGTGGTGGCTTATTTCATAATTTTTATTATTCATATATATATTTTGACTTGATAGATATAATACATTGAATAGCTAGTTTACTGAAAAAGGCAATCTTTTAGTACCAAAAAAGGTGGGGGAGCGGGGGAATTGTTTTCAGGTGGGTGTAGAAGCATGCTTCTGTAGGCCCAGCTACTTAGGAGGTTGAGTCTAGAGGCCAGCCTGGGAAATAGACCCTCTGGCTCAAAAAAAAAAAAAAAAAAAAAGCTTTCCAATAAGATTTTTTTTTTAATGACAGGAGGAATAAATACCTATGATTAAAATAATATATTAAGCTAAAATGCAGGAGACAAAAATTGCAAATCCATTTGATTTTACGTAAATAAGGAAAAAAACTAAGAAAATACATTAAAATGCAATTGGCTGGACCGATTGTGAGGTAGGCTTTTCTCTGTTTTTAGAGAAATTAAGGTAAACGATATCTTAAGTTTTTTCAAAGGGTGACAGCTGTGACAACGCAGGTAGGCCACTGACCATCTAGTCATTGGAGTATCTATTTTTTCTTGGCAAGAAGGAGAAAAAGGGAGAAATCACCTCCCCTGATCTCCTTTTCTTACTACCAACTTGCAAGTCTGTTCGGTTATAGTCCAGCATTAAATGGAAGCTTTCATTTCTTGGTCTCCAAATTTGTGTATTGGAAGACCCCTGAGCATAGCCATTTCTACAGGCCCAGGAATCCACCAGACACAAGAGCTTCTTAAGCTTTCTCTTCACATTTCTGGCTTTCAATATTTCCTTCCTGTTATAAAGAACCAGCCCAAAGCTTCATGCTCCAGCTGTCCAGGCAGAGATTAACAGCACTATAACTGATTTCTTTCTTCCCCCTAATGCACAAGGGAGCTTCAGTACAGCCACCTGGCATGCGTAGGAGTTCATAGGCAGCAGCTGCCTACCTGGATTGCCTCTAGAGTTAATTACTGAAGGAACAAATTAATTCTTCAGTGGGATGTGGTTATAAAACATAAAGAATTGCAGCACTGGAAAAGAGACAGATATTCTTCATTTATCAAGGTACCGCCACATTTCAGAACCAATGGTCAGGTGATGCTCTTTCCCCCATTTTCAGCTCCATCCTGCATACCTTCTACTTTTCTGACTGTTGCTGAAGGTGAAATTGCTATACTGGAAACAGGATGATTAAGAACAAACTTATAAAGTCTTTAATGAAATATTTAGGTTTCCTTCACCTGTCTCATTTGGTTTCCAGAACCCTGGCAGACAGGAATATGTCTTCTTTGCAGAGCACTGGAAGAATTTTTCTGGGATATCAGACCGTCCAGGAAAGAAAGGAAGACACACTGAGAGTTCCCCAAGGTGATAGGCCAGCCAGACCACCCATGGTGAAGATCTTGGCCAGATATATAGAGCTTCTGTGAACCATTTAATGTCACATTCCTGAGTATGAGCAGTCAAAGCCACCAGACATATGAAGAAAACCCTTACCATGAAAGAGACCAACATAGGCAAGCAGAACAAATAAATAACTTGAGAAAATGGGCTATATGTTAAGAAGAAAGCAAGATAAAGGGCTGCGGGGTGTAGCTTAATGGTAGAGTGCTTGCCTGGCTTATGCAAGGCTCTGGGTTCTATCCCTAGCATCATGCATACACAAAGGAAAGAAAGCAAGATTTAAACAAGAAAAATCACTAATATCCTTGGAGCTTACAATATTGTATTAGTGAAAGAACATACTGTTTCAAGGAATGAACATTCAAAAAACAAATGACAGCTTTAAAATGAAAACATGCTGGCAGAATTTTTTTAAACTCAAAAAAATATTAAAATTAAAAATATTAAAAGGAAAGATGCATTTTTGCTCAGACTGTTGAAGAGTGGTGGCTTATTTCATATTTTTTGTTATTCATATATACATTTTGACTTGATAGATATAATACATTGAATAGCTAATTTACTGAAAAAGGCAATCTTTTAGGAATTGTTTTTCAGATCTTCAATAAATTTTTTTCTTCAAATTTCAAAAAATTGGAGGTATACTCATGGGTAGAGAGCTCTGAGAGCCTAGCATGCTCTCAAAGCCTTGGGTTTGATCACCAGTAACACAATACATAAATAAATAAATGAAATTTTTTTTTAAGTGGTAAAGACAGTAAATTAGAATGCCAGTCCTAAAAATCCAATATCTAAATAATACAAGTGTCAGAAGAAAAAGGGAAAAATTCAAAACATTTCCTAGAAATGAAGATGGGAATTTCCAGAATAAAAGACAACATTAGGGGGCTGGGGTTGTGGCTCAGCAGTAGAGTGCTTACCTCCCACAAGTCAGAACCACATAAAAATAAATAAACAAAATAAAAGGTATTGTGTCCATCTACAACTAAAAAGTGTATATATTTTAAAAAGACCCCATTAGATGCCCAACCCAATGGATGGATATAGACCTGCCCAGAAACTTCTTAGAGATTGAGGATTGGAGGTGTGAGGCCAGCCTGCGCAACTTAGGGAGACCCTGTCCCAAAATAAAAAGAGCTGGGGATGTAGCTTAGAGGTAGAGTGCCCCATGGGTTCAATCTCTAGTACCGGGGAAAAATTATTTTAATATGCATCATTGTACAATTTCAAAATTCTGGGAAGATCTTTCAAAAATCTGGAATGAACCGGGGACTAAAATTTTTTAAAAAGAGTCAGAAAGATTGAACTTCTTCAAGTTAATTCTGGAGGCTATAAGATTATAACTCCAAATACTGCAGACCCTATGTTTGCCTTCTCCAGAGAATAAAGGTTTCAATCATCCAAAGTTGGCAAGGATAGTCATCTAACTGTGTGGCTGAGTACAGGATCAATCCTGCTTCAATCCTGCTTTAGTCTCTACCTTATCAAGTGCCAGCTGCCTCCAATACAGAGCCTTCTGGGGATTCTGCAATAGAAGCTTCCCCCCTGCTATTAGCTAAAACAAAGGATTTGTTTGTTTGGGGCAGTACTGGGGATTCAACCGGGGGCTGGAACATGGAAGGAATAGGGCAGTCCATTACTGAGCTATATTCCCCAGCCGTTTTTTAATTTTATTTATTTATTAGACATAATATCATTAAATTGCTAAGTCTGGCCTCAAACTTGTGATCCTCCTGCCACAACCTCCCAACTAGCTGGGATTTTAGGCATGCACCACTGTGTCTGGCAAACTTTAGCTTTTTCAAGTCTGCTAAATGAGCACTCATTTGCTATCCAGTTTTCAAAACTATTACTACTGGCTCCTCCCCTAACCTCCACCTCTCTTTTTCCCCCTTATAGGCAAAGAGGGAGAAAAGGCTAAATCCTTAACTCTATATGAGGAAATCAAATGATAATGCCTAAAACACCCAAGAGGTAGCATTATAATCATGTTATTCAGACAGAAATGAGCACCATAAGGATCATCTAAAATAAAGTAATTGGCTCCCAGGACAAGAAATAATGAGGTAGATGGTAGGATGGAATAACAAGACAGGTGTTTTAAGTAACAACACTTGTGAAACAGGGCTGGGGGCATAACTCAGTGATAAAGCTCCCCTGGGTTCAAACCCCAAAATGGGATGGGGGGAAGAAGCTTGTACAACTATTTTACCTTTTTTAAAATATTTAGTTTTTAGTTGTAGTTGGACCCAATACCTTTATTTTGTTTGTTTATTTACCCTCCTGCTGAGGATCCAACCCAGGGCCTCACATGTGCTAGGTGAGCTCGCTCTACAGCTGAGCCACAACCCCAGCCCCACCTATTTGACTTTTCAAAGTATATCATGTGTAATTTAGATTAAATTAAAATCTTGATAGGAAAGACAGCAGAATACAACAGACATGGGTATGGCAATATGTAAATCAATGGAAGTGTAACTGATGTGATTCTGCAATCTATACAGGGTAAAAATGGGGGTTCATAACCCACTTGAATCAAAGTGTGAAATATGATATATCAAGAACTATGTAATGTTTTGAACAACCAACAATAAAAAAAAGAAAAAGAAATAAAATAAAATCTTGGTGTGGTGGAATACACCTGTAATCCCAGTGACTCAAGAGGCTAAGGCAGAAGGGTCACAAGTTTGAGTTCAGCCTCAGCAATTTAGCAAAACTCTGTTTCAAAATAAAAAGGTCTGGGGGTGTAACTCAGTAGTAGAGCATCTCTGGGTTCAATCCCCAGCACCCCATACATACACAGGAAAAAAAGCAATATGTAAATTGTTTATAGGTACATAGCTTCATATACATATAAGAAAGTATAAAAATGGATTAGAAGGAAGCCCAAGAAACACAAACAGTTGTTTTCCTTTCAAGAAGTGGGAAAGTGGGCAGTTGTTGGGGATGGTTAAAAGGGAGTTTACCAATTCTGTTACACTTTGCTTGCTAGGACTATGGGCAGACTTCAGTACTTGGGGGACTGGACACCCTGCTTTGAGAAAGTAGCAAAGCCCAAGGGAGCGGCTGAGGGCAGTCTCCAAAAGGTGAATCTCAGGGCTGCAGCAACAGAATCCCCAAATCAGGCTCTTTTTAGATCCTGTGGTGTTTCTTCAAGAATCTAATTATAATTCTGGAGTTTGGTTAAAGGGTGGCACTATGGCTTGGTTCTGCGATCTGATGCTCCTATCTTCTTGGTTATGAGGTTTTCATGGTCTTGAACATCCAGCCGCAGCCCATTGCCTGCATTCATAAAAGGTGGGATCGCACTGACCCCTCGTGGTCATAGTCTGCCTTTGCAGCCACACTGAGGTAACATTTCTCAGCTTTTTAAGACCCAGATTGAACTCCATCCCCCATCTTTTACCCAAGTAATCCTCCTAAAGAAAGGACAGAGGCACGGAAACAAGTAGTTGAATGTTCATGGAGACAAAAAGAAGAAATATAATACTGTTGTGGATAAAGGCTAAAAAATAGCTATAATACTGTTGAGAGAAACAGTAGCAGCAAGAATGAACAAGATGAGCAAGCTCAAGGCTGTGTGGGGTAGCTAGGAAGAACACAAAATGGGAAATCTGAGTAGGAATAAAGATCAAAGGTCTGAACTGAGAGTGAAAAGAGCCTGGACTTCAGGATCAGGAAGACCCTGGGGTCTTACTAGCTACTAGGTTGTATGCATGTTATTTTCTTTCACTGAGCTTTTTTCTTCATAAAACTAGCTCTTCAGATTGGATCATTACCATGGTCGCTAAGAGCTACTGGAGCCAGAGGACTCTGCTTGGATCCCAGCATTACTAATTACTGGCTAGGCGCCTTTCCAAGAAACTTATAAGCATTATCTCACTGAATCTCCAAAGAGCTCCTAGCCAGCATTCAGTAAGAGTTAGCTATTATTGGTATAATGAACACATATAAAGTACCTAGGATGGAGCTGGGCACTGTGAGACACCCCTGTAATCCCAGCTACTCAGGCTGAAGCAGATCACATATTCAAGGCCAGCCTGGGCATTCGGCAAGACTCTGCCTCAAAATAAAAATAAAAACAGTTGGGATATAGATAGCTCAGTGGTAGAGCATCCCTGATGCTCTCTAGTCCTGCAAAAAATTAAATACCTAGGGTAAAATCAGTATGTTGGTAGTACCCTTTCCTCCCCCACTGGAATCTGATTCTGGTCAAAACACAAGTCCCTATCACATGAGCAGCAGTTAGGAAAGGGTACTCCATAAAATACACTCCACAATATCCTTCCAAGTCTGTAGATTCTCTACAGATCTCCCTAACACAATCCTTGTAACTCAGTTGAGTCTTCTATTGACATTATTTGGAGGAAGTGAGACTAATGGGCTTCCATGACTTTGACCCAGGGAGGCATCTTGGATTAGAATGCACTGGCAAAACTGACATCCCCTGGCAGATGGCATGAGGTTCTGAGGTAGACCCCAGGAGATGCTTGCTTCCTATCTTCATTCTAGGGCTGAGTGGCATGCTTGTGCTCGATTATCTTATGCTTAGTACTCAATGAACTGGCTGTGGACATCAAGGAGCTTTTGTTCATAGAGAATAAATTAGCCAGGGAGGACACATTAAGCTGACATAGCTCAACCTCTGGCTGTCAGTCTTGACCTCATCAGCCCCAAGCTCTTGGCCTTTCAGAAGAGCCTTAGGAGGAACGCAGAAGACAAGTGATCAGGACTGGGTAAATAGGACAAAACTAGGGCTACGGAAAATAAACACACTGGAGTTTATACAAAAACATTTTATTTATTTTTCATATTTCTTCTTCACATCTCTATCCCCCAACCTAAAACCCAGCCAACTTCTAAGGTTTCCAGCTACTGGGTCTTGAATATGGGGTGCTGGGGACATGGTTGGAGGTTATGAAAGGTGGGAATCTTCTACCCCAGCAGTTGTGGAAATTGAAAGAAGCTTTCCTGGCTGGCTGAAGGCAGCTTCCCAGGATAGCCCCTCAAGTCAAAGGATCCATCCCCACTGGATGGTCACGAAGAAGACATAACATGTCTCTCAGGGGCCCAGAGGCTCCAAGTCACTCCTTACCAGGCCAAGGCTCTACAGCTGGATCAATCTCTCACCAAGAGATAGAGCTCAGTGTGTGTGTGTGTGTGTGTGTGTGTGTGTGTGTGTGTGTGTGTGTGTTCGTTCGCACATGCTTGCAGTTCTGGGTCCTAATCAACAAATAGGAAGCCGGAAGAGTCTGGCCTGGTAGAAATGAGATGGGGAAAGGCGGATGCAGAAGATAAAGTGGGTTTGGGGTAAGGCTACCTGTTTAGAGAGGCCCCTGTGGCAGTAAGCACTTCTGGCCTCATGACCACCTTAAATGAAGAAGGGAGCCCTGTTCCCACTTAGGCAAAGGACAAATGACACAATAAACACTTTTGGTCTGAGAGTGCCAGGAAAGGGCACCTGTTGGCACAGAAAAGGGCAGCCAGCCCCCATCTGGAAGACAGGACATGGCTGCCTCCCTAGCCACCACATTCTACTCTGAGAACTATCACCCCTGCCTCTGCCATTATTGCCCTACCACAAGCTCTGCTGGAGACTACTGCTGCCAGTCAGACTCCAGCTGGTGGGACAGAAATAAAGACCCCGAGCTCCAGGGCCCTGCCCTTGGGGTGAGACCTACCCATGGAGAAGTCTGGCTCTTTCCCACAGTCCTGCTGCTTTAAGCCAAACATACGGAACTCTCCTGGGAGGGCACTTGGCCCACAGTTTCTCTGGAAGATGAGATCCAGGGAAGCGCTCTCAGGGAGGAAGAAGAGCCTTGGAAAAGTATTTGTTCCTTTTTCCTGTCCCTGCTCTGCAGGCTCAGAAATCCGAGTCTGCATCCATGAGCTCTGCCTCCATCAGGTTTGTGCGGGAGTGAATGGGCCCCAGACCCTGGCGGCAGCCCTGAGCCCAGGCCGTGGGGGCTGGAACACTGGGGAGAAATGTATCCTGACGGACACTGGGCTCTGGGCAGAAGGGGTTGGAGACCAAGGTCCAGGCTCCCTGTCGGCAGGATTCCCCAGATCCCCAGGCTCCTGAAGCCACCAGGCATTTTTGTCGGGGGAGCTGAGGCAGCCGAGGAACAGCGCTGGTGGCAGGGGCAGGGGCAGGATGGTGAAGCTCAGGGGCTGGTGCCAGGGGGCACACCTCCTTCTTCCTCTTCCTTCGCTTCTTCTTCCGGCCCAGGCGCTTCTCCAGCTCTGGAGAGATCTCTGCCTCAACTAGCCACAGGTTGGCTTGTTCTTCTCGGGGTACTGTCAGGAGAGAGAACACTGCCTGGGGCCCTGGCTTTGTCCTCAACACCCTTCCCTCCCCAGCATCCCTATTCTCTGTGTGCATGTGTGTGTGTGTGTGTGTGGTGCTAGGGATTGAACAAGGGCTTTGCACATGCTAGGCAAGCACTTTATCACTGAGTATTCTACCTATACCCCTAAGCTCCCAGCACCCCTATTCTTGAGCTCTGGACTTCCAGTGCCTTGGTTTCAGATCCTCTGGGGCCTTTCCTTCCTCTTCCCCCTCTGGTAGTGCCTGGTATTCCAGTCCCAGCATCTATGCCCACCACCTCCCTACAGAAGCCTAAACTCTCATACCTGGAGTCGCCACAGGAGTGACAGACACGTCCTGGGGCAGTATGGCTCCTCTCCTAGCCACCATCTTGGTGACATGCTGGGCCCAGGCAGAGGAGACATCAGCTGAGGGTTCATTGAGGTCAAAGGCCAAACCCGCTTTGGAGATGGAAAGAAAGATGAAATAGTGACTTCCCAGTCCCTCTCAGTGGCTCCTTCCTTACCTAGCACCATTCCCTTGAGCTAGTCCCTCCCCCTCCAGTTGTCAGAGAAAGGTCTATAACCACAGAGATCTATGCATTCAGAATCTGAGGGGAGCAGCTTCAAGTCCCCAAAGGGATTAAATAACAGTCAGAAATCTAGTCTTGGAACTCTGGCCCAGAGAGCAAATGGAAAAGGAAGAGAATAGGGAGAGAGCCCCGTGTGGTGGCGCACGCCTGTAATCCTGGGTGGCTCAGGAGGCTGAGGCAGGAGAATCACGAGTTCAAAGCCAGTCTCAGCAAAAGTGAGGTGCTAAGCAACTCAGTGAGACCCTGTCTCTAAATAAAATACAAAATAGGGCTGGGGATGTGGCTCAGTGGTGGAGTGTCCCTGATTTCAATCCCCAGTACCAAAAAAAAAAAAAAGAAAAAGAAAGAAGAAGAAGAAGGAGGAGGAGGAGGAGGAGGAGAGGGAGAGGGAGAGAGGGGAACCCTCACAGACCATGAACAGGAACAGAGGAGAAAGAGAGGCCTTCAGAGAGGTGAGGTGGACTAGAAAAGAATGAGTGTGTGAGTGGGAGAAGAGAGAACAGTCTGCCAAACATCCAGTGCCCTGGGAGGGCAGCTGGGCACTCAGGGTTAAGTGGCTCAAGGGAGGACAGGGCCAGGCTCACCCACAGGCCCATCATGGGAGACGGTGTGCATGCTGAAGGACAGCTCCTGGCCTGGATTCTGCAGCAGCTCCCGCCGCTTAGAGAAGGCCTTGGCAATCATCTTGCTCTTCTTGATCCGTTTGGGCTCATCATCACCCTGCCCAGTCAACCTGAGAAAGTGTGGAGAGGGGAGTGGAGGAGCGGCCCCTCACCACCAAATCTTGTGAAAGATAGCGTCCCATTCCCTCTAGGTTAGGAAGTTCTGAGAGTCTTAAATGCCTCAAAGACTCTAAGGAGTAGAGGCCTTCCCTGCAAAGAAGTGAACCTAGAACATAAGGCTCCTGTGTACCCTGCTGTCAAGTCATCAACTTTCACCAAATGCTGCCCACTGGCTCAGTATTTGGTCCACACTCATGCCTCAGGTCGCCCAGGGACAGGCGCCACCAGGGGGCGGTGGATAGCCACTGAGAAGAGGACCTCAGGCAGCTCAGTGCCCTGTTTTGGAAAACACAGCTGCCCAAGACCCGTGTGCAGGAAGAACTAGACAAAGCCTAAAGGTGGGAGACCTGAGGCTGCAATTAAGACAGGAGGGACAGGATGAGCTGGCTGCTGATCCCACCTGCACCAGGTGCGCCTCCAGATGAGCAGTGTGGCCTTGGTCCAAACCCAGGTGCTCATGGCGATACCAGTGCCAAACATGGCAAACAGGTTGATCTTCTCCACCAGGAGGCTGGGGCGATTCTTGATCTCACAGTCAGGAATGGGTTTCTTGGTAGGCAGCCCAATGGTCACATTGGCCTGGCACCTGTGGTGAGGGATGGTTGACAGGTGAGTCTTTCTGAGTCCAATGGGTAGGGATCCAGACTATCAATCCAAAGACTTTGGAAAGAGTACAATTCTCATGGTACTCTTGGGTGGTTTTGTTTAGGGACTGGGAATCAAACCCAGGGACTCACTCATGAGTGCTCTATCACTGAGCTACATCCCCAGTCCCTCACAGTTGCAACTTCCCAGGCTAGAAGCTGGAACCTTTAAAAATGAGCCTGAAGCAGTCCAGACAAATGTCCGCTTTAATGGGCATTTTAACTGTTGCTCCTTATAAGGGCAGGTGCTGCACTTGAGGAAGTTGAGATGACTCACTCTCCTAATCATCCTCATTCGTACACAAAAAAGCACAGGTACAACTAGCAAACCTGAACAGATTATTAACCTGTCACAGACAGGTATCTACTCCTGTGTAGGGATCTATGGAGAAAGCTGTAGAAGGTACAACCTTGAGTTGGTCAAAGAAAGCAAAGGATGAAAAGCCTTCTTTTTTACTTTTATTTTTATTTTTTTGTTACCAGGGATTGAACTCAGGGGCACATGACCACTGAGCCACATCCCCAGCCCTATTCTGTATTTTATTTACAGACAGGGTTTCACTGAGTTGTTTAGCGCCTTGCTTTTGCTGAGGCTGGCTTTGAACTCACAATCCTCCTGCCTCAGCCTCCTTTGCTGCTGGGATTACAGGTGTGCACCACTGCACCTAGCTTGAAAAGGCTTCCTAACAGTTACAAACACACCATCCCATCAGCCAGCCAAGGGGTGCCTGTAGAAGGGCAGAGTTGAATAGGCACTTGAAGGCTCTTTCCCAGGTCTGGCACAGCACAGAGCAGCTGATGTCTTGGAAGCCCAGACACTATCAGCCTCATCTGTTGAGGGACCTGGCAGACTCCTGCTGCACAGCAAAGGGGATGCTGTCCTTACAGCCAGGGCTCCAGCTCCCACCACTGCCACCTCCAAACCTAGTCCCCATACTCACAGCACGTAGTCCCGGAAGCTGCGCTCCCACTCAGCCTGGTTAAAGAAGTCGTAGAAGTGGCAGCTGAAAGTGATGAGCACAAAGCCAAAGGCCAGGAAGCCAAAAATGCCTGTAGAGGACAGGGACATAATGGGACGTTGCCGGTCAGACACTGGAGCAGTATGGGGGAGTGTGTCTGCCCTAATGAGCAACAGAGGATGGGGTGAGTTCATACTGGGCTCAGGTCAAGAAGGGTATTCTCCAAAATAAAGCAAGAAGGACCTGTGAGGCAAATGTGGGAAGGCTCCCATGGGAGAAGTGGGGACATGGAGCTGTCTTGACTCAACTTGCTTCTCCCATCTGAGAAGGCCCTCTTCTTTCAAGCTGCCACCAGTACCACCACCTACACACACATACCTTGTCCTTGTCCCATGGCCGCTACCTTGTCCCCCTGCATTACTGCACCCTGGAGGCTCCTGAGCCCCAGGAGGGTACAGTGTTGGGCTGGCCAGAACTACAGCCCCAGGGCCACTCACCCAGGCGCAGCATGGTCTCGTTGATCTTGCTGGCAGCCTTCTCACTCAGCAGCCCCGGGTGGTTGCTCTTGATGGAGAACAGAGTCATGACTCCTGAACAGAACAGGGACCTCAGGGGTTAGCAGATTGAGGCCACTCTCCTGAGAAGGACAGTTATATAGGGGAGGGTCCCAGGGCCCCAGAGTCCTGGGTCTGATTACACTTGTGCTGACTTAAAGCTTGGAGGACTGGAGACACTGGAGAACGGGAGAACAGCTAATAGCAATTCTGCCATGGGCTGGAATGAATGACACAGCGGCAGCATCCGGAGAGAAAGAGGGAGCCCCTGTCCTGACCCCACTGCTCCTAAGGAAAGCAGCCAGGTCAAAGTTTTCTGATGGAAAAGGCATAAAACCAACTCAAGAACAGCACGGTTGGGCTGGGGTGTGGCTCAGTGGTACAGCGCTTGCCTTGCATGTGTGAGGCACTGGGTTTAATCCTCAGAACCATAGAAAAATAAAGATATTGTGTCTATCTACAACTAGAAAAGAGCAGCACTGTTGGAGAGAAAATGCTGTGGGACACACATATAATCTTAAAATTTCTAGTAAGTATATTAAAAAAAACAACTAATTTCAATGTGTTTTATAAATGTAATATATCCAAAATGTAATCGCACCAATATATAATCCACATAACAAATCATTAACAGATATTTTCCCCTTTTTTGGTGCCTTTTCTTTGAAAGGCAGTGTGTATTTTACACTTATAACACATCTCAATCTGGACTAGCAGCAATGCAGGTGGCTAATGGCTACTGTACAGGACAGCACAGATATGAGACATAAATCAGAGGCACAGACACTGCCAGAAAGGGAGGAAAGAGGCGGAACAGAAGGCTGACGGTTCAGTGGGAGGAAACTGAAACTGACAAAACCCAACGAAAATAAGCCAGATACGGAAGCTCAGTGTGGGGTGGCAGATTGAGACAGGGAAGTTAGGGACGAGTAAATCTGTGCATGTTGTGAAAACTATGTGTGCGTTGGGGTAGGAAAGAGACGGAAACCAAACTCCAAAAGGCTGACAGTATAAAATTAAAGACAGCACACACAACCAAGGGCCACAGGTGGATCCACGTGGGCAGAGTGGGTTACCCAGGCTGGTCATTACACAACTGTACCCTGCCAAGGGGAGGCAGGGGCTGGACTGCAGTCCCAGTTCCACTCAATAAGTCTGGTCAGGGCTCTAGAGGAAGGGGTACATTTTTCTGGACAATACAAAGGCACTGCCACATAGCAAGAGCTCATGGTACTGTACCTGTCTAAAGGTCACCTTCTTCTACACTGCACCAAGGACTGGGATGAGCTAGCTGCAGTCTCAGTTGTGCAGGTAGCAGAGCTGGTGACCCTTGTTCCTACTTCCACAAAGCAGGCTTTCGGCACACGTGTGGTTCCACTGGCCTTGGCCTAGTCCTCACTCACCTCGGATGAGGAAGTAGCCTCCCACAATGAGCACCAGGCCAATTGGGGCCAGGACGAAGCCAGCCCGGTATCGGTAGTTCTTGTAGCCCACAAAACAGATGCCGCTCACGGAGTCCCCATCCACCTGCAGCAGGAAAGTGTGGGAGGGACCTTCAGTTGCTGGTCCCTCTCGCAAGACTATCCCACTCAGGTCGCCAGCCCCCGCCAGTCACTATACCTGGGCCACAGCGAGGATTGCCACGGTGAGGACAAAGGGGAGTGACCACGTGAGCAGGTGGAAGTAGGAGGTCTTGCCTGAGAGTGGCTGGTAGGTGGTGCCCAGGGCTTTGAAGGAGGTGTGCCAGGCATAGGTGAGGACCACAAACCAGACCACACCAGCCATCAGGGCATAATACACGATGACAAAAATGATGACGCAGGACAGGGTCTCATTGGAGCTGTGCAAATATGTGGGTGTCACTTGGGAAGGTCAGTCTGTACTCCCTCTACCAAATCTCTCCACCCTGTCCCCAAATCCTGGGCTGCTAAGGTCTGGAGGGTCCCTGGGCTTGGGGACAGGACCCAGATCACATGAAGGGGTTCTAGAAGATACTGCTTTAAATCCAGGTTTTGAGGCAGAAGCCAAGGCTCAACAAGGGGAATCCAAACCCAGATGAATCCTTCCCTGAAATCCCGCTTTCAGGTATAACCTATCCCTTCTGTGGGAAGTGCCCACTACAGTTTTCCTTCACCGTCCTCACCTCTGGGTCCTCAAGACACTTACGTGGGCTCCCCTAGCCTCATGGTGCCATCTGCTCTGCATACAATCTCCCGGCGGGCACCGTCCATGAACTGGGCCAGCCAGCCAATGCTGCCCACAAAAAAGCACGCGTTGACGTAGAAGAGAATCACTGCAGGGTAGCGATTGGAGTTCCGCCAGTCAGCCACAAAGGTGGCCTGGAAGAGAGTGGCCGTTCTGCCAGGTGAGGGTTGTTCTGTTGCCACAGACACCCTTATCTAAACCCCAGGCTCTTCCATCATGACCCTTCCCTGGGGTGCTCCCTCCCACCCCCTGAGCCCAGCCCCATGCTCCTTTCCTGTTTCCAGGAGGAGGGAACACCTGTACTCAAAGCATGACCTGTCCTCCCTTGTGACTGACCAGGGTGAAGAGCGTGCAGAGGCCGGTGACAGCACCGAAGGCTGCAATGTAGCTGTGCATGTCCTGATGCTCGGCCTCGGTGAACAGTGGATTCTGACACTGGATCCCGCAGCCTTCCACATCCTCGTACCAGCTCTTGGGGTTGTCTGTCCGCACCAAAGGCGCTTCACACTGACCCGAACTGTTGAACTTGATGTTCTGCACCTCATTCTGGCACCAGGGAAGGGAAGAAGGCAGGGGCAAAGGGAGATCAGATCAGGGATGAGCCTCTTCTTCAGGAAAAGGTATCAGGGGCAGAGTGTGGTGTCGGAGGCCCATTTCCAGGACTCAAACAGCCTCTCAGTGGCTGTGCAGGCTGGGGTAATTAACTGACCACCTGTTGACCACTCGATGCCTCAGCTTTCCCATCTATAAGATGGTAGTACCTACCACACTGTAGAGTTTAAGGGTTAAATTAATAGATGTAAAGTGCTTATCATGGTATTTGGCATGTACTAAATAATAACTAGCATTATTACTATCATTATCAGTTTAGACCTCTAGATCTTACCCCCTTGCCTTGGTGTCTCCAGCTGTATGATCAACTCTCTAAAGACAGTCTCCTCTCATCCATGACTCCTGTAAATTCCCTACACCTCACAAAGTGGGTGCTCAAAAAAAAATTTTTTTTGCTAAATTTTTTATCTTGGATCAGTGGAGAAACCCTGATACATTGGTCTAGCTGGTGAGTTGCAGTTTGGGTTTGTGACTCATGGCTCCCATGGCTGTAGACTTGAGGTCCCCAGGAAAGAAGGCTGTGGCTCCTCTGCATCCTGCCAGACCCTTTCCTATGTTAGGCCAGACATCGCAGATCCTGCCCCATAGACAACTCACCGGGCAGCCTTCAGGGAAGTGGTCAGGGGTGCAGCGCAGGAAGTCAGGCCAGCCCCGCTCCCGCTCCACAATGGCACACGGGCCTCGGGTGGCCTGGCAGAGGGTGCGGCTGGGCAGCTCCACTCGTTCATTCTCACACTTGGGCATGTACACAGCACACAGCAGGGGCTGGATCACTGCCCAGCATCGGGGGGCATTCCGGAGGCCTAGGCAGGGGTGACAGTGTGGGCTTATTACAGTGAAACCCGTCTTTACTCTGATCCACTAACACAGCTGCACCGTTTGGTCCCCAGGCCTTTGTCACACTGCAGGCCATTACTGCTCAGACCTGTCAGACGTGGCATTTCTCAACAGGACATCTGGGCAGGACAATTCTTTGTGCTTCAGGACTGTATTGTGCATTGAAAGGCATTTAGCATTAACCTTGCCTACTAAATGCCAGCAGAACTCTTAAGTAACTGTGACAAACAAAAGATGCCCCCACCCACTCACTCCAGGGGTAGCAACTAGTAGAGGGCTTGAAGAAGAGCTTCTGGGATGCTGGGAATATTCTAGTTCTTGATCTCATTCTGGTTACATGAGTATGTTCATCTTGTGAAAATCATGATCTATGCTCTAGTCTGTATGTACACTGTAATCCCATTAAAATTTTAAAACCAGCTGCCATTTCCAAATTCCCTGTTAGGGAATGGCAGTGCCTCTGGTTGAGTACCCTGGAGGGATCACCTTTTCAGAGTGTTTTGAACCCTTCCACAGAATTCTTCCAGAACAGGAGGCTATGAGACCCTACCCCCCACTCCTCCCAGAGCCCATTCACCAGAACCCAGAATGGTCTCCCCTTACCCAGCCCCCAGAACGCTTGTTCTTACCAAGCTGAGGTGAGAGAGAGAAGAGGTAGGAGCTTAAGGAGAGGTAGTCAGAGGAGCCAGGAACTCCAGAGCCAGAAGAGGAAACAGGAGATCAGATGGAGAGAAACACAGGAGGCTCAGTCCAGTGCAAAGGGAGGAAAGACAGACAGAATCAGGCAGAGGTCTCCTGGCAGCCCCACCCGGCCCAGGGCTCTCCCCTGCTCTCTCCAGGAGCTGGCCTCATTCAGCTTTCTGTCCCCTTAGCCTCTCCTCAATCACCCCTGCTCCAGGAGCTCAACAAATCAAGTAAGAAGTTGTACTGGGAGAATCTTCTGAGGACATGACAGCCAGCATGGACAACTGTCACACTGTCAGGCTGGGCATGGTGGGGGCGGGTAACCACCCTACTGGAGAGAGGTGACACAGTGGAAAGGTCAGGATCATGGGCACTGCAAATTAGCCTGGCTCCAAAATCTTGGTTCCATCATTTCCTGGTTATGTAAAGCTGGGCAAAGTATTTAATCTCTATCTCTAGCCTCAGGTGCCTCATCTATAAAATGGGAATGAAAGATTTAACCTCCCAGAACTACTATGAAGAGTGAGAGGCAGCAGGTTAAATGTGCTTGACTCAGTGCCTGTCAGGCAGTAAGCACAAAGGAAGGGTTGTTTTTACTAGTCTGAGGCCTCTGACTGCTCACAGGTCACAGTCTAGACTCCAGGGAACCAAGCAAGAACCAAGTTCTTGCCAGTTATGAAGCAATATTCTCAGGCAATGGTTTCCAATTGATTCAAATCAGAATCTCCTGCAGGACCCTCATCACCTAGATGGAGGACCCAGTCCCAGAAATTCTGAATGGGTAGGCTTGGGTTGAAAACACAGCAATGGGTATCAGGGGCAAGGTTGTGGGAGAAAGCAGCAGGACAGAACACAGATGTTCAAGATATGAGGAGGCTACATGCTCACCAACCCACCAGGAGGTGAAAATATGGAAAATGGAAAATGCATTTTTCTTTTCTTTATTTCCCATTTTTTTGGTGCTTGGGTACTACCACTACATTCCCAACTCCTTTTACTTTTTATTCTGAAACAGAGTCTCACTCACTAAATTACCCAGTCTGACCTCAAACTTGTGATCCTCCTGCCTCAGCCTCCAAAGTAGCAGGGATCATAAGTGTGGGCCACCGCTCTCAGCTGGAAACTGCACCTAAACTTCTGAGCAACCCAGTACAGCCAGTACAGATGCACTGTGGAGCATCAGTGGTTTCCCTTATGATCACACAGCCAACCCGAGGCGGCATTCTACCCAGCATCTGGACAGAGGATGAGGCTGCATATTTCGAGTTGAGGAGGAAATCCAATTCAAAATTCCAAGTACAGTTTCTACTGAATGTGCATTGCTTTGCACCATCCTGAAGATGAAAATTTGTTAGCTGAACCACTGTAAATCAGGGCCATCTGTATGTAAAAGTGATGGGCCTGTTCTCTGTCTTAAATATGGTGGCCAAGATACTATGCATTTGTTTAAACTAATAGAACGGTACCAAAAAAAGAGCAAATTTTACTGGATGTTTATTAAACAATACATTTAAGTTGGTTGAGGTGGCACATTCCTATAAACTCAGCTGGTCCAGAGGCTGAGGAAGGAGGATCAAAAGTTCAAGGCCATTGTATGAATTCATTCTGTGTCAGGTTTGGATACCATACATATGCATTACAGGACTCCCGGCTCCATGTTATGGCTGCCTATTTAATAAGTGTTATAAAGATCAACTTCATAAATAAAAAAAAATTCAAGCCCAGCCTTGACAACTTAGTGAGACCCTGTCTCAAAATAAAATTATAAATTTTAAAAAGGGTTGAAGATTTAGCTGCCTAGTAAGTACAAAGCCCTGAGTTCAATACCCTGTACTACAAAAACAAAAACAAAACAAATAATACATTTAAGATGGTAGACCCAGGTGTGGTAACACACACCTGTAGTCCTAGTGACTCAGGAGACTAAGGTAGGAGGATCGCAAGTTCAAAACTGGCCTTAGCAACTTAGGGAGACCCTGTCTCAAAATAAAAAAATAAGAAGAGCTGAGAATGTAGCTCAATGGTAAAGCACCCTTGGGTTCAATCCCCAGTACTTAGGGAAAAAAAAAAAAAAAAGCAAGGAAAAAGCTCTCGAGTAAAGTGTATTCTAGAAGAGCATCAGGCAGTTAATTAATAAAAATGCTGTGTTATTTATCTGGGTTTTATGACACCATTTTTCTTTTTTTCCCTCTTCACCTTAAATATTGTCTTGTCTCTTACTTTAAAAATAAACTCTCCAGGAAAAAGATAGATTATTAACCTTAAAGGACAATTTAGGAGCCATTTCGGGGAAAATAAAGTGGATTCATTTTCCCATTTCTTGCATGAAAGAAAATTCCAGATAGATAAAAAATAACTACATTTTTATTTTAAATTGAAGTACTAGAAGAAAATATGGGAAATGGTTTTTTTAATCTTAGAGTGAGGAAGCATGACATAAAACCCAGAAGCCGTGAAATAAATTTAAAGAAAAGAAACTTCAGAAAAAAGAGATACACTCAGTAGGATAAAAACCAAATAAATCATAAGAAGAGCCACATGAAAAAATGTATTTCTAGTACATATTATAGGTAAAGGGTTAATCTCTTTATATGCATACAGCTCTTCCAAATCAGCAGGAAATGCTTAATCCTATAGAATTATGGGCAAAAGACAAATAAAAGAGATCACACAGAGAAAACTCAAATGGACTTTGAAAAAGTCATAAAGACTTTGATTACTTTTTGAACACAGATATTCAACCTCTTAAAATAAAGGCAAAATAAAATGATAATAACATGTAACTTTAACCTTCAGACTGGTAAAGATTAAAACATTTGAAAATACTGTATTGTCAAGAGTATGGGGGAAAACTGTTACTTCTATATATTGTTGATAGGAATAAAAATTGGTAAACCCCTGTGGAGACCATTTGGTGTTATCTATCAAAATTTTATACTAGCAATTCTACTTCACATTTTCCCAAAGACAATATAGAAGATTATTCATTGCAGCATTGTTTATAATGGCAGAGTGGAAGCAGCTTGCCTCCATATCCATAAACAGAACATCAGCTAAATAAAATAACACATCAGGGACTGAGGGAGGTAGCCAGTGATAGAGCAAATGTTTAGGTCATGTGTTGCCCTGGGTTCAATCCCTGGAACCAAAAATAAATAAAATCAATGTAAAAGAATATAATTCATATAATTCAGGGTTGAATTATATGAATTGAAAAGAAATGATGTCCAGTAGTCCAAAATGCTTTTATTTGTATTTTATTTAGAGACAAGATCTCACTGAGTTGCTTAGCATCACCATTGCTGAGGTTGGCTTTGAACCTGTGATCCTCCTGCCTCAGCCTCCCAAGTGCTGGGATTATAGATGTGACCTTTATTTCATTTGTTTATTTATTTATTTATATGCGGTGCTGAGAATCAAAGCTGGTGCCTCACATGTTTTAGGCAAGTGCCCTACCACTTAGCTACAGCTCTACCCCTCCAATATGCTTTTTATTTTTGTTTATTTTGGTGGTGCTAAGAATGAGCACAGGGCCTTGTGCATGCTAGGCCAGCATTCTACCAACTCAGCTGAATCTTGCACCCATAGATCTATATAAAGCAAATAGCATAGATCCTAGAAAATAGCACTCAACAAATGGTTGACTTTTTTTTTTTTTTAGCATTGCCAGGGCTCAGATCCCAGGTCTGGCCTGGAGCATGCTAGGCAAGCACTCTACCACTAAGCTACATCCACGGCCCCAATATGATTGTTAAATGGACACAGTTGAGTGGAGAACAGTCCCCACAGCATGGCACCTGTTGGGAGTAGAGGAGAGATTAAGGCCATCCCTACAACTGGACATATGTCAAAATATCTCTAAGAGGACATATAAAAAAGTAGCGTGGTAGAAAGGAAAATGGGTAACTAGAAGCAGAAATGGGACTTAACTTTTGTTCCTTTTGAATTTTGTACCATGTGCATGTGCTATTTAAAAGCACATGGCTCAGCAGTAGAGGGCTTGCCTTACACTTGCAAGGTCCTGGGTTTGACTCTCAGGACCACATAATTAATAAATAAATAAATAAATAAAGTTATTTTTTAAAAAAAGCACATAGTACAACACTCTTTCAAAAGCAATTAAGCTTAAAAACAAAAATAAAGAAATATAGAAGGCTGGGATGTAACTCAGTAGTAGAGCACTTCCCTAGCATGTTCCAGGCCCTGGATTAGATCTCCAGCACTGCAAAAAATAAAGATAACAAACAAACATGTGTGTGCGTGCGTGAGCGTACACAAACTAGAATGAGAGGAAACTGTCCAGAGAAGAGAAGGTAATGAAACTGGAAAGAGGACAAATGGGGACATCAGCTTTATCTGTCTATAGTGTTTTATTTCTTTTACTTTTATTTTATTCATTTTGGTATTGGAATGCATTACCACTGAGCTACATCCTAGCCCTATTTATTTATTTATTTATTTTTGAAAGAGAGGGAATTTTTAAATATTTATTTATTTATTTTAGTTTTCGGTGGACACAGCATCTTTATTTTATTTTTATGTGGTGCTGAGGATCAAACCCCGCGACCCATGCAGGCCAGGCGAGCAAGCTACCTTTTGAGCCACATTCCCAGCCCAACCTTTTTATATTTTATTTTGAATCAAGGTCCTGCTAAGTTGCCCAGGTTGGACTTGAACTTGCAATCCTCGTGCCTCAGCCTAATGAGCAGCTGGGAAGACAGGAGTGCACCACTGCACCTGATTTCTTTCTTTTATCTAACTAAACAACAACAATGTGAAACAACAACAAAAGAAAAAGAAAAACACAAGTATTACAATATTAGACTTTGTACATTTTCATAGTCATAGCCTTTAAAAATAACATTTACCACAAATGGAGCTAGACTTTTAAAGACTTTTTATGTGATTCTGATTATTAAAGTTGAGAACCCCTGCTTAAGGTTGGGTTAACATTAGAAAATTAAATCAATGCAATTTACTACAGTAACAGATTAAAGGGGAAAATTATATGATCATTCTCATTAACAGAAGGTAGAAAAGATAGTTGATAAAATTCAACATTTATTCATGATAAAATAATTGGCAAATAAGAAGATAAAAAAAAAATCTTTTTTTTTTTTCCAGTACTGGGGATTGAACCAAGGTGCTTACTGAGCCACTGAGCTACACCTCCAGCCTCTCTTTTTTTTAGTTGCTGATGGACCTTTATTTTATTTGCTTATTTATATGTAGTCCTGGGAATCCAACGCAGCGCCTCACATGTAGGAGGCAAACGCTCTACTGCTGAGCTACAACTCTAGCCCCCACCTCCAGCCTCTTTTATTTTTTATTTTGAGACAGAGTCTTGCTAAGTTGCTAAGGGCCTCACTAAGTTGCTGAGGCTGGACTCACACTTATGATCCTCTGGCCTTAGCCTCTCGAGTTGCTGGCATTACAGATGTGGGCCACTGTGCCTGGCTAAAAGAAAGCTTTCTTAATTTGATAAAGTGTAACTGACATCACAATCAAATTTATCTGTCAATCTTTCTCTTTGGAAATCAGAAACGCAAATAATGAAGGATGCTATTACTATTACCATTTCTATGTAACAATATACTAGAAGTCTGGTGTACAGCAATAGAAATAAATAAAAGGTATACATCTTGAAAAAGAAGAAACAAAATTCATCCATAAATGATTTTGACTACATTTGTGAATAAATTTAGCAAGTTTACTGGATTCAAAATCAAGTGTTTTTTTGGGGGGAGGCTGGGAATGTGGCTCAGGCGGTAGCGCACTCGACTGGCATGTGTGTGGCCCGGGTTCGATCCTCAGCACCACATACCAACAAAGATGTTGTGTCCGCCGAGACCTAAAAAATAAATATTAAAAATTCTCTCTCTTAAAAAAAAAAAATCAAGTGTTTTTTTAATTTCAAGTGTCTTTTTTTTTAATTTAATTTTTTTTTAGTTGTTGATGGAATTTATTTTTATTTATTTATATGTGGTGCTGAGGATCAAACCCAGGGCCTCAAACAAGTTAGGCAAATGATTTGCCACTGAGCCACAATCCCAGCCCCAAGTTTTTTGCGTGCTGGGGACTGAACCCAGGGCCTTGTGCGTGTAGGCAAGCTCTCTACCAACTGAGCTGTATCCCCAGCCCCAAGTGTATTTCTTTATTCCAACAATAAACACAAAATGAAACAAATTTTAAAGTCATCATTTAAAATAGCATCAAAAATAGCAAGTGTCTAGGAATAAATCTAATGAATGATATTTAATAACTATAGAAAACTATAAAAATACTGAGAAAGATGAAATATTTAAGTAGAAAAACAAATGTTCAAAGTTTGGAAGACACGAAAATAAACAGATCTATTTTTAAAACTTCAAATCAATCTATATAGTCAATGTAATCCCAATCAAAATCAACAACCTGTACTTTTATAACAACACAAAGGACTAAGAATAGCCCAGACTCTCCACTAGACATGAGTACATTATAAAATAGAAGTTCTTAGCTTGTGATTCATCAAGGATTCTTGGAGAGAATTCAGTAGTCCATGAACTTGCATAGGAAAAAAATACACCTAACTAAAATTCAGCCCTTCCTCTACTATGAATGTAAGCAATATGCCATAATAATGTTCAGCACAACCCACAGCTTTATCAAAATGGAATCGGATATTTTTATCACAGATATCTGTAAATCTTGTCAATTCCATCACTATTTGGTCATTATAGTGGCTATTACCCCTGTAGTAGGTCTTATTTGGTCATTATAGTGGCTATTACCCCTGTAGTAGGTCTTACTTAGCTAATAAAGAAGCACACATGTATTGGAGCACAAATTTGTTTCTTTATATTTGATTCATTTTTATTTTTGGTGCTGGGAATTGAACCTAGGGCCTCACACATGGGGCACATGCTCTACCACTAAGCTACACCTCCAGTCCTGTGTTTCATAGTCACCACACTGTGCAATAGCACCCAGAGCTTCTTGATCCTGTCTTAATTGTAACTTACTATCTATTCATCAACCTTTCCTTCTCTGCACCTCCCCGCCCTCCCTACTGTCCCCAGCCTCTTGTAACCGCCATTCTACTCTTTTAACTTCTAGGAGATCAACTTTTGTTGTTGTTGCTGTTATTGTTTTTTTTTTTTTTTTGTAGTTGGATGGACAGCATGCCTTTATTTTATTTTTATGTGGTACTGAGGATCGAATCCAATGTCTCACATTTGCAAGGCAAGCACTCTGCCACTGAACTGCAGCCTCAGTCCCTAGAAGATCAACTTTTTTAGGCTCCACGAATGAGTGAGTCACGCAATACTTGTCTTTACATGCCTGACTTTACTTAACATGTGATCTCCAGTTCCCTCCACATTGTCACAAGTGACAGGGTCTTATTATTTTTCATAGCTGAACAGTATCCACTGTGCATATGTACCACATTTTCTTGATCCATCCATCTCTTAATGGACACTTACATTGTTTCCATTTCTTCACTAATGTGAACAGTACTGCAATAAAACATGGAGGTGCAGAAGTTTCTTTAACATACTGACTTCATTTCCTTTAGATATATACCCAGATACGGGATTGACAGGTCATGTGGTCATTCTATTTTTAATTTTTTGAGGAACTTCCATTCTTTTCCATAATAGCTATGTTAACTACATTCGCATCAACAGCGTGCAAGTGTTCCCTTTTCTCCACATCCTCTTCAGCACTTGTTACCTTTAGTGTTTTTTATATTAGCCATTCTGGAACTGAGGTAAGGTGATATCTCATTGTGGTTTTGACATATTTCCCTGACAGTTACTGACGTTGAACATTTTATGTACCTATTGGCTATTGGGGTGACTTCTTCTTTTTTTTAATATTTATTTTTTAGTTTTAGGAGGACACAGTATCTTTATTTTATTTTATGTGGTGCTGAGAATCGAACCCAGTGCATCACGCATGCTAGGTGACTTCTTAAAAAAAAAAAAAAAAAAAAGTCCGTTGCCTAATTTTTAATTGGGAGTTTTTTTTTTTGTTGTTGTTGTTGTTTTTTTTTTTTTTTTTTTTTGCTACTGAGCTTGAGCTTTTGAAGTTCCTTATATATTCTGGATATATGATTCTAAATACTTTTTTTTAATCCAATGTGTTTTACTTTATGAATTTAAAAGTACTATGTTGAGGAGTGTTTAGGTTTTACAAGACTGCCAAAGAAGTCTTTGGCTCAAAGAAGGTGAAGAACCATGTTAGAAAGATACGGTAATTAAGATGCTATGATACTGGCAAGTGACAGACATATAGACATACAGAACACAATAAAGAGCCTGGGGGTGGTGGGGGACTGTGTATGTGAGAGAGAAAGAAAGAGGCGGGGGGAGAGAGAGATTGATTTGTGGCAGAGTGTGGGAAAAAGAGATTCTTTTTTATTTTATTTTTCCTTTTTTTTTTTTTTTTTGCAGTACGGGGGATTGAATCAAGGGTCTTGCACACACCCTAGGCAAGTGGCTCTACCTCTGTGCTACAATCCCCAGTTCTTTTTCCATTTAAAAATTTTCAGACAGATATATCAAATATCTAGGATGGTCTCAAATTTGTAGTCCTCCTGCCTCAGCCTCCCAAGAAGCTGAGATTACAGATGTGCATCAGGGCATCTAGCTAAAGGTATTCTTTTTAATAAATGCTGTTGAAATAGGGCTGGGGTTGTGACTCAGAGGTAGAACACTTGCCTAGCATGTGCAAGGCCCTGGGTTTGACCCTTAGCACCACATTAAAAAAATAAATAAATAAATAAATAAAAGGTATTGTGTCCAACTACAACTGAAAAATAAATTTTAAAAAATAAATGCTGTTGAAACAATATATATAGAACTATGCTTCTATAAAAATCAAGTCCAGGTGAGTTATATGCCTGAAATGATAGGAAAATCTATGAAGTTTCTAGAAGATAACATCAGAGAATAAATTCACGACTTTGGGGCAGGAAAAGATTTTTCTGAAAAAGCACTAATTATAAAAGTTTGAAGAATGATTAAAGTTCAGAACTTCTATTCAACAAAAGATGCAAAGAAAACAAGGCAAACCACAGAAGAGATTTTTAACACATACAACCAATAAAGAACTTATATCTAGTATATATAAAGTACTCCCACAGATCTTGCAAAAATGACAGTCCTGTAGAAAAGTAGGCCAAAGATTTAAACAAATTCTTCACAAAAGAAGAAATCCAAAAGCTGGGCACAGTGTGTAAACCTGTAATCCCAGCTACTAAAGAGGCTGAGGCAGGAGGATAGCAAGCATGAAGCCAGCTCAGCAACTTAGTGAAAACTTGTCTCAAAATAAAAAGGATGTAGCTCAGTGGTAAAGCATCACTGGATTCAATCTCCAGTGCCACAAAATAAATAAATAAAAGAAGAAGAAATATAAATAGTGGGTAAACATTTGCAAAGATGCTTAACCTTACTAGTAATCATAGAAATGCTAATTAAAACCACAGGGTTCCCCCAATGTATTTCAGAGGCAATCTACTTGCCTAGCATGTGCAAGGCCCTGGGTTTGATCCCCGCACCACCAAACACACACAAAAAAAATTAAATTAAATTAAAATCATAAATATATATCACATTATATGCATTAGACTGGAAAAAATTTAAAAGGTTGATAATACCAAGTGTTGGTTAATGATGACATTCTACAAGGCTAGCGGCAGTATGAATTGGTACAATGACTTTATAAAAGAGTTTGGTACAAGATGAAGGTATGCACGCTTTATCATCCCGCAATTCTATTCCTTAAGAATGTATTTGGGGGCTGGGGATGTGGCTCAAGCGGTAGCGCGCTCGCCTGGCATGCTTGCCTGGCATGCTTGCGGCCTGGGTTCGATCCTCCAGCACCACATACAAACAAAGATGTTGTGTCCGCCAATAACTAATAAATAAATAAATATTAAAAAAAAAAAAAAAAAAGAATGTATTTGGAAGGCTGGGGTTGTAGCTTAGTAGTACAGCAGTTGCCTAGCATGTGTGAGGTACTGGTTTCAATTCTCAGCACCGCATATAAATAAATGAAATAAAGGTCCATTAACTAAAAAAAATATATATATATACTTGGGATAAAACTGTGCCAAGGTGCATCAGGATATACATAAGAATACCCATAACAATGTTATTCACAATGAGCAAAAATTGGCAATAACTTAAATATTTAACAACAACAAAAAATAAACAAATTGTAATGATTCATTCAATGGAATACTATTTAGTAATGAAAAGGATCTGCAATAACATGGATGATCTTATCAAATAAAGCAGTATAAAGGAAGTGAGTTGAAAAGAATACATACTGCATGATTCCACTTATGTGAGATTCAAAAACCATGCAAAACTGAAATATACTGTTTAAGGATTTCAAAACTAGGTGGTAAAATATACAGGAAAAGAAAGAATTATCAAAACATCAAGATATTGGCTGTCTCTAGAGAAGGGGGAAAGGGATGTGACTAGACCAAGTTCTAGACCCAGGTGTCAATTTATAACTGTTATTCAGTACCTTTGTTTTATGCTCCTTTCTTTAGAATTGTGGGATATCCCACAATTCATAAGTTAAATGTGATGCCAAAATGAAAACTTGGTCCTTGGGTGTTTTTCTGTATTTCTATACTTTCTCAAATAACACACACACACATACACATATATTTGGGAAAGTATATGTAATATGTATTTATTTATAAAAACATTTATTAACTGCAAGTCATGTATATATATTTGTGTGTATATATATATATATATATATTTTTTTTAAAGAGAGAGAGAGAGAGAGAGAATTTTTTAATATTTATTTTTTACTTTTCGGCGGACACAACATCTTTGTTTGTATGTGGTGCTGAGGATCGAACCCGGGCCGCACGCATGCCAGGAGAGCGCGCTACCACTAGAGCCACATCCCTAGCCCTGTATGTATTTTTAAAAAATATTTATTTTTCATTTGTAGTTGGACACAATACCTTTATTTTATTTATTTATTTTTATGTGATGCTGAGGATCGAATCCAGGGCCTCACATGTGCTAGGCTAGTGCTCTACAGCTGAGCCACAACCCCAGTCCTTGTTTTGTTTTTAAACTGATTCTGATCATCAACCAGGTTTGGAAATGGCTCTAAGGAAATCCTTCCTGATCTGCCCCTGAAAATTGCCATCATCATCAACAACGTCCCTTCTCTCACCTCTCAACTTGAGGTCTGGGAGACAAATAAGAAATTTCTCCCAGCTTTTCTATTTCTTTCCTGCAGGCTGTGTCTCAGATGGGCGACAGGGCCACAACCCATGTACACCACAGAGGCAGTCAAGGGAGCTACGTGCAAGCTCTCAGTGACCTACTCCCTTGCCAGCTTCAGGGCCTCTTTCTTGCCCCATTTACTAAACCAGATTTGGCCTAAGGTGGATCATGGCCTGGACATTATGTTTGTCTGGTCAGCCTGGAATGCCTGGGAGGAGGCATTTCCAGCTGTAACGGGGAGAGATGCTAAGTGACAGAAGAAGCTCAATTCCAGAGAGATCAACAACAGGAGAGACCTGTACTATGCAGACCTAGAAATTAGACCAATCTGAGCTATAAACTTCTCATTCATGGTATTCTTCCAAAGCCTCAGCAATCTGGTCAAGGAAGCACATAGTATCTCATTCTCTACAGCAACTTCTCTCTCCACACCTGCTGGGAATCTCCACAAATGCAGCCAAGGAGCATCCACAATTCCCACAGCCTAAACCAAATGCATATTTTCTTCCTAAACCTACCCCTCCACTACTGTTCTCTACCTTAGTGAAAAGGGTAACTCTGTTCTTTTCTAGTGCCCCCCCTTATTATGAATCAGCATCCACATATTAGAGAAACTGATCTGCTCTTAATTGTCCTAAGGAAAAATGTAATTTTATTTACATAAAACAGAAAATAGCAGCATTTACTTGTCCAAATTTCCAAATAACCTTTTCTGTTAGCACTTGCCTTGAATGAAGCATGATCTCCTTGACCTAGAAAAAAGGTACTTGAGATTAAAATCTGCTGTTATTGATGTAAACACAAGCCAGTAGTTGTGAATAGCCTATCCTCCTCTTGATGGCAGAGGGATGGTGTCTGCATTCTTCATCTGCTTATGCCTCAGAACCTGTCTGAGGAGGTGACATGCGACAAGCCTCAATATGCAACTGAATAAATGAGTGGTTGTTGTACACTCAGTATTCTGGGGGGGGGGGGAGGGGAATGACGACCAAGTCTCTATCCTCAACAATTTACACATGAAAACAACTAAATCATCTTCATTCTTCACCCACAAAAACACTTGTAAGATTCAGGTAACACTGACCATATTTAACACCAGATCAAGACCACTAACTCAGGACAGGACAAATCACTAGCCAAGAGCCCAGCTAAGAACCTGGCTATGATTATCACATATGCCTCAGGTTTACCCTCCCCACACGCTGACCCAGCTTACAACAACATTTGCTTGTGGCCCTACTTCACAGAACACCAAGCAGCAAGAATAAAGCAGAAAGAGTGCAACCAAATACACAAGGAACAGGACTGAGCTGAAGGATGGGGGAAGGCAGAGAGAAGAGTAGCCTTGGGCTCAGTGCTTAAGCCACTGCAGGACCCTGCCCAGTCAGCTAGTAAGGTTTGAACTCATGCACTCTTCTATCAAAACCACTTCTGCTAGTCCAGCAGCTGCTTTAAGGAGTATGGGCCCCTTCTCCTTGATCTGATGGTAGGCAGCTTCATAAGTGCATTTAACTTTGGAGATTTCAACCATAGACCTCTGCAAAATAAATAAAGAAGAGAAGAGAATATCTTTCCTGTCAGTAAATCAGAACAGGGTGGGATTCTAGTGCCAAGAGATTTGGATTTTCCATACAGCTGGAACTTAAGTCTTATTTCAGGTAGTGCTCAATAAATCTTGCTTGATTTTTCCCCCTCCTGTTCCTTTTATTATTCTTTCAATCTTTTGCATGTATATAACTTTAGAGACACAGTTATATTTCCTATGTATACCTGTTCTTATATAGTGTACATTACTATATCTCACATGATTTGTGCCAACATTTAAAGAGTGTATATGCAAAATTACATGGATCTTGCACTATAGTATTTTTTGGAGTTTTCAAAGCTACTGTGGTTATACATGGCTTCTGCCTTATGTACTGATTTTAGAACCTGACCTCTACACAAGACATAGCTCCACCTTGTGTATTATCCTCCAAGTTCTTCCAGCATCTGCACCAAGCCAGGAACTTTGTGGCCTTGTCCAACATTGAGCAAAAGCTGAGAACTCTAGTGGCCAAAATAACAACGGCCAGCTGCCTACATATACTACTTCCACTAGGATCCTCCCTAGCCCTGGGGGTCAAGTTAAGACATGGGGCACCCAGGCATCAAAAGAAGAAGGCTCTAAGGTCTGCTCCTGACTCCTAATTTTTTTTCTTTCAGTCTTAGTTTTTAAATCAAAGTGGCTAGAAACAGTCATGACAAGGCCAGTTCTTTCCCCAGTGCCCTGTGGACCTCCAGTCCAGAAGAGTGACAAGTGAGGAGATAATCCACTCTACACTCCTAAGGAAGGATCTCTTTGGGTTCCTTCTGCAGTTTTCAGGCTCTGCCAAGATCCCACCCCAAGGAGAAGGCTTTGGGACTTCAAGTGTCAAAGTATCCCAGTCTTAAGTCTAGATGAGCCTAAGGATCTAAATTTCTAAAGAACACACAAAAGACAGTTGGAATTGTCTCTTCATTCTTGGTCCCTAGCGTGGATCAGCGGTCCCATTTTTCAGATAAGGAAACTGAAATATCTTGTGAAAGTACATCAAAATCAGAGTTATCTAGACTTCCTATCTCTTGAATCAAAATTTCCAAATAGTTCTGACTACCTCTCCATTATTTATCACCAGAGTGTTTCTTTTCCTTCACTCATTTCACAAATTTACACCCACCTTTCCCCTCTAAAAGCTAAATCCCTTCAACCTCCAACTTTCCTTTTTTCTCTCCAATTCTGATTTCTCGGAGGTCTAAACACCTAGAATCTCCAAGGACCCTGCTTCCAGAGTAGGTGGAGCATCTCCTCTCCCTAAAAACCGTTCTTTTCTCTGGCTCAGAGCCCCCTCCTCACAGGCCTCTCATCCCCCACCCCCATTCTTTGCTCGCCCACCCTGCCTTTTGTGATCAGTTTCCACGTTTTCCTGGCCCTCCCTTCCCCATCATGCAGGGTCCCCTCCTGCACGTAACCTGCCAGTTCGGTCCTCCAACTTTCCCGGGTGCAGTCCCCGACCTTTCAGCAGCTCAGGCGGTAGCCTAGTCCTTTCGGCAGTGCCCCCACCCCACCACTACAGCCCCACGACCTAGCTCGGGTGTGCTTACCCGACCAGAGCACGAGCTTGCCGTGCGCTTCCTCCTGAGAGTCCGAGTCCCCGGCCAGCAGCGTGGTGGTGGCCCCGTAGGGCAGAGCCGAGCCCAGGCACACGTTGTAGCGCAGAGGCTCGCAGTGGGCGGCCCGGCCGCAGTGGCTAAGCAGCGGCGGAGGGCCAGTCACGGCCGCGCTCCTTCTCGCGCTCCCGCCAGAGCTCCCCGGCCCAGGCCCGGTCTCATTCCCGCTCAAGGCCGCCCCCCGGTCCGGGCCCCCCAGCAGCAGCAGCAGCAGCCCCAGGAGAGGCAGCTCCGGCCCCCACGCAGGGCGGGCAGCGGCCATGGCCAGACCCGCCAACTCAGCAGAAGCCCCGGCGCCCCCGCCCGCTCCCCAGAGCCCCCAGGCCACACTCACAACCCTGGGGGCCGCGGAGGCGGCTCAAGCGACCTGTGCGCCCCTTGAGTTCGGGGCCGGCTTCTCCCAGACGCTCAGCGCGCCCCGGCCCCTTGGCGCCCAACTTCGCAAACTTTGGAACCCGGGGCCCATGTTGGGCGGCAGAGGCCCGGGCAGGGATGCGCAACTCCCCACTCCCTCGGCTGGCGATCCAAGCTGTCTTCAGCCTCGGGAGCCCTCGGGGCCCCCCAGCCCCAGCCCCATTCCCTCTCCCACCACGAAAACCAACTCTCGGCCCCACGATGAAGGCCAGGCGCCCGCCAAGGGTGCGGGACTACGTCCCTAACTCTATCCGCGGCTCCGCCCCCGCGCCAGCCCGCGGCCCAGCCGCCACCTCCGCCGGAGCGCGCCGCAGCCCCCAGAGTTCTCCCCGCCGACTACCCGGGTCCTTTGTTGCTCTAGCTGGCCCCGCTCTCTGGAATGCACGGGCCTCGCGGAGCCAAGCCCGGCCCCCCTCTGCTGGAGCTGGGGGAGGGACTGGACGAGGGAGAAAAAGGAGGGGAGGAGAGACCAGAGAGGAGGAGCGCGAGCTTCGGCGTCCCGGGGGCCGCGGCTGGGGAAGCTGGGACCCCCTACCCCGCCGCCCCGAGCCACAGCTGGGCGCAAGTCGTGGCCCAGAGCTGCAGTAAGAGGCCTAACGGACACCTTGATTGGTCTGAGGATCGTTCGACTTGATCATTGGCAGAAGAGGACTTTTCTTCTGGTTTAGGGTGGGATATGCTGAGATGCCTGAAGTCAGCGAGAGCTTCCTTTCCAACCTGCTCAATACCTCAGCCCCGCCAGTCTTTTAGGCTTTTGATTAGAGCTTAGTTTATCCTGTCCCATGGAGAGAAACTTGGGGTTGGACTTCCCGCTTCTCCAAATCCATCTTGGGACCTGTGTGCCAGGTCACCTCAGAGTCACTCACACCAACTGCCCCAGATACCTTTACCTGTGTGGGCAGGTGTCTGGAACCCCAAAGTGCCTTGTGATGTTTAAAGTGTGATTTCCACCCTGACGTTTCCTTGGTTATGTCTAAAGGACCATCCACCTTGGATGGCTCTTGCTGTTCATCTGACAGAGGCAGATTCTGCAGCTACCTTTCCCACTCTGCTCTTTCTGCTTTCCTCGCTCCTTCATACACTTTGTTTTCAACCACCACACCGATTTCACCCTGCGCAGTTTACACCCACAACCAAGGGTCCAGCCTGGAGAACCGGCTTGCCTTGAGCAACTTTTTCCGTGTTACTGATCGGGCAGCTTACTAGGGAGGTTTTTTCTTACCTCTGGAAGCCTAGCTCGTAGCCTAGCCGAAGTGGACTATTTCTGTTACCTTTGATCGTTTAAGACCAAAGTAACTATTACACTTAAGCTAACATCTTTAATTGGTACCCACATCACCGAGGGAGGAGCAATTTAATTCAATTTAGAAAGTCTTTCTGAAATCCTAGTATGTGTGTAGCATGGTTACATCCTTGAAGAACTTGAGAATTTGCATTTTATTATGGAGACAAAGCTTACCCTCAAGAAACATACACAGAATCAAGGACAAAGAGGCAAAACCTTCTCCTCCAGGGCAAAGACCTTCTTTTACTCTCTTTGTATCCACAAAACATCTAGCTCAATTCAGTATACCTATTAATCACTCAATTAGCTGCCAAAATGGGAGTATGTTATAGGAACTTAGAGCAGATAGATGAGTGGGTAGAAATGAAGGAGATATAGGGTTTGAACCCAGGATTGAAGTATAACTAAGAGGAGGAGATCTGGACCTTATGGGTGGGGGGAACTCTGACCACAGATCAGACCATAGCTGGCCTGGCCATCAGAACATAGCTAGCCTGGCCATCAGGACATAGTAGTGGATAAGATAAGTAGGAGAAGTTATCGGTAAGAAGCCTCACATGATACAAAGAGATATTAAAGCCTAATTCTATTGGCAACAAAGAAGCAGTGAAAATTTTTTGATCAAGGGAGTGAAATTAATCATGCATAACTAATAAGGTGATGTGAGGATGGTATGAAGGACAAGATACTGAAGGCAAGAGAAATTTTGAGGGAAATCACTAGTGATTTATGAAAGATATGGAAATAAACTGTGTCATTAGGGCATAATATTCCTACTGGAAAAATAATTTAAAACATTATGACCTACTTCAGTTACTTTTTTCTGTAATAGAAACAAAATGGCTGTCATAATATGTCCACGTCTGCACCAGCTGTCTTGCAACCTGAAATCACACTAATGCTTTACTTTATGAACGTTCTCTGCTTATTTTCTTTCTAGTTGTTACTGTGGCAGCTTTGAGGCCCTGTGCCATTTTCTTATAGAGTATTCAATATTCCATTTATTATGGAGGAAAATACACATGTACTCAGGCAGCCCCTTATCTCTGCCTAAAAACATCAGCAGGTACTTTTTCAAGTAGGAAGCCTCTACCATTCCTTGCCTGGGATTTCTTGGGAAGTATGAGGAAAATTCACATAGTTGTGATATAGCATGCTTCTTTACATTGGAGACAGAAGAGAGGAATTGAGAAGATCCTAAGATGTTTCTTCCAGCCAAAGTGGTCTTCCCTTCAGGGGGAGGGAAAAGATATTCTAATCTCTCAGTTATACCTGCACACACACAAACGTGTGTGTGTGTGTGTGTGTGTGTGTGTGTGTGTGTACACGTGCACATGGACATGTGGTCCTATTCACTGAGCTTTAGTGTTCCTCTTTGGGAATTCTGCTGGTGCAGCAACAGGGAGGCAGGAAGGCAGACTGATAAATGCTTAAAGCACTGTCCACACCTGCTGGGCCACATTCCCATTAGTAGCAGATGCACCTGTGTCAGGAATCCTGTCAAAAAGTAGTTTGGGAGAAGGAGAATGTTCAGTAAGGACTGTAGAAAGGAGAATTTCCAGGTGGCCCCTGAGTGGCATTCAGGATCCTTGACAAAGCTTGCTCACAAGCTCATTCAGATACACCAAGACTGCCAATGTCTGTTAGAGACTTCTCAGTGTGACCTGGCACATTCCTGGTCTACAACCTGGTGGTAGCTTGCAAAGTGTTTCTCTCCTGAGCCAGAGCCACCACCACCCCCGCACAGTGCCTCAAGAGTTTTAACCTTATCTGCATGTCATAACACAGTCCTTTGTCAGTACCATGAGAAGCTGTCCTATGTTGACAAAGCAGTACAGTACTTGATTTGCTACAAGTAGTTTCTTGATTTCTGAGTCATTCTCATCAAATATCTTGGCATTTTGAGGTCACACATTCATTATTGACTCTTTGTTATTTGCCTGTGGGTTCTCCCTTCAAAGAGTATTGACATGAAAATATCTATGGGATATCTATGGGTATCCTTGAGACCTTAGTGTCTTCTTATGTTTCAGTTGTCACACTCACCAGAATCTGGAGCATAATTATTGCAGGGCTCCAGTTATTTCCTTTTCCAGTGTCTCATATTTTGCAACTAAGAACACTAAGTCAAAAGGAAAGGGGAAAATGGGAAAGGGACTAGATTAATAGCCCAGAGGGGTCACATGGTAGATTTGGAGCTACAGCTCTGAGTCAGTGCTTAACAGTCAAGCACCGCTCAGTAACTCATTCTGAGCCTCTTTTTCTTCCTTTCCCCAAAATGGGAAATTACCATCTGTATTCCTAGGCACCTACAAATTAAGACACTTACTTAATTTACAACTGTAAAGAATTAAATACTTCAAAATAAATCTACTATGAAAAGCAGAAGACTTGTACCCTGAAAACTACAAAATATTACTGAAATAAATTAAAGGAAACCTAAATCAATGAAAAGACATAAAAGATAGGAAGACTTAACATTGTTAAGATGCTAGTGCTACACAAATTGAACCACAGATTCCATATCATCCCTATAAAAATTCCAAAAGCTTCTTTTATAGAAATTAAAAAAGTTAATTCTCAAACTAATGCAGAATTATAAGGGGCCACCAATAGCCAAAACAATCTTGAAAAGGAGAATAAAATTGTAGGACTACAATTTCAAAATGTACTATAAAGCTAGAGTAATTAAAATACTATGGTACCAGCTGGGCACAGTGGCACACACCTGTAATTCCTGTGCTTCAGGAGGCTAAAGCAAGAGGATCTCAAGTTCAAGGACAGCCTGGGCAAGTTAGTGAGACACTGTCTCAAAATAAAAAGAGCTGGGGGTATAGCTCAGTGGTAGAGGACTTCTGGCTTCAATCCACAGTACCACCAAGAAGAAAAAAGAAAAACAAACAAAATCACCTGGTACCATCATGAGGAAAATACACAGGACAACAGAACGGAACAGCAAGTCTAGAAATGAACCCCCACATATATGGCCAATAGGTTTTCAATAAAGGTGCCAAATACAACTTAATACAACTTCTTTCAACAAATAATTCTGGGAAAACCGAATGTCCACATGCAAAAGAACAAAGTTGGAACCTTGTTTTACATGATGTTCTGATTTGAATGTGGCTTTTCCCTGCCAACTTATGTTGAGGCTTAATTCCTCAGTGTAACAGTATAGAGATGGTGGGATCCTAAGAGGTATTTGGGGTCATAAGGGGGGAACCCCTGTGAATAGATTAATGTTTTTCTTAAGAGATTGGGTTAGTTTTCTGAGACTGGATTTGGTCTCACAGGACTGGACTGAACAGGTTGCTAAACGTTGGAGTTGTAGCTCAGAGGTAGCGTGCTTGCCTAACATGTGTGAGGCACCACATAAAAATAAATAAACAAAATAAAGGTATTATGTCCATCTACAACTAAAAGAAATTTTTAAAAGTTTTTTCAGTACTAGGGATTAAATGTAGTGCCTCATGCATACTAAAGAAAGCACTGTACATTCCCAACCCTTTAAAAACTTTTTTGTTTTGTTTTGTTTTTAAATTTGGAGACAGAGTCTTGCTAAGTAGCCCAAGCTGGTCTTGAACTTGCAATCCTTCTGCCCCTGCCTCCTGAATAGGTATGCACCACTGTGCCCCACTTCAGCAGGTTGTTATATAGCCAGTTCAGTTTGGTTTCTTCATTGAGCTCAATTGATTCCTCTAATCATGTGACCTCTCCACCTCCATCTAGTACATTCTTCAACCATTTGATGCCAGACACCATGTTATGATGCAGTGTGAAGCACCTGCCCAATTTTGGACAGAACTGTGAGCCAAAATAAGCCTCTCATCTAGGCGTGGTGGTGCACACCTGTAATTCCAGCAGCTTGGGAGGCTGAGGTAGGAGGATGGCAAGTTCAAAGCCAGCCTCACAAAATTGAGGCACTAAGCAACTCAGTGAGACCCTGTTTCTAAATAAAATACAAAATAGGGCCGGGGATGTGGCTCAGTGGCTGAATGCCCTGAGTTCAATCCCTGGTAGCCCCCCAAAAAATAAAAAATAAAATAAAAATATAAGCCTCTTTTCTTTATAACTTACCCAGCCTGGAGTATTTTCATAGCGACTCAAAACAAACGAACACACATGATATACACAAATTAACTCAAAATGGATTAAAGACCTAAATTTAAGAGTTAAAACTATAAAGAAAGCTCTTTTAAAAATTGGGGAAAATCTGCTTGACATTGGATTTGTCAATGATTTCATGGATATGATATCAAAATTATAGGCAGTCAAAAGAAAAATAGATTGAATTTTGTCAAAATAAAGAATATTTAGGGCTGGGGATGTAGCTTAGAAGGAGAGTGTTTGCTCATTGTGCTCATGGTCCTGGATTCAATCCCCAGGACACCTACCCCTGCAAACAAAAAAAGAAAGAAAAATTAATGAAAATTTTATATATGATATTGTATGGACTACAAGAAATACGAAGAAATACAACAAGAAAATATGATGTTTAGTTAGAAATAAGATAGACACAAAAAGCACCTAGAATCAGAAAATCCATATAGATAGAAGCAGAATATAGATTTCAAGAATTGGGAGCAGGGAGACAGAAAAAGGAATTATTGTTTATTGGGTACAGAAGTTTTTTTTTAAATGCCACTGGGTTGTAAACTTACAACCAGTTGAAACAATAAATTCTACATATATTGTCACCACAACTGAAAGGAAAAAAAATAGTAAAGATATTACTACTTGGCTATACAAAGTCTAATGAGCTAATGCTCGTAATATGAAGTAACATGAAAAATCTTGGTCCTTAAGTGCTTGTCACTCATATCCCCTTTCTTTCATGTCTTTCATCCTTCTTCTGGTGCCATCTCAGTGGTTCCTGAAAGTCTAGCTAATCACCAACATTCTAGAAATGTGCCTGGTTGGGGAAAGAGTAATCTTAACCCATCCCAGTCTGTGACAACACACTTTGATATTGGGTTTCAAGACTTTTCTGGGTAGTGACAATTCTTTTTTTATAATGAAGTTCTCAGGTGGGGGATACAGCTCAGTGGTAGAGCACTTGCCTAGCATGCAAGTCCCTGAATTTGATTATTTGAACTGCCCAAAACCAAACCAAAACACACACACACACACACTCCTCCCCTGTGGCCCCCCTTCTCAGCATCCAGATGCACAAGCCAAAAATCTTGGCATCATCCTTGACTTCTCTTTCTCTAACATCCTACACCCAATCATCAGCAAATCCTAATAGACTCACTTTAGGATATGCTTGAATTCTAACTGATCCTCCTCCCCTCCAAAGATGCCACAATCATCTGAGCTATTATCATCTGGCACCTGAGTCACAGATTACTGGGCGTGGTGGTGCATACCTGTAATCCCCAGTGACTTGGGAGACTAAGGCAAAACTGTCTTTAAAAAAAAAAAAAAAAAAAAGAGCTGGGAATGTAGTGGCTCAATCCCCAGGACCAGAAAGAGAAAATATGTCAGGTCATATCATTCTTGTGCTCAAAACTCTCTTGTGGCATCATCTCATCACACTTGGAGTAAAGTTCCACTTTCTCACTGGAACTCCACCAAGGTGCTGCTGACCCCTGCTAACCATCTGGATCTCATTTGCTGCCACTCTTTGAGCTCACACCCTCTCACATGTGCAGTTCTTCTGGTTCTTACAAGTCCCCATCTCAAGACCTTTGCACTCATGCTTACTCTTATCTTCTCACTTCCCTGAGGGCCATTCAAACAGCCTTCCTCTAGAAGGCATTCCTTACAAATACAAATCTAACAAGTCTGGTACGTTGGCCCACAGTGATCCCAGCAATTTGGGAGGCTGAGACAGGAGGATCGAAGGTTCAAAGCCAGCCTGGGTGACTTAGCAAGACCCTGTCTCAAAATAAATTTAAAAAGGGCTAAGGATATAGCTCAGAGATAGAGCACCTGTGAGTTCCATCTATAGTCTCTCTCTCTCTCTCTCTCTCTCTCTCTCTCTCACACACACACACACACACACACACACACACACACACACACGATCTCTATGATGAAAAATGTTAAATATGGATAAAAGAAATACAAAGCAATCTAAATCCTTGGAGAGACATACTGTGTTCATGGATTGGAAGATTCAGTGTAGTAAAAAATGTAAATTTTCCCAAACTTGGTTTCCTAACCTCTCAGAATCTCAGCAAGGATCTGACAGCTACAAGGACTGTTGAACTCTGCATCTCTGGGCCTGGTTATGGAGTGGTGATGGCAGGATTTCCACAGCAGATCTAGTATGAGTCCCGCTTCTCAACCTGCCATCTGGCTTCAGCAGTCTTAGCTCCACTGGCTGGAGAATAAGTAGAATTTGCACCAATTCTCCACTGAACTGAAATGTTAATACCAGTGTTAATGGCTGTTATGGTTTAGATCCAGAATGTCCCCTGAATGTTCAGCAGCAGTGTTTGAAGGTGGGGCTTTGGGGAAATGATTGGATGATGGGGCCTGAAACCTCATCAATGGATTAAACCATTGATGGATTCATAGATAAATGAAGTATTAGGAAGTTGTGGAAACTGTAGGAGGTGGGAGCTAACTGAAGGGAGTGGGTCCTTGGAGGTGGTATTTTGGGGACTATATTCTGTCCCCAGCTCTTCTCACTCCCTGATTCTAGCTGCCATGAGGTAAATAGCTTTCTTCTACCACCTGCTCCCCACCATGATGTTCTCCCTCACTCCAGCCTAGAAAATATGGAGCCAAGTGACCATAGACTGAAAATTCTGAAACTCTGAGCCAAAATAAATCCTTTCTCCTTTAAGTTGTTTTTCTCAGGTATTTTGTCACAGAAATGAAAATCTGGCAAAACTAATATCCTTTTGTTCTGGTTGTTATTAATTGTTCCTCAAACAAATAACTGTCCCCAACAGAACCAAGATGCTCAGGAGGATGAATTATAGCTCTGGTGAGTATTTATGACAGAGACAATTTTTAGAAAAGCAGAGTCTGTAGCCAGGAAAGGGGTACACATTTGTAATACCAGCTACTGAGATAGGCGGCAGAGGCAAGAGGATTTCAAGTTCAAGGCTTAGGCAATTTAGTGAGACCTGTCTCAAAATAAAATATGAAAAATTGTGCTCTATATGTGGAATAAGAATTGTAATGCATTCTGCTGTCAATATAAATAAAAAATTATTAAAAAGTAAAATAAAATATATAAAGGTTTAGGGATGCAGCTCAGTGATAGAGTGCCCAATACTGAAAAATAAGTAAATAAATAATCCAAAAAAAAAAAAGTCGTACGAGGTGAGAAACTATTTAGATTTGTTACAAAACATCAAGGTATGTATGAGCAGGTATGTATAATATTCTTATAAACAAGTTTTCATAAGTAGCGTTCTTGATTTTAAAAAATTCCAGCAAGTTTTTCTGTAGACATTGAAAGTGCATTCTAAAATGTATATGGAAAAAGAATGGCCTTAGAATAGCTAAGGCAATTTTTAAAAAAGAATAAAGTGGGAAAAATAATTTCTCATTTTCCAATATTAAAGCTGACCATGTAGCTACAGTAATCAAGACAGTGTGGTACTCGGAGACGTCATGAAACAAAATACAGAACCCAGAAATAGCCCCACAAATATGCCCAGTTATTTAATTTTTTTAGTTGTAGATGAACACAATACACTTTATTTATTTTTATTAGTGCTGAGGATCAAACCCAGTGCCTCACATGTGGGAGGCAAGCAGTCTACCACTGACGTATAATCCCAGTATAATTGGAAAAATAAGAGACCAAAAATAGCCAAAACAATCATTAGCAAGACTAGTGAAGCAGGAGGCATCACAATACTAGACCTTAAATTACACTACAGAGCAATAGTAACAAAAACAGCATGGTATTGGCATGAAACAGACATGTAGACAAATGGTTCAGAATAGAAGACACAAAGACAAACCCTCATAAATATAATTATCTCATACTAGACAAAGGCACCAAAAACGTTCATTGGAGAAAAGATAGACTCTTCAACAAATGATGCTGGAAAAACTGTAAATCCATATGTAATAAAATGAAATTAAACCCCTATCTCTCATCCTTCACAAAACTCAGCTGAAAGTGGATCAAAGAGTTAGGTTCTAGAACAGAGCTCCTGCACCTAATAGAAGAAAAAGTAGGCCCAAATCTTTGCCATGTTGATCTAGGAAAAGACTTCCTTAACAAGATTCCTAAAGTGCAAGAAGTAAAAGCAAGAATCAATAAATGGATGGATTCAAACTAAAAAGCTTCTTCTCAGCAAAGGAAACAATCAATAACACGAAGAAGGGGTCTACAGAATGGGAGAAAATCTTTATCACATGCACCTCAAATAGAGCATTAATCTCCAGCATATAAAAAGAACTCAAAAAACTTAACACCAAAAATCAAATAACCCAATCAATAAATGGGCTAAGGAACTGAACAGACACTTCACAGAAGAAATACAATTGATAAATAAATATATGAAAAAAATGTTCAACATCCATAGTAATTAGAGAAATGCAAATCAAAACTACTCTAAGATTTTAATCTCACTCCAGTCAAAATGGCAATTATTAAGAATGCAGGCAACAATAAATGTTGGTGAGGGATGTGGGGGAAAAATGTTCACTCATACACTGCTAGTGGGACTGCAAATTGATGCAACCATTATGGAAAACAGTATGGCGATTCCTTAGAAAACTTGGAATGGAACCACCATATGACCCAGCTATCCTGCTCCTCAATTTACACCCACAGGACTTAAAATCAGCATACTACAGTGGCACAGCCACATCAATGTTTATAGAAGCTCAATTTACAATAGCCAAACTATGAAACCAACCTAGATGCCCTTCAATAGATGAGTGAATAAAGAAAATGTGCCATATATATATATATATATATATATATATATATATGCAATGAAATATTACTCTGCCCTAAAGAAGAATAAAATTATGGCATTTGCAGGTAAATGGATGGAGCTGGAGAATAACATGCTAAGTGAAATAAGCCAATCCCAAAAAACCATAGGCTGAATGTTTTCTCTGATACTCAGATGCTAATTCAAAATAAGTGGGGGTAGCAGGGCTCTGGAAAATTAGAAGTACTTTGGACTAGGCAGAAGAGAGTAAAGGGAGGGAAGGGGGAATGAAGGTAGGAAGGATAGTAGAATTAATTGGACATTATTACCCTATGTACATATATGATTACACAACCAGTATGATTCTACTTCATGTACAACCAGAAGAATGAGAAGTGATACTCCATTTATGTATAATGTGTCAAAATGCATTCTTCTGTCAAGTATAACTAATTAGAACAAATAAAAAATCTAAAAAAAGGCTGGGATTGTGGCTCAGCGGTAGAGCATTTGCCTAGCATGTGAGAGGCCCTGGGTTCGATCCTCAGCATTATATAAAAATAAATAAATGAAATAAAGATATTGTGTCCAACTACAAATGAAAAATAAATATTTTTTTAAAAATCCAAAAAAGAGGGAGGGCAATTTTTTTCAATAAATAGTGATGGGGAAAAAGAAAAAGAAACTCAACCTGAACCTCATACCTTAAATAAAAACTAACTCAAAACAAATCATGGATGTAAATGCAAATTTAAAACTATAAAAATCTTAGAAAACAACATAGGAAGAAATCATCAAAACTTATACTAGTCAGAGATTCTTAGACATGACACCAAAAGCACCAAATAGAAGAGAGAATATTGATGTATTGATGTGTTGGACAACATCAGAATTAAAAAAACTTTTGCTCTGAAAAATAATGAAAGGAGAGCTGGTTTTGTAGACCAGTGGTAGAGCAGTTGCTAGCATGTGTGAGGACTTGGGTCTAATCTCCATACCCCCCCACCCCTACACAAATTAATTTTAAAAAAGATAAATAGTATATTGGGAGAAGATATTTGCAAATTGTATGTTCAAAAAAGGCTTTGTATTTGGTGTGTGTGTGTGTGTGTGTGTGTGTGTGTGTGTCTGTATCTCGCAAGACAGCATTAAAAAAACCAAACAATGCAATTAGAAAATGGGCAAAAGACAAGCACAGACATCTCATCAAAGAGAATAGTGTGTGCCTATAGTCCCAGCTACTTGGGAGGCTCAGGTGGGAGAATCACTTGAGCCTATGAGTTTGAGACCAGCCTGGGCAATAAAGTGAGGTCCCATCTTTAAAAGGGAAAGAAAGAAAGTCAGGAAGGAAGAAGAAAAAAAGGAAAAGGAGAATATATAAATGTCAAATAAACACATAAGAAGATATCCTATGCAGTTAACCATTAAAGAAATGCAAATAAAGCCACAATGAGATAACACCATATACTTATTAAAATGGCTAAAATTGGGTTGAGGGTATAGCTCAGTGGTAAAGTGCGTGCTTAGCATGCATATGCCCTGGCTTGGATCTCCAGCAAAACACACACACACGCACACACACACACACACATACACGTTAGTGATGAATCCCAAATGCTGGCAAGGCTGCAGAGAAACTGGATCACTCAAGCCTTGCTGCGGAACATAAAATGATGCAGCCACTCTGGAAAAGAGTTTGTCAGTTTCTGGAAAAAAAAATCACAAAAAAACAAACATACATACGCTTACCATATGACCCAGCAATCACACTCCTGGGCATTTATCCAAGAGAAATGAAGATTTATTTTCACGCAGGAACTTGTACACAAATGTTCATAGTAGTTTTATTTGTAATAGCTCCAAACTGGAAACTAACCAAATATCCTTTAATGGGTGAGTGGTTAAACAAACTATGGCTCATCCATATCATGGAATACTACTCAGAGATAAAAAGGTACTCACTATTGATACACGTAACAACTTGGATGAATCTCAAAGGAATTATGCTAGACTGAAAAAAAAAAAAAAGCTTGGTAAAAAAGGGATACCTACTTCATGATTCCATCTCTGTAATATTCGTGAAATAACATAATTATAGAGATGAAGAACAGATTAGTGGTTGCCGGAGGTTAGTGATGGCGGCGAGGGGTGGGTGTGGTCATAGAGTGGTAACACCAGTGTATCTTGTGATAATGGCACTGTTGAGTTTTTTGATTATTGTTTTTTGTGGGATTTTTTTTGTAGTGCTGGGGATCGAATCCAGGGCCTCGTGCATGCTAGGCAAGTGCTCTCCCACTGAGCTACATCTCCAACCTGAGTATATATTTTTTAAACAGTTGTATGGAGATATAATTTACTTACACAGTTGAGTACCTTGATTGTAGTGGGTAATTATGCAAGCATTCCCACGTGAAAAAATTACATAAAGCCATGCACTCATATGCAAATAAATGCATGTATAATTGGTAAAATATGAATAAGCTCTGTGTATTTTACCCAGGTGAATTCCTTGATTTTGGTCTTTGTACTATAATTGTATAAGATGCTATCAATAGGAGAGAATAGGGAAAGGTTTGTGGGACCTTTTCTGGGTATTTCTTTGCAGCCCCCCTGTAAGTCTATAGTAATTTCAAAATAAAAAATGGCCAGGCACAGTGGCACACACCTGGAATCCCAGTGGCTCAAGAGGCTGAGGTGGACGGATCACGATTTCAAAGCCAGCCTCTGCAAAAGTGAGGTACTAAGCAACTCAGTAAGACCCTGTCTCTAAATAAAATACAAAATAGGGCTGGGGATGTGGCTCAGTGGTTGAGTGTCCCTGAATTCAATCTCTGGTACTAAGTAATAATAATAATAATAATAATAATAATAATAATTTTCTTTTAAAAAAAAGCATTTTTAGGAAATGCCTCATTCAGAATAACACTCCATACTCTTTTGGCTTTTTGTTCATAGCCTACATCTCTAGCTGACTTTATAGTACACATAATGTATCCGACATAGCATAGTTGTATAAATCTGTCTTCTCTAGGCAGTGTGAACTTGGGAGGGCAGGAACTTGGTATATTCTCTCTCAGTGTAAAAATGTCACCTGACACATTGCATTTGTTGAGAGAATGCAAAGGTTTACTTTGTTTCCTGTAGGTGTCTGTTTCATTTAAACTTTACAGACGCTGATAGAAACAAAAACCTTTATCAAGATATCTACCCCATCCCAGCAACTTGGGAGGCTGAGGCAGGAGGATAGAAAGTTTGAAGCCAGCCTCAGCTATTAGCAAGGCCTCAGCAACTCAGTGATACCCTGTCTCAAAATACAAAACAAAAAGGGCTGAGGATATGGCTCAGTGGTAAAGTGCCCCTAGGTTAAATCCCCAGTATCCCCCCTCCCCCCAAAAAAATCTATCCCAGACTCTCAGTTCAGAAGAGATCTAAATTTCTTTTAAAATTGCCCCCCCCTTTTTTTGGCAATTACATTTCAGTAAATGCAATTCTTTGTTGGGGAATACATGTTTCATCCCATTAGTTCACTCCTCCCTGGCTGCCACTGGGTCTTTCGGGAGTATGTCTTCATTTAGTGTCTTTCCGGGATGGTTAAAACTTCAGCTCTGAGAAGGCAGCTAAATAAAGTTCCTTGAATCTAACAGAGTTGACCCTGTGTTCCTCAAAAAGAACTTCAGCAGGCCAAGGCTTCAGCATGAGTTGTTCCAATGAAGTGACGCAATTTTGAAGGAAAAGAAACAAAGACCATTAAATTTGCAGCCCTCTATCTTACTATGAATGGTCATGATATATTTTATTGTACATTTGTGGCTGACAAAATAATGAGTTTGAAAGATTTCTACATCCTAATCCTCAGAACCTGAGATCATGTTACTTCAAATGATAAAAGGGACTTTGCAGATAGACGTGATTAAATTATGAAACTTGAAACATGGTGCACATACCTGTAATCCCAGCAATTTGGGAAACTGAGGCAGGAGGATAGCAAGTTTCAGGCCAGCCTGAGCAACATAGTGAGACCCTGCCTTAAATAAATAAATAAGTAACTGGGGGTATATCTCACTCCTGGGCTCAATACCCAGTACCAAATAAACCAACCAAACATTGAACCTAGTGGGGCTATAATCCCACTAACTCAGGAGGCTGAGGCAGGAGGATTGAAAATTCAAGGTCAACCTTGGTAACTTAGGGCACCCGTGCCCGTGTCTCAAATTTTTTTTTTTAATATTTATTTTTTAGTTTTCAGCAGACACAACATCTTTCTTTGTATGTGGTGCTGAGGATGGAACGAAGCACCATGCGCATGCCAGGGGAGCGAGTTACCCCTTGAGCCACATCCCCAGGCCCCGGGTCTCAAATTTTTAAAAAAGAGCTGGGGATGTAACTCAGAGATAGAGCATTTCTGCTTTCAATCCCTAGTGCTGCAAAACCACCACCACCACCATTACCTTGAGGTGGGGAAAGTGGCCTAGTTATACAGATGGCCCCAGTGTAACCACATGAGTCCTAAACAGTGGGAAAACCTTTCCTAGCTGCAGAGAACCAGGAAGATGGTATTGTGAGAAGGACTTGGCCCGCCACTGCTGACTTCAAATATGGAGGAAGGGGACCACCAACGAAGGAATGCAGGTAACCTCAAGAAATTTGAAACACAAGGCAACAGATTCTCTCCTGCAACCCCCAGAAAGAAATGCAGCCCTGTCAACACCTCGATTTTTACCCAGTAAGACCCTTATCAGACTTCTGACTTCTAGAACTGTATATTTGGTTGTCTTATGCAACCAAATCTTTTATAGCATCAACAGAAAACAAATGCAGCATATTACTCTGATTCTGGCTTTTCTACTATCTTTGCTTATAAGTAAAAGAAACCAAGTTGAGCCTCTTTAGGCAAACAAAACAGGCTTACTGTGTGAGCACACGGGGTATCTTAGGGAGGCCATGGCAGGAAAGCACTGGAACAGCAGAAAAGGTTCAGGACCACATAGGAAAACTGCTTCCTGGAGGATTCTTCCTCTGTCTCTTTGAATCCCACCTCCCTACCTCACCTCCACTGTTTCATTCTTCTCTTTCTGTAAATTGGTCTTTTTTGCTATTCATGAAGTCAAAGAGGGCTGAACTTCAGTTTCCTATGGTGAATAAAATCTTATTTTCAATTCCAAAGTCCCAGGGAAGGAACTTGGGCACAATAGGCTACATGCCTGTTATGGGTTGAATTGTGTTCTCCCTAAAAAGACAAAAAAAAAACAAAAAAAAAAAACCAAAAAACAAAACCCTAACACCCCCCACCAACTCAGAATGTAACCTTATTTGGAGATAGTGTTGCTGCAGATGTAATCAGATATGATGAAGACATACTGGAGTAGGGTGGGCTTTTATCCCAATGACAGGGGCCCATATAAGAAGAGAAAGATCGCATATGAACGTGAAGAGAGTTCACAGTTACACTGCCACCATCCAAGGAATGCCTAAGGCCACCAGAACCTGCATAAGGCAAAGGAGGATGCTTCCTTTGAGGCTTCAGAGGGAGCATGACCTGCCAACACCTTGATTTCAGACTTCTGGTCTCCAAAACTGGGAGGCAATATGTTTCTGTTTTAAGCCACCTGGTTTATGGAACTTTGTTATGGCAGCCTTAGGAAACAAATACAGTGCCCTAGCCTGAACCAATTAGTCTTAGGGGACCAGATTTTATTGAACAAATGTGACTCTTTGCCATTCACCCCTATGGCTTGGAGGTTGGGGGACTTATTTCTAAAGAAGAATCATTGTGAGTTGGGTGGGATAATCCAGAAAGCTGTCCACTCCATCTCCTTAGAGCTATGACAGTGTGATTTTTATTTTCAAAGCTACAATCCATTTGCCTAATAATTTTTATTGGTGATCGCCCTTGGTCACTGTTTCTTTCTATTAATTAGAAAGTAGACACAGATGTTCAATAATATTTCTGGAATTTTTATGCTCATTTATTTATCTGATTGATTTATCAATTTCCTGGCATGGAGTGAGAAGACTCTGGAGGTTTAATTTCTCATCTGGGTTCTAGAACATTGTTAATCCTTACTTTATGCCCTCCATGAAGTGCTTTATCTATGGCAGTTTGGAATATCTAATTACCATGAACTTATTTCCTTTTTGTGTGTGTGGGGGGTGGGTAACCAGGGATAGAACTCAGGGGCAGTCAGCCAATGAGCCACATCCCCATCCTGTTTTGTGTCTTATTTAGAAACAGGGTCTCACTGAGTTGCTTAGGGCCTCACTTTTTCTGAGGCTGGCTTGGAACTCTCCATCCTCTTGCCTCAGCCTCTGGGATTATAGGTGTGTGCCACCAGGATCACCATGAAGGATTGGAGGTATTTATACAATGTTCCTGATCTTTTTAGAGTGAAAGACCAGGAAAATTCTTCTGGTAGAAGAAGCTGTGTTGTCCCCTTTTTGAAACGGGTCCCTGGCCCAGTTAATACATCTGATTTTCAGGATAAGGATGAGTCAGAAAATAATAAGGCTACATATTAAACTTCATAGTGAACATGTGCCTGGCAGATAGCAAGCAGTCAATACGTGTCAGGTAATTATTAGCGACATGGCCAATAAACATCTCCCTCCCTCTTGCCACAATTCAACGTTCCTTATTCCCAAGGTCCTTCGTTTTAAGCCTGAAAATGGGAAGGGGAAAATAATAGGCTAAATAATGGCTACTCTAAAAATGTCCATGTCCTGATCCCCAGAAACTATGTATATCTTACATGGTTAAAAAAAGGATTTTGTAGATGTGGCTAAATTAAGGATCGTAACATGGGAAGATCACCCTGAATAACCCAGGTGGGCCTGTAATAATCATGAGGGTCATATAAGAATGTGGTGGGAGAGTCAGAGGGAAAGGAGATATGACAAAAGAAGCTGGAGTGGTGTGTTCAGAAGATGGAGAAAGGGGTCACACCAACGAAGGCTAATCGTCTCTGGAAGCTGGAAAAATGGATTCTCTCCTGGAACCTCCAAAAGGAGAGCACCCTAATCATACCTTGATTTTTAGCTCAGTGAGACCTGTTTTGGACTGCTGACAGTAAGACAACAAACATATGTAGTTTTAAGTGACTAAATTTGTGTAATTTGAGATATAGCAGCAATAGGAAACAACTACAAAGGGAATCAGAATTTCTACAAAATTTGTTCTCCTGGATTCAGGTGTCCTGTTTAATTGTAGGGTATGAGGTACACTGAATCCACTGGTACCTTTCTTGCCATGCCATCTAGCCAGGTTTTCACCAGTCTTCAGACTTTGCCTTTTACTTCTGCCCACCCAGGTTTATTTCTGTGATTCTCAAGAATCTCCTTCCATTCACCCACCTTTGGGGCCTGATTAGCTGTTCTTACACTGGAGTTAAGTCCACCTGTTTGGGATTGGGATTACTAGAAACAGGTAAAAATTCAGGGTACAACTTCAACTGTACATATAATAATAATGAGAAACCTTTTAAAAAACTGGGACACTTGCTGGGCCTGGTGGCCCACACCTGTAATCCCAGTTACTTGGGAGATTGAGGCAAAAGGCTGGCAAGAGGCCAGCCTGAGCAATTTAGTGAGGCCCCTTCTCAATGGAATGGGGTGTAGCTGGGAGGTAGAACTCCTTGGTTCAATTTCCAGTACCACAAAACAAAACTGGGGCATTTTTCTCCCCTAGCATCAGACCAAAGAGAAAAGCAGAGCAGGTCTGGGAACCAGAGGGACTACAAACTAGAATCTAGCTAGAAACAGCGAACTGCTCTACACGTTCTTGGATATCTGCTCACGGAATTTTAAAGTCTGAGACGTGGGCAGAAACTCCGGGCCCTTAGTCCAGGTCAGAAGACTAGATACGGAGACAGAAGAGACCCCGGTCAAAGTAGAGTTTAAGAAACCCGGATCTGAATCCTGGTTCTAAGGAACCACGGTCTCTGGTCTCTCACTTCCTCCAAGAGACCCCAACAGAGCCTGTTTCGGGGTGAGCTCCTCAAAACGGCTGGACTACCTCAGTCCCTAATTCAGGTCCACGTCACTGAAAGGAGGAAAAGTATAAAATGCATGTCTCTGGCACTAGGCAAGAAAGGCACGTTGCTAAGAAAGCGCTCTTTTTCGCTCTTCTCTCCCAGAATAAAAGGCCGTTACTTTCATATTCGTGATGATTTTATTTTTTCTTTCCGTTCTGTTACTAGCTAGGAGCTAAACATTGGCCCGGCCCCAGGCGGCTGCTGGAAAGGCGCCCTCCAGGAGCAGAAGGCTCGCAGGGCGGGGGCGAGCTCGCGACTCCTCTGCCAGCACCGCAGGAGCCTTTCCAGGCTTTCCCGGTCAGGCCAAGTCCTTAGTCTGGACCCCCAACAGCCGGGGTCGGCGAGGGGACTTCGGGGGACACTGGGGAACACTCTCCGCCTAGCCCGCCCCCACAGCCCCAACCCCCTCCCGCGTGCCCGGCCGCCGCTGGGCGGGGACCACCCACGGAGCCGCGTGCCCCGCCCCCGAGGCGCCGCCCCGCCCCGCACGCCGCTCCCGGCCGGAGAAAGCCCTGCACAGTTCAGTGTTCTCAGTCCTTCCTACGCCAGGGTGGGCTGCGGTTCCCAAGCAACTTCAGATGCAGATGGAGAAGCGGGCCTGCGGGCCTCGACCAGGCAGAAGGATGGGCTTCTTCCTCTCATCTCCCTCCTTGGTCCAGCGGAGAGGTTCTCTACCGCAGCCTAAGTTTTGGGTGGCAACTTAATTCGGAAAAAAAAAGTTAACGTCTGGTGGTAGGATAAAATTACAACATTCCCAAATCAGAACTGAGAATCTTTCCATCTTATTCAGATCTGAGAGGCGTAGGTTGAGGTAGATGGGGTGTGGGGGCTAGGGAGGTACTGTGGCATTTAGGAGAGTCTCCAGTCTCCTCCTGGAGGTAGGGCCTATCGTCTGGACCCTTGTGCTTCTCCCCTTCTGTTTGCCAGAATGGAAAATTCAATGAGGCCAGCTCAGCCCATGTCAACAAACTTTTATTGCCACTTCTGGCTTCCCCAGCCCAGCAAGATTGCTGCTTCTTACACTGTAGAAAAACTAGATTCTGGTGTAGGGGGAATAGGGATAGGAGACATTTCCACACCTCTGCATACTTCCAAGTTAAAGAAAACCCCACTTGCTAGAGAGGGTCAGACAGAAATTCAAGGGCATGTATGGCTCAGCCCCACATCTGCTGACTGCAGAGTATAGGGACCATGGTTCCAAATTTTTCAGATGGGGTGGGATGGGGTGGGGATAAATTTGGCAGCTGTTGTATCCCTTACCCTTGCTGCCATGTTTCCACGGAAATGAGGGAGGGCAGGATGTAGCTCACTCTGACTACCTGGGAGGATGGCAGGGCAGGCATTTGGTAAACATATCCCCTCTCCACTCCTACCAAACACACACAGCTGTCCCCAACCGACCCCCAAGCTTACTCTCCACTGCCTGCTCCACTCTTTTCCCTTCTGGAGCTAGTATCATGCCAACTGGACTCCAGGCAGGGCTGCTGGTGTCTGCTCTCTGCAGCCAGGTCTCTGGCAGCAGCATCTAAGTATGTCCACCAAGCTCAGCAGCAGCCCTAACAAAGCTGTCAGTTGTAGTACCTCAGTGAAAAGGCAGCAGCTAGTACCCCCCACAACTCTCTGTGCAACTTCTGTTTCCCAAAACTTAAACCCAAATGTTTAAGGTTAGAAACAATACAAAATAATGATATGAGGACTAGGAAAGAGGAGAGGAGACACGTCCTTCTGAGACCTGAGCCACCTTTGTGCCCTGCCTTCTGCCCATCTGGAGTTTGCTTCCTCCTGCTGGGTCACCAATGGTGGGGGGCTAGAATCCAAATCTCCATTGGATTGCCTGTCGCTATGGTGAGGAGGTGCAGGATGGATTCTCAGTACCACGGGTCTGCCCGATGCTGCTGATTGTAGAGCTGTAGCTTGATTTGGTCTTTGATCTGATTCACGAGGATCTGGGACAGCAGAATTCCCACCAGCTGGGAGAAGCAAAGGGAATTGGGTCCTCAGTATTGAGTGATGCCACTGTTTTCTTGACTCAGCTTTCCTATTGTGGCCAGCACCGTCCCTTCCCCTGGCCCTCAGCAATGTCAGTGCCTGATATCCCAGCGGATCCCCAAGTGCCCTCCCCCAAACAAAGGAGTCTTTGCATAGTTTGTGGGACCTACAAGTCTTACAGGGTAAGTTACCTGAGGAATGGCTAGTCCCAGTGCCACACCACCAAGTAAGAATAGGTTGCTGTGTATCCAGTTGACCAACTTGTCAATACAGCCATTGGTGTAGATGACTTTACTAGCTTCCAAGTAGTCAAAATCCTGCATACCTTGGCCACACATAGTGTTGATCACCGCCTGGGGAGACAGTTGAAAAGCCAAATGGGATTCCCATTCAAATATTTTTCGTTTTGGGTCCTAGGGCCTCTCACCTTTCCTAAATTCCTAAATTGTTAGAGAACATCTTTGAAGAAAACTGGGTTAGAAATTGCTAAATGCACAGTTCCCCTCCCCTTTTTAAAATAGGGGCTGGGGATATGGCTCAAGTTGTAGCGCGCTAGCCTGGCACGTGTGAGCGTGTGAGGCACTGGGTTCAATCCTCAGCACCACATAAAAATAAATAAAGATATTGTGTTCACCTAAAACAAAAAAATAAGTATTTTATATATATGTTGTAATTGGACACAATACCTTCTTATTTATTTATTTTTATGTGGTGCTGAGGATCGGACATAGGGCCTTGCACGTGCTAGGCGTGTATTATACTGCTGAGCCACAACCCCAGCCTGAGTTCCCTTCTTTGAGAGGTCTGGTCCACTTTTTGCTTTAGATCTGCCTCTCTGAGCCCTGAAGTGGACTACTAGAGTGAAAGGTGAACAGACCCTCAGATTGGGGAGAAGAAAAAAACACCTGACAAATGCCTTCCAGAACTGATTCATTAAGTTAGGGAATGGAGTGCCCCAACAGCAGCTGCCCTATTCAGAAAGTAACCCAGATCAGTACCCAGGGAGGAAATGAGGGGGGATGTTTGCTTACCTGGTTGGGGGTAGGCAAACAACAGGAGTAAGGCACAGAGCATCGCTCACGGCTAGGGTTGTCATCTGAGCAGTTGAAATACATATTCTGGGACCAATCCTTGTAGGAAATTCCTCCACAGCAGCTGAACTGCAAGAAAGCCCACTGTAGAGGTTAAAAGTCACCCACCCCTCACCCTGGGGTGGCCAGGATAATTCTCAAAGAATTCTCAAAACTTGTCTACTTTTTTTTTTTGGTACCAGGGATTGAACCTAGGTACACTTAACCACTGAGCCACTCCCCGGTTCCTTTTTATATTTTATTTAGAGTCAGGGTCTTGTTAAGTTGCTTAGGGCTTTGCTAAGTTGTTGAGGCTGGCTTTGAACTCATGTTCTTCCTGCCTCAGCTGGGATTCCAGGTGTGCAACACCATGCCTGGTAAGCTTCCACTTTTTGTAAGTTGAATCTTTTTTTTTTTTTTTTTTTTTTTTTTTTTTTAAAGAGAGAGTGAAAGAGGGGGACAGAGAGAGAGAGAATTTTAACATTTATTTATTTTTTCTTAGTTCTCGGCAGACACAACATCTTTGTTGGTATGTGGTGCTGCTGAGGATCGAACCCGGGCCGCACGCATGCCAGGCGAGCGCGCTACCGCTTGAGCCACATCCCCAGCCCCCCTGTAAGTTGAATCTTAAGCTTGAGCCTTTTAGTTGCTTTCGCCTGAAGAAATTTTCTTAATTTCTACTACTTTATGTATCTTCTTATAATTTACCATAGTGCTCGATACTACAGTTGTGTATATATGTATTGTTTTGCACATTCAACTATAAACTCCTTGAGAGAAAGTTCTGGCTTTGTAGTTCTGCACAGCACAGATTCTGGAAGAAGAAAGTATTCAAAAATACTGGGCTGGTGGTGTAGCCCAGTGGTAAGGGATGCACTTATCATGCACAAGACCCTGAATTCAATCCCCAGTACTACTAAAACAAAACAAAACAACAACAACAACAACAAAAAAAACTACCCAAAACTACTGGCTAAAATAATTAAAGAATCAGTGCTTAAAAATTTACCTTAAGATACAGAAAACACAAGAGGGGAATCTTTAATATTGTGAGTCCATAATTACTTCGTGAAAACAAATTGAATCCCAGAGTCAAGTGTCTGTTGCACCATAGAACTGGGGCACTGGTCTTAAAAGTACTGTTATTCAAATTTTAACTTTTGATTCTTTGCAGCATCAGTCACAATAGCTAAAAGGTGGAAGCAACCCAAGTGTTCATCAATTGATTACTGGCTAAATCAGTGCTTGTCTATGACATGCAAGGACCCAGATTCAACCCCAGCATCACAAATACAAAACATAACAAAACAGTAAATTTTAAGCCAGAAATACTTTACCACAATTTTTAAAAATGAACTTTCGAATAAGTAATCAAAAAATCTGCCCAAAATTCCTCATAGGAACTATTTATAATAGTTTCTTACAAATAGGCAACTATTTATAATAGTTTCTTACAAATCCTTCCAGAATGCTTTTGCAAATACAAATATATATTCTCTCCTCCCCCCACTTTTTTTTTTACACAAATGGTAGATTACTATATATACCATTCTGTGTCCTTAAAAGTACATTTAAGGCACTGTGTGTGTGTGTGTGTGTGTGTGTGTGTGTGTGTATGTGTGTATGCCAATATCCTTTCCAAAATCCATTACATAGCAGGTAACAAAGAGGCCTACCAACCTGAAGGTTGAGGTATCTCCTGGTATATTGCTAACTTTTACTCGAAGCTTCAAGGTCACTAGCTGACCCCACCAAGCTTAGCCCATACCTTCTTCTGGCCAAAATCAATGAGGTTCTGTAGATCCAAGTCATCTCGGTAGTGCACAATGGCATTGTTGATGATCTCATTCACTTTCCCCCGAGCCTACAAGAGACATGGATAGAATTAGGACATAGAACTAATCCCTAATTTATTCCTTCTTATAGAAATAACAGTAGACAAGGATCACTGCCCTCCCCCACCCTGCGATTTCTCTATAGTTTATTGTCATAGAAGTTGTGGGATGGCAGAGGGGGGACCCTCCACATAGAATATAGCGTGGTCAGAGCCCAGGGTTGCCTTTCCCATGCTTATGCCAAGCTCTAAGCAGCTAGGCACAGCTTGGCTCCCTTTCCCATCTCATCCAGGTGTATATGATGGCTACTAAAGTTAGTGCAGCCAAATGGCCCCAGGCCCCTTTCTATTGCCCCAGCTCCAATCCTTCTGCCATGATTCACTTCCCACCACCTCTCATTCTAATTTTCTTTTTAGACACTGGATATTTCTCTCAAATTATGAAGACCAATAACTTACCAGAAAGCCTCCTCCTGAAATGCATTCAGGAGGCCTATGTCCTTCAGAGGCCCAAAGGGTTAATGAGAAGCCCTATCAGCTTTGCTGGATGGAAGCAAGGCTTCAAACCACCTGCCCTTGCAAATATGGGATAAGCAGGGAGAGTCTAAAGGAGGTATCATGAAAACAGCAATGACCTCTTGTTCTTCATTTGTGGACACCCAGATAGGAGAGAAAAGAAGCATGTCTTCTCCTCTTTAATGCCAAAATGGAAGAGGTGGATATATTTATGGGCAGGGTTCCAAAGAGATACTGGGACATCTCTCAGGAGTGGGGAAGAATCACACATTAAATTTAGGTCAAAGTTTAGGGCAGCAATCAAAGATCAAAGGTCTTCCCTCCTCAGATCATCCTTCTTTGAGTCAGTCTTGAAATCAAAACCAAGTCCTAATGAGGGGAGATGGCCAGTTCCCAGGAGCCTTCATCCAAGGTCCTCAGGTGCCAGTGGGCAAGAGAAATGCTGGACTGCTGTCACCGTTTCTCAGAGTTACAATGTCAAAATAACCCAGTATATCTCAAAACATTTATTGACTGATTCAAAGTAGAGAAACTAATTGCTTTTTTTTCTTCTCCTCCCAAAGATGATTACTGAGAAGAGGCACTGACCTCTAGTGGACATAAGAGGATTGCATCTTTTTAGACTCAGCAGATCTGTTATCATTTTAGGATTTTTACTAAGCCAAAAGGACTAGAAAACTATGAACTAACTTAGCGGCTCTCAGTTTCATAATTGTCTACCTTGCTCTTTTTCTGCTCCAATATATTTTCTCATAATTTCCTTCTACAGTAGCTCAGTGGTAGAGTGCTTGCCTAGCATGTGTGAAATACTGGGTTCGATCCACATCACCACATAAAAACAAATAAATAAAATAAAGAAATGTTTGGAGCATGATATTCCCTTAAAAAAATTTCCTTCCACAGTCCTATACTTTGTCCCTGGTAATCATTTGCCTTTTGAGAAAGGAATTCTGTTTTTGTTTGTTTGTTTTGTGTGTGGTACTGGGGATTGCATCCAGAGCCTCATGAATTCTAGTGTTTTCTAAGCAAGCCCTCTACCACTGTGCTTCAAAATAAGCCTGGAATTCTGGTTCTTAATAACAAGGACTGTCACTGCATGGCACATCACCTCGAGATATAGTAAGCACTGTTTAAAATTGTGTGTTCTTTCCCCTTACCTTCCCTCTGTTTTCTCAAAAATTTATTTTTAAGGAAATAATTTTCTTAAGGAAATGTTGTCTGTGGTCCACTTGATCACTGACTTTACTTTGTCATTTTCCATTAAAGTTTATAAAGGTCATTTTAACTTCATGTTTATAGAATTTTCTTCCTTGTTGGCCTCTCAGGCTTTCTGAGGAAAATATTCTACAATTGCAAAATTCTCTTTAAATATGGTGACTTTAAAGGCCATTTATTCATCCCTAAGGAGAACCTTTCAAAGGCTGATGTTTCTCTGGGGAAGGAACACTGTGGTTAATTAATTGGGCTAAACACAAGCAGAAACCTTCCCTTCCTCCCTCTGGGTCACATCTGAAGAGGCCCCTAGGCTCCCAACCTTACCTTGTCTGAGAAGACGAAGCCCAGAACCCCAGCAGCCAGCTGTAGCAGGAATACAATGGTGAGGCAGAAGGAGAACTGTAGGGAGAAGGCAGGAAAAGGAGACCATCTGTTATCATCCTGGGCAGCAGCCCATTCCGGGGCTGTGGGGAGTGTTGGGGGGCCACCAGGCATTTTCCCCACATTTCACTAACACGGGAAAGGCTGCTGCCTCTGGGACACTGTCCTGGGGATGGCCACCCTATTCTGGGTCACCTGGAGCTGAGCACTAGTGAGAAGTGGACAGCATAGGCCTTAGGGTGGGAAGGAGGAGCCAGAAACAGAAAGGCCATAGGAATAGTATCAGGAGGCTCAGAGAAACAAGGAGGAGGGAGCCATTGTCTCTCCATGGGGCCCTTGACCACTCACCGTCTGCAGGAGGCAGATATTTTCACGGAGGGATCCAATACAGCCACAGAAGGTGAGCAGGAACATGAGGACACCCACCACAATCAGCAGGATGGCAGGGTCTACCTCCAGGTAAGCCAAGGCTGCTTCTGGGAGAGAGGCCTACCCTCAGTCTGAGGCTGATGCCCACTGAAAGGACTCCCAAACTGTGGTCCTTCCTCTGGTGAGGCAATCTCCAGTGTGGCTGGGTGAAGGTTATGAGGAGGAAATGCCTCCTTGCTGTGGGGAGGACTAAGAGGCCCAAGAGGGGCTATGGCATTTCATTTGAGGAAGTAAGGAAGTAAGAGCCTTATTACTGGGCTTAAGAGAGGAGCAGCCACTTTCGCTCCTCTTTTAGAATTACAATTGCTTTAGGCTTGCCAGCTTTCAGATTCTGTTTCCTGGAGACTTTGTACAGAGAAAGAGGAATGGAGGTTGAGTTACTCCAGGACAAGCCCAGGGCGGGTAAAGCCCTAGACTGTTCTGTGCCCAGATGGCTGGATTCTCTCCCAGACAACTCCTAAACTTCAAATGTAGGCATACCTTGGGACACTCAGGAAAAGCCAGGTGAACTGGCACAGATGTGCTGGCATTTTGGAGTAGACCACCCAGATCTCACTGCAGGGAGCTGCCTCCTTCAGTCCTGTCCCTACACCTTCCTGCAGGAGCTATGGGGCTGAAGGGGGCAGAGGGGAAAGAGACATAGCAAGAGCCCTGGGGAAGTGGAGGGAGACCTGTAGCTCACCTGCGTGTTTCATCAGCCTGGCATAGACACCCACACCTACCATCACCATGGAAATCACCTGTGGAGACAGGGAAAGAACCAGACCCTGAGATTTTGGAAACCAAAGAACCCTGAACTCTGTGTGAGTATCCTCCTGGGACAGCAGAGGGTCAAATTTTCCAGGACCCAAGGGGTGAGTATATTTCTCCCCCAGTGATACTGCTGATAGTATCTGCCATGAGATACTATCCCCAACATTATCTCATTCAGTCCTCATAGCACAATTATCTTGTGAGGCAGATAGTATCCTCATTTTACAGATGAGGAAATTAAGGCAATTCAAGTTTAATACAGAACAGTGATTAAAAACATGGGCTTTCCCAGGGGCCTGAGGGTGTATGTAGCTAAATTGTAAAGCCTATGCTTAGCGTGCAGGAGGCCCTGAGTTAAATCTTCAGCACCTAAATTACCCCATCAAAACAGAACACAACAGAAAAAACACAAAAGCACAAACGCATACACTCACTCTAACTCTGGAGTGAGGCAGATTTGACCCCATATGAGACAAACTTCTGAGACTCAATTTCTGTATCTGCAGATGTGAATTAAGAACAACTACATTGAATGAGATTACTAAAAGAATTAAGTAAAATAATGCATGGAAAACATAGTTTTCTTGCCCAAATTCACATAGGAATTGTGAAGTTTTGAATTCTGATCCATCCACATTAAGGAGCAGGTCTTACAGCTAAAGCAGGCTCAGATGGATGCATACTCCCAGCTCTCTGACCCCACTAGAGGTCAAAATAGTGTCTGGTTAAAAAAAAAAAAAAAAAGAAAGAAAGAAAGAAAATGTATTCCAATGTGAAAGTCTGTGCATGAATATGCGTGTGTAAGTACCAGAACTGCCTTTATAAATTTTGATTCGATTGTGGGGGAATTTCATGGCTCCTTCCTGAGAGAAGAAACCCATCAGAGACTACAGGGAGTCCCCAGAGGGGCCTTCTCAGCCCCTCAGGCCTCCAGGATTGCTGAGAAACCCCAGTGTGTACCCCGCTCAGCTACCCTTCCTTTCTTTGCTCCCAGTCTCCAGGCTGGTGCTAAGCAGCAGCTGACTATCACCATGGCAATAGATGAGGCCAAGCTCTGGCAGGAGAGAGTTCTCAGCAGCAGGGACTTGACCAACTCAGTAGGGAAGGAGATGGCTGGCTAGATCCACTGTCCTCCAAGACAGAAACCAGCTGGAAAGAGCCACCCTGTGGACTTTTGTGGGAGGAGAGTTGGGCCCCTAGAACAGGTAATAAGGTCAGACTAGTTTCCTGGGAGAAAGATGTTTTTCCTTATGGGAGTTGTTTATAAAGGTCCTCTGCCATCTGGCAAGGGAGGGCTGGTGCACTCAGAGTAAATGGCAAATCTCTTATGTAAAACCATGTCTTTCAGGATCCTTCTCTCTGTATCCACAGCCTTCTCTCCTTGCCTCCATCATCTGGCTTTGGTTCTGCCTTTGGGCCCATGTATTATTAGCCAGCCCTCACACTCTGTCTAGGAGCAGCATACAGAGCTGCATGTGGGACTGGAAGTGCCACCTGGCTTTTTGTCCTACAGCACCACCAGACTTGGGGAGCATGGGGGAGGCAGGCAAACCCCAGGACAGAGATCCCAGCCAGGCCCAGGTCTGAAGGCCTACCTCTGCCAGAGTGAGCAAGCATCTCTGCCTGCCCATTAAAACTCACCATACCCAACTACAATTCTGAATGTTATTTTACTGAATTACTTAAAAATTTGTATCTATCTGCTTCTTACTGCTTTTTCACTTGTTAAATTTTTACTAGGGTAACTGGGTATGGTGCCACACACCTGCAATCCCAGGCTCAGGAAGCTGAGAAAGGAGGATCACAAGTTTCAGGCCCAGCCTCAGCAACTTGGCAAAACCCTTCAAAATAAAAAATATGAAGGACTAGGGATATAGCTCAGAGTGCCCCTGTTTTCAATCCCCAATGCCCCCAACTCTATTTTTTTTTAACTAGGGTAAATAACTTCCCAGATATGGTCTCTGATTGAATCATAACACAGCTAAAAACAAGAAATACACAGTTAAGGGAAATCATATAACACAGTACAACTTAATTCTATTTATGGGCCTGTAATTACAGTAGTTGCTTTGTCTCTATTGGTGATAGATGAAATAATACCTCCGCCCCCGCCCCAAGATATTCAGGTCCTAATTCATGGAATCTGTGAATATATTACCTTACAAAACCAAAGCGACTTTACAAATGTGATTAAGAATTTAAAGATGGGGGCTGGGGATGTGGCTTAAGAGGTAGCGCATTCGCCTGGCATGTGTGTGGCCCGGGTTTGATTCTCAGTTTCACATACAACAAATATGTTGTGTCTGCCGATAACTAAAAAAATAAATATTAAAATTCTCTCTCCCTCTCTCTCTCTCTCTCTCTTTAAAAAAAAAAATTTAGAGATGGGAAGATTTATCCCTGAGGGCCCAGTATAGTCAAAGCAGACCTTATAAGAGGGATGCAAGAGGTTCAGAGTCAGAGAAGGAGGTACAACAACAGAAACAACGTTGGAGTGATGTGATCAGGAATATGGGCAGCCTTAAAAGCTAGAGTAGGCAAGGACATGATTCTCCACTAGAGTAAACTAGAAGGAGTACTGTATTGGACTTCAGCAAGACCTCTTTTAGACATTTGTGTTGTTTTAAGCCATTACATTTGGATAATTTGTTACAGCAGCAACAAGAAACTAATACATCATCTAAATCCAATTCATCAGCTACTATATTTCAGGTATTCTGAGGACCTATAATCTATATGCTATATCAGGGAAACCAAGATCAATTATATTCTATTTTTTTTAAAGAATCTTTATTTGCATTTTATTTTTTAAAGAGAGAGAGAGAGAGTTTTTAATATTTATTTTTTAGTTTTCGGCGGACACAACGTCTTTGTTTGTATGTGGTGCTGAGGATCGAACCCGGGCCGCACTTATGCCAGGCGAGTGCGCTACCGCTTGAGCCACATCCCCAGCCCTCAATTATATTCTAAAGCAGTGTTTCTCAGCCTTAGCTGACATTAGAATCAGCTGGAGATTTAGGGGTGGGGGAGAAATTTTTAATGCCTAGGTTGCACCACAAACCAAGTAGTTTATAATTTCTGGCACTGAGACTCAGGCAACAGTAGTCCTGAATGCATTCCGGGTGATTCCAAGGTGCAGTCAAGTTTCAGATCCTATAAGCCTAAAACATAATCAGCCAGGGACCAAAGGCAGAAAGAGTAGATACATCAAAATCAAGATTAAGACTTTAATATTACTATTAATATTTAATATGATCATTAATGATGCCTCTCTGAGCTCTCAACTTCTTCATTTCACAGCTTGACACTTCCATTCCTGTCCTTATTTCCCACCCTGGATTCCCCAAAGCTACTGCCATTCCAAAGTTAGTGCTGCTACTGTTAATAGCATCTAATTTTAGAGCTGAATAGAACTTTAGAAATGGGATCAGACAGTCACCTCTTTATATAGATGAGGCCAAAAGAGCAGAAGGGACTCTTGACCAAGTTCATATAGGTGCAGTGGCAACATCTGAACTAAATGCAATTTTCCCATCTCATTCTGGTAATCATTCCACAGTATTGGTTTTGGTACAAAATCCTTATAATATCCACAATATCTCCAATGACCTCCTTTCATGGGGAGATGGAGATAAAGACAATTCTTTTCTTAGGACAGCTTTTCACATGCAGGCCAGAATGAAGCCTAGCTGGAAACTTTTAAAAGCTAGACACAATTTTCAAAGTAGCTGAGTCTAGCTTTTAGCAAAAGGTATGTTTCTGAAAAGTTGTCTATAAAATTAAATAAAATAGTTTGCATGCTCAGTTCCTTTATCCTTATGTGAGTAATCACCTTGTAATAAAAACAGCCATTGTGTGGACTCCTTGGAGAAATGGCTGATTCTTGGACTAGGACAGGAAATATATAAGATGAGCCTGGAACATCTTGTGCCAGAAAGTAAATAAGGGCTTAACAACAAACAAAAACAAAACTCCCACATCAGTGTAGGTATGCCAAAGGGACACAGGAGAAAACCACAAAAGCCCCCAATAGCCAATTCAAGCATCAAGAAAAGACATACTGAATTATTCTGCATAGGATAAAATAGATATCTGTGAGTCCATGATGATACAAATAAATGATTTACTAAATAAATAAATAAGCAGATAAATAGGAAAGAAAAAACATATATCCCACACAGAATAATTCCAAATAATTTGTATAAATACCCTCAAGGTAGTGGAGCACAACTCCTTATTCCTTATGTGTGAACTGTACATTGTGACTTTCTTCAAAAGACCACAGTAGGGAAAAAAGAATAAAGATACAATACAGAAACCTGGCAAACATGACCTCAGCAAAGTGATCAAGGTCAATATCAACAATAAGGATGTTGATAAATCATTGGTATGATGTGATGAAAACAGTACTTTACCTCTGTGTTCTTCCATTCCAAAACCCATAACCCCAGTATAACCATGAGAAAAACACCAAGCAAAGTCCAATAAAGGGGCATTCTACATAATACTGAGCAGCACGCTTCAAAAATCTCAAGGTCATAAAAAACAAGAAAAATCTAAGAAGCTGTTATAGCCAAGAGGGACCTAAGGAGACAATGACAGTTAAGCGTAGTATATTATCCTGGATGGGATCTTAGAACAGAAAGACATCACTTAAAAACTGAGGAAATCTGGATGAAGTATGGACCATAATGAAAATGCCATCAATCAGCAGCTTAGGAGGCTGAGGCAGGAGGATGTCAAGTTCAAAGCCAGCTTCAGCAACTTAGTGAGGCACTAGCCAACTTAGTGAGACTCTCTCTCAAATAAAATACAAAAAGGGCTGGGATGTGGCTCCATGGTTGAGTGCTCTTGGGTTCAATCCCCAATACTAAAAAAAAGAAAATGCCATTAATTGTATCAAATGTATCACACTAATGTAAAATGTTAATAGCAGGGGAAACTGGGGCTGGGGATGTGGCTCAAGCGGTAGCACACTCGCCTGGCATGTGTGCAGCCCAGGTTCGAGCCTCAACACCACATACAAAGATGTTGTGTCTGCTGAAAACTAAAAAATAAATATTAAATTCTCTCTCTCTCTCTTTAAAAAAAATAATAATAACAGGGCAAACTGGTGTGAGGTGTATGGGAATTCTGTACTATTTCCTCAAATTTTCTGTAAAACTAAAACTGTTGTAAAAATTTGTTAGAGTCTGTAAACAAGTCAGGCATTTTGGCGCCTGGCATTTTGCCAGGGGGAGTGGTTTGTGAGGTGGCGCCAGTGAGCCATTAAGTGTGGAGATTCCTTATTGGTTGACTGCTGTATCTAGTTTATGTTAATTAAGATAAGCTGTGTGGAATGTATATATACCCCTCCTGTCCTACAATAAACGGCTCCCACTCCTGCTGTATCAATCTACACAAGTTGCTCGTCGCCCCCCGGTTATTTTGCTGCAGCCGGACTGCGGCAAAAATTGTCCTTTGTAAAGTCACCCTCTATTTTTTTAGTTTTATAAACACACACACACACACACACACACATATATATATATATACATATATATATATTTTAGTTGTAGATGAACGCAATACCTTTATTTTGTTTATTTGATTTTTATGTGGTGCTGAGGATTGAACCAAGTGCTTCACACATGCAAGGCAAGCATCTCACTACTGAGCTACAACCCCAGCCCTAAACCTATATTTTTTAGTATCAGATTTTTTAAAACTGGGGTCCATTTGTATACAGTTTTACATACTTCAATCAGGGTGATTTCCCCCAATCACACCAAATAATAAGGCAGTGGACCATAAAATTGTTCAGGTGACAGAGCATCAGGAGGTCACAATGATCACCTGTGGTATACACTATAGATTTTGACATATTAATTTTTAGAACTTTAAAATATCATTACTGATTTCTAATTTACAGTCTATAACTCATTGCCCTCAATTATTTTCATAATGTTCTCTGTGATGGATTCTCTTCAGGATCAACCAATGATCATTTTTTTTTTAAACTGGGGGTTGAACCCAGGACACTCTACCACTGAGCTACATCCTTAGCCCTTTTTATTTTTAAATTTTCAGACAGGGTCTTGCTAGGTTGCCAATGCTGACATGGAACTTGCAATCCTTAGTCTCCTGAGTTGCTGGAATCACCAGCATATGCCATCGTATCAGCCTATTTTTACCATTTTGAAGTATATAATTTAGTGGCCTTAACTGCATTCACACTGCTGTACAACCACAACCACCATAAGGTCACAGAGTTTTTCATCACCCCGAATGGAAACTCCATACCCATTCTGTCCACCTTCTTCCCTCTTCTGATGCTTGGGAGCCACAAATCTGCTTTCTTTCTCCATGGATTTTCCTATTCTGGATACTTCTTATAAATGGAATCACACAATGTGTGGTCCTTGTGGTCCTTGAGGTCTGGCTTCTTCCACTTAGCATGATTTCAAGGTTCATCCATGTTGTAGCGTGATTGAATAATATTCTATTATATGGATGTAATACAGTTTGTTCATGTACTCATCCACTGGTGGACATTTGGGTTGTTTCCACCTTTTTTATTAATAATTATTTTTTAGTTGTAGTTGGATACAATATCTTTAATTAATTAATTTATTTTTATGTGGTACTGAGGATTGAATTCAGGGCCTTGCCCGTGCTAGGAGAGTGCTCTACCACTGAGCCACAACCCAGACCCTGTTTCCACCTTTTTACTACTGTGAATGGTAGTGTGGCTACGAATACCTATGTATAAGTTTTGTTTGTTTGTTTGTTTTTTGATACTAGTATGCATTTAGGATTTGAATTGCTGGGCCATATAGTAATATTTAAATTTTGGAAGAGCTGTCGAACTGTTTCCCACGGTAGCTGCACCATTTGACCTTCCCACCAGCAAAGTATGAGGGTTCCAGTCTCTTTCCACCCTTGACAATGTTCATTCTGACATTTTTTTTGACACTGACATTTTGTGAGTCCGGGCCCACTGTTTTACAGAATGTGTCTCAATTTGTTTCCTGACAATTAAATTCAGATTACACATTTTTGATAGAAATATTACAGATACTGTTGTGTTCTCAGTGTATCATGTGAAGAGGCACAACAAATTAATTTCTATCATAGAAATAAGGAACAATTTTACTAACAGATGATATAGCTGTTAGTGTCTCTGCATCTCATAAAACAAACAGGCAATTCTCTAATTGTTTCCTAGTTTTCCATAATATTTGGTTGTTACTGGTCTTCTTCCCTATGCCTTTTGCTAACACTTGCTGGAAGATAAGCAGCTGCAGGCAATAATAATGTTCATGGGAGAAAATAGAAAACAGAAAATTCTCTCCATTATCTTGACATTTTTCTTGCAAACTAGAGAAAGACAACCACCGGTATGATGTTTGTGAGGAAAAACCCTTATTCTAGCCCTAGGATACTACTTTGGGGCCATTAGCAGTAAGAGAGGAAAGGCTGCAGGGCCCCAAGTTTAGGTCCTAAACAATGATGTCATCAAGCCCAATGCCGACAATTACAGGCAAATTGGTTCCTGGAGTCCTTTTCCATTGAATTGTACTTTAAGACCAAGGTGGTATGCCTGAGTAGCAGACCAAGGGAACTCTGAGTAGCAGACCAAGGGAAGGCCCTGAGAGACAAGTGTGGGCTCTGTTCCTACCATATATATAAAACTATGTGTGTGTGTGTGTGTGTGTGTGTGTGTGTGTGTACGGTACTGGGAACTGAACTTGGGGAGCTCTATCCCTGAACTACATCCCAGCTTTCTTTATTTTTCATTATGAGTCAGGGTCTTACTAAGTTGCCAATGGTCTCTTTAACTTGCTCAGGCTGGCCTTGAACTTTCAATACACCTGCCTCAGCCTCCTGAGTCCCTGGGATTGCAGATGTGTGTCATCACAGCTGGCCTGAAACTTCTTTGTAAACTAGAAAACAAAGGCTTTCATTAATTATCATCTCCCTCAGGCTAACAGTGGGCACGAGAACAAAGCAGGTTCAGGTTCAAGGTTGGCTCTTACCTAGACTCAATCCCTGTCTACTTTTCATTCTCTTTCCTCCTTCCTGGAGGAGGCCTCATCCTAGTTCTGTAAGCCCACCCCCTGGCAGGTGATTCTAGGAGCTATTTCCAAGAACAGTCTAGTAGTTACCTTCTAGAGTGCTAAGGACCAGATATTGGGCTGAACATTTTAAGCATGCTATCTCATTTCATTCTCACCATAACCCCAAGAGGGCATTGGTATCTCCACTTTATAGAACAGAGGTTCACAGAATTCAAATAACTTTGTCCAGTTCACTTAGTTGGTGAGTAGCCGAAGTGGGACTGGAACCTAGGTTTGGTTGTCCCCAAAGCATTATGACTTCAGCCGCATGGCTGCCTTCCTGTCTTTGCCTCACAGTGATCTTAGGATATCATGCATTCATTGGGGGATACTACTTGAGGCAAGAACAAACAGGGGCCTGCAGTTCTCTTGGGGAACAGCTGGCAATCTCTAAACTGGGTGGGGCTTAGGCAGGGGAAGGAAGATAGCATGGGGAGGTGACGGGGTGCCAGCAGGGCCTAGAAGGTGGCTCAGAGGAAAATTTCTAGAATGGCATCCTGAAGAGGAAAAACATAGCATAGCCATGCAGGCTCAGCAGCCTGAGCAGCCTCCAAGAGAAAGCACTGGCCTCTTCTATCTCCATATTCCAAAGTCCAATCTACAAGAAGCAGTCTCAGAGTCCACACCTCCTCCTTGGAATCTCTCTCCCTCTTCTTTTGAAAGCAACAGTGTACAGTGACTTTCTGTAAGGGAATCAAAACCCTGTACTTGGGCTGGGGCATGTAGCTCACCACAGAGTGCTTGCCTAGTATGAGTGAGGCTCTGGATTCAATCCCCAGCACAGGGGAAAAAACAAAAACCAAAACCAAAAAGCCCTGTCTACACAGAGGGAAGTTAGAGAGAGAGGTTTCCACCTCTAGTTAGTTTCTTAGAACTTACTCTCCTTATTTCTGGATGAAATCCTAGAAGTTATAGCCTACTAGACCTAAAGCAGGGTTCCTCCCTCACTCCCAAGATCTGTGCATGCTGGTGATCTGGAATGGATGGCACTGTTCCATTAGAAATCCACAGCTCTGTATGATATGTCAAGATCTTTGTACTGTCATGTGTAACTAATAAAACAACAAACAAACAAAAAAACATTACATTTCCACAACTTGGAAAAAAAAAAAAAAAGAAATCCACAGCTCTTTCATTGCCAATGCCTGGGGCCAGCCCTTTAAGCATCTTCCTCAGGCCATAGATAGTTCTGGTTTTCCCAGGTTATATATGAGGAAAGAAAGTCCATAAGGGGTCATAGCAGTATAAACATTCAAACATGGTCTTGAATGACTGGCCTGATGTATATTCTCTTATCAAGATTCTGAGAGGCATTCTATGTTTTCTTTTATTCTTTTCAACAGTTGCTTTATGTTTACAATTTTCTTCTTGGTACTAGGCAAGCAGAGCAGGTAGGCAGGCATGTGACCTGCACCACAAAGGGTATGGCTTCAGTCTTCATTTTTTGGTGTTTTGGATTTTTGCTGTTGTTGTTTTTATAAATGAATCTGACCATTTTGCTTATTGAAGCTTTCCTAGCCTATGGGGAAGGTACAGAGAGGAGGTGGGATCTGGAGGTATTTGAAAGCATGTGTAGTTGGGGAAGTTGGGTAGCAGGAAGGGCCTTTGCCACCCAATGGATTTTTGCCAGATTTGATGCCTAGTTATTCCTGGAGGCTTCTGAGCCAGATTACAAGAGATGGTGCTTCAGATGTTCTGGGGCAATTCTGAGTGCCCTAGGAACTCCAGTACAATGGTATTGGATAGGGGAGTGGACATCATGAAGAATATGACTCTCCAATTGGACAGGCCTAGGGAAGACCTAGATGGGGGTCCATATATGCTTCAGTGGAAGTGAAAAAAATCCAGATGCTATAGACAATAATCATATGTGGCTCTGACAGTAATGTTGGGGGGGGCAATGGCTGCCATTGTTTTCTGCCTGGCTTGAGGGGAGGGTGCCAGGCCATAGGACGCATGGGCAATTACACCTTACCTCCAAGAATGTTCAAGTACCTAAGGCTGTGGTGCATCCTAACAGACCAGTGTCTGTGAGGGAGGGAGAGTGGAAGGACATTAAGCTTTTACCCACTGAGCTTTATTCTCTCACTTGCCATTGAAAAAAAAAATTCAGTGAACACCCACTTTGTGCCCAAAACAACTGAGTCCTGGGAATCAGGAAGTGAATAAAGCAGTTCCTACTCTCAGAAACCTGAAGTCTGGAGAGGGAAACAGAAAAACGAATATACAATTGCATTACAGGTAGCGGGGTGTGGCAATCAGTATATACAAGGTGCCACGGGAGCCCAGGGGCAAAGCTACCAAAGATACATGAGCTGAGATATAGGGGCTGAAGATCTGAGCTCTTGGGCTCTTCTTGACTCAAAAGGATCCCTAACTGCTACCCTGAGTGGGAAAAAGGGCCAGCAATAGAGGACTTGGGCAGCATTGATAATATTTCTGACAACGTATGCCCAAGGCTGATAAAGCATGTACCATCCTTGTGTCTTAACTCAGCACCGAGATGTCCAATGTAGGGAGATGAGGAAAGGCAGCTACTTCTCAAAGGTTTAAATACAACTTCTAGGCTGTAGGAGCAACTACTCTATGGCATAAAATCCCAACAATCAGTCTTACAGGAACATGATTCTGGGGAGAAAAATCAGAACTCCCAGACGAAAGGAGAAGTGAGATTTAAAACATAAACAGGAGGAATTGGTCCTAATTCCAAGGGAGTCTGCAGCTTTTTGAGTCAGACTCCAGATGCCCCAAGAATTAGGGCTTCTAGAAGAGCAGCAGAGATAGTGCTGCTCACTGAGTAGGAGTCCAGGTGATGCCAGCCACCCTCCTAATGTGTTCAAACACAGGCACAAACACCTCCTCTACAAAGCACCCCAGCAGCTGGCATGAAACTCACTCTGCCTGCAAAGGTATAGGCCATCAGTCCTAGCCATGGGTGTTTCCAGGCAGAAGAGGGGAATTTGGTGAGGTAGTGAAAGCTTGCAAAGAAGAAAACATAGTAACCAGTCCCTGAAGTGGGAGGGAAGAAAATTGACCCCTGATCTGGGGAAAGCCACTCTTCGGATCTAGTTGCATGGGTGTGCATTGTAGCTGCGGCTCTGGGCCTGGGAGAGAAATGACACTTGATAATCACTGAAAAGTATTGTACCCTAGGAAGGGCAATGTCCCAGGGATACCAGGACACAGATTCATTCTTAGATCCAGCTCCAGGTCTCAAGAAAGAAAACAGTACCCAAAATGATTCATTCGTCTTTAAATAGTTCACAAAGGCAGACACATTTCTCCTTTAGAATAGAAAGATTAAGGACAGAGAGACAGATACATTGGCTTAGGGTCACACAGTAAGTTGGTGCCAGAAAGAAGCTGTGCCTCTTATCCTTTTCTGTGCTATTTATAGAGCCTCTGACTTGTTGAGCTCATAGTAGGACCAAGAAGGGGCTCTACTCTAATTTGGGGTGGTGCCAGGCTGGCTAGCCAGGTCCTCTGACCTTGAATGAAGTATTTCTTACCAGGGTAAATATGTCTATGAAGCCAAACTCTTTCTCTTTAGCTGTGACCTCCCAAAGTCATTTGTCTGATAAAAGTGAGCAGGGTGGAGCACAGAAGTCCAAGAAATGACCATAAACATCAGGGTAAGATGCTGTTGCTGCAGCATACAGATAACAAACAGAGCTTTGGCTAATAAAGAAAACCTGAATGAGAACCTAAGGTACCTAGGTTGCTAGTGGTGGTTCTAAAGATATCATGTCCTGGCCTGGCACACTCAACGATATGAAGGAGACTTCATTGGCACTTGTCCCTACGGGGTAGCACATTCCCCCTGTTCTAGCGGAGGGTGATGAGGGATTTTTCTTCTGTTTTTCCCCTAACCTCGGGAAGCAGAAGCAGAACCTACACCACAGGAAGTTAGGTTGACTGGTTAACTACTAATACCATCACTATCCCAGCTCTGGTAGCAGCCATCTGGGTCAAGGACTTCCCCTAGAGGCACCCTGGTTCAGTAGAAAAATCATCATACCAAGCCTGCTAACCAGCTATTGGACCTTAGAGGAAACATTTAACATCACTATGACTTAGCTTTCTCATACATAAAATGTGGACGCTGGACAAGATGCCTGCTAATTTTTTTTTTCTAGTTCTAGTTCTAGAACTGAGAATTTGATAGAAGCCCAAACTCCAATTTTCCCAAGAGTACAACGGCTGAGAGTGAGCTGTCATCACCACCCTCTGGGATTTCTCTCATTTGTCCCAACAGGCTAGCACTTATGTACTTTGTGTCTGCACTTCACACCACCGCCCCTGTGAAACCTTTCCAGCAGCTGGCTCAGATGTCTGGTCTGCTCCTTCTCCTAGGAAATATATTTTAGACTCACAATTCTTCCCTTCTGCAAATCTGAAAGTAAAGGTCTCAGGCTGAGGTGGGCAAGGATGACACACTCCCAGAGTGGCAGCTCTGGTGTGATAGGAGCAGGCATAGAAATGGGGAAAGGACTTTTCTGTGTTCTAAAATCCAGAGGAGCTCAGGGACTCTCTAGCCATGAACCAGGATGGAGCTAGCATTTCGCTATCTGGTCCAGCTGAATTCTCAGCTCTGGCAGAGTATTTCTGCCAACCCTAATCACACTGGGTTTGATTTTATGGCAGAGGGAACAAAGGCCTGCAGACTTGAACATATTTGCCCAGCTCAATCAACAATGATGATGGCACACTGGGGATGGAAATCTGGGAGCCTGGAGCCCAATCCAGTTATTTTTTCCACTTTTTCCAACCCCAAGAATGTTCTGAAAGGATCCCTAGCCTTCAAGCCCAACACAAGGTCCTATTTAAAGAGTCCAGGCTCCAAGACACGTCTGGTCCTGAAAGGGATAGGGCAAAGTTTGGGACAGTGCTGGGATGGGAAGGACATCTGACCTGGAGGCCATTCCTCTCTCTTCCTTGTTGGAAGGGGCATCTGAAGACGCCTCAAAAAGGAAGAGATGCAACCCCTTGACCCATCTTCCCTGAGGTAAGGAGCTGAGGTTTGGGGTTTTTCTCCCTCTTCTTTGCCAGCGGGGCCTCCCAGCCTGTTGGCCTGAAAGTCCCCAATCATGAATGTGCCAGGGGGGCTGCCCTGACCCAACAGAAACACCTGCTCCTCCCCTGAACCCACCGTTTTGGCCTGCAACATATCCCTTGTCCTTACTGAACCCTCTGCACCCCCCCCACGCCCTTTCCTCAAGAGGCACCACTGTAGTGTCCCTCCCCAGAAGAAATGCCCCCAAAGTGACGTAGATCCAGAAAACTAGGCAATGCCACTATCCACGCTCGCTTGTCACCGGGCATCCCGAGCCGCCCCCTCTTCTGCTGCGGTCAACCCCCTGCACCTCCAGGGGTACCCTGCCGCCCAGGTACCCCCAAGACTCACCCAGAAAAGCATGTTGAAGAAGAAGAGCAGGTATTTCACCAGCGGGCTGACGAAGGAGAACTCCTCCCCGTAGGGGGCCGGCGCCCCGGGTCTCCGAGCCATAGTCCACCGCGGCCGCCCCCGGGGGCCTATCTCCCAGCGGCGGCCGGCCCACCTGCGCGCCCCGCGCCCGGGGACATGAGCCGCGCCACCGCGGGAAACGGCGCGGCCCGGGAGCTTCGCCGCGGCGGGAGCCGCCGGAGCAGTGCGTCGCAGAGCCGCGCGGGCAGGGAACGGCGCCGCCGGGAGCCGCGGGAGCCACGACCGGCAGCGTGAGCTACGGAGACTCCACCGCCGCCGCAGGACCAGCCCGGCCAGCCCGGCTCCCAGGAAACGGGGCCGGCCCCCGGACGCCCATTGGCGAGGCTGCCAAAGCCTGACTTCTCATTGGTCAATGGTTGATGTCACTAAGTATCCAGCCATCCCTCTCCTCCGAGAGGCGGGGGAGACACCTGTTCTGTGAGGGACAACTTGTTAAAGGGTCAGCGGTTCTGTCTCCTCCCTGGAGAAGAAAAGCATCCCAGGCTGCAGCTGCTCAAGGGAAAAAGAATGAGGAAGAGGAATGCGCACTGCATTCCACACCCACGCCCTCCTCCCAGTTGCGGTGCACACATGAAAACACACACATACGTTAAAATCAACAAGTACGCACTCTGTGTGTTGAGCAATGCTCCGAAAGCTGTGGGAACGCAAGAGAATGGAGATAATCCTGGGAAGGATGAAAATAAAACCAGGGAGACAAAACTAACCAACGGGTAATAATCGGAGACTTTAAGAGCAGATGCAATCCTGTGCAACTGTGTCTTTTAAATGCTTATTTCAAAAAATCCTATAACCCAATAGTGGAGGTTTGGAAACATCGTCATCAGTCTTTCCATCCTAATTTATTACTGTCGCAATCCCCCCAACCTGGTCCTCTTTAAATCTTGGTCTACATGCAGACACCGTTTTTAACGTGCTGATAGGACTTGCACCTATTGAATTTCATGTAGGTGGTGGATGTTGTAAGTTGGATTGGCTACAATAAGTAATAAGCAATGAATTTCAGGGAGAATCTGATTTCACTATCATTAGCATGATCATAGATAGTTTAATCTCTGCAGACTCATTTTGTTTACTGTTAATTGGGGAGCATCCTGGCTGAAGCATGTCAATGTAAGGATTAAATGAGATGATTCATGTGGATCACTTAGCACACGCCTCTCACATAGAAGAACTCACTAGCTGGAGTATTTTATTTTAACAGAATTTAGAATCCAATATGTAAATATGATTACTGTACAAATAATTATTTTATATTTGGTAGAAGGTTAGCAAAGATATGACAAGTGAGATTAGAAAAGCAGAGACAGAGGGAAAGTGTTATACATGTGGACAAAAAGATCCAACCAAACTTGGAGGTCCAAAAACACACCATGTGTTGATAAAAAAAATCAGCAGATTTCTTTTGGCCAGAAGATATGGTATGCTCAGTAACACTGGCTAATGCCAATACATGTCAACTTGAGTTAAAATTGTGGAAGGATTTGAATGTCAGATCGGGAAGTTAGTGCTTAATTGATTTGGAAATACGAGTTTTGAAAAAGGGAATGATATAAGATCTGCTGTTTTCAGTTAGAGTGGGAGAGAGACTGGAGAAACAAAGGTAGATTAGGAACCTCTATTTAGCAGTCCAGATAATCAGAAATTAAGATTTGATTTAGAATTAGTGGATAGAATAATAGATGAGGATAGGAACGAAACCATTGGAAAGATAAAACCTCTAAGACTAGACAATGGTTGGGGGCAGGGCTGACAGAAGAACCAGGGGTGAGGGTCAAAGAAGTGAGCTAGGACCAGGGTACTGGGGGAATGACCATGAACAGGCTGGATGATTAACTGGAGATCAGCATTAGCATAAAGGTGGCAGGGCAGGCAGAAGCCATTTTTACAAGAGGTTAAGGTTGTGCATGGGTGTGCAAAGGGTAGGTATCCATTTTCAGATGTTACAAGGATGAAAACGGAAAAATAGGTCAAGCTGCTGAATGCTGCTATTAGTTGACCTTCCAGAAATCAGTTTTAATAGATAAGATGAGGACAGATCACAAAAAGTTAAGGAAAGAATTTGTGGTGAAAGGGAAGCTGTGAATGGAGACTGCAGGCACCTCTGTCTAGAGGTTTGAGGTTAAGCAACCTCAGAGTAAAGACAAAGTCTTCTTTTAATGTACAAGAAACCTGACATACTTTTAATTAAGAAAGAAAGAAAAAAAAAAGCTGATCTGGGAAATGTAGCTCAGTGGTGGACCCCTTGTCCATCATGCATAAGGCTCTGGGTTTATACCCCAACACTGGAATAAGGGTCAAGTAAAAAGAACTGAGGTGGATAAAGGATGGGGCAAAGTTTTGGAGATGATAGGTAGGGATGAGATCAGTAGTCAAAGTGATGACCACAGTGTCTATCTTATGGAAGTCAAGGATAGCGCCCATACAGAAGGAAGCCAAGCAGCTGTAGAGCAAAGAATGAGGAAACTCTGTGCACTGAGTTAGAACTATCTCCAAGCTTAAGTTACCAAGTCAAAAAAGCAAAATAAGTAACAGTGTAAGTAATAGATTACATTCTGGTAAAAGAAAAAGACAGAAGTAAAAAATGACATTTGCATTTGTTTGCAGCTGCCTAAATAAATCTGGAAGGACATATAAGATACTAAGAAAGGAGGTTAGATATTGTTGGGGAGATCAGACTAAGAAAAAAGGAGAGAGTCTTTTCATTATATGTCATTTCACTTTTTCCTGATTTTTGCAGTATGAAGTATATTAATTATTCAAAAGGGAAAATTACAGTATCCAATTTTTTTAAAATGACAAAATTACATCCTTATTATAAAATGCTATGTAGATACTTAATATAATGTAGAAAATATATGCATTGAATTTAGAAAAATTTAGAAAAGGGAATACAAAAAGCAATTTACAAAATTATGTGTATGATGTATCCAATAATCAGGGAATGGTTTCAATTTTTTTCAGGTCCTTGGAAGGTATTCAGTTATTTAATATGGTCATTTAAAATGGAACTGAAAATATGCAAGATTTTAACAACATAAGCATTATTCACAGTAAAAACACTATAAATTTCAACAGAGATGAAGAAAATGTAAGAGTAATATCAGAAGCATTGATGTGGCTATTGTATAGCAATTTATTACTGAAATAATACAATGTAGTATTATTGTATGTGTGTGTGTGTGTGTGTGTGTGTGTGTTTGTGTTGGTGGGGATTGAACCCAGGGCCTTATGCATTCGAGGCAAGCACTCTACCAACTGAACTATCTCCCCAGCCCTGTATGTGATTTTGAAAAGAATTAAAATATTTTATATTTCTGTAAAGCAAAAACAACAATAAAATTCACGTTGCTAGAAGCAACACTGGATAGAAAGAAGGTGTGTGAAGAAAAGACAATGATAATATGCAGGCTGGAAGCTTTAGGAGGAAGGGGTATATGGTAGAGAGCAGGGCAAGAAATTGGAGGCCTAGCTGGAGTGGCCAATAACTAGTAGTTCCAGTGAGCAAGGCTAGTGATGTCCTTAAAAAATACTGGGGTTGTGACTCAGTAATAGAGCACTCGCCTAGTATGTGTGGGGATCTGGGGTCAATCCTCAGCACCACATATAAATAAATAAAATCAAGGTATTGTGTCTCCCTATAACTAAAAACATATTTTAAAAAATACATAATGGCCTGGAGAAAAGTGATTTGAGGATGATTTGGTGGTGGGTTTTTTTTTTTTTTGACTGGGAATTGAACCCAGGGGGGCTATACTGAGACACATGCCGAGCCCCACCCCCTTTTTTAAGAGAGAGAGAGAGAATTTTTTAATATTTATTATTTTTAGTTTTTCGGTGGACACAACATCTTTATTTTATTTGTATGTGGTGCTGAGGATCGAACCCAGCATCCCGCGCATGTCAAGTGAGCGTGTTACTGCTTGAGCCACATCCCCAGCACCCCCAGCCCTTTTTATTTTGTTTATTTGAGATGGGGTCTCTCTAAGTTGCTGAGGTTCTCACTAAGTTGCTGAGGCCAGCTCTGAACTTTTGATCTTCCTTTGAACTTCAGCCTCTGGAGTTGCTGGGATTACAGGGACATGTCACCATGCCTGGCTTAAGGATAGTTTGGAATTTGTCCATTTGTAGAATCTAGGATTGCAAGAGAACTAACTCTTATATGTGAATATGGGAGGATTAGAAGGTTTGTTGGCACATTGTTTCTATTTAGTAGTGTCTTAGTCCATTTTCAGTTGCTACAATAAAATACCTAAGGCTGGGTACTTTAAAAGGAAAAGAAGTCTATCTAGCTCACAGTTCTGAAGGTTTAAGGACATGGCACCAGCATCTATTCATCTCTGGTGAGGGCCTCATGCAAAATGGCATGACAATGGCAGCATTGAGTATGAGAGTGGCAGTGGTACATGCAGAAGAGGAAAGGGAGGTGCCAGGCTCCCTTATAATAACCGATTTTCATAGGAACTAATCCAGCCATAAGACTCACATTAATCCCTTCCAGGGGCTGCACCCCATGACCTAATTACCTTCCAATGGATCCTCCTCTTAAAGATTCATCACCTCAACACCAACCCACTTGGGACCAAGCACACAAACCTGTGAGGAACAACCATATCCAACCTATGGTCCATGACTTCTTTTTTTCCCTTCTTTTCTTCCTTCCTTTACTGTATTTTAACTTTTTATTGGCAGATGACGTGCCTACAAAATGCAGCATTCTTTTTATTTATGTGCTCTTCTTTCTACCTTTTGTATGTTTTTAAAATCTGAAATTATTGAAAAAGTATATGTACCGAGCAATTATAACTTTGTGAAATAAAAGTGATTATGTATTTTATGGGCTGGGGTTGTGCCTCAGAGGTAGGGCGCTTGCGTAGCATGCGTGAGGCACTGGGTTCAATCCTCAGCACCACATAAAAATAAAATGAAGATATTTTGTCCACCTATAACTAAAAAGTAAAATTTTTTAAAAAATTATTATGTATTTTAAAATATCATGTGGTACACCACAAATATATACAATTTTTATTTATTAATAAAAATAAATAACAGAATTGTTTTTAAGTATATAGAAGAAAATTTATCCTAATATAAGTAATGATTATCTCTGCTTGGTAGGAAAATGGTTGCTTTTTATTTATGTTACTTTTCTTCTTCCCCAAATTTGCTTCAGTGAATGTGTTTTACTTTTATTGGCAAAAAATGTTTAAGTCCTCTCTAAGTTCTGAGGCTGGCTACAAACTTACGATCCTCCTGCCTTAGCCTCCTAAACCACTGGGATTACAGGTGTGCATCACCGCACCCAGATGATTAGAAGTATTTTCAAATACACAGAAAGGTATAGATATTCCAAAAACATCTATAGTTCCAATACCATTTTTAAAATATTTTGTCATGTTTCCTTTATCCATTTTTATGCTATCATAATATTATACCCAGTTATTTCAGTTTTCATATCTAAAGTAGTGGCTGGGTTTTTTTTTTTTGTTTTTTTTTTTTACATAATAACAATGCTGAGATTTGGCTAACCTATCTAAGAAAACATCACAAGAAACAATGAGGAGTCAGGAAGGAGTTGAGGTTAGCATGAGTAGTACTTAGAGATGCTTTGTGAAATGAGTTTCCAGGATAATTCAGGGGGTCTAATATTGGTCAATATCTCTGATGTTATTCAATAGTGTTTAATCATACCTGAGATCAAGATTTGAGGTTTTTAAAATTGTGTCTTCCTATGCTTTTTCATATAAGAATAACTTTTTTTTTGGTACCAGAAATTGAACCCAGGAATGCTTAACCACTGAGCCACATCCCCAGCCCTTTTTATTTTTCATTTTGAGACAGGGTCTCACTAAATTTCTAAGGGCCTTGCTAAATTGCTGAGGGCCTTGCTAAGTTACTGAGGCTGGCTTTAAACTTATAATACTCCTGCCTTAGCCTCCCAAACTGCTGGGCTTACTGGTGTGCCCCTGTGCCCCAGCAATGAATAATTTTAATCCAATAAGAAAGACAAAATTAAACAAGGTTATTCTGAGCCTGAAAACAAATAATAAGATAAACCTAAACTAAATGAATATGAAGTCCAAAATTATTGGAATGTATTCATTTCAAATTTATTAGATAATTGGTATATGATACTGAGCATCATTGCATATATTAAATGGGAATATGATTGGCAGTGCTCGAAAAAGAAATCGAGGAGGGATAGAATGACATTTAGAGGAAGCTTAGCAAACTTAGTTAAAATAAACTTAATAAAGAAAGCAGAACATTTGTTGGATCCACATAGGAATTTGTGTGCTTTGTGTGTGTGTGAGAAAGAGAGAGGCAGACGGAAAGACACTGGGGCAGATTGCCACTGAGCTGCATCCCTATTCCCTTTTCAACTTTTAAAATTTTGAGACAAGGTTTCACTAAGTTGTCAAAACTGGCCTCCAATTTGCAATCCTCCTGCCTCAGCCTCCCAATTGCTGGGATTATAGGTGTGTACCATGGTGTCTGGCATGTGTACTATTATTGAAATGTAACAGTTTATCCCCTTTCCCAAAGGAGGTTGGGCCCTCCTTGCCGATGATTCAAGTTAAGGTCGGTAGGTGTGAGGATAGGTACAGAACGGAAAAAAAAAAAAAAAAACAACAACAACAAAAAACCTTTTATTTTGCTACTCAGTGAGTGGCTCAAACTTGTTTGGCTTATTTGTCAGTGGTTCCTAAGGTTTTCTGAGCACTAGGATCACCTACAGAGAGAGGCATATGCCTCTAATCCTAGCTACTCAGGAAGCTGAGGCTGGGGGATTGCAAGTTTGAGGCCAGCCTGGGTAACTTAATGAAAACTTGTCTCAAAATAAAATTTTATAAAGTGCTAGGATTGTAGGACAGTGCTAGAGTGTTTACCTAGCGTGTGCAAGACCCTGGGTTCCAACCCCAGTACACCACATATACATGCAAAAGAAAAAAGACAGATTCCCAGGCCCTAGCCCCAGTGATTCCAATTCAAGTTGGGCAAACAAGTACGCTGAAAATGTATCTATTTAAACAAGCAACCTGTGTAAAGATGCAGATCACTATGGATGATACTTTGAAAATTTCTCTGAAGGACCCAGGATCTTTCCCGGTAAAGAATATGACTTGTACAGTTAAAAAATGGGTTTTAACTTGTTAAAAATTGCTAGGGCTATAGTCAGCTTCAAGTAACAGGAAAAACATACAACCAACAGTGGGCTCAAATGAGCAGATTTGGTTTTGTTTGCTTTTTATCTCAGGTAACTAGAAGCCTGAGGTAGACTGTTCAGGGCTGGTTCTTTGCGTTCAAAGATTTAATAATGTCCTCAAGGAGCCAGTTTGCTTCTATTCTTCTGCTGCCCCATCTTAGAAAACAGCCTTCATTCTCAAGGTCATAAGATGACTGCTTCACATCCAAGCATCACATCCATCTTCCAGGTAGGGAAAGGGAATCAAAGGGTGCAAGTTAGATAACATCCATCCCTTTTACAAAATGCACCCAGATGCTTAATTAGCAACTTGGGCTAATATCTCATTGGCCAGAACTGAGTCACGATGCCACCTCTGGGAATGGATTGGCCCAGTTTAGATCAGGATTCTAAAGGAGTAAATGTTGCTAACTAAATATACTACTCTAGTGGGGTGTGCACATGCCTAGAGTCACTCCCCCGCTATTTGGGAGGCTGAGGCAGGAGGATCACCTGAGCCTATGAGTTCACAACCAGCCTGAGCAACATAGGAAGACTCTATCTCAAAAATAAATAAATAGGACTGGTAGTGTAGCTCACTGGTAGAGCACATGACTTGCATATATAAGTCCCTATGTTTGATCCCCAGCACCAATAAATAGATAAATGTACTACTTTCCTGAGGGAAAATGGGGTTCTATTATTAAGAAAGAAGAAGAAAAGGGCTGTGGACAGGAAACCAATGCAATTTCTGTTACAAAGTGTTTATTGTACATGAGAATGTCTAAAACAATTATGTCTGTAGGTGTTAATTCAGACGTTTGCATGAGCTTAATGTGTAAGTTAAGTCATAGAATTGGTTAGAAATTCATTCAGTAAATGTTTGTTTCTTGGCAAGGACATGCAAACATGACAGAGCTACCACCACTGCCCCATCCATTGAGGAAGACATTGTGCGCAATGTGATCCTGTCCATCCACCGACCACCCCACCCCGATGAATCCTAATCTAAACTGGGCCAATCCATTCCCTCCCTCATAAAACACAGTTAGTCACTTTCTCTCTGTGTGGCCAAACCTCTAACATAAACCTGGTAGCTAAAGGACGCCCACAGTTTTTTTCACATGGGGACCAGAAAGCAGAAATGTTTATTTTCATCAAGGGAATGAACCAGTCACCTGGAGAAGAGCAGAGAAGAGAAATGCCTGGAGAGAAGAGTCTGTCTGCTTCCTGGATTAGTCCCTCAGGCTCAGCTGGCTTCTTGCACTCAAGTCCTGAGAGTTTCCTTGTTATTCTTTTAGTAGAGTTCCTGTTAAGCTAGTTGAAATTAATTTCTCTTTCTTTCAAATAATCCTTATCAATACAACTGCAAATTATATAACTCAATAAATACACTGGAAATATGAGCCAAGGCTTATTGGAGCAGGAGGAAAGGAGAACTTGATATTGCTAGAAGGGAGGTAGGGTGAAATGAAAAGGAAGCAGTCTTCATCAGTTTCTCCTCACTTTGACAAGAAAACCCGACAAGAACCAGTGAAAGGAGAAAGTTTATTTTGGCTCACAGTTTCAGAGGTTCAGTCCATGGCTGGCCCCCTCCACAGCTCTGGGCCAAAGGTGAGGCAAGACATCATGGTGCAAGGGCGTGGCAGAAGAAAGCTGTTCAGCTCATGACAGTCAGTAAGTAAACAGAACTCCATTTGCCAGGGACAAAATATAAACCCCAAAGACACGCCTCCAGTGACCTACTTCCTCCAATCATATCCTGCCTGCTTATAGTTACCACCCAATTAACCCATTCAAGTGGATCGATCCACTAATTAGATTATAGTTCTCATGATTTGATCATTTCACCTCTGAACATTCTTGCATTGTCTCACACATGAGATTCTGGGGGACACCATATATGCAAACCATAACAGAAGGAAAGAGAGAGGTAGCATTTGAGCTGGGCCAAGAGGAAAGAGGTAAGTACATGATAGTGTGGAGGATGAAAGGTATGATCATTAGGATGCAGCTGGTGGCCCAGCATATGGGCAAAGAAAAGAAGAGACAGGGGAGGCTGATAGGGAGCTAGACCCAGACTGGGACTCAGGGGAAGGAGATGAGCATGTCTGTTTTTGTCATCGTGCCTATTTATACATGCTTAAGTATGTCAGATAGCAAAGGTTATGCTAAAGGGCTGGGCTTGTGGCTCAGTGGCAGAGTGCTTGCCTAGCATGTGTGAGGCACTGGGTTTGATCCTTAGCACTGCATAAAAATAAATAAATAAAATAATTTTAAAGAAAGTTATGTTAAAAAAAAGAGCAAAGCAAAAGATCAGAGCAATTTGAAATAATAGGCAGAGACAACAGAACTGAAGCAAATCATTTAGGCAGAAAGGTGTAAATAGGAAAAGAAAGATGTTTTTTAAAAAACATTATATTATGGAATCAAATATATGTAAAGGTAAAGAGACTAATGATACAACTATCCCCCATAAACCCAACACCCAGCTACAGCAACCTTCAACTTGTGGCCCTTCTTATTTTGTCAACACTCCCACCTACTGACCCATCACTGGGTTACTGTGAAGTAAACTCAAGGCATTGTGCCATTTGAAAATTGACAATATTTTCGAATTGTGTATTGGCTAGTCATCTTAATACAATAACCTTACATCAAATGCTGCAAGTTTTCATAACACACATCACATAGATAAAAACAATTAACTGTTTTCATTTCATTAATTGCTGTTGCCTATTGCCTGATCTCTTTTAAGAGTAACTCTGTGGACAGAAAAAGAAGTTTGATTTTCAACCTGTGTGTGCTTTGTGCAGCTAGGATCTCTTTTAATCATAACAATGGTGAAAAAGGTCTTGAGAATACATTTGAAGTTTGTGTTAATGATTATGTTGATAGTGATAAGAAAAGAAAAACAACTATAGAAGTAGTCCAACAGTGGATTTACTCAGAGATTTTAGTCTTTATAACTATATATATACAGCTATCAAAAGTTTTATCATGAAACTTATGCAGGAAAACTTTTATTATGAGATTGAAATAGTCCAATTCCCAATTCCTTTTTTTTAATTGAATTTAAAAAAACAACAACTAGGGATTGAACTCAGAGGTGCTTTACCACTCAGCTACATTCCCAGCCCTTTTTAATTTTCTATTTTGAGACAGAGTCTCACTAAGTTGCTTATACTCTCACTGAATTGCTGAGGCTGCCCTCGAATTTGAGAGCCTCCTGTCTCAGTTGGGATTACAGGTGTGTGCCATAGTGCCCTGCTCCCAGTTGTTATTTTTTTATTTTTATTTTTTAAAATTTGCAGATGGGAAGAATACCTTTATTTTGTTTATTTATTTATTTTTCATGTGGTGCTGAGGATTGAACCCACTGCCTCACACATGCTAGGAGAGCACTCTACCACTGAGCCAGAACCCCAGCCCCCCACCATGTTATTCTTGAAGAATCTTTTCATAGCTTTGACCAACCATTGAGAATAGAGGAAAGTGTCCATTTTGTAAGTGAGTACTATGGCTGTCTCACCATCACTGCAGCACTGGCATGTAGTAGATATTTCACATTGTTGAGCGGAGGACAGAGTGAATCAGTGAAAGCTGAAGTAGATTTCAATTGCGGTAACATGGGTCTCCAGCTGTTAATCATGGTAAGAGAATATAAATTGACATTTTTAGGGTAAAGAATTTATTTAATACAGCCATACGACCAAGTGACAACTCTCTATGTCCATAGTTTCCATGAATTCAACTAATAGTTGATTGAAAAAAAAATTTGTGTATTGTGCTGGGAATCAATCCCAGGTCCTTGTGAACAGATTGGAAATATTTGGAATGCCTGTAATCCCAGCTGCTTGGGAGGCTGAGGCAGGAGGATCCCAAGTTAGAGCAAGCTTAGTAAGACCCTGTCTTACTTACATACATACATACATACATACATACATACATAAATAAGACTGAGGATGTAGTTAAGTGATAGAGCACCCCTTGGTTCTATCCTCAGTATCTGCCCCCCAACCACTATATATACAAGAGAAAAAAGAAAAAGAAAGAAAAAGTTGGGGAAAATTATGTCTACATTGAACATATACAGACTTTTTTCTTATCTATATTCCCTAAGCAATGTAGTATAAACATATTTGTATAGTATTTACATTCTGTTAGGTATTATATATAATCTAGATGACTCGAAGCAAACCAGAGGATGTACATAGGTTGTATGCAAATACAATTTAAGGATATTGAGTATTTGTGGTATTTGGTATCCACAGGGGTATGTCCTTGAACCAATCCTTTGTGGATACCGAGGGATGACTGTACTTCTAAATAAGGGATCATATGTGTCATTCATTACCAAAGTCCACCCCTTATCTACTTGATATATACATATATACAGATATATATATTATATATGTAATAACATATATATTATATATACATATATATAATATATGTAACTTTTAACCATATCTAACTTCCAGACAAAAGTGGAATCATATTTCTACCTAACAAAATATAACTATCACAGTAGAAAGAATCGGATATAACTTCTCTATGTTCATGTATAAATATACAACCAGGGTAACTGCACATCATGTACAACCACAAGAATGGGAAGTTATACTCCATGTATATAGAATATGTCAAAATTCATTATACTGTCATATATATCTAAAAAGAACAAATAAAAAATTAAAATACATGTGTATATATAAATACATATATATGTGTGTGTGTATACACACACACACACACACACACACATATACATATATAAAACTATCCTCTGTACAACAGAAAACATACTAACACTCTCTCCCCATAAGGCTACAAAGTCGCTTTATCCATCTTTGGGTAACATTCATTAGTTTTTTTCCCACGACTCATTTTCTTCCTTTTGTATTAGTAACTTAAATTCTGAAATATAAGATTAATTACTGTTAATGTGTTTTATATTACATAATAGGAGAAGGAAACAGATTTCTCAACATATACATAAATAAATTCATATCAAAATAAGAAAAAACACTCAGAGCTACTTTACTTTTTTCTGTGACCAGCCACTTGACCACAACTGGTATTCACAGCTGCCCTCTTCTACCTCTGCGTGTCCTCTCCCCTGAGCACTCACCTCAGCTGGTTGTGACTTAGTGGAGATTCCCAAACCTTCATTCTTGAATGATCTGTCCCTCTAACACCTACCCATACAGGTTATGGTAGTATTGCTGGCTGACAGCACATCTCACAGTTGAATATCCATTAAACAGCTTTCATTCTCCAAGATCCATCTGTCTTCATAGGCCAAACAGGCAAGTTAAATGGGGATGTGTTAGGGATCATCTCTGTCTTAGGCAGTGGACTCCTAGTTTCAGGAACATGGTGTTGCCTTTTGTTTACTGGTGATAAGACAGGAGTTCTAAAAGCTTGCATTTACCCTTTCCTACCACAATAGCCCTCACTTTATGAATCAAGAAAACAAAGTGGAGATTCTGCCCATTGTTGAACGTGCTTGTGCCAATTATACATTACAGACCCAGGGAAATGACTAGAGGGTGATTATGGGAACCCACTGGGCCACTGTGAGAAAAACCTAGGAATTCCATAGATCATCTTATTAGTGAGCCACAGTGGCATTTTGGATGTTCAGGAATTAGTATCAGTTTCAATTTTCCCTAAAACATTTATTTCCCCCTTTCCAATACACAGTCATCCAGTAAAAGAGCTGCAATTTCTATTAGAGGCTATCAAGAAGATTTATGTTAAAAATCTTCCAATTTCTATTAAGAAGGTTTATATTAAAAATGATTGACCGTGTAGCAGACTTCTTCTTGAAGCAAAGGGCTCTTGATCTATGACCTTTTTCCAGTCTGGAAATTGGTTGTAGTGCTGAGATTCTCTACTGTGATGATTCATGTGAGAATTCTGTTCAATAGACACAAACTTTTCCACTTACACAAATTAAGTAAAACTTTAGTGATGGGGGCTTATCTCCATGATAGAATGTATGCTTAGCATATAATCAATGCCCTGTACGCAAACCCCACACTGCAAAAGCAAATCAAAACAAACAAGAAAAAGCTTTAAAAAAATACAACTTTGGGGGACTGGGATTATGGCTCAGCGGTAGAGCGCTTGCCTAGCACGTGCAAGGCCCTGGGTTTGATCCTCAACACCTCATAAAAATAAAAATAAATAAAATTAAGGTATTGTATCCAACTACAACTAAAAAATAATTTAAAAAAAACTTGGGTAGGTTGCCCATCTCTTTCAGTTCTAGAACATCATGATTAGCTGGCCAGTTCCAAAGATGTCTGCAGGTCAGACTATTCTGATTATTGCTTTGGATCCCTTGCCAATTACAGTACCCACACCCATACTTTCTTTGTTCATTAAGTGCCACCTCTTGTTGCACCCCCAAGTCCCTTGATTCATCTCCTCTGAATTCAGAAAGCCCATGTTAATAATAATATTTTCCATCATCTTTCCTGGCCTATAGAGAATAGCCACCACAAAGTTCCTTAATTAAGGTGGAGGGCTGGGGATGTGGTTCAGGCGGTGGCGCGCTCGCCTGGCATGCGTGCGCCTGGGGTTCGATCCCTCAGCACCACATACAAACAAGGATGTTGTGTATGCCGAAAATTAAAAAAATAATAAATATTAAAAAATTCTCTCTCTCATATATATATATAAAATTAAGGTGGAGCTCTCCTTACAAATAGATTTCTTTCTGCCTTGGAGATCCTCCAAGGGAGGGTCCCATAGGAAAAGGTGGGTGAGAATGTCTTACATGGCAAATCTACACTTTCATCCCAATATTCATAAGCCTTTGCAAACTTTCCTCTGTAGCAGTGGTGGGAGGGGGTGATTTTGCCCTCCAAAAACATTTGACAATGTCTAGAGACATTTTTAGTTCTTACAGCTAGAAGAGTACTTCGGGTCTCTAGTGGGTAGGGGTCAGGGCTACAGCTAAATGGGGCAGGACTAGGAAGAGGTTAGTGAGTCACCCAGAGCACAAAACTAGATGTCTTATTCAATTCTATCTAACTCGAAACATCTTACAATGCACAGGGCAGCCTCTTCTTCTCAAGTATTATATGAATTGTGCCATGATTGAGTAACTCTGCTCCATAAATATCAAGGAAATTTCACCCAGTCTAGGCCATCTTAGAGGTGTAAGTTTCAGTTAACTAACAACCAACCAACCAGAGTCATTTCTAGCAACTTGATCTGACATTTAAATCCAGAATCTTTGCTTAGTGAGCTCATATCAATAAATTGAGCCTGATTCAACTTTATGTTTCTTTCATTCTGATCCCATACTTTTAGGATCAATTTCCACATATATCCCCAGGTTACTACAAATTGGTTTGTATAAATTGTGAACTTGCTCTAGTCTGGGAATTGGTTGACATAAACTGGTAAAATAATACAATTCTTCATTGTGTAATTTGTCTCTTCACAGGTTATACTTTGTACCTCATTCTCTAGGGCCTGCTTTAACTTGTTTCTTACAGATCTAGGAACAATGAAAAGTAGTGAGGATGGGTCCTTGGGGGACTTGCAGCCCCTTTGCAAAGCATCCATCTCAGGGGAAGGCCATTATAGTTTCTTGTGGCAAGAAAAGTCTGTCACAAATTCTTAATGGAATGGCATGGGGAAAATAAATAAAAATATTGAAGTATAATTAAATTTTACATTTCAAATATGATTGCTTCTTTATAGATGTGGTTTCATTTTGCAAAAATAGATGAAATTTGTCTCCTTTTGAAAGAGAGGATGAATATAAATTGGGTTTCATAGATTACATTAACTCTGCTTTGAAACATTTTTGTGGTAGCAATTGCTGGAGTTATGTCAGCTGATAATGGATGGTGACTCACCTTTTCAAGGTGATATATTTGTAATAGGACACTGTTCTCTGTGGTATTTTGTATGGGTATTCCTCATGAATTAAAACCTGTGATTAAACTATTTAATCTATGAAAAGAATTTGGACCCTTGCAGAGTTATAAAAGTCTTTAAATGTCCAAACAAACATGCTGTGGGCACCTCTTATATGTCAGGCACAGCGCTAAGTGCTGGAGCACAAACATGAATGAGACACAGTGTTAGTCACAAATTTAGGAGCATATAATCTAAACTGCAAGCTTAGTTAAATTGTTTAGATTAGAAACATGAATTAGGCCTTGATAAAAGGGTTTAAATTTGAAAAGAATCAAGATAGTTCTGTAAACATACCAGCACTTTTTTTTTTTTTTTTTTTTTGTGCCAGGGATTGAACCTAAGGGTACTTAATTACTGAGTCACATCCCCATCCATTTTTGTTTTTCATTTTGAGACAGGATCTCCCTAAGTTGCTTAGGGCCTCGCCAAAAGAGGGGAAAAAAATATGTCAAATGTTATACAATTAGAATGCATTCATTATAAGTAATGCAAACAATAAAAAAGAAGAAAACAAAGTCTTTTAGAAGTCTTCCAGAGTTTTCTCTGGGCACACACATAAATATATACTCTTTACACAAATATGTATGGTCCGATATTTAATGTTTCCAGATACCTGGATAACTTCATGAGCAATATCTGGGATTTTTAAAGAACAAGAAGAGGTATTCCATAATTGCAACTTATACTATCCTCTGATCAGAGTTGTTTTTTTTTAAAAAAATTCTTAGTGTGTGTGAAAATTGTAAGTATTTACTTTGATGTGGAACTTGATGTTTATGAAAATATGTTTTGCATAATGATTTGAAAGAGAAGTCAAGTCTGAAAGCCAAAGGAAGAGAAAGAATAAAGTGATTTTTCAAACAATCATGGTGGTAAGAAGCAGAAAAAGCAAAGACACTACTTATAAAAACTTGGTTAAATTTAAAAGTGGACAAATGGGCCTGGTTTGCCTGTGACTGAGAGGGTTCCTGGCACAAGGGACTTACAGTGCTAAAGACCAGTCAGTTTGGGACAAACTGGCATGACTGGTTATCTTAGAGCAGCCTGGAGTGTTATGGAACACACACAAAACACATTGTTATTACTGCTTAAATACGAAACCTTCTGGATTCTGAAACCCATCTGCCCAAGGAACCTGAGTACACATAGACTACATATGGAAGGAGACAAAAACACCAACCACCACTTCTGGGAAGGAAACAGGTAGCTAGAAAGCAGAGATAAGAGAAAGAGTTTTCACTGTGTATACCCTTTTGCGTCTTCTGACTGTGAATCATAAATGTATTATCTATTTAGAAAATAAATACAAAGGCTGGGGTGTGGCTCAGTGGTACAGTGCGTGTTCAGTGTGCATGAGGTACTGGGTTTGACTTCCAGCACCAAAATCAAATCCAAAAATTATTAGGAAAGTCAGTTACAGTGGCAAACACTTGTAATCCCAGTGGCATGGGAGGAGGAGGATCACAAGTTCAAAGCCAGCTTCAGCAACTTAGTGAAGCCCTAAGCAACTCAGTGAGATTCTGTATCTATCTAAAATATAAAAAGGACTGAGATGTGGCTCAGTAGGATTGGGTTCAATCCTCAATACCAAAAAAAAAAAAAAAGTGATCAAAATTAATTTGGGGTCTTATGCAACTGGTATAATTAAGTTTCCCAGTAATTTATAAAATCAGTGGTTTCCAGTATCACTTCAATTTGCTCCCTTCCTTTTTTTTGGCCATGTGTACAATATTGCTAGGACTGAATTATGGTCCACCATTCCAAATTCATGTACTGAAGCACTAACTCCCAGAGTGATGGTATGTGGAGAAGAGGCCTTTGGGAGATATTAGATTTAGAGCAGTTCATGAGGGAGGGACCCTCATCATGGGTCATCAAAGAGCTGGTTAACATTCTTTTTCCTCCTTGTTCTTCCATATGAGGATCTATTGAGAAGGCAGCAGTCTGCAAGCCAGGATCAGAATCAGGAGCACATGGATCTTGGACTTCCCACCTCCGAAATGGTGAGAGATAATGTTGAAGCTTATGGTGTTTTGTTATGGTGGCCTGAGCCTAGACAAATATTCCTCCTAAACATATGAGTTCAATCTCTAAGCACAGCAAGGAATACTGCAGGAAGATAAAGCTCTTTGGAAATGTCTACTTTAACAGTCTCCAAAACGGGGCATTGGTTTAGCATGAGGGGGAAACCCTCTTTACAAAGGTGAAGGGGTTTAAAGGGCCATAGGAAAATCACTTTAAAAAAAAATCTTTAAAAAAATTTTTAGATATAGATGGACACGATATCTTTATTTTTATTTATTTTTTTATGTGGTGCTGAGGATTGAACCCAGTGCCTCACATGTGCAAGGCAAGCACTCTGCCGCTGAGTCACAACCCCAACCCTAGGAAAATCACTTTTGTAACAGCAAGTCTCTGTTCTAAGTACCGGGTGCCTGAAAAGTTGGGAAACGTTGCATGAATACATTTTTATTTTTAAAATAATAATAATTAATATTACATTATAATAATGGTAATATAATTATACTATATTATAATTATAGTATAATCAATTATATTATAATATAATTAATTATACTAATGTGGAGATGAGGCCTTGGGGAGATGTTAGATTTAGAGGAGTTCATGGGGGAGGAACCCTCATGATGGGTCATCAAAGAGCTGGTCAATATTCTCTTTTTCCTCCTTGGTCTTCCATGTGAGGATCTATTGAGAAGGCAGCAGTCTGCTAGCTAGGTACAGAATCAGGATATAATAATTATATTATTTATATTATAATATAATAATACTTATTATTTTAAATTATTCAGGGATTGAGCCCAGGGGTGCTCTCCTGCTGAGTTACATCCCCATTGCTTTTTAAAATTTGAAACAAGGGCTCCCTAAATTGCTCAGTCTGGCCTTAAATTTGTGAGCCTCCCACCTCAGCCTCCCAAGTAGCTGGGATTACGGTCATGTGCTGCTGTTCCCAAATTAAATGAATATTTTTCTTCTTCTTTTTTTTTCTTTTTAGTACTGAGAATGAAACCCAAGGCTATCTACCACTGAGCTATATCCCAAGCCTTTTTTTTTCTTTTTTACTTTGAGATAGGGTGAGATTTTTTTCAGTCCTATATTATTTCGTTTTCAAATAATTAATTTTTTTTAACCCCAAGACATGTTTTTAAATGAAACAGCTCTAAATTTGAAGCAATGGATCCATTTTTTAATGTGGAAAAAACTAATTTCAGATTAAATATATATAATTTTCCCTATATTTCTAGAATTTTTGGACACTCTTTAATATTTTTATTACACTTTTGAAATATTAAAATAGACTCATTGCTTTAAATTGTGAGTTGTCAAAGGGTTAAAGAGAAAAATATTGACCACATTATTTGAAAGTCTGATTATCAGAGTTTGAAAGCAAGTTTATCCCATGTTTCCCAACTTTTTAGACACACTGTGCTTTATGTATACTAATCCATTTAATCTTTTCAACAATGACATAGGGCAGGTATTATTATGATCCTTACTTCACAAATGAGGAAACTGAGACAAATGAAGGTTGCCTAACTTTCCCAGAGTTATATGGATAGACACAGCTGGAAAGCTACAGAGTCTGGGTTTAAATCCAGCAAGACAAGTGCCAGATCTGTGCTCATAACCCCTGTACCTTACGGCCTCCCCAAGGAAAAGCAAGGAGTAGACTTGGAGCTGACCAAGTCTTGGAAGCATCCGGAGTCTGACTCTAGGAGAGGAAAAGAAACTGATGCTAAACATGCACTGCTTCCAGATTGTACTCAAGTTGTACTCAAATCTTCATCGAGCTCACTTGTGATTACAGAACACATTGCTAATGAAAACTGCATGTTAATATTTGTACAACCTCCATCTCCATTTCTAATTACTGCCATTATCTTGAGGAGTTTTTTTTTTTTCTTTCTTTTGGTACTGGGGATTGAACCCAGGGGTGCTCTACCACTGAGCTACATCCCCAGTCCTTTTTATTTTTTATTTTGAGACAGAGTCTCACTAGATTGATGGAGCTGGCCTTGAATTTGTGATCCTCTTACCTCAGCCTCTCAAGTTGCCAGGACTGTATGTGTGCACCACCATGCCTCTGGAGAAGTTTTAAACAGTAATTTGCTGTTGTTGTTGTTCTTCTTCTTCTTTGCGACAAGGATTGAACTTAGGGATACTCAATCACTGAATACATCCCCAATTCTTTTTTATTTTTTATTTTTGAGACAGGGTCTTGCTAAATTGCTTAGGGCCTTGTTAAATTGCTGAGGCTGGCCTTGAACTTGCAATCCTCTTGCCTCAGCCTCCCAAATTGCTGGGATTACAGGTATGCTCCACTGTATCAGGCTACACAGTAAGTCTTAACTCTACCAGAATGTTAAGGTCTGTAGACAAGTCAAAATAACACGTAGTATTTTGCCAGAGAAATGTTAAAGTTCGTAAACAAGTCTGGATGGTGCCTGGCAAAATGCCAGAGGAAGTGGTTTGAGAAGTAACAAAAGTGAGTTATTAAGTGTGGAGATTCCTTATTGGTTGACTGATGTATCTAGTTTATGTTAATTAGATAAGCTGTGCAAAATGTATAAATAGCTCTGTTGTCCTACAATAAACGGCTTCCACTCCTGCTATATCAATCTACAGAAGTCATTCGTCACCCCCCCCCCTCCGTTATTCTGCTGCAGCCGGACTCCGGCACCAGAAGATAAAGAAATATACTGGCCAGGAAGAGTCCTGCAAAACAGAAAACTTCATAACAAGTCTAAATAATGTTGCAGATGTTCTTGCACATTAAATTCTTCAGGTGGACAGGTGATTGATTTTTTTTTGCCTTACAATGTCTTAAAATTTTGAATCTGAATGCCTTTAACTTGGACTTCCACTCTCCTTTCTAGGCATCCTTTTACGCATCCTAGTTATAAACATAGCATTAGCTCCCTGGCCCTAGTAAGTACTTAAGATTACAGGCTCAGCACTGAAACTCTGCCTATATGCTTATGGAAAACAGGACACACAGCATAAATAGACATCATTTATGCTGGTAGTGTGATACTACCAAATTTTTGGCCAGTGAAAAATGGCCCAAAATAGTTGGGGACATATTTTCAGTGGGGATAGGACTGGCAAGAGGTAAAGTTTATAGGACGGGAACATGTTGCATGGGAATCTGAAACATGTTATAGGAATTTTGAAAAGATGATCCTAACAATCACATAAATTGTGTAAAAGGCCCTGGGTGATTTTCGGAGATCTACAAATCAGCAAATGAGTGAAGTTTCAGGTTCTTTCATGCTCACTCAAAAAGTAGCCTGGTTTGTTAGAATCCATTGGAAAATTCCATTTGTACTCAGTCTCTACCTACAGTGACATTGTTCTAGATCACAGTGGATAGAGGAGACTCAGCATGTAGAGTTGAGCAAGGCAGCAGAGAGGAGCATCATGGGCAGAAGGGAGACTGTGTGCCTTTCAGAAGGAGGAAGAGCCTGAGAAACAGTATGACCTTGAAAACCAGAACAGATTGAATTGAGGAGCAAGCAATAAGAAGTTTGGGGCAAAAAAAAAAAAATGGGGTGGAATGGAAAAGATTTCAAAGGGCTTCCAAAAGGTTCAGATGGTGTGAAGTGGGACACACACACACACACACACAAAAGGTGTATCTGGAGCCCTGGAGTGCCTTGGGAAGATGTTCTGTCTGTAGAGTAGATGTTCTCTCTGGAACTGGAACATGGGTCAGAAGAGCAGCTGTCGATGCAGAGGGGGAGGGACGGATGCAGTGGAATCCAAGCAGCCCATCCAGAGGGGGTGCTATGGTTTGAATGTGTCCCCAAAGGGCACGGGTTAGAAACTGGATCCCAAATGCAACAGTGTTGGGAGCTGGGTCCTAAATAAGGGGAGCTCCACCCTTAGGAATGAAGTAAGGCCATCACTGAGGGAGTGGGTTTGTTATCGTGAGGATGGGCTTGTTATAAGCTTGGCCTCCTCCTGCCCTCTCTCTCTCTCTGATTTATGCAAGCTGGCTTTCCCTTTCGCATGTTATGACTCATTAAGAAGGCCCTCAGCAGATGTGGTCCCTTGACCTTGGTCACCTCAGTCTCCAAAACTGAGCTAAATAAACTTCTATTGTTGATAATTCACTCAGTCTGTGGTATTCTGTATAGCAGCAGAAAAAAGAGTAAGACAGGGAAGGAGGTTGGTCTTTGCAGAATAGGATCTGGTGGGAGAAGAAACTGGCCAATCCAACTGTGACCTGAGAGGTGGCATTCTGATTCAGCAGATTATCAAGAGCAGAGTCAAATCTGAATAGGGGAAGGTCAACTGTACACTTCTGTGTCACTTAAAGGGTTCTATAAATTCTCATCATTCTCTAATCCCCATTACTGAAAGGTTGAGGTATGGAACCAGTTTGTTTGTATTTGTTTGTTCTGGTTTTGGTGCTGGGGATTGAACCTAGGTCCTCAGCTAAACTTGTACTCCACCACTTAACTACACCTCCAGCCCTCTTGAAATTGCTTTTTTTTTTTTCTTTTGGTACCAGGATTGAATCCAGGGGTACTTAATCACTGAGCCACATCCTCAGCCCTATTTTGAATTTTATTTGTAGTCAGGGTCCCACTGAGTTGTTTAGTACCTTGCCTTTGTATTGTGATCCTCCTGCTTCAGTCTCCTGAGCCACTGGGATTATAGACATGAGCCACCAAGCCTGCCTGAAATTGCTTTTTTAAATGCAACTATTTATGGGAGGGATACCCAGCCCAATATTTGTACTTCATACCTTAGAAGTGATACATTAGTCAAAACATTTATTCTGTATACACTCCAAGTCACCAGAAATCAAAGGATGACAGACAGCTCAGGTAGAATCGCATGTGTTTGAAATTTGGCCACTCCAATTTGGGGATGAAATTGTTTCAAACTCTTATGTGGATAGAACTGAATCCTTGCCTGTTGTTTTTCCAAGCTTGGCATCTGTTCCCCCTTTTGGCCCCAACCTGCTAGATTTCCTTTGGGAAATGTGCTGCCATCTCTCATCTCAGGCTAAGTAGTGGGTAGATCTACATTAGGCCCTGGATTTAGAGAACTGGACTCTATCCTGGCCAATCAGAGCACAGTCATGGACATGTGATTCAAATTGGTCTAATCAGAATGGAGCCTAGAATTCGGTGGGGAAAGTGAACAGTACTGAAAGAGAATCCCTCTCTCTTTTCTGGCACTTCTAGCATTACAGGGGAATTGTTGCTGTTGGGAGTCACCAGAGGGATACTGAAGGAAGAAGGTCACATTAAGACAAGTCTTGATGACATTGTTTGAGCCACATGATCCAGTTGTGCGGGAATCAGCCTCAAGCTTACACTTTTCAGTTGTGAGTTGATAAAAATCATTATTTTTCATTTATTGGTTCTTTCATTTGTTTTTTGCCTGCATCAGATAAACTGGGCTTTCAGTCACCTTGCAGTGGAAAAAGTACTGACCTGCATACCATTCCTCCCACCGGGTGCTGCAAACATCAAGAGGGTTCACCTTCTCTTAGTTCATCCCACATGCAAAACGGCCATGAAGTAGCAGATCTAGGCCGCCTGTTTTTATAGCTCAGCTATTGACTTTTTCTTTACCTCTGGCAATTGCTGATGACCTCCTTTTAGCAGCTCCAGCAGGGAGAAGCACAGTGGGGCTTCTTTAAAGGTGAGGCCAGAAGGCTGGTTATGTGGACAACTAACCACAGTTAAATACGTCACCACAGCTGGCCAGTGCAGTCCTGGGGCAGATGTTCAATGTGGAAAGTCCCTCCAGTAGCGCTTAACTCTAGAAAGAACCCACCGCTAGTTCCTGACTGAGGTGGGAAATAACCCCAAGCTCTAAGCTTAGGACAACCAAAGAATGAGTCAGCCTCATGGAGAAAACCCCTGCTTCCTAGTGTATGACTCATGAGCTCTGTCAGGCAGCCACCCCCAGCCCCCAAGCCAGTTAGGCCTCTGCATCTCTTTCAAGAGCATAATACTACCTTATATCTGAAAAGCACTGTACCTTTTTCAGAGTACTTGTGCATTCATTATCTCATTAGGATAGCAGATTTGCTATTTTTTCTTCAGATTCTTTTTTTTTTTTTTTTAAACAACTCAAATCCAGCAGAGAAATTTTTTTTATCAGGCTTTCAATAAGCTTTGGGAAAATCAGATTCATTCCAAGAGCAAAGCTTTTCTAGAGACATGAATATAATCTTTTTCTCCTTTACCCAAAATAACAAGGGGGCAGAGGCTAGATTCTAGAGGAAAGAACATTGAGTGGGAGTTGAAATCTAGGTTTTAGTTCCAAATCTGCCACTAAGAAGCTATGTGACTTGGACAAGCCCCTTAATCTCTTTGAACCACAGTTTCTTCCTTTGTAAAATGGCAGCGTTGAGGCTTCCTGGGGATGTTGGCTTTGATATTTTCTGAAAGCCTCAGAGTTCTGAGGTTTCATGGCTTGAGGAACTGTAGGGTCTAAAGGAACTGATTTGTAAGCAAGGGGGTAAGCTTTTGCATGTGCAGCCGCCCCTGGTGTGTGCAGGGAAGAGCTCCTGTCCTGGTGTCAAGAGTCTTAGCACAGTGGGACAAAGATCTGAGCATTCAGCTCAAAGACCCATTCCTCAGAAACCCAAAGCCCTCCTTAGACCCAGGTCCGATGGTGGTAGATGGCTGATGATAATTAGTTTGTTAAACAAAAGGTGAGTGCCTGACCACTGGCTATTGATCTGCCTCCTGATATATTAGGATACTCTGCTGTCTCTGGGAAGAAAAGTAGACATCAGATTTCTTGGAAGAGGTTAGTGGCACCCTGACATTTTCCTGGAGACATGACCTGTGTACAGCTAGGTAGGCAGGGTGGTGGGCCCAATTTAGCAATACAAAGACTGGTTCAAAACTTTGGGCTTTTTGTTTGTTTGTTGGTATTGAGGATTGAACCCCAGGGTGCTTTACCACTGCCACTGAGCTATATCCCAAGAACTTTTATTTATTATTTTATATATATATATATATATATATATATATATATATATATATATATATATATTTAGTTATAGTTGGACACGATACCTTTATTTTCTTTATATGTGGAGCTGAGGATCAAACCCAGGGCCCTGCATGTGCTAGACAAGCGCTCTACTGCTGAGCCACAACCCCAGCCCCTAGACCTTTTTATTTTGAGACAGGGTCTCACTGAGTTGTTAGGGTCTCCTTAAGTTGCTGAGGCTGGCCTAGAACTTGGGATACTCCTGCCTCAGCCTCCTGAGTTGCTGGGATTATAAGCATGTACCACCATACCTGGACTTTTATTTTTTATTTTTTTCCGAGTTTAACCTTCTCTTTCTAATACTTTCCTCTGACAAATGCCTTCTATGTCCTGGCTCTTGCTTCCATTTCCAGTGACTACTTTGAGAAACTAGAGTAACAGTGGTGCATCATATCTCACTACTCACTGAATTATGTATTCTTTGAGAGCAGGAATTATAAATTAGACTAATCCCCCCCACCACAAACACACCTTATTCAACACTATTTTGGCTCTTGATCCTCCTTCAATCTATTTCCCCAACCCATGCATCACACAGAAAATTAAAACAACCTATTAGCCAGGCATTGGTGGCATGCCTATAATCCCAGCTGCTTGGCAGGCTGAGGCAGGAAGATCAAAAGTTTGAGGTCAGGCTTGACAACATAGCAAGACTTTCTCAAAAATAAAATAAAAAGGACTGAGGATGTAGCTTAGTGGTAAAGCACTTGCCAAGAATGTACAAGTCCCTGGGTTCAACCCCCAGAACCATTAAAGACACAACCAGAAAGCAAACAAAAAACCCTAACAAATTGGCATCACCCCTACATTGTACATCCTGTCTCCTCAGGAAGGTTTTATTTTTTTTTTAATTCTAAACTAATTCATTCTAAAGAGTTGATAGTTGCTATGGCTTATTACTTGTCTACCCACCCTGCCACTACTGCAAATTTTCATTTGCTTTAACAGGGGATGTTGTATCCAGTTTGACAAAAAGTATCCCAATCGAGGAAAAAACTTGGGCTGGGGATGTGGCTCAAGCGGTAGCACGCTTGCCTGGCATGCGTGCGGCCCGAGTTCAATCCTCAGCACCACATACAAACAAAGATGTTGTGTCCGCCAATAACTAAAATATATATATATAAAGAAATAAACTTGTTGCAGAGTTCAGTGTCAGACCCATGGAGGGGGATCTTTGTCTTGTGGTTTGAATATGGTTTAAGTGGGTCCCCTAAAGTTTCATGTGTTGGAGTTTTGGAAGGTAGTGGTCCTTTTATGAAGAGGGGCCTAGTGAAAGTTAATTAGGTCATGGGGGCATTGTCCTTGAAAGGGACTAATGGTCTTCTGGAGCAAGCTCTCTTGAGAGTGAGTTGTCATAAAAACAGAAAAACTGGTCCCTCTTCACTCTCTGGCTTCCCTTCTCCCGCTGTGATAGCTTCTATAAACATTTCTACCATTTTGATGCCTTTGGCTGCAAAGTTGTTACTAGAGCCAGGCAGAAGCCATTGCTATGCTGCTGAACTATTACAATTGTTGGCTACCTAAACCTCTTTTCTTTATAAAGTACTCTTCATCCAGTATTTCATATAGCAGGAGAAAAAGACATGTATTACCTTATATTAACAAGAAAAGGTTGACTGGTGAGGTCAGAGCTGTTGGTGGGCAGCCTGGCCAGTCAGGCCTTCCCCTGACCCAGCAGGGCCATCCTATTCACAATTAGAATTTTTTAAATCTGCAATTTTAGGCCAGGTGTGGTGGTACATAGCTATAAATCTCACTGACCTGGGAGCTGAAGCATGAGGATCACAAGTTTGAGGCCAGACTCAGTAACTTAGCAATACCCTCAGCAATTTAGTGACATCCTATCTCAAAAATAAAAATAAAGCAAGGCCAGGTTGTGCATACCATTGGGATTACAGGTTCAAAGCCTCAGGCTGGGGATATTGCTCAGTTGGTAGAGAGCTTGCCTCACATGCCCAAGTCCCTGGGTTTGAACCCCAGCACCACAAAAACAAACAAAGCCAACCTCAGCAACTTACTGAGGACCTAAGTAACTCAGTGAGACCCCGTCTCTTAATTAAAAAAAAATACAAAAAAGAGCTGAGGATATGGCTCAGTGGTTAAGTGCCCCTGGGTTCAATCCTTGGTACCCAAAAAATAAAGAATGAAAGGGATGGGGATTTAGCTTAGTGATAAAGAGCCCCTGTGTTTAATCCCAGTATGAAAGGAAGGAAGGAAGGACTAGAGGAAGAAAAAGGACAAAGGAAGGAAAGAAAGTTAATCTACAACATTAGTAGCCAGAACAAAATCAGCTACATGGCATTTTCCAGTTTCCGTGCTGTCCACAATGTTATTTTGTTGTTTCTGGGTCCTTTCTCTTCCACCTTAAGTCCTGGCCCAGCCTCACATGCTGCTAGCTCTGTATGGACTTAACACTGGGATGCAGAATCTCAGCCTCTGAAAACTCCTCTAGATCTATTTGCCACGGGATCCCCCGAATACTGTCCGTAGGCTTCTTACAGAGAACTGCTCCTCACCTTCTATTCAAGACCTAGGCTTAAAACAAGATCAGAAAAAGGGTCCAGAATCCCATTAACTAAGACCAAATTCTATTTAGCAACAGCCTGCTGAGTCCAGGAGCTTCCAGATGTATGTTACAAAGGGCAAGTTTCTATTCCAGTATTTTGCCAACTCTGAATTTTGGTCCAAGACTAGTATTCTCTGCCACCCACCTCACCCTACACTATTCCTCAAAATAAAGTTGAGAATGTCCCTGAGATAAGGAACATGACTCAGATCTCCCTCAGTGTGGAGGTCAGCTTAACACTTTCTTTTTCTTGGTGGTGTTTGGATGGGACCCATGGCTTTGTACATGCTAGGGAAGTGATTTACCACTGAGCTACATCCCCAACCCCAGCTTAATTCTTTGAAGGGAGGGATTAGAAAGGTCAGACCCAGCTCTGGGACATGCTTTAATGGTGAGATGCTCTGGATTTCAATGGCCTGCACTGGTTAACATGAAGCTCTTGTTGCCAAAGTCACAGGCCAGAGGCCTGACTCCAGGGCTCCCAACAAACCAGGTCTGGCCGCTAGTTCCAACAATCAAATAGAAAAGTTAATGGTGAAAAGCAGAAAATGAACATTAATCAATGCAGCCATATGGGACCAGGTGTGGTGATGCACACCTCTAATCCCAGTGACTCTGGAGGCTGAGGCAAGAGGATCACAAGTTTGAGGCCAACCTCAGCATTCTAGTAAGGCCCTCAGCAACTTTGGGGCCTTACTAGAATGGCCTTTGTGAGACCCTGTCTCAAAATAAAAATAAAAAGGACTGGGGATATGGCTCAGTGGTTAAGTGTCCCCATTCAATCCCTGGTACTAGGAAAAAAAAAAAGAAAAGGAAAAGAAAAGAAAAATAAGGAAAGAAATAAAAAGTATGTGGAGCATATAGGGAAGACAAAGTGAGATCCAGCATCTCAACCTTGTCTCTGGAGTCCTGACAGGAGCTTTAGTTTAAACAGAGGAAGAATGGGGCAGGAGACAAGAGTGGCAAAATTAAATAGTATTGGTCAAACCGTGATCTGATCAAACATCATTTCAGTGTTTGGTCCTACAAGGTGGATACAGAGATGCCCTTGGCACTTGAGGGGGGCGATTTCTACTTCCTGCTCAGTATGTTTACCTATCAGACCTATGATCTGATAGAAAGGGACAATCAGTTCCCATGAGATAACTATTCCCACTTGGGGATCAGGGGGATGTCTCATCATGGGGTGATTTCCTGGAAGGTGTAGAAAGACTGAAGACTTCTAGGTGCCACTCCAAGGGTCTGAAACAGGATGTTATAAACACTGAGAAGCAAATGTCTCTACAAATCACGTCTCAGTCCTAAAGAGGGATAAATAGGTTAGGTAAATTAAGGACTAATAAACTTTGTCTTAGTAGTTTTTAGATGAACACTCTTTAAATGATTAGCATGCCTATACGCAGAGCTAACAAGGAATCTGAAGACAAATACGAAATGAAATTAGAGATGCCAAGCTTTATCCTGATTTTAATCACCCATCAGGCATCTGTAGGCTTGAGTACAGAGTCACTGCTCTTAGCAAAGGCAACTGCTCTGAGTCCCTGTTACATGATCATAAGCAGCTCTGAAGGAGTTTGCACTGGTGTCTGATATAAAATGGCCAAGCTAAAGGAATAATGTGGATAAACAGACAACACGAGGAAGAGTAAATTCTCTCCTACATGTGGAATTCTAAGATACATAAAGGAGAGTCCCACTGGAAAACCAGTACCATTGCTCACTGTTCCTTTCCTAGTCCCACAGCCCAGGCTGAGCCTTAGAATTGGAGAGGAGACAAAGCCGGCTCCCTTCCAGTCCCCGATTCACCCTGCCTGGCTCTGCCTGGTCCCTACCTCAAATCGCTGGTTAGAAATGTGATCACTTTAGTCATCTTCTGCCTAGTCATCTTGACCCTTTGTGCTCCCTGATACTGATTTGGTGGCACAATAAACACCACTGTGAGTCTTCAGGAGAGGGGAAGCACCCGAATCCTCAGTTAGGTAGGAATTTTGAGATTAATGATGAGCATTAGTGAGACTGGAAGAATTGTGGGGAACATATGAAAAAAAAAGAGATTATTAAAAAGAGAGAAGGAGAAAGAGGAATGAGAGGGCTGAGCCTGAAGAAATCCTCTAACCAGTGAACCAAGTCAAGGTCATCCCCACAATCCAAAGTCATCCTCGCAGTTATTTCTATGGCTGAGTAGATTCTGCAGCTGCATGATCTAGGCAGATCAGCCACAGAAACAGAGCCGCCAGGGAGCCTTTGTTCCTAACCCTACTTCTCTAATCATAAAGGAGTTTTATCATTACCTGTAGGCTTCCAGGTGATGTGTTTCCCAGTTTATAACCCTGGAACCAGACATGGACTAACCTGGACCGTGGAGGAGCCCTTCACTCAGTTCTCTGACTCACCTGCTTGCCAGCAGCTTTTACCACTCAGCACCAAAAGGGCAAAGTGGGTCTGGGCCAGCCCTGCTGTATGCAAAACTGGAGTTATGGAGATCCAGATTTTCCCCAGAATGATGCCTTTGGGAGGTGATTATGTATGTGTTTTTTCATTTATCTTTTGCTTTCCAAAAGCATCTCTGAAGGGTTTCTTCAGCTTTCCTACAATTCCATTTTTTAAAAAACATTTTCTTTGGTATAAAACGATATAATCACTTTAGAAAAAAACTGTAGGGCTGGGGGAGGATTGAAAAAAGAAAACAATCACAGGTGACTCCATTGTCATTAATATACCTGTCACTTGTTAGCATTTGGAATATTTTTCCCTTTTCTCTTATTTTCTCCTACGTGCTTCTTTTCCTTCTAAATATTAAAGGTTCACCTCTTTTCATGATTTTTCAAAAGTAATTAATGTACATGATGCAAAGTACAAAAGAAAAAGTAACATTCCTTCTCCTCCACGCTTCTCCCTGGTGACCTCTGTTAAGTCTTACATATGTTTACAGAAAACATCTTTTCATATAACATATGTGACTGAGGGAGTGAGCCTGGGGGTGGAGCTCAGTGCTAGGGTGCTTGTCTAGCATACACATGCCCTGAATTCAATATCTACCACCACCAAAGAAAAAAAAACATGTGTGGTGGCACATGCCTGTAATCTCAGCTATCCAGGAAGCCGAGGCAGAATGATTGTCAAGTTTAAGGCCAGTATTGGCAATTTGTGAGATCTCAACTGAAAATAAAAACTAAAAAGGGTTTAGGATATAGTTCAGTGGTAAAGTACCTCTGGGTTCAATCCCTAATGCTGAAACAACAACAACAACAACAACAACACATGGAGGTAGGGGTTGGCATGCACTGTGAGGGCCAAGAGCAGACAGCAGATCTGTTTCTATAAGAGTGTATATATTTGATCCACATGAGCATCTTCCCTGGTATCAGAATTTCAAGATGTAAAACTTGAGAGCAGAGGCAGGGTGTACCTGGCCATGTAACTAAAATTAGAAGAGAGAGAACCCCAGAGCTAATAGAAAGTCTGAATCTAGCTCTTTCTGAAGTTGATCCATGCTGCTCGCTTTCCATGGGTTAGTTGTTTGAACTCCCCCAGAGTTCATGACCAATAAATTCCCTTTCTGCTAAAATTCACTTGAATCAGATATATATCATGTTCTAACAAATTAGCCCTTTTTATTTTTATTTTTTATTTTTGTGTGGTGCTGGGGATTGAACCCAGGGCCTGGAACATGCAAGGCAAGCACTCTACCAACTGAGCTATATCCCCAGCTCAAATTAGCCCATTTAAAAAAAGATTTTTTAAATATATTTATTTTTTACTTGTAGTTGGACCCAATTTCTTTATTTTATTTATTCTTATGTGGTGCTGAGGATTGAACCCAGGGCCTCACACGTGCTAGGCAAGCGCTCTACCACTGAGCCACAACCCCAGCTCCCAAATTAGCCTGTTTTTGACAAGCATTATTTTCTTTCCCTGTACAACCTTCCTATCTCTAATTTTTAAGAATAAAGCAATCCCAAATTAGATAAATTGAAAATCATTAAAACTAAAAACTTCTAAGTTCCAAAAGATACCATTAAGAAAGTGAAAAGATATCCCACAGAGTGGAGAAATTTATAATCCGATAAGGGATTTGTGTCTAGATACATAAAGTACTCTTACAGCTAAGTGATAAGATGACAATTAGTTGGAGGGTGTAGCAGATGACAATTGCTTCAGTGGTAAAACAATTGCCTAGCATGCATGAGGCCCTGGGTTCCAATTCCCAGGGCAGGGGAATTTAACCCAAAGAAAAATCGGGAAGATTTCTGTAGATATTTCTCCTAAAAAAAAAAAAAAAGGCACAAATGTTCAATAGGCATACAAAAAGAAGCTCTACATCATCAGCCACCAGGGAAATGCAAATCAAAACCATAATGAGCCAGGCATGGTGGCATACACCTGTTATCCCAGTGCTTTGGAAGGTTGAGGCAGGAGAATCCTGAGTTCAAAGCCAGTTTCAGCAACTTATCAAGACCCTACGCAGCTCAGTGAAACCCTGTTTCTAAATAAAACATTAAAAAAAATGAGCTTCACAGCCACTAGGATGGCTATTTGAAAAAACAAATAATAACACGTGTTAACAACATGTAAGGAAACTGGAATCTCTATATGCTGTTTCTGGAAATATTAAATAGTGCAGTTGCTTTGGCAAACAGCCTGGGAATTCCTCAAAAAGCTAAATATGAAGTTAGAAACCCAGAAATTCTATCTATTCCTAGGTGTATCTACAAGGGGAATGAAAACAGAGCCACATAAACACTTGGACATGAATGTCCATAGCAGCATCACTCATAATAAAGAAGGACAACAACTCAAATGTCTGTCAACTGATGAACAAATTAATGAAATGGGACTATACAATGAAATATTTCTCAGCAATAAAAAGTACTGAAACGTGCAACAACTTGGAGAAGCCTTGAATACATCAAGCTAAGCAAAAGAAGCCCGTCACAAAGAACCACATATTAGACAATTCCATTGTCTAAAACGTCTAGAAAGGTGAATTCATAGAGTCAGAAGTAGATCCACCTATAAATGGGATCAGGCAGGGAACTGGAAATGAGTGACTGCTAATGGGAGCTGATGAAAACGTTCTGAAGCTGTGGTGATGACTTTGAAACTTTGTGACTAGTCTAAAGCACTTTAAATGGTCCAATTATATAGTATATGAATTTTGTCTCAATGAAGCTATTATAAAAAAGAATGACTTATTGAGTGGATGTATCAATGAGATTATTTGCATAGTTGTTCGATGCAAACTTTCCCTCTATTATTATTATTTTTTAGTTGTAGATGGACACATAACTCTATTTTATTTATTTATTTTGGGGTACTAGGGTTTGAACTCAGGGCCACTAGACCACTGAACCATATCCTCAGCCCTATTTTGTATTTAGAGACAGGGTATCAATGAGTTTCTAAACGCCTCGCTTTGTTGAGGCTGGCTTTGAACTAGCGATCCTCCTGTCTCAGTCTCCTGAACGGCTGAGATTACAGAAATGTGCCACTGTACCTGGCCTATTTATTTATTTTTATGTGGTCTGAGGATTGAACCCTAGGCAAGCACAACCACAGCCCCCACTCCCTCTATTATTAATAATGCTTTGTATTTCACATCATTTAACAAATATTTACAGGTTATCAGGTATGTTGGGAATATTAAAAAAATCATAAAAGCATCTCATAGTCCAGCCCCCATGCACAGAAGGTAGATAACCAGACAAAGGAGAATGTAGTCCGTGCTACTGCGTTCAGAGGCCATCTTGCTGTCACAGGCTGTGCACCTAATGAAGTTTTCACTGAGGAGATAGAAACCTCTTCATCTTAAGAGAGAAACAAAAATAGAGCACAGTTGAGCACTCACTGTGACAGACACTGTTCTAAATGCAGTGTATCAAAGGTGGGACTTCCAGAACAGCAGAGGAAACAGTCAGATAGATCCTCTTCCCAGCAAAACAACAAGTCGACTAGCAAAATTGATAAAATAAAACAAAATACAATCAAATAAAATCTTCGGAAATTTTTCTAAGAGCATAGAGCAAACAAAGAAATATTATCCAAGATAATCCAAATCTTGGTAAGAACAACAAGTCTATGGCATTTAAGCCATGATCTGTTTCCTAAACCCCTTCTTCCAGTCATTTCGGACTGAGACGGCTGGGGCCCCTTCACTCTGCCTTCCTCCTTCCATCTAATTTATAGAGTAGAGGTTCTATACCTGGGGGAGGAGGAGGCAAGCAGAAATCACTGACTTCCACTTTCCTCTCCTACTGCCCATTCACAGAGCTGGGTGTCACCCCAGAAACAGAGGACCTCCCCAGTGCTAATGCAGTGGCACAAGGGTTCTGCCAGGAGGATTGGCAGCCCATAAAGACAAAAGCTTTAGATCTCTGGGGACGTGGACTACACTGGAACAGAGCCTGGAGAACTGCCTAAGGGTATCTTGGAAAACAACAGAGACTTTGATGTAGAGCAATTAAAGAAGGCTGGGAACTCCACCATGCAGCAAAGGGCAGAACAGCTAGAAATGGAACAGAGAACGAAGAGCCTTCCTGACATCACATTCAAATCTAGGAGTCAGGAAGGTTTGTGCACGGGCCTGGCTGCGTGTCGTGGTATTGAAAACATCCGGTAAGCCACACACAAAATTATTAACACAGGACAGAAGGACCAATATGCCTCATTGGCACAAAGGCCTCAAACCGAACTTCTGACCAAACAGCAGCTCAACAATAAAGTACTCTGAACAAGGATAACTCTGAGGAAGACAGGATTGAAAGTAAAATCACACTCATCCCTGAAAATTGGGAAGATTGAGGACTTGCCCAAGGCTTTGCTCTATCCTGAGTGATCAGAGAGGGAAGTTCCAAGTTACTAGGTCCTGGCTAGACAAGGGACAAGAAAGTAAACTCCTTGAGCTGCAGATTTTGCCCTGGGATGGACAAATCTCAGAGTCTCAGTCATAACTGTTAACATAATTTAAATGATAAGATTTGGGAATTTTTGATTTGATACTGAGAGAAGATTTGGGATTTAAGTTAATGCTGAAATGGGTTGAGACTTTGAGGATTTGGAGATGGAGTTGAATATATTTTGCACATGGGATAGACATAAATTTGGGGAAACAAAAGGCAGATTGTGTTGGGCTGAATAGTCAATCTGTTACTGGAGTCCTAGGCCAAAAGCCTGACTCTGGGGGTCCCAATAAATCGGGTCTGGCAACTCACCCCCAAAAACAAAGGAAAATAATGGTGAAAAGCAAGAAAGGAACTTTAAATCAATATGTTTATATTGAGAAGGCAAAGTGAGTCTGAGGGTCTTAGCCTTATCTTCAGGGTTCTAACATGCGCTTTAGGTTGAAATAGAGTAAGAACTGGGACAGGGGACAAGAGAATGCACAATTAAACAGTCTTGGTCAAACTGTGATATAATCCATCACTTCTGCCAAGTGACTCCAGGAGAAATCCTTATTTCTTGAGGGGGCAATTTGCATTGGCTTTGCATTTTGATGTGGGGTGTATAGTTATCAGACCTGTGATCCTAGAAGGGGCAACTTGGGTCCCAGGAAATGATTGCTCTTTTTAGGTGGCGGCAGCCTCACCATGGGTGATCTATCTGCAAGGTTCTGCAGTTCCTGGAAAATGGAAGGCAAAGACTGGAGACTTCCAGGCACCACCCAGGGGTATAGAACAGGATGTTATACAAGTTGGCCGTTGAATGTCCCTTAAAACCTTGAAAATACCTTAGTTACTCTTATCTTGGTGTCCTTAGTCTTGAGGGGGGTAATTTAGGCCTACTGAAACTTGTATTACTATGCCTACTTGTGGACCTGGACAACCCAAAGTTTAAGGTAATAAAGGCAACAGGCACAAAATAAAAGTAGAGATGCTGATCTTCGATCCTGCATTAGTTACTCAATGGGCATCTGCAGGCCCAAATGAAGAGTCAGTGCTTTTTGCAAATGCAGCTTCTAGTTCTATTATAACTTCAAAATTCATGCCTAGGTGGACCCCCAGAATATGGCATTATTTAGAGCTAGAGCCTTTGAAGATATAATTCATTAAGATGAAGACATAAACCAGGTGTGGTGGCACACACCTGTCAACTTCTAGAAACTTGAGTAACTGAATCATGAGGACTACAAGTTTGAGACAAGCCTCAGCAACTTAGTGAGAACTTGTCTCAAAATAAAAAATAAAAAGGACTGGGGATGTGACTCAGTGGCAAAGTGCCCCTGGATTTAATCCCTAGTACCAAAAAAGAAGAAAAAGACATAAGATTATAAGTCCTAGATCCACTGACTGGTGTCCTTATAATAAGAAGGATCTGGGCACAGTGGTGCTTGCCTGGAATCGCAGTGACTAGGGAGACTGAGGTAGGTGGAGCACTGGAAGCCAACCTCAGCAATAGTGAGACCTTGTCTCAAAATTTAAAAAAATAAATAAATAAAATTAAAAGTACTGGTGATGTAGCTTAGTGGTAAAGTGCCCCAGGTTCGATCTCTATTACCCCTCCCTGCCCCCAAAAAAGAAGGAAGCGACATAGAGACACAGCAGACACAGGTACACAGGGAGAATGTGACAATAAAATCAGATACCGGAGTTATCAGCTACAAGCCAGAAACACTAAGGATTGCCAGCAGCTACCAGAAACTGGGAGAGGGGTCTCCACAAGGAATCAGCCTGGCTGATACCTTAACCTGGGGCTTCTGGCCTCTTGAAATATGAGAAAGAAAAAATTCTGCAGTTTTAAACCACCCAGAATGTGGTAATTTGTTATAGCAACCTTAGGAAACAAGCACAAGTGCCAAAACCATTCAATAGGGGAAAAAATAGCCTTCTTAACAAAGAATGCTAAGACAATTATCTATGTGAGAAAAAATGAAGTGGGACCCCTACCTCACATCACATACAAAAATGAACTCCAGATGGATCCAAGACCCAAACGTAAGCATTGAAATGTCAGAACTCTTATAAGCAAACATAGAAGTTAGTCTTTATGACTTTGGATAAGGCAATGTTTTCTTAAATATGACACCAAAAGCAAAAAGCAACAAAAGAAAACAGAGAAATTGGAGTTATCAAAATTAATGCTATTGTGCTTTAAAGAACACCATCAAAAAAGTGAAAAGACAATCCATAGAATAGAAGAAAATACTTGCAAATCATATAATCAATAAAGGACTTGTAGAAAAATATATTTAAGAATTCCTATAACTCAACAACAAGAAGACAAATAACCCAATTAAAAAAAAAAAAGGAACTGAATAAACATTTCTCCAATGGCATGTGCCAGGAAGCACATAAAAAAGTGCTCATTGTTGGTAATAAATCGTCACCAAAGGGTGAATTTTATGGTACTGAGTTATGTATTGTTAAAAAAACAATTGCATAAAACAATATGTATAAAATTGTATTGTTGGTCCTATACTGGGTAAAAATGTAATACATTGAACAATAATAGCACAAAAGAGGCAGGTGAGAGCAAAGCTGTATTTGAGTAAGGAAATGAGACCAGATGGTAACTTAGATCCATGGGAAGAAATAGAGAGAAACAAGAGAGTAAATAATAAGGTTATTATAACAAGCTCTATAAATATATACACCTGCTCTCTTTCTCTTAGCTTTCTTAAAAGTAATCATTATAACAATATATGTTATAATTTGGATGTGTGTATATTGGATTTGTGACATACATAGAAGTAATATGCATACTGATAATGTCACAAAAAAAGAGAGAACACAGCTACTTGGCAGTAAAGCTTATGTATTTCACTGGAACTATTTAAAATGTAAATGCCTAGGTCTGAAGAATTTTAGAAGGATGGGCAGGACTTTCTTAGCCCAAAGAGTGCTGTTGTGAGAGATTAAAAAGGTAACCCTTCCTCCCATCAAATGCAGCTCCAGAGCCAATGGCTCTAGTAGAACATGAGTTGAATCAACTACCCATTTGCCCTGTGCACTGAATAATCTGCACATCTGTACAAAGTGGTGGTCCTAGGCATGATCCACATCTGTATTTAAAAATTGTTCCTCTGGGGCTCAGCAGAAGAGCGTGAGGCACTGGGTTTGATCCTCAGCACCACATAAAAATAAATAAACAAAACATTGTTCATCTACCATACAGAGAAGATTAGCATGGCCCGGTGCAAGGATAACATGCAAATTCATGAAGTGTTCCATATTTTAAAATATAGAATATTTGGGATATACTTAAAGAAGAGGTTACTATAGGCATGGAGACCACTTTAGAAGGTCAATTAAATAGCTTAAATAAAAAACATTGTTCCTCTAATAATTCTAATGTATAAGGACTGTGGGTATATCTCAATGGTAGACATTTGCTTAGCATGTGCAAGGCCCTGGTTTTGACCCCCAGCATCTTCGTAATGATAACAACAATGTACAACTGGGGTTGAGAACTTCTGGGCTTGGGAAGCATTGAAAAGGAACTGAAGTATCAGGTAACTGATTAAATTTGAGAAATGCTGGTTAAGGAAGATTTGGAGGTATGATTCTTGGATTTTTTAGTTCCTAAATCTTAGAGATTGGAAACAAAAATAGAGAAGCTGAAAGGGAAAACCTGATTTGGAGGGAATGAGTTCAGTTTTAATTATGTTGAATGAGGTCATGGCAAAGCATTAGGTAGAAGTATCTGACTGACAATTGGAAGAAAAACTATTTTCTGGGCTAGGATTCAGGCTCAATGGTTAAGTGCTTGCCTAGCAGGTTCTAGGCCCTGGGTTTCATCCCCAGCATTGAAAATAATAACAACAACAACAGTTTTCAGAACTGAAAACACTATATTTAGGACACACTTATAGCATAAGGATAATGAAAATAGATCCTATTCATAAATGGCCTACTCAGAGCTTTGCCAGGTGCTGGACATTGTATAGGATGTTAGCTGCGGTAGGCATGAGGCTGATGGAAGACATGAGTTATTTACCCTTCAAAACATCTGTGTTTGGACAGTGGCCTGGGCTGGGTCAGATAAAGGCATGGATTAGAAAATGAGGAGTGATCAGGAGGTTGGAGGTGGTCCTGCACCCAATTATGAGGACTGAAGGCAGAGCTGACAAGTGGCAGGTAGTGTTAAGGTCTGTAGACAAGTCAAAATAACACGTGGTATTTTGCCAGAGAAATGTTAGAGTTCGTAAGCAAGTCTGGATGGTGCCTGGCAAAATGCCAGAGGGAGTGGTTTGAGAAGTAACAAAAGCAAGCCATTAAGTGTGGAGATTCCTTATTGGTTGACTGATGTATCTAGTTTATGCTAATTAAGATAAGCTGTGCAAAATGTATAAATAGCTCTGTTGTCCTACAATAAACGGCTTCCATTCCTGCTGCATCAATCTACAGAAGTTATTCGTCACCCCCCGGTTATTCTGCTGCAGCCGGACTGCGGCAAGGTAGCTGAGAAGTGTATTGCCACCTGAGGTCCCAGGTATTGCCCCAAGACCTTGAATTGTTATGACACTCAGTTCTTTCTGGAAATTTGCACAAAGGTTAACTCCAGAGCCAAGGTGCAGAATTTCATGAAAGAAAACCTCAGTCATCCTTCCTTAACTGAAGCGGCATGGCTGATGCCTGTCAGGGTCCCCTCCCTCCCTCCCTCCTTCCTTGCCTTTCTTTCTTTCCTTCCTTCCTTCCTTCCTTTCTTTCAATTCCTATTGGTCCCCAGGGAATCCAACAAAGTGGATTTTATATATATATATAATTTTTATACCTTTACTGTATTTATTTATTTTTATGTGGCGCTGAGGATCGACCCAGGGCCTGGCATGTGCTAGGCGAGTGCTGTACCACTGAGCCACAACCCCAGCCCAAAAAAGTGGATTTTTTTTTTAAATCTTTTTTTTAGTTGTCAGCAGAACTTTATTTTATTTATTTATATGCTGTGTTGAGGATCAAACCCAGTGTCTTACATGTGCTAGACAAGCGCTCTACCACTGAGCCACAACCCTAGCCCCCAACAGAGTAGATTCAGTGCAGGGTTTTTCAGGCCACATGAGGGGCACAAGTCATTTCAGAATTTCCCAGTAGAGCAGGAAAACAGAAAATGTTCTTTGATTTTTCTTGCTCCAAAAAGATAAGGCTTGGATTATATTATGCAGGCAAGGTAGATAATATGAAATTCCAGCTAGTAGTCTTTGGTTCAGTGTTGGGGTTGGAGGGAGACACCTGGATTTGGCAAGCCCTGGAAATGGAGGGAATGGAGCTCACTGGTGAGCTTGGAACAGTTGGCAGTGAAGGCTATAAATGCTGGAATTCACCTCTGGAAGGAGAGACTGTCTTTTTACAATGCCAAGTTAGCCAAGCAAGGCAAATGCAGAGTGCCCGTAAGCTTTTCCTTCTCGCCTGACTGGGAATCTCAGAGTTAGTTACTGAGTAACCGGCAGAGGCAATTGATGTGACCCTAAGGCCTTTCATAGAATCAGCTATTTAAAAGCTGTAACCAGACAGTGAATCCAAGGTCAAAAGTTGGGAGAAACCAGATCCTGGACTAAATTGCAGAGCTGCAGGGCAGAGAGAAACCAGTCCAATGCATGTAATGTGGGGAGGCAAGTGAATCAAACGAAGGGAAGAAATGAATCTGCAGGATTTCAATCAGAGTCAGATTGTCTTGATGTAATGGGGACTGAGCCACTAATGACCCAACTGGGTAGGAAATTATGAGTTTTGTGCCTTTAGAGTATAAGTATAGACCTTTGGAGTGGACTATGAGTTGTCATTCCCAAATTCCTCTTATCTTCTGTTTCTAACACACACAGGTGTGTTACTAATTACAGGCACCCTTGCAAAACTTTCTTTTTTGTACCAGGGATTAAACTCAGAGGCCCTTAATCACTGAGCCACATTCCCCAGCAATTTCTGTGTTTTATTTTGAGACAGGGTCCCAGTAAGTTGCTTGGGGCTTCCCTAAGTTGCTGAGGCTGGCTTTGAACTTGCAATCCTCCTACCTCTGCCTCTCGAGCCACTTTGCAAAAACCTTCTAAGGGACCTTGCTTTCTCTTCCTATTCCTGTGGTCAGAGTTCCTGGGTCTCTTTTTCCAGTGCCTAAGCATACCTCTTTTTGCCCTGGGTCTCTTTTTCCAGTGCCTAAGCATACCTCTTTTTGCCCTTCTCTTGCTGTAACGGAAATATTTATTTGCACGACTCTTTCCCCTCTTTAGACTATGATTTATTGAGGTAGAGCCATTTCTTACAGTTTTGTTCTTGTTGGATGTACTTACTTGGACTTTGGGTCCATAGGGAGTACTCAATAAATACTTACCAAATGAAGGACTAAGTGTGTTCCCAGACTGAAGGCACACGTAATATGCCTGTCTGCACTCTCACCTCCCCTGGTTTTGTTCTGTTTACTCTCAGCTCCAGACCCGTCATTTCACTTGAAGTTCCAACCAAGAACTCACCCTCTGAGTCCACATTTATGTGCCTTCTCTCCTGTTTCCCTTTACTCTGAAATTCTCTTCCTCCTTCTTTTTGCTTTTAGATATGTGACTTCACTCTGACCTCTTCACTCTGGACTGGAAACTCTGGGAGACAGGACTGTGGATTTATTTATATTTCCCTGACCCTTGCCTTGTGACCAGCAGAGGTTCCACCAGGGTTTGCTCGGAGAAGGAATGAGTTTGGCTTTGACAGAAGTGACCTTCTGGTCTCCATCATACAGTTCTTCATTATTTCTTGGTTAACTGTCATTTGTTTAAATGGATTTGCTCAGGAGAGATGAGTAACTGCAGGTATAGTTTAGAAATTATCATCTTAAAAGTGGGTCATCAAGCTGGGAGCAGTGGTACACGCCTGTAATTCCAGTGGATCTAGAGGCTGAGCAGGAGGATTGAGAGTTCAAGGCCAGCCTCAGCAACTTAGTGAGGCCCTAATCAACTCAGGGAGACCCTATCTCTAAATAAAATATAAAAAAGGGCTGGAGGGCTGTGGCTGTGGCTCAGTGGTTAAGTGCCCCTAGGTTCAATCCCTGGTACAAGGGTGGGAGGATGAGGTCAACTACTTCCCTTTTCACGGTGGCAATTTAGTTAATAGCAGCATGAAACCATATCGGACTTGTGATAAGGAAGCTCTTGGCTCCCTCTTATTACATGAGAGCCACATGGGTTTGGAGAAGAGGGCAGCGTGGAGAGACATCTCCACCCCACTTTACTGCTTTGCTGCATGCACCAGCCCTGGGACAATGCCAGGTCTACACAAAATTATAAAGTACTTAAGCTTTGGCTTTTTCTGTTTATCTCTTTTTCCCTTTTTGTCTTCATCTCCATCCTAGTTTATGGACCATATGCTTTGGCCTGTTCCCATCCCTCCAGGATAGAGGTGAGGGAATTTGGTCAATCAGTAACCAGGGATGGAAAACTCAAATGCATGCTGAGGCCAGAGGAAATAAGCCAAATTGGTTGGATAGGGACAAAATAACCATGCCCTGATTAAAGGGACAGCTGCTTCCTTGCTTAGGTGGATGGTGGTTCACATAGTCCTGGGGCCTATGGCCCACCTTATCTTGTTTTGCATAATCATCTTGTCATGAATCTTGGCATTGTTGGGAAAGATTGTCCAAGACCCAGAAAAGAGCAAAATGGATTATCGGGTTTTGTTTCAGTGAATTGCAGGGTATACTCTCATGGACTTTCCAGGGAGTTTTGGAATCTATAGGAGTTTGCACTCTTGATGAAAATCTATCTAGACATGGGAGGTGATCCCAGATTATCCAGGGGGGCCCAATGCCATCATGAGGGTCCTTATAAATGGAATAAGGAAGCAAGAGAAGTAGAGAAGGAGATGTGACAATGAAAGCAGAGAACCTGGGATGATGCTGAGTTAAAAAGACTCAACCCATCATTACTAGCCTTGAAGATGCAAGAATGGAGCCCTGGGCCAAGGAATGCAGGTGGCCTGTAGAAGATGAAGAAAATAAATGCATTCTCCTTTAGTGCCTCTGGAACAAACAGACATGCTGTACAAGGATTTCAGCGAACTCGTTTTGGACTTCTGACCTCCAGTTGTAAGCGATTCCAAATGAAACATCAGGTAATAAATTTGTATTGTTTTAAGCTACTGAGTTTGTGGTAATTAGTTACAACAGCAATAGGAAACTGATACCAGACTGTTTTACAACCTGTAGAGGTAGAGATTAAATTGTAGAAAATCAATAGCAATATTGGGGCTGGGGTTGTGGCTCAGCGGTAGAGCACTCGTCTAGCACGTGCGAGGCCCTGGGTTTGATCCTCAGCACCACATGAAAATAAATAAATAAATAAATAAATAAAGATATTGTGTCCAACTACAACTAAAAAATAAATATTAAAAAAATCAATAGCAATGTAAATGCTTCTTGTCCTTAGTAATGCAAATTATTTCTGTTTATAGATCATTAAAAATAGTCAGCACCACATAATAAATAATAAATAAACTAAAGACATTGTGTCCATCTACAAAAAAATATTAAAAAAAAATAGTTTGACCATGTGTGAGGTCCTGGGCTTGAGCCCCAGCACCACAAAAAGTAAATAAAATTTTGTTCAATGGAGAATGTAAGTCTTCATAAGTTATATTCTTGTTGAATTGATTTAATATCTTTTGATTCCTTTATTAATTAATGAATTTAATTAGAAATTTTGATACAAGTTAATTTGCATAAGTTCATGCTATTAACTTAAAACACTATACCTTGACAATGTTATATTCATATTCTGCATTCTTATGGTTTTAAATGTGAGCTCTAGTCATAATTTTGAATCTACTTTGACATTGCTCACTAATTTGATTTCTGTTTTTCAAGCAGTCAATTATCACAAATTTAAAAAAGGCATATACTAGCAAGGCCTATAGCTAGGATCCAATGGGAAGGTTTTATAATTACCAGGATTTTGGTCATGATGAAGTATTGCATTTGGATTTGAGAAAGCATCAAGTAATGTATTATGTTTTTCAGTTGCTAAGGCCTTAAGAAGTATTTTTGACTAGGCAATAGATATGCATTTTGACATTTCTTTTCTGATAGTTTATATTAATATGTTCCATGCTATCTGCTACTGAGCATATTTATCACTAGGGAATGGAAAGATCAAAAGAACCATGTGCAGGAGTAACTAACTGGTCAACCTGGCAAACTACTGCCAACATGGGGCAAAGTAGGATCGTGCAGGGGCTAACGGCCTGAGCCATGAACTGGGGGGCATGGAGACTCCTTACAACTTGCCACCACCCACTGAGATGTAGTAACTGCTGCTATTGCTAATGCAGAGACCAACCTCATAGCTAGGGACCTGGAGGCTCAGAGATAGGCTTCACTAACTTGCTTAGGGTCTCACGGATGGTGACAAGGCTAAGTACAAACCCAGGTCTTTCCCAGTTCAAAGCTCAGCATTTTGGTTGCATTCCACATTTCAGCCAGGGACTCTGCTCTGTGATGCATGTGGTGCAGTACTGTTAGCAGGAGTAGCACTACTCCAATGAGTTTTGGATTTTTACAATGATTGGAAGACACGTTTGTTATTTCAAAGGCATAGGACAAGGGTTGCTAAATTATTTTGCAATGAATGCCACATTCCTGCAAAATGAAGAATTGTCTTATGTCCTTGTTATCAGAGTCTTAGGTCAGAGGCTTGACTCTGGGCGTCCCAACAAACCAGATCCAGCCACTTGCCCCAAAAAACAAATAGAAAAGGTAATGATGAAAATCAGGAAAAGAGTTTTAATCAATACAGCCATATTGGAGGCAAAATGAGATTCAACATCTCAGCCCTGTCTCAGCAATCTTGGCAGGAGCTTTGGGTTTAAACAGAGGAAGAACTGGGGGAGGGGGCAAGAAGTATGCATAGTTTAACAGTCTTGGTCAAACTGTGATCTGGTTAAATATGATTTTAGTTCTGGTTCTGCAAAGTGGCTCCAGAGAAGTATTTATCACTTGGCCAGGGGCGGCATTTCCACTTGCTGCTCAGTATGTTTATCAAACAGACCTGTAATCCTAGAAGGGGACAATTCAGTTCTCAAGAGATGATTGCACCTGCTTGCCAGGGAGGGAGTGGTCACTTCAAGGAGTAATTTCTTGGAAGGTATAGGGCAATAACTGAAGACTTCTAGGTGCCACTTCAGGGATCTGAAAAAATTCAAATATCCCTGAAAATCATGTCTCAGTCCTGAAAGGGGACTCAGGGCTAATAAACCTTTATTACTAGTTTTTAGATGAACACTCTTTAAAAGATTAACATGACCACAGAGTGGAGCATCAACATGAATCAAAGTTCAAGGTAGCAAAGGAGACAAATACAAAATGAAGTTGGAGATGTCAAGATTTATCCTGATTTTATTTACCCATCAGGAATCTATAGGATTAAATGAAAAGTCACTGCTTTTAGCAAAAGCAGCTTCTCTAAGTCCCTGTTATATCCTGTTCACTTTGGAATGTCTCCACAGTGTGGATAGCAGGCTGTGCCCTGCTGAGTTATTCCATTTTATATAGAACAGCAGCTTTCAGGCTGTGCCCTGCCCTGAGTTACTCCATTTTGTAAGCAGCTTGCCCTGAGCTACTCCTTTTTGAAGTGTAAGTGCTAAGGCAGAATAACTTGGAACTTGTCTGAGCTAATATGTAACCACCAGATGTTGGAGAAACAGAATTTATTGAAAAGAATAACCCCTAGCTGCATAGCAAAATCATAAGGCACAAACTGATAAAAAAGTAAAATGTGCTAATAAAAATGATCACCTGTGAATTTATGGAATCAAATTAGAGTCAAATGGAGGCATGGGCATATCATGCCCATATCAGAGAAACCAGGACTGGGAGCATATCAAGCACACTAGACCAAGGAATGGCACAACCCCCTCACTTGAAACACATAAAAGGATGAATCTGAGATGGTGGTGGTATGGTGGCCATACCAACCCATCATGTTGTCACCCATTTGGTGAACTCCTCATGAGGCTGAGGCAGGGAACTCTCTGACCTGAGGCTTTAGCTCAGCTCCTTCTCCCTGCATGAGGCATCCCTGAAACTGCCTGCTTTCAGGACCTGTGCTGTGGACAGCTTTGCACCTTGAATTGCTACGTTCCACATCTCAAACTAGTTCAGTGGATGGGTTGTTAATCTTTTTTATCTCCCTTGAGTGCTGGAGCTTAAACCCAGGGCTTCATGCATGCTTGGCAAGCACTCTAACATGGAGCTATACCCAAATCCTTTTTAATTTTAAGACAGGGTCTCTCTAAATTTCCCAGTCTGGCCTTGAATTTGTGATCCTCCTATCTCAGCCTCCAGAGAAGCTGGGATTATAGGTGTGGGCTAACCCTCTTTGGATTCACTATTCTTATTTATTTATTTTTGGGGTACCAGGGGTTTAACTCAGGGGCACCGGACCACTGAGCCACATCCCCAGTCCTATTCTGTATTTTATTTGGAGACACTTAGTTGCTTAGTGCCTCTCTTTTGCTGAGGCTGGCCTTGAACTAGCGATCTTCCTGTCTCAGCCTCCTGAGTGGCTGGGATTTAGGCATGAGTCATTGTGCCCGGGTCACTAATTTTATTTGACCCTCTGCAGTGCCACCTTGCATTTGTATCAACTCTCTGCCTTAGCTTTCATTCTGCCTCTTCATATCCTGTAGCCTCTTTTAACCCCAAGACTATACCTTCCTCTATAGAACAAGCAAAACCCCTACCTACTTTTTGGAGTGAATGTTGTGTTAACTAAAGGAGATCATGTAGATCAGTACATGTACCAGTAGAGGGACTCTCTCAAGTAGACTGTGAATAGAACTTGCTTAACTGGGATTAAACTGAGTACTTAACAATGCTCTTATCATTCTCCCTGGGTAAATTTTGGCCTGAACTTGTTTGCTTAAAAGCCTTGAATAGGCACTTGAAGCTATCCAAGCCAAATGGATGATAAACTCACAAAATGGTGCTTTAGTCATCAGGAAAATGCAAATTAAAACTACACGCCATTATCCACCTACTAGGATGACTAAAATGAAAAATAACATGGATTGTTGTCAACCTAAAACCATAAATACACTGTGGATGGAAATGTCAATTGATACACCACTTCAGAAGCCTGGCAGTATCTTTATTTACTTTTAGTGGGGGAGGGGTGGGTACTGGGGATTTAACCCAAGAGCAATTTATCACTGAGCCACATTCCCAGCTGTTTTTATTTTTGTTTTGAGACAGGGTCTCACTAAGTTACTTAGGGCCTCTATAAGTTGCTGAGGCTGGCCATGAACTTGCCATCTTCCTGTCTTGGCTTCCCGAGCCTCGGGGATTATAGGCATGCATCACTGCACCCAGCTCTGGCAGTATCAGAGCAATCCTATGACCCAGGAGCTCCACTTCTAATTATAAAGCCAACCAAAGTGTTTATGTATATTTCCCAAAAGCTATATACAAGAGTGTTCAAAGGAGCACTTTGCTAGGTTCAGTGGTGCACACCTGTAATCCTAGTGACTAGGGAGGCTGAGGATTATAAATTCAAGGCCAGCCTGGGCAATTTAGCAAGACAGAGATAAGTGGGGGTAATGTGAGGTTAGTGGATAATTTTATAAACTGGGCCTACTATGCTGACCCCCCCCCCAATATGCTTTCTTTAAAAAAGCAATTTATCTGTGATCTTGCCTTGCCTAAGTCCATAGGATATGCTACATTCCTTAGCAAACAACCTATTATCTGTAGAAGAAATTCAGGCCCAAAGGCTCCTCTATGCTGATAAGGAAAACACAAGTTACCCTGAAGAAGTCTGTGACCTTTACACAGACCAGATTCTAGAAATCAGGGAGGAATCTAATTATCACATTAGATAATTATTTGCTTCTAATTATCATATTAGAAGCAAAACTCCCTAACCATAAAATCTTCCATAACAAGTTCCAATTAGAACTGTTCAGTTTGGGCCAAAATGACCTAGAGTTGCCTTGGTTCTGTGGCATGTCATTAAAATAGTACGATCTCCCCTTCATGGGGCAAGACTGTGTGCAATCCTGCTGTCAGTCAAAAGTCAAGAGGTGGGTTTGGTGCTGTGGTACAGGCCTATAATCCCAGCAGCTCGGGAGGCTGAGACGGGAGGATGGCAAGTTCAAAGCACGCCTCAGCAATGGCGAGGCTCCAAGCAACTCGGTGAGACTCTGTCTCTAAACAAAATACAAAATAGGGCTGGGGATGTGGCTCAGTGGTTGAGTGCCCCTGAGTTCAATCCCTGATACCCCCACAAAAAAAAGTCAAGAGGTGGACCTGGGCAGGACTCTCAGGAAACTTCCCTGGGACCCCCAATAAAACAGGAGGGCAGGAGAGGCAAGCTGCCTCTCTCTTCTCTGAGAGTGTCCACTCTCTCCCTTGAGAGTGTCCCCTTTTTCCCATTTTCTATCTCTTCTAACAAACACCATGCCTGCCACTATGTGTGATGTATCTGAAATCTTTCCAGAACGATCTCAAGAACCAGTAGCTGAGGACCACTGTAGCTGCTTTGGTTCCACAGCAGGCCCTTTCTATATAACACCTGTCTCAAAATAAAATTTATAAAGGGATGGAGATGGAGTTCAGTGGTCAAATACCCCCGGCTTCAATCCCCAGTACCAGTCCAAAAAAAAAAAGGGGGGGTGGAGATTCATAAGAGTCCCAAACTGGAAATACCCTAATACCTTAAATAATAAATGGAAGGGGAGGAGGGATAGTAGGGGATAGGAAAGGTAGCAGAATACAACAGTCACTAATATGCCATTATGTAAAAATGTGAGTGTGTAACCGATGTGATTCTACAATTTGTATTTGGGGTAAAAATGGGAGTTCATAACCCAATTGAGTCAAATGTATGAAAGATGATATATCATGAGCTTTGTAATGTTTTGAACAACCAATAAAAAAAAATAAATGGATACATTGTGGTAAATTTCTACAATAGTCTGCTCTCCAGCAAGTTGTGCCCTACTCTGAGTTATTCCATGATGCATAAAATAGCAGTTTTCAGGCCGTGCCCAGCTCTGAGATACTCCATTTTGTAAAGCAGTAGTTTGTCATGAGTTACTTCATTTTTAGTACAAATGTCAGGGTAGAATGACTTCATACCTTGTTTGTACAAGTAAACAGCAACCATCTGCCTAGCACAACCATAAGACACAAATAAATACATTAATCATGCTAATAAAAATGACCACCTGTGCACTTATCAAATTAAATCAGAAACACATGGATGCATGGGTGTATTAACTCCACATCAGAAGAAACAGGCTCACGAGCTTATCAATCTCAAGAGATACAACGCCTTCACCTGAAACCCATAAAAAGAGAAGAACCTCAAACTGGGTGCTATGGCACACACGGATCTGTCATCAGACCATCTGGTGAATGCATCATGAGGGGAATGTATTAAGAGATTGACAAGGAATGAGTCTCCAACTCTGTCCCAGGCTTTAGCTCAATTCAATCTCCCTACTTGACATGGTTCACCTCAAAACTGCCTGCTGTCTGGACCCTGGCCTAGAATAAGTTCTGAAACTCTGACAACTCTGCACCCTAAACAAGTTCTTGTGATGGTTTGTAATCTTATCCACCACCTGCAGAAATTCTTCTGCATTTTCATTTGCTCTCTGCCTTTTGCTTGCAGCCTAGCTTCCTAATACCCTATGGCCATCTTGACCTTTCTGATATATATATACATGTATATAAATATATATATAATTTATATATGTATATATATACACATATGTATATATATTATATATATGTATATATAAGTGTGTGTGTGTATATATATATATATAATATATATATATACATACATTCATATATATGTGCAACCTAAATGTTATAGATATTAGTAACTAAGATTGGAATCAAAGAACCTGTGCAGATTGCCTGCCTTAGGATACTGCGTGACCCATGAGTAGTCAGTAAACAGCAGCTAATGAAAGTGATGTAGCTTGGGAATTTATTATTATTTAATAAATTCTGATATTCTAGAAAGGCACAAATATGTTTGGTTTATGCTCACTCATGACACTACCACAATAAGAAAGAACAATCTATGTGCTGTAAACAAAGATTAAGTTCACATTCAGCAAAAGCTACATACATGAATATATAGTTTGATTCCTTCTATATGAAATTCAAAAGCAGACAAAAATTAACCTACAGCATCATCTTAGTTCATGTTCTGTTGCTATAACAAAAAAGTTGAGACAGGGTTACTTATGAAAAATCTAAGTTTAAGTGGTGGAGTGCTTGCCTAGTACCTAAAATGTGTGAGCCCCCGGTACTATCCTCAGCACTGTGTTGGGTGGGTATTATTTGGCTCATGCTTCTGGGGGCTGGCAAGTCCAAAAACATGGTGCTGCCGTCTGTCTGCTCAGCATGTGATAAGGCCCTTCTTACTGCATCATGACATGATAGAGGGCATCACATTGTGAGACCAAACAAGCACATTAGTTTGTGTCTCTCCTTCTCTTCATATAAAGTCACTAGTGTCTTGGTGGCTCTCCTTTCATGAGCTCATCTAATCTCAATGACCTCCCAATGACCCCACCTCCTAATATTAACATTTGAATTTGAGAATTAAATTCCGGACACATGAACTTTGAGGGGGACACATTAAACCACAGTAGGTGTTAAAAGTCAAAACAGCAGTTACCCCGTAGTGAATTGTGAATGGGAGGAGACAGGAGAGTGCATTAGAGAATGGTGGCAATGTTTGGTTTGGTTTCTTGATCTGGATACTGGTTACAAGGGTTTGCTCACTTTGTGAAAGCTATTTTGAACTGTACATTTATGGTTCTGTATTTCTTCTCTTTTTATTATAATCCTTCCTTCCTTCCTTCCTTCCTTTCTTTCTCTCTTTTTTCCTTTCTTTCGGGACAGGGTCTCACCAAGTTGCCTAGGGCCTCGAAAAATTGCTGAGGCTGGCTTTGAACTCATGATTCTGCCTTAGTCTCCCAAGCCTCTGGGATTACAGGCGAGTGCCACCACAACCCACCTTTAAAAAAAAAAATACTTATTATTATTATTTTTTTTTTAGTTATGTCTCTATTTTCCTTTGTGTGGTGCTGGGGATCGAACCCAGTGCCTCACGCATGCTAGGGGCAGCTCTACCTCTGAGCCACAACCCCAGCCCACAGCATGCCTTTTAAAAGTTGCTGAAACAAAAAATAATTGTTATCTAGGTGTGGTGGCACATGCTTATGACTTCTGTTACTTAGGAGGCCGAGGAAGGAGAATTTTCAAGTTTGAGGCCAGCCTGGGCAAATTAGCAGAACCTGTCTTAAAATAAATTTTTTTAAAAAGGGTTGGTCGCCTTGCATGCATGAGGCACTGGGTTCCATCCTTAGCACCACATAAAAATAAAGACAATAAAGTCCATCAACAACTAAAAAAAAATTTTTTTAAAAAAAGGGGGCTGGGGTTGTGGCTCAGTGGTAGCTTGCTCTCCTTGCATGCATGAGGCACTGGGTTCAATCCTCAGCACCACATAAAAATAAAGACAATAAAGTCCATCAACAACTAAAAAATTTTTTTTAAAAAAGGGGGGGCTGGGGTTGTGGCTCAGTGGTAGCATGCTCTCCTTGCATGCACGAGGCACTGGGTCCGATCCTCAGCACCACATAAAATAAAAACAATAAAGTCCATAACCAAAAAAAAATATTAAAAAGGGGGGTGTTGGGATATAGTTGCGTTGGTAGCAAGTGTGAGGCACTTGTTCAATCCCCAATACTGAAAAGAAAAAGAAGAAAAGCCAGGCTTGTAATGTTTTGATCATATACTTTGCTTTCTCTTCTTGAGACCAAACCCTGGCAAATTTAAGCTCCATTTTCGACCACAGGGCAGAACGAAGGTAATGGGCTCCTGTAGGGGTCAAGGTCATGATCTTGGCCCCTGGAACCTAAGAACAAAGGAGGGGTTAGGCCTATCCTTATGCAAAATACTAGAAAGGCGTTTACATAGGTTGTTATTTTTCCGTTTTTCCTTCTAGTTCTGGAAGAGGAAGAAAGGTCATGTGAAAAGGGAGAGAGAATGGATCACATGAGATAAACTTTGTGCAAACAAATTGTAAAGTATAAGTTTTTACATTACACAACAGAGATCAAGTTTACGTGGGAGGACCGGCTGCGGGGGAATCTGGTGATGCCTTTACTCCCCTGTCCTCCACCTTGGATCCAGGAAGAGCTTTGGGTCTATGCCTGGGTTTCCGCAGCGGCGTTTATTCTCCTCGCAGGCGGAGTCCCTTTTTTCGCCGCAAGAGGGCGGTATGTCCACACCAAGCCGGGGCCTCAACCGCGGAGTGGGGAGGAATCGGAGAGCCTGAGGGGTTGCCTGGGTTTCTTCAGCCTTGGAGGGCAGGCTCCTAGCCAAATGCTCTTCTGGCTTCTCCTATCTCAATCCAGGATGTGGAGAAGGCGTGGAGCAGGAGGGCAGGGGGTGCTGCATCATTAATTTCACCCGTGATGTATGGAAACCTGGGGCATGGCGGGGGCGGGGTGGGGACAGTGGGTGGGGGTGTTTGGGAATGCTTTGTTCTGTGGACTCCAGGGCAGTAAAATGTGCATTACCCTTGGCCAGCTCTACCTGAATCACACAGGTGACAGCCAGAAGGGACAGAGAAGACAGAAAAGTCTGCCCAAGTGACACCAGCTTCAGATTCAGCTGGGTGCTTGTTACAACGCAGATACTAGACCAGTTTTCCGCCCCCCGCAACTCCAGACTGTTTTAGAACCACTGAGGAAGGGGTAGAAGCCTGTGTTTAAACAGGCACTCCTCCTCCTCCACTATCCCCTTGTGGTTATTGATATGCAATAAATTTTGAGAAGTTCTTGTTGACTTTAGCCTCCTCAATTTGCAGAGAAAAAAAGAAATTTCAAAGGCCAAGTGACTGGCCAAAGTTACTCAACTGGTTGGCAGCCTACCTAGAAAGTGAATTAAGAGCGGAACCCTGACCTCACACGAGTAAATTTGTACTCCATGTTTCTGAGACCCCTCTAGAGTTTTTAGTTTATTTATTTTTCTATTTTGTTGCTGTTTGGTTTTGGTACCAAGGATTAAATCACCCAGGGGTCCACTCCCTCTGAGTTGCATCCCCATTCCTTTTTATCTTTTGAGACAGGGTCTTGCTAAGTTGTGAAGGTCTCTAAATTGCTGAGACTGGCCTCAAACTTGGGATCCTCTTGCCTTAGCCTCCCAAGTAGCTGGGATTACAGGCATGTGCCATCACACCTGGTTGTGAATCAGGATTTTTAAAAATACCATCCTTGGGTATTAGGGATATAGCTCAGTTACTAGAGTGCTTGCCTCACATGCACAGGACCTGGGTTCAAACCCCGGCAATCCTCAACACCACCAAAAAAAAAAAAAAAAAAAAAGTCATGCTTGCAATTGTCCTTTGACTCCATTTAATGTTTTTTAATGCCTTTATTTTATTTATTTTTTAATGTGGTGCTGAGGATTGAACCCAGTGCCTCATGCATGCTAGATAAGCACTCTACCACTGAGCTACAGCCTCAGCCCCTCCATTTAATATTATTGAAATAATTATAAAAGTCCCACCATTAATATTGACTGAGTTAAATAGAATAAACTATTAAAATACCACTTTTTCTTTTTTTTAAACAAGTCTCACTTTGCTCACTTTGTTGCTCAGGGTTGAATTCACAAATCCCCCTGCCTTAACCTCCTGAATAGCTGATATTATAAATCTGTGTCATCACATCTGGCAAAATACTGCTTTTATATATTTTATATATTGAGATTCTGTAAAGTTTCACTTGACAAATACTTCTACTTCTTTTATAAAGTGTATTGGGCAATGATTAAACTCTGAAAATACACTCTTTAGGGCAATGGAAATTAAAAAAGACCACCCAAATGAGATGAAACAGAATCTTTTAATTCTGAGATTTCTAGAGCCTGGGAGTCAGTCACCATCACTAATGTTTAGCAGAGACTCCAAGGCAGGCAGGAGATGGGAAAGCATTATGTGATAGAAAAAAGGGAAGGCTTCAGATGTGTCCTGATTGGGGGCCTAGGAAAGAAGGAGATGGGAGGCCTAGCAATGGACAGTCCATGTGATCAGTTTGGAGAAAACATAAGGTTTTCAATGCTTGATCAAGTTGGAAGAGGGGACAAAAACTGGGGAAGTTGGCACTTATTGTCTTGGTCAAGTGCTGACTGTTCTGGACCAATTGCTACAGAGGCTGTGGTTTGGCTTCCTGGGCTGGATGCTGTGGAGGTTGTGGGTTAGAGATCTGTTGTCCTATAGGTCAGACCATTGTCTGTGTTTTCAGTCTCTCAGCATTTTCTGCATTATCTCCTTTAAGCCCCATCACAACCCCATGAGATTGGCACTCTGATTATCTCAGCTTTCTGAATGAGAAACAGAGTTGCAGATAAGATAACTTGCCCAAAGTTGAACAGCTATGCAGAAGAAAAGCTAGGGATTGAGCCTAGGCAGAATGACCTCAGCACCTTGGGTATTTCATTAATATGCTATATTGCTATCTTGCCTTTACAGAAGAGAAGACTGTAGAAACTGACAAGTTGTCTAAAAATTCATAGGAAAAGATGTAAGACTTGGAATAGCCAGAACAACTTTGAAAAGAGCATAACAAAGTTGGAGGGCTGATACTTGATTTCAAGAATTCTTTTTTTTCCCCCCCAGCACTGGGGATTGAACCCAGGGGCACTTTACCACTGAGCTATACTGAGCTACATTCCCAGTCCTTTTTGTTTTTTATTTTGTGACAGGATCTCACTAAGTTACTGAGGCTGACCTCAAACTGGCACTCCTCCTGCCTCAGCCTACTGGGTCTCTGGGATTACTGTTGTGTGCCACTAAATTGGGCGATTTTAAGACTTATAAAACAAGAGTCATCAAGATAATCTGCTATTGACATCAAGACAGAGAAAGTGCATGATCATGCACATGGGCACACACACACACACACACACACACACACACACACAAAGCTTTTTGGAAAAGATCCAAAGGCAATTAGAAAGGATATATAGTTTCTGATGAATAGTTTTAATGAATTGGGCTGGAACAATCAAATGGCCATATGGGGAAAAATGAGCTTCAATCCATACTTTATCCCATATACAAAAATTAAATGAAATTTGATTATAGATTTAAGTGGGAAATCTAAAACTATAAAAACCCTAGAAGAAAACACAGAAGAAAAAGTTTAGTGCCATTGAATTAGACAAGAGCTCTTAGATATGAAACTAAAAAATACCATCAATGATAAAAAGTTAATAAGTTGGACTACATTAAAATTTTAAAAACTTCTATTTCAGAAAAGACATTGTAAGAATGAAAGGAGGGGCTGGGGCTGAGTGACAGAGCGCTTGGCTAGTGCGGGTGAGGCCCTGGGTTCGATCCTCAGCACCACATAAAAATAAATACATACAACTAAAAAAAAATTTAGTTTTTAGGAGACAGCATTTGTGCGGTCCTTGTCATTGTTGGGAACCACCTTGGCCTATCAGGAAGGAAAAAGATTGAAAACCACAGTGGTTGTAGGAAAAGCCCTACACTAGGAGAAACTTTTTGCAAATAGTATGTCTATTAAAGGACTTGCATCTAGAATATGTAAAGAACTTTAGAAATCATATAAGAACAAATGATTCAAAAAAAATTCAAGTAGGAAAAAGATGAGTAGATATCTATTAATGGCAAAAAGCACATGAATAGATGTCCAACATCATTACACATTAAGGAAATACAGGTTAAAATAACAATGAGATGATCATTACCACACACCTATTAAATTTCTAATTAAAAAAACTGATCAAGGGGCTGGGGATGTGGTTTAAGTAGTAGCACGCTTGCCTGGCAAGCTTGAGGCACTGGATTCGATCCTCAGCACCACATTATAATAAATTAAAGATATTATGTCCACCTAAAGCTAAAAAAAAGAAAGAAAGAAAACAAAACAAAAGACTGATCATATCAAGTGTGAGAAGAATGTAGAACTAGTTAGTAGGAACTGTTAGTGGGAATGTTAAATGATAAAACTATTTTGGAAAAACAGTTTGGCAGTTTCTTTTCTGGTTTTCTTTTGTTTAGCAAGTTCGTTTTTGTTTGTTTGTTTGTTTTAGTTAAACATACCTACCATATGAAGTAACCATTCCACCCCTGTACGTTTACATAAGAGGAAAGAAAACATAGGTTCATACAAAGACTTTTTTAAAAAATATTTTTTAGTTTTCATTGGACCTTTATTTTATTTGTATGCAGTACTGAGAATCGAACCCAGTGCCTCACACATTCTAGGCAAGAGCTCTATCACTGAGCCACAACCCCAACCCCAAAGACTTTTATATAAACATTCATAGCAGCTTTATTGTGTTTTTCTTCAGATTTATTGAGGTATAATTGAAAAAAAAAATGCATGAGGGATTGGGAGTATAGCTCAGTGGTAAAGAGCTTGCCTACTATGAGTGAGACCCTGGATTCAATCCCAGGACTGGAAAGAAAAGAAAAAACTCTGCATGTCAGCCTTGTTTTTTCTAAAATATTTTTTAAATTGCCAATGGACTTTTTCTTTATTTCTTTATATAGGGTGCTGAGAATCTAACCCAGTGCCTCACACATGCTAGGCAAGCACCCTGCAACTGAGCCACAGCCCCAGCCCCCAGTCTTATTTTTAACAATCAAAAGCTAGAAGCAATCAAATGCAAATGGAATACTATTCTATAAAATGAACAACACTTTTTTCAATAACAGCTTTATTGGGATATTATTTACATACCTAAAATTTAATCTGTACAATGTTGTGGTTTTTAGAATAATCGGGATAGTGCAAGCACCATCACAATCAATTTAAGAATATTTTATCACCTCTCAAACAAACCCTTTAGCAGTCAATTCCATCTCTCTTACCTGCCCCCACCCTCAGCCCTAGGCAACCTCTAATCTACTTTCCGTCTATATATTTGCCAATTCTGAACAGTTCAAATAAAAACGGAATCTTACAGGATGTGCATGTCTGGCTTCCTTCACTTAGCATATTTTCAAGGTTCATTTGTGTTATAGTTCACATCACTGCTTCATTCCTTTTTTGTGTGTGTGTATATAGTGCTAGGGTTTGAACCTGGAGCCTTGTACATGCAAAGTAAACACTCTACCAACTGAGCTATGTCCCCAGCCCTTGTTTATTTCTTTTTGGGCACCATCTTGATCTGGCCGTGGCTCTCAACACTTTTTTATTGCTGTGTTAGTCTTTTCATCACTGTAACTAAAATATCTGACAATAACAACTTGAAGGAGGAAAAGTTTATTTTGAGCTTACTATTTTAGAAGTCTCAGTCCCCCTAAGTCGCAGAATCCATTGTTCTGTGCTTGAGGTGAGGCAGAACATCATGGTGGAAGGGCCTGGTGGAGGAAAGCTGCTCAGCTGTCAGCCAGAAATAGATTGAGGAGCTAGGGACAAGATATAGTCCTTAAGGGGGCTGGGGATGTGGCTCAGGTGGTAGCACGCTGGCCTGCCGTGCGTGCGGCCCAGGTTCAGCACCACATACAGACAAAGATGCTGTGTCCGCCAAATACTGAAAAATAAATATTAAAGTTCTCTCTCTCTCTCCCTCTTTCTCACTCTCTCTCTCTAAAAAAAGATATAGTCCTTAAGGGCACACTCTCAGTGACCCACCTCCTCCAGCCATACCCTGCTTGCCTATAGTTGCCACCTACTACAATAGTCCTTTCAAATTATTGATCCATGGAATGGATTAATCCACTAATTAGATTACAGCTCTCAAAATACAATCGTTTAACCTCTGAACATTTCTTTTTCCCTCCCTCCCTCCCTCCCTCCCTTCCTTCCTTCCTTCCTTCCTTCCTTCCTTCCTTCCTTCCTTCTTTCTTTCTTTCTTTCTTTCTTTCTTTCTTTCTTTCTTTCTTTCTTTCTTTCTTTCTTTCTTTCTTTCTTCAGAATGTCTATTTTGTCTATTTTATGTAGTGCTAAGGATTGAACCCAGTGCCTCACGCATGCTGGGCAAGCAATCTACCACTAAACTATAATCCCAACTCTAAACATTTCTTATTAAGACAGGAGCATTTGGGGAATAACTCATATTCAAACCATAACAATGGTTGTTTAATATGCCATTGTTTGGAAATACCACACTTTGTTTATCCATTGATTAGTTGTTGGACATAGGGTTGTTTCCCACATGTTGGCTGTTATGAGTAATGGGACTATAAACATTTGGGAGCTACTTTATTGTCATTTTGTACTAGGGATTAAACCCAGGGACCCTTAACCACTGAACTACATCCCCAGCCCTTTTTTATACTTTATTTAGAGACAGTGTCTAGCTAAGTTGCTGAGGCTAGCTTTGAACTCGTGATCCTCCTGCCTCAGCCTCCAAAGCCACTGGGATTCCAGGCTTCTACCACCTTACCCAGTTCATGAACTAGTTTTGTGTGGTCTTTCATCTCTCTAAAGTATACACCTAAGAGTGGAATTATTGAGTTAAAAGGCACTTCTATGCTTAACTTTTATTTTTTATTTTTTAGTTGTAGTTGGACACAATATCTTTATTTATTTATTTTTATGTGGTGCTGAGGATCGAATCCAGGGCCTTGCATGTGCTAGGCGAGCACTCTACTGCTAAGCTACAACCCCAGCCCTCTGCTTAACTTTTTGAGGAATTGTTTTCCAAAGTGGCTGCACTGTTACGTTTTACAATGCTTGGGATCAAACCCAGGTCCTTGTGTATGCTAGGCAAGCACACTAATACTAAGCTAAGCCCCCAGCTGTCTTTTTTGTTTGTTTGTTTGTTTTAAGTCATTCCAATGAGTGCACAGTGGTATCTCATTGTTGTTTGTTTTGGGTGATTTTATTAAGACACAATTCACATAACATGTACAATTCACCTACATAAAGTACATTCAATAATGTGGATGAATCTCAAAATACCAAGTGAAATAAACCAGACCAAAAAATAAATAAATAAATAAACTGTACTATTGCATTCATATAAAAATCTAGAAAATCTGGGCCTGGTGGCATACTCCTATAAACCCAGCTACTAGGGAGGCTGAGGCAGAAGGATCACAATTTCAAGGCCAACCTGGGCAACCTAATGAGAACCTCTCTCAAAATAAAATAAATAGAAAAGGTGTGAGGGGCTAGGAATATAGCTCAGTGGTAAAGCACTTCCCAACACAGAAAAAAAAAAAGACAGTGAGCTAATAATATATGTAAGATACTTAAATCAGTTTCTGGCACTTGGTAAGCATAGGTAAGTGTTTGCTATTATTTATTTTTGAACAAGAATGGGGATTTGCAAAAAAAACTGGGCAAATGCTATTTCTAGGCATGAAAGAGCTTTCAAGCTGTTCAGGAAATGGCTTTATCGTGTTTCCTCTTTGTAGTAGGACCTGTTGCTTGTGGTATTTGTGCTCTTCTCTTGCTATAATTCTGGCTGCTAATTTGCCTTCTTTGTGCATTTCTTCCCATGATACCTATAGATTTTGAAGGCTTGGCCAACCTGATGTTATGGGAGATTAAAAGAAAAAAATTGTGCAGGGGTCAAGATTAACTGCATGGAGTTGAAATAAGCTCCCAGTCTTTGAACATTTATTATGTGAACCTGAGGAAGGAAATGGTTTCTTAAGCCATTGTCTGGTCAGAAATTTGTTAACTCGCTTCTTGAGTCACCAGTGATGTGAAAAGGCTTGAAACCCGGATCTGAAGCACTGAAAGATCTTAAACTGTCAGCAAGAAGTTAAAAATAAAGGGGAATAAATACCATGCATATTAGTTAGGATTGGGTTTGAGAGTAACTGAAAAATTACTAAAACCTTTAAGCAAGTCAGAGTATATTGCTTTCTGTTACAAAATTCCAGAAACAGGTCGTTTGGGGCTGGTAGGGTACTGCACAGAATCAGGCACCCAGGCTTCTTCTAGGACGAGGGGTCTTTTTTGTTGTTCTTTTTATATGTACAGAATAATAGAGTATATTTTTACATATTATACATACATGGATATAACTTCCCATTCTTGGGGATGCACATAATGTGTAGTTACACTGGTTATGTATTCATATATGAACATACAAAAGTTATGTCTGACCAACAATAAAAATTAAAAAAACAAAAAAACACAAAAGTTATGTCTGATTTACTCTACTCTCTATTCCCATCATCCTCCCTTCCCTTCATTCCCTTTGTCTAATCCAATGAATTTCTATTCCACCACTTATTGTGTGTTAGTATCCTAATATCAGAGAGATCAGCCTTAGTTTTTTGGGGATTGGCTTATTTCACTTAGCATAATGGTCTCCAGTTCCATGCTTCCCGCAAATGCCATAATTTCATTCCTCTTCTTTAAAAAAAATTTAGTTGTAGATGAACACAATATTTTTTTTAATATTTATTTTTTAGTTCTCGGCGGACACAACGTCTTTGTTTTATATGTGGTGCTGAGGATCGAACCTGGGCTGTGTAGGCGAGCGCGCTACCGATTGAGCCACATCCCCAGCCCACCCAATATCTTTTTTTAAAACAAAATTTTTAAACTCTTTTTTTTTAATATTTATTTTTTAGGTGTAGATGGACACAACACAATGCCTTTATTTTAATGTGGTGCTGAAAATCAAACTGGGGTCCTGCCCGTGCTAGGCGAGTGCTCTACCGCTGAGCCATAATCCCAGCCCACAATATCTTTACTTTATTTATTTATTTTTATGAGGAGCTGAGGATCAAACCCAATGCCTCATGCATTTGAGGCAAAAGCTCTCTCACTGAGCCACAACCCCAGCCCCTTCATTCTTCTTTATAGTTGAGTAATATTTCATTGTGTTTATATACCACATTTTCTTCATTCATTCTTCTGTTGAAGAATGAATGGAACCTAGGTTGGTTCCATAGCTTAGCTATTGTAAATTGAGCTGCTATAAACATTGATGCGGCTGTGTCATCATAGTATGTTGATTTTATGTCCTTTGGGTGTAAACCAAGGAGTCTGATAATTGGGTCAAAAGGTGATTCCACTGCAAATTTTCTGAGGAATCTCCATACTGCTTTCCAGAGTAATTGCATCAATCTGCAGTCCCACCAGCACCTTTTTCTAGGGTGAGGGGTCTAAACCTTGAGAGTATCATGACTTGACCCTTGAGGATAACTTTGGCAGTCTAGACCCTTTCTCAGAGTAATGTTTTAAAACACATAGACTAAAAGATATGGGAATAAAAAGAAAGCCAATTATTTATTTTTAATAATAGTTTTAAAGTATGATTTAAATTTTGTGGTTTTTTTTTTTCTTCAGTAAAGAGTACTGAACCCAGGGGTGCTTTACCACTGAGCTACATTCCTAGCCACTTTTACTTTTTATTTTGAGACAAGGTCTTGATAAATTGCCAAGGTGGACCTTGAATTTGCAATTCTCCTGCTGCACCTCCCAAACAGCTGGGATTATAGACCCAAGCCACCAAGCCTGGCTGATTTTAAGTTTTTATACAGTGCTTCACTGTTAACACAAATGAATTCTGTAGCTGATCTAATAACTACCATAATTTTCAAATAATGATAATCATTAAATATATCATCATATCTGCAATTGTACTGTAATATGGAAATATGAAATGTACTGGTAATACACTTTGAGTTTTTTTTTAATGTTGGAAAAAATGTCTATTTAGAATTAGCCAGCTGGACTCATTAAGATGATCCTAATTTCGTGGGCAACATCCAAAACATCATAATTAGAAGTCAGTAGAACATATGTGGCCTTCTCTCCATCAGGCCTGATCAATGTCGTAGAACTTCTTTACAACCTGTTCGATCTGGTATTGTTGCCCTTGATATCCACAACAAATACGAGTGTGCTGTCTTCCGTCTTCCTGGCCCACTCAGTGGTCGGGGGAACTTGATGATGTCACGGTTGCCAAGCTTGTTTCTTCTGGGGGCACTCTTCTAAGGATATTTGGGCTGCCCCAGGAGCCTCTGTCTTGGGCCACAGGAAGGTGGGTGATATGCAGATCTTCTTTTTTTTGTGACTGTGGACACCTTTCAACACTTCCTTCTTTGCTTTCAAAGTTTTTGCTTTAGCTTCGGCTTTAGGAGGGGGCAGGAGCTTCCTTCTTTGCTTTTAGTGCCATCTTGGTGAAAAGGCAACTCCTTGGTTTATGGATGACATTCATACACGAAGGGCACAAATTTCAGTTAAAAGTTAGTAAAAGTAATACCACCCGAGTTCACAGACCTGTCTAGAAACTCCAGGTTTAGAATCCCTGCTCTAAATCATTGCTCTGCTAAGCAAACCTCCATCTCTAAGGGTTAACATGGTGGCCGTCATATCTGCTTTCTGGAAGCAAGATGGAAGAAGGCAGGAAGAAGGAACAGAGGAGTGCACAAGCCAGAAGTCTTTTTTGTTTGTTTTGTGATACCAGAGATTGAACCAAGGGGAATTTACCCACTGAGCCATATCCTAGTCCTTTTTATTTTGTATTTTGAGACATGATTTCACTAAGTTGCCTAGAGCCTTACAAGGTTGCTGAGGCTGGCCTTGATCTTACAATCCTCCTCCTCAGCCTCCCAAGCCACTGGGATTACAGGCATGAGACACCTTGCCAGATGTCTTTTAATGAGGGATTCTAGAAGCTGCTGCAGAATACTTCCGTTAACATCCAATGGTTGGAACTTAGTTTACCTTGCCATACTCTGCTGCAAAGGAGACTAAGAGGTGGTCTTAGTTGTATTTGTTATAAAAATGCAAACAATTCTATTACAGTTCTATATTAGAAGGAGGGCATTAAATCACAGAGCAATTAGCAATCTCAACCACATAATCACAGAAAATTAAAACACCCGAGTTCACAGATCTCTACATCCTATCCAGCAACTCCAGGTTGAGAATCCCTGCTCTAAATCATTGTTCTGCTAAGCAAACCTCCATCCCTAGCTGGGCCCTGTGGTGCATGCCTTAGCAGCTCAGGAGGTTGAGGCAGGAGAATTGCAAGTTCAAGGCCAGACTCAGCAATTTAGGAAGGCCCTAAGCAATTTAGGGAGAAGTTATCTCAAAAAGAAAAGGGTTAGGATGTAGCTCAGTGGTTAAGTGCCCCTGGGTTCAATCCCTGGTACCAAAGAGAGAAAGAAAAAAGAAGAAAGAACAAAAGAAAAACAAAAAAACCCAAAAATCAGTAAGATCAATAATTAACTGAAGCACAAAGTAAAAAAAAGACTGGCTCTTAGGATTTGATTGATTAATTAAAAGATTTAAAGAAAAAAATATCTGCTTTTCAGAAGGAGTATTGCTTAGCATGGATTCTAGGAAAAGAGCACTTCTAGGATGCAGACATAGACATATACCCATCCATATACTGTCCAGGAGTAGAGAAAGCTCAGTGTTTGGTCCTGACAAATCTACTCAGAATGTAGATGGGAAAGCAGGGGGTACAACCAGGTCCTGAGTCAACCAGGTCCTGCTGGTAAGACCACCTCTATTATTGAATGTCTGCCTCAGCTATCTTAGACTACTCTGTTGTCACTGGGTAGTGGCTTCATCTAACTCCCCTGGTGCTTTCCATGGCCACTGGTAGGCAGCCTTCTCATTTTAAGACAACCAGCCTGCCAAAGAGAGTATGTTGAAAGACTAGGAGGGGAGGCATACCTGAGCCTGCAACAAATCCAATTCTCACTGACCGTGAGTGAATTGGCAGGCTGGTGCCGCCCTCTACTTCTTGGGTTCTTTTCCTGTTGTGAGTCTGTCCTTCCAGTGGGCATTGCCAAGATCAGGTCTCTGGTCCCTCAGAGTGAAAGGTCTGATCCTGAATAGTGGTCATGGCTTGCTGAGGGCCATTACCAAGTAGGAATGACGCATCGAAATTTCCTTGCCAAGCGTACCCCATGCTGCTTAGAGGACATTTGGTGGAACATTGCATGCATGCTTTAATAAGGTGACCTTGCTCAAGGACCAAGGCGGATCTGGGTTTAGAGCTGATCAGGTTTGAGGAAGTAACCGGCTCCTTGAGTTTAAGGCGTTGCCAGTTTAAGATAATGGGTTTTAGGGAAGTTGGCGGTTGAAGATTATTGCTGGGATTAGGGTGTTCCTGCTGCTTGTTCCCGTTGAGTTCTCGTGAGATTAAAATGGGATTTGGAGAGAGCCTCGTGGAGTAGGTGGTTTGTGCGGGAGACAGGAGAACGCGTTTGCCCCTGGACCTGTGTGGAGGTGGTGTGAGAGCTGGAATAAAGAATTGCTGTTTGAACCTACAAAGCTGTGAGTGCCTCGTGATTCTGGTGCCAAGCCGAGACATTGGCCTTGGCATTATGGTGGTCCGTACGTGGGATGTCTGAAGCTTGGGGGTAAGTGAATTTGCTCGCTCCTGAAGGAGAGCAAAAAAAAATGGGTGACCATTTCAAAAAACAACGTGTTCTTGTTTTGATTTATTTTGTTTTTATTTCAAGTTGCCTGTTCCTAGAACTTTCTCAGGCAAACTGGGGAAAATGGTTGACTCAAGGTTTAAAGTTTTTCGCCTCCGAGGAAGAGAGATTGTTAGAGGAAGGAGGCACCCCAGTAAGACCAAGAAAAATTAGGGCATATGTTGATACAGTACAAAAATGTAGCCCATGGCTTTTTAAAGATGAGTTATTAAGTATATCAATAGGACCATCATGGTATCCTGTAGAAGGATTTTTCTTCAACAAGAAAGAGATGGCTAGTTCTGTTTACTATACTTGTCTAAGATCTTGGTTTTTACAGACATCTGATTAATTTACAAAGCTAAAGTGTTAAAATATCAACCACTAGATATGAAATCAAGTACTCTTTACTTATTAAGTTCCATAAGGTAATATATTTAAACATTATGTGTGTTTTCATAAATTGGTGAATGGAAAAAGGTTTAATATTGCTTTGGTCTGTGTCTTTGCTGAAACAAGGTTACTAAGAGTTAAGATTCTATCATGTGTAATTTATATACAAAGAGTATAAGAAGTTTCAGTTGGGTTTCAATTACAGCATAATAGTACCTTAAAAACATGAAAGTATTTCATCTTATTAAAGTGGAGTAATTTTATAAGGGTTGTTTCAGAATGTGATTTTATAAAAAGCGTTAATGGTTAAAAAAGAGATATAAAAGGTTCAAGATGTGGAAATATATTTTAATATTAAAGGTTAAAGAAATGTTTCTAGATGAGATAATCTCTGTGTGGTAAAAAGTTGTAAAATGCCATTTAAAAAGATTTTGAGGAAACTAGACTTACTTTAAAAGCTTGAGAAAGGAAGAAAGAAGAAAAAGGTATTTGTACATGGCAGATTGAGACAAAGCTTCTCAATGGAGTTAAAAAAAAGCCTTTGGTTGAAGGGCAGCCATGTAAACTAATATTAAGCGATTTATACAGAATCTAAGCCTCGTTTAAAAGAGTGAAGCTGTAGGTGGAGAAAAAGTACATTTAAAAGTACAGTATAAATGATAATTGAATGGCTTTAAAAGGTTAAATTGAAGGTGGTCGAGATACCTTCATGGCGGATAAAAGATTGCTTTACTCATCAAACTATTAACTATTAAAATGTACTTATTAAACCAAAAAGAGGGAGATGAGATAATCTTTGTGTGGTAAAGTAAAAAGTTGTAAAATGTCTAAATAAGTTGCAAGAGGCTTTAAAAAGTTAAATTGAAGGTGGTTAAGATGCCTTCATGACGGAGAAAAAAAATATAACCCATGAAAATGGGAAGATAATAAGATAAAAGATTTAGATAAAGAAGATTAAAAATTTGAAGTGGAAAACTTCAAAAGCAGAAGTACAGGAAGGTAAAAAGAGAGAGAAGATGTAGAAAGATAAATAAGATATAGGAAGATAAAAAAGATGTAGAAAGACAAGAATTTTAAACCCACAGAAAAGGAAACAACAAAAGAAAACGAGGAGAGTAATAAGCAACTAAGGGTAAATATAAAAACCTTAGTAGAAAACTAGAAGATAGAAATAAGATAGAAAAGGTTGAAAATGTCAAGTAAAGGTATTTCAGATAGAAAATGCAAAAGGCTAAGACAACTATGGTTTAAAACCACATCTAAAAATTATAAGGACTAAAAATAATTCTAAAAAGTAAGGCAGAATGCTTTTGAAAGACTTAAATTTAAAAGGATCATAAAGGGGTATATATCCCCCAAAGATAAACTTAAAATAACCCTTTTTTTACTCTAAACTTTCTAAATTTGGATTCATCAGGACTTAGTGCTGTGGAAAGACATATGTATCCGAAAAATGTACATAAGCCTAAGGTACTTTGGAAAGATATTCTAACAGGACAATGGAAAGCTTCTGACCCAGTGTTTGTCTGGAGTCGGGGTTCTGTTTTTGTGTTTCTACAGGGAGAACAGCAGCTGATTTGGATTCCAGAGACACTAACCAAAACAATTTCTACAGAAAAAGAAGATAATTTGACTCAAATCCAAAACAGCGATATCCAGAGCTCCAGCTTGGCTATTCTTACATCTGCAACAGTGATTAACCAGGGATAATGTCTCTTTAACATCATTGCCAGAATTCCCATCTCCATCTCAGTGCCGGTGAAGACTAAGAAAACCAAACTACAGCTTCTATGACAGCTACCACAGTAAACTGTATAAACTGATGCATCAATGAATATAACTCAACAAGTAATGCTCAATCAAGGACTTGATTTACTTTGGGAGGAAATGGACATATTGATAGACTCCTCCGATTTGAACTGCCTGCAGAACTTGCCTGGACTATATATCAGTTGCATGCATTGTGAACTATCGTCTGGTGCAGCGAATTGTGGTACTGCTGGCATATTTTTGCTGATGGTGTCACCAGTGATGCAATTTCCTTGCCAGCGCACCCCATGTTAATTGTGGTAATGCTGGCATCTTTGCTGATGGTGTCACCAGTGAAGCAATTTTTCCAAAAGAGCCGTCAATTGGCTTGGTGTCGTGGCATTTCTGTATCTTCCTCCCTTCTACTAGTGATGGTCTAAATTTGGGGGCCAACAGAGGTGAGGCAAGAACCTCACCCCCCCACTGGCACCAAGGTTAAATTTGGGGGCCAACAGAGGTGAGGCAAGAACCTCACCCCCCCCACTGGTGCTTAGGCCTATCCACAAGCATGGCTGAATGCTGGACCGGTAGTCAGCGACGGGTTGATCTGATTGCAGTGGATTCAACCTAAGACAGGAAATTGACGTGTAAAGGTCAGTTCTCCCATGACGGGTAAGAACCACATGTTGAATTGGACAACCTACCAGGCACGGTCCTAAGCCACATTGCTTGTTGTTTAATTAATCAGAAAGGGGGAGATGCTGAGGGCCATTACCAAGTAGGAATGACGCATCGAAATTTCCTTGCCAAGCGTACCCCATGCTGCTTAGAGGACATTTGGTGGAACATTGCATGCATGCTTTAATAAGGTGACCTTGCTCAAGGACCAAGGCGGATCTGGGTTTAGAGCTGATCAGGTTTGAGGAAGTAACCGGCTCCTTGAGTTTAAGGCGTTGCCAGTTTAAGATAATGGGTTTTAGGGAAGTTGGCGGTTGAAGATTATTGCTGGGATTAGGGTGTTCCTGCTGCTTGTTCCCGTTGAGTTCTCGTGAGATTAAAATGGGATTTGGAGAGAGCCTCGTGGAGTAGGTGGTTTGTGCGGGAGACAGGAGAACGCGTTTGCCCCTGGACCTGTGTGGAGGTGGTGTGAGAGCTGGAATAAAGAATTGCTGTTTGAACCTACAAAGCTGTGAGTGCCTCGTGATTCTGGTGCCAAGCCGAGACATTGGCCTTGGCAATGGCTCCCAAAGGGTCTTTCCTAGCTCCAGATCATTTTGCTCAGATGACACCTCCATCAGCTCTCAGCATCTAAAATATGTTGAAGATAGCATTTTGTTACCCATATTTTATTTTATTATAATGCTGTGAGAAATGGGAAGAGCTACTGTGAGTCCTGGAACGGAAAATAGGTTTGATATCAAAAGACTCAGGTATAAATTGCACCACCACCAGACTCTACCTCTCTGAACCTCATTTGTAAAGTGGGCATAGTAAGAGGTTTCTTGCCCACCTGAAGCCTTTGCTGCAAATAGCAAAGCTCCTCCCAAAGGTAGGTGGGATCCTTAAACACATGTGCATTCAGAGCCAAATATGCAGTAATGTGCTAGCTACCCATCATCGTCTACTTGATCTATAACTTTCTTTCTTTCTTTTTTTTTTTTCCTTTTTTTGGTGCTGGGGATTGAACCCAGGGCCTTGTGCATGCAAGGCAAGCACTCTACCATCTGAGCTATATCCCCAGCCCTGATCTATAACTTTCAACCATAATGTTTAATTCAGTACACTGTCCTGTGCCTTTACCTTGTCAGATCGTCTACTGCACCTAATGGCATAGAAAACATGATCTTCATTCTCTGAGCTTATGATTTTTCCCCTAACATGCTCTTCTTTCCAAAACGAAAACAACTTTTTAAAAATCTTAAGTACAACTTGTAGAGAAAATGCATGCAACACAGAAAAGTAGAAAGATGAAAGTAAGAATCTGCCTAAATCCCATTACTCAAAGGTAATTACCGTGACCACCTGGGAGCTCTCCCTTTAGCTGGCTCTGCCTTTACAGACATCTTCAAATGTAACAAAGGGCGGAAAATCATAATCATGGGAACACAAAAGGACAAGTCCTATATTCCTTTGTGTGTAGTGTTTAAATATAATTCATTTTCTTTTTGCAATAAAAAGGTAACATACACATGATTAATAATTCAAACAGCAAAAAGTGTATAATACTGTAAAAGATCATCTTTCTCCCATTTGTTTTTCTTTCTTTCTTTTTTCTTTTCTTTCTTTTTTTTTTTTTGAAGTACTGGGGACCTTTTTATTTTCTATTTTGAAATAGGGTCTTGCTATATTGCCAAGGTGGGCCTTGGATTTGCAAACCTCCTGTCTCAGTCTCTTAAATCACTGGCAGGTCTTGCATTCCTTTCTCCAATCCTTTATTTACCACATCATTCCCCAGAGGAGCCAGTATTACTATAATCTTATGTATCTTCCTATAATTTTTTTGTTTAGCACTCTATTACTTTGGAAGAACAATTTTTAAATTTTTGTTTTAGAGGCCAGATGTGGTGGCACACATGATTGTAATCCCAGATACTTGGAATGCTGAGGCAGGAGGATTGAAAGACTGAGGTCAGCCTGGGCAAATTAGCAAGACCCTGCTCAAAATAAGATAAAAAAAAAGATATGGGACAGCTTGCCTAGCATTTGCAAGGCCTTGTATTCAATCTCCAGGACTGCAAAAAAAATTGTTTTATAAAGTAACAAAAAGCAATATTGTTTTTTGTTTGTTTTGTTCTGTTCTGTTCTACAAATTTTAACACATGTATAAATTCCTGTAACCACCTCCCCCATCAGGATATAGAACAGCCCCATAGCCCCCCAAAACCCCTCTAGTGATGTCCCTTTGTAGTCACATCCCCTCTATCTTGTGAACCTAGAAATCACTGATAAGTTCTTTGACAAGCGTTTATCTTTTCCAGAATGTCATAAAATGGAATCATATACTATGTAACTCTTGAAACTGGTTTCTTACACTCAGCATAAAGCCTTTGAGAATCTTCCAAGTCATTACCAGAGTCAGTATTTGGATTCTTTCTGTCATTGACTAGTATCTCATTGGATAGATTTACCAGTTTGTTTATGGTTTTAGCCAGTGAACAGCACCTGGATTGTTTCTAGTTTAGGACAATTATGAATACAGCTGCTGCAAACATTTGGGTGCAGGATTTTGTATGTACATTTTCATTTTTCTTGGTAAAATACCTAAGAGTGGGTTTGCTGGGTCATGTGGCAGGTGGTAGCTTTAAACTGCCAAACCGTTTTCCAAGTGGATGTGCCATTTTGCATTCCTATCAGCAACATAAGAGAGTTCTAATTGCTCCATATCCTTGACAGCACTTGGTATAGTCAATGTGTATGTGGTACTGGGAGTCGAATCCAGAGGTATTTTTCTACTGAGCAACATTCCCAGACCTTTTTATTAATTTTATTTTTGAGACAGGGTCTCACTAAGCTGCTGAATCTAGACTTGAACTTGTGATCCTCCTGCCTCAGTCTCCTGAGTCACTGGGAGAACCATATAGAGAGATTCTAAGATATCAGTAGTTTCGGGCCTAGTAGAGAATCTGTGGAAATTCTTCCAGAAGCCTAAGTAATTCGGAGGTTCCTGTTATTCTGGCCTGCACATGCATACATAAATACAAACATATCATAAAATTCACAGTTGTTGAAAGCATACTAAATATAGTTAGGTAACTCATTTTTCATGCTCAACCATATGTTAACAAATGTATAATATCTTATCAAACATAATATGCTATCAAGCTGGGTGTGGTGGTGCATGCTTGTAATTCCAGCAACTTGGGAGGCTAAAGCAAAAAAATCACAAGTTCAAGGACAGCCTCAGCAACTTAGTGCTATCTGTAGCAATTTAGTAAGCCCTGTCCCTAAATTAAGAAAAAAAAATTAAAAAGGGCAGGGGATGTTGCTCAGTGGTAAATCAATCTTGAGTTCAATTACCAGTATACACCCCCCCCCCCGAAAAGACACAATATGCTATCACCTGTAAGATGTACTATATGTTTATTTTATTTTGACTTTTGTGATGATAGGGATTAAACCTAGGACTTCATGCTTGCTAGATAGGTGCCCTACCACTGAGTCACCTCCCCTGCCTGATGTGCTATAATTTTATATTTAAGAAAGTGCTATGGTTTGGATCTGGAATGTTCCCCTGAAGCTCACATGTTGAAGACTTGGTCCCCATTGCAGCAACAGTCAGAGGAGGGGCTTTGGGAAGTGATTGGATCAAGACGGCTCAGACTTCATCAATGGATTAATCTATTGAAAACTGAATGGAGGACTGGGAGGTGGTGTAAATATGTAGGCAGGTGGGGCATGATTGGAAGAAGTAGGTCACTGGGGGCATGCCCTTGGGTACTATATCTGGTCCTTGCCATGCTCCCTCTCTGGTTTATGGCTGCCATGAACTGAGCTGCTTTTCTCTGCTGCCCACTTCCACCTTGATGCCTTGCCTCAGCCCAGATCAATGAACTGGCCAACCATGGACTGAAACTTCTAATGCAATGAGCTAAAATAAACCTTTCCTCCTATAAGTTGTTATTGTCAGATATTTTGGTTATAGTGATGAAAAGCTAACCAACACAGAAAGAAAAAGTGCTGCCAATTAAACTATGCTATTGATTATAATGCTGTTCTAAATTCAGAGATACTAAAATGTATAAAATAACCATTTTGAAAGGAGTATGTAGCGGGCACGATGGTGCATGCCTGTAATTCCAGCAGCTTGGGAGGCTGAGGCAGGAGAATCCCAAGTTCAAAGCCAGCCTCAGCAAAAGTAAGGTGCTAAGCGAGATCCTGTCTCTAAATAAAATACAAAATAGGGCTGGGAATGTGGCTCAGTGTTTGTGTGCCCCTGAGTTCAATCCCTGGAATCAAAATAGAAAGAAAGAGGAGCTGACTCTGTGGCTCAGTGATAGAGCACTTGCCTAGCATGTGTGAGGAACTGGGTTCGATACTCACACCACATATAAATAAATAAAATAAAAGTTCATTAACAACTAAAAATATTAAAAGAAAAAAGGAAAAGAAGGAAGTAAGGAAGAAAGGAGTATGTATCACTCTTTGTTATGACTACAAGATATAATTTAATACCTATCAATAGGTGACTGATTATTTAGGCAATCCATTGTCAAAAAATAATCACTTAGGGGGTAGAGTTGTAGCACAGTGGTAGAATGCTTACCCAGCATGTTTGAGGCACTGGATTTTATCCTCAGCACCATATAAAGATAAAATAAATGTCCATCAACAACTAAAATAAATATTTTTGAAAAATTGCTTACTCAGATTTCCTAGTTGCAAGACATTTCTAGGAATTTAATTTATTGGTCAAGGCTTATATATATTCAAAGTTTTGGCATATGTCACTAGAATGCCCTTCAGAACTGCAAGATGATGTCCTTTCTCTCACAATCTTGACAACATAGAAAAATCCTTTTTAATATGTAAGACTTTGTTTACTCTATGGCAATATGGTCTACTTTATTGATTTTATTTGCATTTCATTGACTGCTGCTGAGGCTTAACGCTTTCCATGTATTTATTAGTAATTTGTGTTTTTTGATAGCCTGTAAAACTGCTTTTTTAAAAAAAAATGACCACAAGACATAGACAATTATAGTAGGTAAATTTGATTCTTCAAGGAGAAAGAAGCAGAGATATAGAAAAAAATAACATCGCATAGTACAAAGTGTGTCTTATATTTATTTTTTAACTCGGAAACTGTGGTGAATTTAGCATAATTGCCTGGAAGCAGCCCTGAAAGTTTGTTCAAGGTCATTTGGACTGGCCAGCTGGAACTGTGCCTACTCTGGTAGAAGGGTCTGTGTTGAGCTCCGCCTCCCTAGGAAGGGACGGCTTCCTGCTCCTACAGGGTGACCACATCTTCCTAGAGGTCTCAAAGTCTCCAAGTACTCAGAACTGGAGTTGTTGACATCTCCTCTGAATATGAGAAACCCCAGTCTGGACTGCCTCACACCCACACAACCCACATGTTCCCTAATCACAGATACTTTCTTCCATTTGTTCCATAACAAATTAGATCAGAGAGAGCCAATGTCCCTTCTGTAAAGCATAGACTACCTTGTGGACCCAGCAGAACACCTGAACCCAGCTTACCTCTCTGTGGGGTAGTGGAAGGGTGTGGGACTCCTGCTTTCTTTCTCTTGGCTTATTGACGAAATGCTATGGTTTGGATGTGTGTCCCATGAAGCTCATGAATTAGGGGCTTGGTCCCTGGCCTGTGGTACAATTGGGAGGTGGCAGAACTTTTAAGAGTTGGGCCTAATTTGAGGAAGTTAAATCACCATGGATGTGTTTTTGAAGAGGATGTAGGGACCACAGTCCTTCCCCTCTTTCTTGGCTTCTTGGCTGCCATGAGATGAGCAGCTTCCTCAACTTCCTCCGCCATATTCCAGGCCGTGATGCACTGCCTTGCCACAGGCCCAGAAGTCTGGAGCTAATCAACCACAGACTGAAACCTCTGAAACCACGAGCTTAAAGAAATTGCTCCTCTTTATAAGTTGTTTTATCTGAGGTATTTATTATAGTAACAGAAAGCTGACTAACTTAACCAGCCATATAAGATTTCCCTTTCTTTAATGAAGCCTAATCCATAATCCATGCTGAGTGACATATTAGAAGTCGTTCTTAATCCTGAACACACAGGTGATGACCCAGTGTGCCACAACAGAAGCACATGAGAGTCACACAACCCATCTCTGTATCCCCATCCCGATTTAGAGTTGGCCTGAGGACTAGAGTGATCTACTGAGCAGATAAATAAGCAGAGATATATAAACATTTCCACAAAATAAACCTAGGATATGTATTAAACTCAGCTGAACCTAGATACCAACTGTTTCCTTTGACGAAATCAGAAGGCCTCTTTTTAAAAATCTATTTTAGTTTTCTCTCTTTGTTTCAGCCACCATAAGACAAGCAGTTCTGTTCCACAATATGATTTATGTTTAAAAAATAAATCATAGGTTATCTACTGCTATGAGACAATATTTCTTTCCAGGGACATGAAGGGAGTCCCTACAAAGATGTCTTCCCATCTCATAAGCTCTAAATCATTTTGTTGCTGTTGTTTTTTGGGGGGACATTTCAGGCTAAAAGATACTTGAAATAACATTATTCCATGTTTCCCCACCAGGAAATCTAGGGCTGAGATGCTCAGTAGTCATGCCCCCATGCATGCTGAAGGAAATAGCCAAGGAAACATCCCAAATAAAACATTTTGAAAAGAGTTATGTATTTATTATTTTCCCAAAAGACATCAAAGTAGTTAATACTCATGGGGTAAATATCAGAATTTGATTGCACTTCCTTACACTTATTTTACATCAATTTTTGTTGTTCAGAATTACCTTTGGTAGACTCTGCTTCCTTCTTGTCCTGAGCTATTTTGCTCTGTCATGCCCTTCACCTTGATGTTCTACCTCACCCTGGGCCCAAAGCTGTGGAGTTAGCTGTCTATTGACTGAGACTTCTGAAACCATGACTCAAAATGAACTTTTCTTCTTCTATGTTTTTCTTGTCAGGTGTTTTGATCACAGTGATGCAAATCTGATTAAAACACAGTTGTTAGTCTTTGCTGTGACTAACCTGACCAATTGGTTCAGAAGCCTTTGCAGCTGGATTTGGGGTTAGTGTCTGGAAAGATTAAAGACACAAGATGGAAAAGCTGTAGACTGTTGTAAGCAGAATTTAATGAGTGATTCTGGTGGCAGCTCAGAAGACCAGAATGCCAATGAGAATGTGGACAGTAAAAACTGGGCTCATGAGATTTCAGAGGAGAAGGAAGTCTCTATTGGAAATGGGACTGGAGATCATGTATGTTCTGTTCTGTCAAAGAACTTGTCTGCAATTTGCCCATGTCCTAAGACTTTTTGTGAGACTAAATTTAAAGGTGATAGGCTAATTAATCTGATGAAGGAAATTTCAAGGCAGCACGGCATTCAGGAGTTTGCATGTATATTTCTTGTGGCTCTTAGCTAAGTTTACTGTGATAATCAGTAGCAGAAAGCAAGGCAGAAACATTTGAAGAACATGCAGTTTGACCAGAAAGTGAGTAAAACTGGAGCTAAACAAGTTGTGGTTGAGAAAAATATTATAGCCACTACAGAGATGCTAAGTACTTGGCATAGAGATACTAAAAAATGTAGTTTGAGGGCATCTCAGGGTTTGGAAGCCACACCTGTCTTGGGCTCAAGGGTGTAGAAGCAAAAATTCATTTGAGAAGAGACCAAGGGGCACCCTGCTGGCACAGGGGTCCTAGGAAGATTTGTTCACAATTCTCAGCCACCCAGGGACTACAAGGCTGCTGCAGCCGTGGTTTCAGAAGCCTTGTCTACTGCTTGAGATGGTGGCAGACCTTGGCATCAACCAAGTGGTGCTGGTTCTGCAGGAATACAGGATGCTGGTGTTAGGAGGTCATGGAGATTTCAAAGTAAGACCTGGGAGACCAAGTAAAGTGTAGCAGAGTCAGAGTTCCTGCAGGCTATCCCTGAGAGGTATCGCAGTCTGGCTGGGCACAAATAACTGAGCCTTGGGCTGGGGATGTGGCTCAAGCGGTAGCACGCTCGCCTGGCATGAGTGCGGCCCAGGTTCGATCCTCAGCACCACATACAAACAAAGATGTTGTGTCCGCTGAGAACTAAAAAATAAAAAAAAAATATTAAAAATTCTCTCTCTCTCTCTCTCTCTCTCTCTCTCTCTCTCTCCCCCCCCCCTCCTCTCTCACTCTCTCTTTAAAAAAAAAATAACTGAGCCTTGTAGGTTCAAACAGCAACTCATTATTCACAAACTCTCACTGGCACTCTACACACACTTCCCGGGAACACACTCCCACCACCGGGCTCCACGTGCCAATTCTCCCCAACCCCTCGGGAACTCTAAAGTAGAGAGCGCCCGAAGCAGCAGGATCCACCCTAATCCTGGAGCCACCCTATTCCCAGAGGAGCCGCCCTAATCCCGGAGCAGGGTCACCTTTCAACCATTCCCTCTAGCAAAATGCCAGGTATCATTCTGACTAAACTGTGGCTCTCAACATCTCCCCCCTTCTGTTTAATTAAACAACAAGCATGTGGCTTAGGGACCGTGCCTGTCTTAGGTTGTCCAATACTACATATGGTCCTTACCTCAAGGCGTCAGCCTCCTGTCTTAGGTTGGTACCATTGTAATTGGATCTTACCCTTCATTGGCTACCGTTCGAGCATACAGCCATACTTGTGGATAGGCCTTTGTACCAGTGTGTGTGGGGGGTGAGGTTCTTTGCCTCACCTCTATTGGCCCCCAAATTTTAGACCATCACAAGCAGAAGGGAGGAGGATGCAAAATGCCACGGCACCAAGCCAAATGACGGCTCTTTTTGGAAAAATTGTACCACCGATGACACCATCAGCAAAGATATCCCAGCACTACCACAATTCGCTGCACCAGCTGATAGTTCACAATGCATGCAAGTGATACATACTCCAGGCAAGTTCTGCAAGCAGTTCAAAGCAGAGGAATCCATTAATATGTCCATTTCCTCCCAAAGTAAATCGACTTCTTGATTGAACATCACTTGTTGAGTTATTATTCATTGATGCATCAGTTTATACAGTTTGTTGCAATAGCTATCGAAGAAGCTGTAGTTTAGTTTTATCTTTGTCTTCACCGGCACTGGGATGAAGATAGGAATTCTGGTAATTCTAAAAAAAAAAAATTATGTAACATTCCAGCAGGCACTAAAAGAAAGCAATTTTCTAAACAATTTACATTATCCTGAACAGAATTATTAAATATAATGAAAAGGAAAGGTAAAAGTAAACAAACAGATCTGTTAACCTCCTTATTTTTCACATATAAAAACAATCCTCTATAGCTGTATACCCAATTTAAATTAAACCATTTAAATCACATGAATAAAAAAAAATTTGGATCCATTTTTTTCATGAGCACTCCTCATATATGATATATGGACATACGCACATACAGACATACAACACAAAACAGAAGTGGGCACACATAACACAATACATACAACACATATCATAATAGTAAAGGCCTTGTAGCTTTACACAGGTGAAATCTCCATTGCAATGTTTAAAAACTCCATAGTCAAAAAATAGAACTGATCAGAAAAACATTAACCTAGGTCTGTATGAGCTCAAAAAATAAAATAAAACTTCATGATGTGGGAAAAGGCAATAATAAAATAGATATTGAAAAAAAGCATCCTGGTTACCATCTAGGTTTGACTCTTCTTTTGATATTCCAACCTTCTTCCTGTAACTTGCATAATGGGTCTGAAGGTATTCCCACAAGCAAGCCCCAAGGTTTCTTACATTTGAAATAGGCCTTAATGGTGTTCATTATTCATTAGCCTCCAGGTGTGGGAGAATCACTGTCGAAGATGTAAGAATAGCCAAACTGGAGTTCTGAATATTAGCTGTTATGGATTTGAGCCAAATCATCTTCTTTTTGGTCTGTAGAAATTGCTTTAGTTAATCTCTCTGGAATCCAAATCGGATTCCAGATTTGTGGAAACACACAAACAGATCCCTGACTCCAGACAATCACTGGGTCAGAACCTTTCCATTGTCCTGTTAGAATATACTTCCAAAATACCTTGGGCTTATGCACAGTTTTTGGACACGTATGCCTTTATGCAGCACTAAGCCCTGATGAATCCAAATTTAAAAAGTTTAGAGTAAAAAGGGTTATTTAAAGTTTATCTTTGGGGGGGTAAACTTCCAATTCCCTCTTTTTGCTTTAATAAGTACATTTTAATAGTTTGATGAGCTCTTTTAACTATGTCTTGTCCCTGTGGATTGTATAGGATTCCTGTTAAGTAAAACATTAACTGATTTTTCTTTTGGGATGATGTTCCAAAATATCCTATAGGCATCCTTTGGAAATTTAAAAATCCTTTTAAATTCAAGTCTTCCAAAAGCATTTTGCATTAGTTTTTAGAATTTCTTTAGTCCTTTTAATTTTTTGATGTGGTTTTAAACCAATTTCCTTCTAGTTTAACTTTTTCTAAACTGGCTCTTGTCTATAAATTTTAACACCCTCATCCGAGACTTCTAATTTCTGCACCACCAGAAATTAAAGTTGATGGGCTTTTTGAAAAAGTTACTAATAATCTCCTTGTTCTTCTATTTTATCCAGTATTTGACTTTAAACTTCTCTCTTTTACTTTTTTCTATCTTGAATGTTTGTATCTAATAGTTGTCTTAGATTTTTTTTAATCTGAAATAACTTTATTTGACATTTTTAACCATTTTTTATCTTGTTTCTATCTTCTAGTTTTTTTCTAAGGTTTGTACATTCACCCTTAGTTGCTTTTTTTTCCTCCTAGTTTTTTTTTTCCTATTTTGTGGGTCTAAAATTCTTGTGTTCCTACATCTTTTCTATCTTCCTACATCTTCTCTATTTTTTTACCTTTCTGTACTTTTGTCTTAAAAGTTTTCTGTTAAGGTCTGTAGACAAGTCAAAATAACACGTGGTATTTTGCCAGAGAAATGTTAGAGTTCGTAAACAAGTCTGGATGGTGCCTGGCAAAATGCCAGAGGGAGTGGTTTGAGAAGTAACAAAAGCAAGCCATTAAGTGTGGAGATTCCTTATTGGTTGACTGATGTATCTAGTTTATGCTAATTAAGATAAGCTGTGCAAAATGTATAAATAGCTCTGTTGTCCTACAATAAACGGCTTCCATTCCTGCTGTATCAATCTACAGAAGCTATTCGTCCCCCCCCCTCCCCCCCCCGTTATTCTGCTGCAGCCGGACTGCGGCAGTTTTCCACTTTAAATTTTTAATCTTTTTTATCCAAATTGCTTTTATCCTATTATCTTCCCATTTTCATGTTTTTTTTTTAAAGTAATGCCTTTAAGATTAACTAGGCTTTGAATGACGCAATCTTTCCTCTGCCATGAAGGCATCTTAACCACCTTTAATTTAACCTTTTAAAGCCTTTTGTAACTTACTTAGACATTTTACAACTTTTTACTTTACTACACAAAGATTATCTCATTTAGAAACATTTCTTTTTCCTTCAACCTTTTATATTAAAATATATTTCCACATCTTGAATCTTTTTATATCTTTTTTCTAGCCGTTAACCCTTTTTATAAATTCACATTCTGAAACAACCCTTATAAAATTTCTGAATTTAGACAAATTACTCCACTTTAATAAGATGAAATACTTTCATGTTTTTTATGGTACTATAATAGTATAATTGAAACCCAACTGAAACTTCTTATACTCTTTGTATATAAATTACACCTGATAGAATCTTAACTCTTAGTAACTTTGTTTCAGCAAAGACACAGACACAAAGCAATATTAAACTTTTTTCCATTTACCAATTTATGAAAACACACATAATGTTTAAATATATTACCTTATGGAACTTAATAAGTAAAAAGTACTTGATTTTATATTTAGTGGTTGATGTTTCAACACTTTAGCTTTGTAAATTAATCAGATGTCTGTAAAAACCAAGATCTTAGACAAGTGTAGTAAACAGAATTAGCCGTCTCTTTCTTGAAGAAAAATCTTTTTACAGGATACCATGATGGTCCCATTGTGATATATTCAACAACTCCACTTTAAAAAGCCATGGGCTACATTTTTGTATTGTATCAACATATGCCCTAACTGTTCTTGGTCTTACTGGGGTGCCTCCTTCCTCTAACAATTTCTCTTCCTCGGGGGCAAACAACTTTAAACCTTGAGTCAACCATTTCGCCCAGTTTGCCTGAGAAAGTTCTAGGGACAGGCAACTTGAAACAAAAACAAAACAAATCAAAACAAGAACACATTGTTTTTTGAAATGGTCACCCATTCTTTCGCTCTCCTTTAGGGGTGAGCAATTTCACTTACCCCCAAGCTTCAGGTGTTCCCCGTATGGGCCACCAAATGCCTCAGTCTGTCTGGGCACAAAATAACCAAGCTGCCACAAAGCCTTGTAGGTTCAAACAGCAACTCTTTATTTACGAACTCTCACCAGCACTGTACACACACTTCCCGGGAACACACTCCCTCCACCAGGCTCCGCGTGCCAATTCTCCCACAATTCCAAAGTGTTGGGAACTCCAGTGTCGGGCAGCATGATCCGCCCTATTCCCAGAGGAGCTGCCTAATCCTGGAGCAGGGTCACCTTTCAACCATTCCCTCTAGCAAAATGCCAGGTGTCATTCTGACTAAACTGTGGCTCTCAACAGAGAGGGTGATGCCTAAAGATGTAAAGAGGGGGCCAAAGCTTCAGTGGAGACCCCCAGAAATTAAGAGATGCCAGTAACATGGGGCGTCTTTGGAAGAAAGCTTCAGGATTCCAGTAGAAACAAGCCAAGAGAGCGGCCACGTGGGCTGCAACCAGCAAGTCATAGGGGCACAGCTACACAAACCCTTTGAAGGCATCCAGTGTCATCTAAGATGACATGTGTAGCTACAAGACTTGTTTGCTTAGCTGGATTTAAAAAAAATATTTTAGTTATACATGGGCACGATGTCTTTATTTTGCTTATTTACTTTTTATGTGGTGCTGAGGATCCAACCCAGGGTCTCACACGTGTGAGGGAAACGTTCTACTGCTGAGCCACAACCCCAGCCCCTGCTTAGCTGGATTTTATCAGGATTTGGTCTTTTTTTTGAGAGAAATTTTTTAAAATATTTATTTATTTATTTTTTTGGCGGACACAACATCTTTGTTTGAATGTGGTGCTGAGGTTCGAACCCGGGCTGCATGCATGCCAGGTGAGCGCACTACCGCTTGAGCCACATCCCCAGCCCGAGGATTTGGTCTTATTCCTTCTTTCTATGTCCCTATATATTCCTTTTGGAATGAGAATATTTGATCTATGGCATTATGTATTGGATATATGTAACTTGTTTTTGAAAAGAGCTAAGACTTTGCCTTGAGTCTCAAAAGAAATTTTGGGTTTTAAAAAAAATATATTTATTTTTTAGTTTTAGTGGACACAGTATCTTTATTTTACATTTATGTGGTGCTGAGGATCAAACCCAGTGCCTTGTGCATGCTAGGTGAGCACTAGACCCCTGAGCCACAATCCCAGCCCTAGGTATTAAATCCCTGGTATAAAACTATGGGGACTCTTGGAAATGGATTAAATGTATTTTATTTTGGTACCATAGATTGAACCAAGGATTGGTTAACCACTGATCCACATCCCTAGCCCTTTTTATTTTTTATTTTGAGATGGGGTTTCACTAAGTTGGAGAGGTTAGATTTGAACTCAAAATTCTCCTGCCACAGCCTCCAGTATTACTGGGATAACAGACACATGCTTTGTGCCTGGCCTAAATGCATTTTAAATTGTGAGATGGGGCTCGAGTTTTAGGGGACCAGGGTTAGAATGCTATAGTTTGAATACAAGGTATTCCCCAGAAGCTCATGTGTAAGACAAGGCAAGAACACTCAGAGGTAAAAAGATTGTATTATGAGAGCTTTAACCTAATCAGTGAATTAATCCACTGATATGGATTGTCTGCTTCACCTAGGGCCCAGAGCTATAGAGTTGACTGTCTATGGACTGAGACTCCTGAAACTAAGTCAAATGAACTTTTTTCTGCTCTATGTTTTTTTTTTTTTGATATTTATTTTTTTAGCTTTAGGTGGACACAATATCTTTATTTTATTTATTTTTAAAAAATATTTATTTTTTAGTTTTAGGTGGACACAATATCTTTATTTTTTATTTTTAATGTGGAGGTGAGGATTGAACCCAGTGCCTTATGCATGCCAGGCAAGCACGCTACTACTTGAACCATATGCCCTTCTGCTCTATGTGTTTCTTCTCAGGTCTTTTTGTTACAGTGGTGCAAATCTGACTAAAAAATTCAGGGGGTCAAATAAAAGAACAATAAAAATTTTGGTGTCTGAAGAGGGATCAGTGGAGTAGAGGAAGTGGCTAGATGGAGAAGGAGGAGGGTGGGAAAAGAAAGACTAGTAACATATATGAATATACTGCAGTGAATTTCACCTTTGCATATATCTAAAAGGCACTAATTAAAAAAGTTATAAATAAAAAGAAGGAAACTAATAGAAGAAAGAAAATAGGGCAAGGGAAGAGGAGAGGGCAAAGGATGTACTGGAGATTGAATTAGAGCAAATTATGTTTTATGCTTGTGTGATTATGTCAAAATGAACCCCAATATTATGTATAACTATAAAGTACTAAAAAAGTTTAAGTAAAAACAAAACAAAATTACCTCTAATAATGGGCCACAATACTGTGGACCATAGCATTTTTAGGGTAAGCGCTATTAGAAACAAATTATAAACAGGGCTGGGAAAATAGTTTCCTGCTAAAGTATCCCTGGGTTCAATCCCCAATATTGCATTAAGTAATTAATTAATTAATTTCTGAAATATTTTTAAATCTTAAATTACTTTTTATTTTTGTTAAAAAACACAAAACATAAAATTTACTAATTTTTTTCATGTCTAAGTGTACAACTCAGTAATGTATTTATATTGTTACGCAACCAATGTCCTGAGCTTTTCATCTTGTAAAACTGAAACTCTGTATCCATTAAACAATTCTCCAGCCCTCCAGTCCACCCACCCCATTCCTGGCAACCACCATTCTACTTTCTGTTTTTGTGAATTTGATTACTCTAGATACCTAATGCAATCGGAGTTCTATAATATATGTCTTTTTGTAGTTGGCATATGTTGGGTTAAACACTAAACAGCGTCTAGGGAAGACTGCAGTGAGATAAGGTCTAAACAATCTGATAAGGAAAGGAATGTCGAGGCAGGGCTAGCCACTTCTTTTATCTCCATTTTTTTTAATACCAGGGATTGAACCCAGGGGCACTTAACTACTGAGCCACACCCCCAGTTTCCCCTCCTCTTTTTTGAGATAAGGTCTTGCTAAGTTGCTTAGGGCCTTGCTAAATTACTAAGGCTGGCCTCAAACTTGTAATCCTCCTGCCTCAGCCTCTCTAGTCATTGAGAGTACAGGCGTGTGCCACCATGTTCAGCCCTTATCTCCAATCTTTAGGTGAGAATCAAAGCAAAGTGACCCTGATTGAATATTAAAAGAAGGTGCTTGTAAAACATCTGAAGGACTCTACCTGCACAGTGAACATGCAACCTGTCCTATATATTCCCCTTGCTTGTAGGTGTGAGGTGGTTCTCCGTTGTATCCCAGCCCATCATTGCTGAGGAGCACCTGAGTAATAGAATGTCCAAAATCTCTCTGTTGAGTGCTCTAATTTCTGTCTTTGAAACGGGTAAACAGTATTCTTGGGGTGTGTGCAGCCCTGGTGTTGAGCAATTGGCATAGTTGGCAGGATCCCAAAGGAGAACATGTTGAACTGACTCCAGAATTGAGAAAGAGCCTGGAGTCTGCAGGGACAGATCACAGTCTGGCCACAAGTGTCAATGTGGTTTGGAGGTGGCTTCTCTATTGGAGGGGTGGTGAGTCCTGAAATGCAAAGAGGGGTGCTGCAAGTATTGAAAGCCATATCTAAAGTAGTCACTGGGGATGTGAAAGAAAACAAACAATGTCCCTGCTGTGTGCATTAAAGTTAGCCTCAGACATGGAGTTCGCCCAGTTCCACAGAGAACAGGGAGAGTTAAAACTAGAGAGACCTGTTTTGTACAGGTTGACAGCAAGGATGTACTGTCGTGGCATTTACAACTTACAGATGACTCTATTCCCAGTTTTCCAAGGAATCCCCAAATTCTATCCCTCTCCTCGGTCTATACCCAAAAGACTTAAAAGTAGCATACTACAGGGATACAGCCACATCAATGTTTATAGCAGCACAATTCACAATAGCTAAACTGTGGAACCAACCTAGATGCCCCTCAGTAGATGAATGGATAAAGAAACTGTAGTATAGGGGCTGGGGATGTGGCTCAAGCGGTAGCGCGCTCGCCTGGCATGCGAGCGGCCCGGGTTTGATCCTCAGCACCACATACCAACAAAGATGTTGTGTCTGCTGAGAACTAAAAAATAAAATATGAAAAAAAAAAGAAACTGTAGTATATATATATACAACGGAATATTACTCAGCAATAAAAGAGAATAAAATCATGGCATTTGCAGGTAAATGGATGGAGTTAGAGAAGATAATGCTAAGCCAAGTTAGCCAATCCCCCCAAAAAACAAATGCCGATGTTCTCTCTGATATAAAGAGGCTAATTCATAGTTGGATAGGGAGGGGGAACAAGGGAGGAATAGATTAACTCTAGATAGGGCAGAGGGGTGGGAGGGGAAGGAGTGGGGCAGGGGTTAGAAATGATGGTGGAATGAGATGGACATCATTATCCAAAGTACAGGTATGAAGACACAAATTGGTGTGATATACTTTATATATAACCAGAGATATGAACAATTGTGCTCTATATGTGTAATAAGAATTGTATATTTTCAAAATATATAAATTTTGAAAAAAAAGGTTGACCTACAGGTCATGGTCAATCGTTTTGGTAAACCAGGGAAACATCGAAGGCCCAGAGCCCATGTTAGGGTGTTGGCAACCTGTGAAAACTCAGATGTGGAACCCACTTAAGGAGTCCACTATTTCCAGTGATTCAGAAATTGAGGTAGAAGATGAAACTCTAGTGGAAGCAGGACATGTAATGGTCCAAGAGTTAAAGACCTGAGGGAGCTGATCCAGATCTGTGGCTTCCTATTCCTGAGAGATATTCCTGAAAGATTAACATATTTACCATCATGAGACCATGAGATCATATATGCTTGAAGTTTGTGGAACTGGGGTTCAAGTTTGGGCAGAAAACAAAAGAAAGAGTATCTGAACCGCTGCTCTGCTTGTGGGACACTGGAGCAGATGGGATGATGTTGAATGGTGTAGAATTATCTAAGATGGCTTCAGTAACACTTACCTGCTTACATCAATGGCTTTACCCAGTGGTGCTGATGAAAGTGTGGGGTCATTATGAGCTTGGATATTCCTTTCACTCAAAATATATGGCCAAATTCAGGAGATATTCGTATGCCCAGAGGCACCTGGGGGTCCATGGAAGCTATTTTCAGGAACTTGGAATGCAATATGCTGTGTATGAGTAGCCTTCCTAAGGACCGTACAATATGGGATGAATTGTAATGCACTCCGCTTTGACTCATTTGCAAAGGAGAACATTGGCTGTAGCCCCTAACAAAGTGCATGGCCCTGGCTTATGGTGAAATTCTTGAGTATTGTCTTGTTGGGCAAGACAAAGCTTGTACCTCAGGCTATAATAAATAAAGTCCTTTTGTACGTCCCAACACAGTAAAGCAAATGCAACAATTTATGGGGCTACTGGGTTATTGGAGGGCTTTCTTTCCTCATGTGACTCAATTATGACCCTTACATAATTTGTGTAAGAGTGTGGGACTGGGTTGACCAGCACGCTGAGGCCTTTAATTAGGCCAAACATACAGTAAAACAGGCCCAAGCCCTGAGACACTAGACAAATGGAAACCTAATATATTTACCATCCCTGTTGCTCTGGATGGCTTTGGATGGGGTTTATGGCAGTGGATTAAGGGACATAAGATCCCCACCCCATTGCATGAGGCCCTGGGTTTGGTACCAAGCACTGAAATAAAAAGTGGTAGGCATGGTGGTGTATACCTGTAATCACAATGACTCAGGAGGCTGAGGCAGGAGGATCACAAGTTTGAGGCCAGTCTCAACAACTTATTTAGCCCCTGAGCAACTTAGTGAGACCCAGACTCAAAATAAAAAATTAAGCCGGGTTTGGTAGTGCATGCCTGCAATCCGAGTGACTCAGGATCTGGGAAAGGAGGATAGTGAGTCAAGGCCAGCCTTAGCAATTTAGCAAAGCCCTAAGCAATTTAGTGAGCACCTGTCTCAAAATAAAAAACAAAAGGGCTGAGATGTGGCTCAGTGGTTAAGCTGCCCTAGATTCAATCCCCAGTACTGCCCACCCTCCCCAAAATGAAGTGACCACCGTTTGGCTCTACATGTTTGTCAAACTGTGTTGGATTACTTTTGTGTGTGTGTGTGTGTGTATGTGTGTGTGTGTGTATGTGTGTGTGTGTGTGTGTGTGTGTGGGATTGACCCAAATCCTTTCCATGCCAGGCAAGTGCAAGTGCTCTACCACTGAGCTATATTCTCAGCCCTGAATTACTTTACAATTATTTACACTGAACCAATTCCCAGGCACATCCACTATATCCACACTGGTTCTCCTATGCATAGGATGGGTAAGTATTATGACTGCTTTTTGCAGGGGAATCCAGCTGAGAAATGTAATTACTTGCCTAGAGTCACATGTAGGGGTCTGATGTTTAGGAGAATCTTTGTTCCATCATGTCATAAGACAGAGAGACGAGAGAGAAAGACATTTTTCTACCAACAACCCCAGTGGTACCTTTTGCATTTACGAGGGAAATGAACTCACTAACCAGCCTGGTTTATTGGTCAACAATATGGCATTTATCACACCAGCACCAAAGCAATGCTTAATAACCTGAAGTAAACTGGGTGAAGTGTCAGTAAACTAGATATAATATGAACTGCAAAAATTAATTGTGGGCCAGGAATGCAGCTCAGTGGTAGAGTGTTTGCCTAGCATGTGCAAGAACCCTAGATTCAATACCTTGTATCATGCTGAGGGCCATTACCAAGTAGGAATGATGCATCGAAATTTCCTTGCCAAGCGTACCCCATGCTGCTTAGAGGACATTTGATGGAACATTGCATGCATGCTTTAATAAGGTGACCTTGCTCAAGGACCAAGGCGGATTCGGGTTTAGAGCTGATCAGGTTTGAGGAAGTAACCGGCTCCTTGAGTTTAAGGCGTTGCCAGTTTAAGATAATGGGTTTTAGGGAAGTTGGAAGTTGAAGATTATTGCTGGGATTAGGGTGTTCCTGCTGCTTGTTCCCGTTGAGTTCTCCTGAGATTAAAATGGGATTTGGAGATAGCCTGGTGGAGTAGGTGGTTTGTGCGGGAGACAGCAGAATGCGTTTGCCCCTGGACCTGTGTGGAGGTGGTGTGAGAGCTGGAATAAAGAATTGCTGTTTGAACCTACAAAGCTGTAGTGCCTCGTGATTCTGGTGCCAAGCCGAGACATTGGCTTTGGCAGTATCACACACACATAGTTAATCTTGTTGGAAAAAAGTTGGTTTCCTCCTTCTTCTACATCAGGCTTTTAAAGAGAAAAGGCTCAACAGGAGATGAAGAAAATCTAGGGTGAGAAGCTTAGAAGATCTAGGGAGGAAGATCTGTGAATGAAAAGGGAGAAGTCCTGGTACATTTCCTGAAATGAGGGAGTTTTTTCTTTATTTTCCTTGGGTTCTCTGTATCATATTTCCTTTTTTGCATTGTTAATGTTCCAAAAACTTCAAACCTACCCACTGCTTTTCCACCTAGCATTTCAGAATCATCCCTCAGAAAATCTTTGAGAAAGACTGCTATCTTAGCCAACTTTTACATAGATGTGACCAGAGGTTCAGTCCATGGTCGGCTGACTCCATAGCTCTGAGCCTCAGTGAGGCAGAATATCATGACAGAAGGATGAGGAAAGGGAAGGCAGCTCAGGACAGAGCAACAAGGAAACAGAGCTCTGCTCACCAGGAACAAAATATACCCCTGCAATCACGCCCCCAATGACCTACTTTCTCTAGCTACCTATCTCCCTAGGTTACCATTCAGTTGATCCATACCAGTGGATTAGTTTATCACTCTCATAGTTTAATCATTTTACCTCTGTATATTCATCCATTATCTCACATGAGAGACATAATTGCTGCTTTTGACTGAAGACAGTTAATTTGTGCTTTCCTTATTCTAAGAAATTCACTATTTCTATTCATCATCCTCCTTTCCCAACCCCTCCCATGTTTTGAATTTGCTTTGCAAATGAAATCTGGGGAAAAACTGGCTGTGACTGGGCAGTTCTGTGCTGGAGAGCCAAAGCCTGAGAGCCTCAAATGTGGGTTCAACTAAGGGAAAAAAGATTTGTTCCATTCTGGGTTCACAGCTGTTTCAGGTTGTGCAGCTGGAGGAATTTGATCCAAAGTATGTTCCCCGATTAGTCAGAAGAGGAGAGATTGGGTCTGTGTGGTCTTTTCTTGGTCAACATCAACCAAGATTCAGTTAACACTGGCCCCTAACAGATGTGACTTATTTTTTTTTCCACCAATTTTTAAAAAATTCTAATTTGTTATATATGACCACAGAATGCATTACAATTAATATAACACATATAGAGCACAATTTTTCATATCTCTGGTTGTATATAAAATATATTCACACCATTCATGTCTTCGTACATGTACTAGGGTAAAGATGTTCCATCTCATTCCACCATGTTTTTTACCCCCATGCTCCCTCCCTTTCCCTCCTACTCCCTGCCCTATCTAGAGTTTGTCTAACCCTCTCATGCTCCCCCTCCCAATCCCACTATGAATCAGCCTCCTTATATCAGAGAAAATCTGTTTTTTTGGGGGGGGGATTGGCTAACTTCACTCCCCCTCTAGGGGGAGACCCCCTGACCTGGGTGTGTGTGTGTGTGTGGGGGGAAGTTCCATTATCTTCTCCAACTCCATCCATTCACCTGCAAATGCCATGTATTCTCTTTTATTGCTGAGTAATATTCCATTGTGTGTATATACCACATTTTCTCTATCCATTTATTTACTAAAGTGTTAGGGTCTCTAAACAAGTCAGGATGGCACCTGGCATTTTGCCAGAGAGAGTGGTTTGTGAAGTAATGCCAGTGAGCCATTAAGAGTGGAGATTCCTTATTGGTTGACTGCTGTATCTAGTTTATGTTAATTAAGATAAGCTGTGTGGAATGTATATATACCCCTCCTGTCCTACAATAAACGGCTCCCACTCCTGCTGTATCAATGTACACAAGTTGTTCGTGCCCCCCCCTTTAGTGCTGCAGCCGGACTGTGGCACTAAAGGGCATCTATGTTGGTTCCACAGTTTAGCTATTAGGAATTGAGTTTATGACTTCTTCTAGTTAATACTGTATTGTTTAAAGGGAAAAGGGAAAAAAAAAAGCTGTGTTGATTTTATAAAATGTGCTTGTTGAAAATTAAATAATCATTATAAAGAAAAATTCAAATCATATAAACATTATTAATGCATTAAAAATATTTATTTATGCCAGATACCAAAGCACTGGGCATTTGGCAACAGACAACACAATGTCAGTGTCTGCACAGAGCGTACACTTCAATGGGGAAACTCACACACACACACACAAAAAGGTATGGAATGTGTCAAGTGGTGATAAGTGCTATGAAGAAAAACAAAAAAAGAAAGTATAAAATCCTATTACCAGGGGCTGAGGTTCTGGCTCAGTGGTAGAGCACTTGCCTGTCATGTGTGAGGCCCTGGGTTTGATTCTCAGCACCGCATATAAAAAAATAAAATAAAGGCCCATCAACAACTAAAAAAAAAAAATATTAAAAAAATCCTATCACCCAGAGATAACCATTGTTAATATTTTGTCAACCATCGCCCAGATACCTCTCTTCACCTATATATGTAAATATAGATATTTTTTCACCTCGATGTGTATTTTTACATGCTGACTCAACACCTGTTTCTTTTTCCAATGGTCAGGCATTTTTTCATGACAATAAACAAGAATTTTTGTATGTGTTTCCAGTTTTCACTTTTTTTTAACTTGGAAAATTTCGAACATACACAAAAGTACTGATAATGGTAAACATTTACTTAGCCCTTATGTACATAAAAATTGTTAACATTTTGCTATGTTTACTCTAATTAATCTACTTATTTATTTTTGCATATGTTAAACTTAACCTGTTCCATTTCTAACCCAAATGGGGGAATTGCAATTAAATTCTGACACTCCATCTGGAGTTAGTATCAGACACCACTGGTTTAGGGCTCAGTCCAGTCAAGATTCCCCTAATTTCAGATATCAGCTACACATTGGGTATCCCCAAGCTACTTGCATTTTTGACCATCTAGTTGCAATGACAGGGCTTCTCACAGCCCCCTCAAATTTGATAACTTTCTAGAATGATTTAGGAAAGTGCAATACTTAATGGTTTAAGTTTTATTATAAAGGATTCACATTGAGTGAGGTCCTGGAGGAAGGTAGTTTTCATCTCTTGTCATAAAATCAATATGTTCATTAACCAGGAAGTGCTACAGAGCTTTGATGACCAGAGTTTCTGTGTTTTGTCATTGTTTTTGAATCTAGGTGTGAGTGATGTTGGCATGATTGAGAAAATTAATGTCATGGGATGGAATCATCTTTTTAGTTCCTCTCCTCTCTTGAAGTTCTTCCCAGAGTTCCCCTTGGAATCTCAAAATTCCAAACTTCTAGTCACATGATTGGTCTTTCCTGAGACCGACCTGCATCTACCAGGAGCTCTGTGGAGTTACCTCATTACCACAACAAAGACATTGCTATCACTTTGCAAATATTCCAAGAAGTTTTTTTGTTTTTGTTTTTGTTTTGAGGTGGGATCTCCCACTGTCACCCAAGCTGTCTGAAACTGAATTTGGAAACTTCCTGCCTCAGCCACCCAGGTAGCCAGGATTACAGGCCATAGTGCCTAGAATTCCAAGAGTTTTTGAAGTACTTCATCAGAAACTGGGGACAAAGACTGGATATATTCTTTGTTGTACCATATTGCTTTAAATACTTTAGAATATATGTCTAAATAAGTAGGAACTTTTTCCTATTTATATAAGAAAATATATTTCCTATATATATTTATATATTCCATATATTTACATATATTCTATATATTTACATATGACAATACTATTGTCATATGTAATATAATTAATGGTACTTCTTTCTACTATTGTCATATGTAATATAATTAATGGTACTTCTTTCTACTTGATTTCCAGTAGCTGCCTAGTACCTGAAAGTACACTCGCAGAGTCCACGCAAAGTCCAAAGACGACGCCACACACCAGGTCTCACGCAAGAGATTTATTGTCAGTAGCACGAGGCAAACCAACAAGGCTGCCCCACCGAAGAGAGCAGCAGCATGTCCGAAGTCACAGAGCAGTTCTATTTCCCCAAGAGGAATTTCATAAGCTGTTTAGGAGTTGCATCATAAACTGGGGTTGAGTTGATCATTTAGCAGGTCCATGTTCTTATGGGAAATTAAGCAGCATTGCCTCAGAGTCAAAATTTTGGAGTTTCTAGATAAAATGAATCCCAACCTAAAATGGTGAATCTGATGCCAATATTGATCTGATGTTAATAGTACTCATACACTCTAAGTTTTTGTTTTGTTTTGTTTTCAGTGTTAGGAATAGAACCTAGGCTTCATGCATGGTAGGCAAGCACTCTTACTCTTGAGCTACATCCCAGCTCCTATCCTAAGGTTCTTCATCAGTTACCAACCTGGATTTTGAGTGTGTTTCTACTTTTTTACTGGAGCAAACCACACTGGGATTAACATTCTTACACATGTACTTTTTAAATCTATAAGTATCCTTTTACTACCAGGGAAAATTGTGAGTGCTTGATCCTAGCAGGGAGTCATGGAACCCAATTCAAATGTATTGCCTTATGCGGAACCATAACACATCTCTGTTCCTGACGCAGGCAGCATGTCTTTGCCTGAATTTTTACTATAATTCCATGTGCAAAGGGAGTTTGATGCTATCTTATTCTTTTGGGCAAGAGCCTTCTTCTAGCTAAGGCCAATGGAAGTAATAGCATATAATATGGTCGGATGTGGTGACATGCCAGTAATCCCAGTGTCTTGGGAGGCTGAGGCAGGAGGATCATGAGTTCAGCCTCAGTAAAAAGCAAGGTGCTAAGCAACTCAGTGAGATCCTGTCTCTAAAGAAAATACAAAAAAGGGCTGCCTCAGTGGTCTCATTCCCCTGAATTCAATCCAGTACCAAAAGAAAAGCATATGCATAGACAGAATTGTGTCCCTCCATTTATATGTTGATGCACTAATCACCATATGGTTATACCTGAGGTGTCTTTAGGAGGTAATTAAGATTAAATAAGTTCATTATATTGTTATATATACAATATGTGTGTATACAAACTTGCAACAACAAATCCTACCATTAAATACAACCACAATGCACCAATAAAATAAAGTGGAAAAAAACGATTAAATGAGCTCACAAAAGTAGGACTCTAATCCCATAGAACTGTGACCTAATAAGAATTCTCTTCTATGCCACAGGAGGACACAGCAAAAGGTGACCATCTACAGCAAAAGGTGACCATCTACTCTGGTGGTGACCCCCACCAGAGTCGTCCATCCTATTGCCTTGATTTTGGACTTCCAGCTTCCAGAACTGTGAACAAATAAATTTCTGTTGTTTAACCTACCAAGTTTGTGGTATTTCGTCATGGCAGACTGACATTCATTCATTCATTTTTTCTTTTCTTTTTCTTTTTGTCAAAATACTTGGTGGCAGTAACAGAAATCCAATTGGAATTAGCTTGGGGGAAAAATCCTTCAAGAAATTCTAAGAAGTTTTTTGCTGTTGTTTTTTATTTTTGCTTGAGTACTGGGGATTGAACCAGGGGTAGGTTCTTAACCACTGAACCATTTACCCTGCCCTTTTTATATCTTATTTAGAGACAGGATCTTGCTAAGTTGCTGAGGCTAGCACTTTGATGCCTGGGTTGGTCTTGACTTCCTTGGCTAAAGCAACTCTCTTACCTCAGCCTCTCAAGTAGCTGGGACTTTAGGCATGTGCTACCTATCATTTCTGACTCACTGTAGTTTTTTTTTAAAATATATATTTTTTAGTTGTAGATGGACACAATATCTTTGGTTTATTTATTTTTATGTGGTGCCGAAGTCTGGCTTGGCACAAATCAGGAGCCACTTGTCAAAAAGAAACTAACTTTATTTTTAGAACTACAAACGCCAAACAAAACAGCTCCAGGGAAAAACCCTCAGAGCCCAACTGCCACCACCGGCTTCCACAAGCCTCTCTCCCCCACACCAGCCTTTTCCTCCCACAATCCTCCTCCTCTTGAGGCCGATTGGCTGGGTTGCGTGGGCAGAGCCAAAGAAGTCACCCAATGAGCAGCTCCGTGGAGGAGCCAATCAGCTAGATGTTGCTGGGGCAGCTGTGAGCCAATCATCAGCTGGCAGTCTGAAGGGCAGGGAAACAGCCCAATGAACATCACCGCAGAGGAGCCAATCAGCTAGATGTTGCTGGGGCAGTCTGAAGCTTGCTGGCAGCTGGAAGTTTGCTGGGGCCCCTTTGGCTGTGGCTCTCAACATCTCCCCCTCTCTGTTTAAACAACAAGCATGTGGCTTATGGACCGTGCCTGCCTTAGGTTGTCCAATACATATGGTCCTTACCCGTCTTCGGATGAGCTGACCTCAGGGCGTCAGCCTCCTGTCTTAGGTTGGTACCATTGTAATTGGATCTTACCCATCATTGACTACTGGTCCAGTACAGCCACACCTGTGGAGAGGTCTCAGCGGGGGGGGGGGGGGGGGTGAGGTTCTTTGCCTCACCTCTGTTGACCCCCAAATTTTAGCTGAATGATCATGACAAGCAGAAGGGAGGAAGATATACCAAGTCAATTGACGGTTCTGTAAGCAGTTCAGTGTAAGTTCTGTAAGCAGTTCAGTGATGGCTATTGCAGAAACTGTAGATTAGTTTTATCTTTGTCTTCACCGGCACAGGGATGAAGATAGGAATTCTGGCAATAATGACTAAAGAAAAAATTAGGTAACATTCCAGAAGACACTAAAAGAAAACAATTTTCTTAACAATTGCACTGGGATGAAGATAGAAATTCTGGCAATAATGGCTAAAGAAAAAATTAGGTAACATTCCAGAAGGCACTAAAAGAAAACAATTTTCTTAAAAGAAAACAATTTTCTTAACAATTTATATTATCTTCATCGGCACTGGGATGAAGATAGAAATTCTGGCAATAATGGCTAAAGAAAAAATTAGGTAACATTCCAGAAGACACTAAAAGAAAACAATTTTCTTAACAATTTACATTATAGTGAAGAGAATTATTAAATATAATGAAAACTAAAGGTGAGAGTAAACAAACAGATCTGTTAACCTCCTTTTTTGTTTACATATTAAAACAATTCTTAACAGTTATTTACCCAATTTAAATTAAACCATTTAAATCACGTGAATAAAAAAAAAAATATTTGGATCCATCTTTTCATGAGCGCTCATCATATATGATATATAGAAATATGTACATTGGACATACGTACATTCAAACATATAACACAAAACACAAGTGTGCACACATAATATAATACATACAACACATAACACAATAGTAAAGGCCTTATAACTTTTTACAGGTAAAATCTCTATTGCAATGTTTAAAAACTCTATAGTCAAAAAAAAAAAAAAATAGAACTGATCAGCAAAACATTAACCTAGGTCTGTATGAGCTCAAAAAAAATAAAATAGAACTTCATGATATGGGAAAGGGCAATAATAAAATAGATATTGAAAAAAGCATCCTGGTTCTGTCGCAGATGTAAGGATAGCCAAATTGGAGTTTTGGATATCAGCTATTATGGATTTGAGCTAAATCATCTTCTTTTTGGTCTGTAGAAATCGCTTTAGTTAATCTCTCTGGAATCCAAATCGGCTGCTGTTCTCTCTGTGGAAACACAAAAACAGACCCCCGACTCCAGACAATCACTGGGTCAGGATTTTAGTTAATCTCTCCGGAATCCAAATCAGCTGCTGTTCTCCCTGTGGAAACACACAAACAGGCCCCCGACTCCAGACAATCACTGGGTCAGAACCTTGGTTAATCTCTCTGAAATCCAAATCGGCTGCTGTTCTGGGTCAGAACCTTGGTTAATCTCTCTGGAATCCAAATCGGCTGCTGTTCTTCCTGTGGAAACACACAAACAGACCCCCGATTCCAGACAATTACTGGGTCAGGACCTTTCCATTGTCCTGTTAGAATATCTTTCCAAAGTACCTTGGGCTTATGTACATTTTTTGGACACATATGCCTTTCTGCAGCACTAAGTCCTGATGAATCCAAATTTAAAAAGTTTAGAGTAAAAAGCGTTATTTTAAGTTTATCTTTGGGGAATATATACCCCTTCCCAATTCCATCTTTTTGCTTTAATAAGTACATTTTAATAGTTTGATGAGCTCTTTCAACTATGCCTTGACCCTGTGGATTGTATGGGATTCCTGTTATATGAGTAATGCCAAATGATGAGCAAAATTGTTTAAAAGAAGTAGACGTATAACCAGGGGCATTATCTGTTTTTAACTGTTTTGGAATGCCCACAGTGGCAAAATTTTGTAAGCAATGAGCTATAACATCTTTAGTTTTTTCGCCGGCATGAAGGGAGCCCATCAAAAATCCAGAAGAAGTATCAATTGTAACATGCAAATATTTTAATTTTCCAAATTCTGGCAAGTGTGTGACGTCCATTTGCCAAATATGGTTAGGCATCAATCCTCTAGGATTGACTCCAAGATTAACTTGTGGTAAAAAGGTCACACAATTTTGACATTGTTTTATTATTTGTCTAGCTTGTTCCTTAGTTATTTTAAAACGCTTTTGTAAAGTATTAGCATTGACATGGAATCTTTCATGAAAATTTATAGCTTCTTCTAGTACAGAGAAAATATGTATGTCACGTGTAGTTTTATCTGCTAAATCATTGCCTAAACTAAGGGCTCCAGGCAATCCTGTATGTGCCCTGATATGTCCTATAAAGAATGGATCTTTTCTGTCCCAGATTAAACTTTGTATAGTGGAAAACAAAGAGAAAACAGTAGAAGAAGGGGAAATTCTACCAGCATCTTCAAGGGATACTATAGCATTAACTATATACTGGCTATCAGAAAATAAATTAAATACAGAATCTTTAAACATCACAAAAGTTTGTAATACTGCATTAAGCTCTACCTTTTGAGCTGATTGTTTGGGTACTAAAAATGTAAAAGTTTGATCAGGTGTAACTATTGCTGCTGTACCATTATTTGACCCATCAGTGAATATATTTGGAGCATTCATGATAGGTGTTTTTCTTGTCATTTTTGGAAAAATTACAGGATGCAATGACCAAAAAGACAATAAAGGATTAGATGGTAAGTGGTTATCAAATGAAACATTAGATTTGCACATTATTATTGCCCAAGTATTTAACTCATTAGCTAATTCATCAATTTGATTCATAGTATATGGAGTAATAATTTTATGGGGAGAAATTCCAAACACTGCCTTTGCTGTTTTTATTCCTTTGAGTATTAATTGTCCTACAGCCTCAGGATATCTAGTAAGAATAGTGTTAGGAGAATAAGATAAATGTATCCATAATAATGGACCTTCTTGCCAAAATACTCCTGTAGGAATATTTTTTGTTGGTAATACAATAAATAATAAAGGCAAACTTATATCAATTCTATCCAAATGCATATTTTCCATATATGTTTCAATGATTTTTAATGCCTTTCTTGCTTCAGGCGTTAACATTCGGGGTGAATTTGGATCTGATGGACCTTTTAGGATATCAAATAAAGGTCCCAATTCTCCTGTTGGAATACCTAGATAAGGCCTTATCCAATTTATGTCTCCTAATAACTTTTGAAAGTCATTAAGTGATTTGAGTTGATCTACTCGTATTTGAATTTTTGGTGGACGGACCATGGTTGAGGATAATAGAACTCCTAAATAATTAATTGGAAAATTTAATTGCACTTTATCTATTGCTATCTCTAGATTATAATTTTTTAATAAGTTTGTAAGTGTGGCATAACATTCTAGCAATGTGTTTTTAGCTTTGTGTGCCAATAACACATCATCCATATAGTGAAATATTTGTAGTTCAGGATTTTGATTTCTAAGTGGCTGGATTACTTTGTTAACATAAATTTGACACATAGTTGGGCTGTTAGCCATCCCTTGAGGGAGTACTTTCCATTCATATCTCTGATCAGGACCTTCATGATTTAGTGCAGGGATAGTAAATGCAAAACGTGGACTATCCTCAGGATGAATTGGAATTGAAAAAAAACAATCTTTAATATCTATAACTAAAACATACCAAGTTTTTGGCAAAGCAGACAATTGAGGAATCCCCGATTGAGCAGGTCCCATAATGACCATTTCATTGTTAATGGCTCTTAAATCTTGCAGTAATCTCCATTTACCAGATTTCTTTTTGATGACAAAAATGGGAGTATTATGGGGAGATACAGAAGGTTGTATATGTCCTTCCGCTAATTGTTGTTTGACCAGATCATGGGCTACTTGTGTCTTTTCTTTAGTCAAGGGCCACTGAGGAACCCATACTGGTCTTTCTGATTTCCATGTAATTTTTATTGTCTCAGTGGCCCTTTGTGAAAATCCAACCCATGTCTGTCTGTTCTTTGATCTATTTGTATTGGTGCTGCTATACATTGTTCTTGTCTTTCTAATCTTTTTCCTTTCCTAAAACCTTGTCTAGCCATAATAGTGGGTGCATTTTGATTGATATTATTTGTTAATGTCAAACCTAATTGATCTAAGACATCTCGTCCCCATAAATTTACGGGAAGATGATCCAATACATATGGCTGTATAGTTCCTTCACATCCTTCAGGATCCTTCCAATCTAATAGCATTGCACTTCTATCGGGATTAGTCGCCACTCCTAGGCCTCGAAGCGATTGAGTGGCTTGTTGTAATGGCCAATGTTTTGGCCATTCTTGACGAGAGATGATGCTAAGATCTGCACCTGTATCCAATAGCCCATTAAATTCATGTCCTTGAATATTTAGTTTTAGCATGGGGCGAGAATCTAAATTTAAAGAAAGCATAGCCCAATCTACACCTGTGGAGCCTAATCCCTTGGAACCTCTTTCTACAACATGACTGGAAAATTTATCATGTAGGCTTGGTATTATTAGTAACTGTGCTATTCTATCTCCTGGTGAAATTACTGATATACCCTTTGGAGAACTGGCTATAATTTTTATTTCACCTTCATAATTGGAATCAATTACCCCAGGACTTATCAAAAGTCCTTTTAGAGTAGAAGAGCTGCGTCCCAATAATAAGCCTACTGTTCCTTTGGGAAGAGGTCCTTTTACCCCTGCGGGAATGATTTGAACTCCCATCTCTGGAGTTAGTACTGATTTGGTGGAGGCGCAGATGTCCAACCCTGCGCTCCCTCTGGTTTGTCTGATGAGGGATCTGATGTGCTGGGCACTACCCTGATGGGGTTGCTGGGGTTGCTGGGTTCCTCCAGTGCTCCGTATATTTGTGGTTTGGGGCCCCGGAGCATTGGGGCCCCCTGTCCATTTTTTGGCAACGGAGCCCGATGCCTTTGTCCACGATATTGTGGATAAACACCTTGTCCTTGTTCGTTTTTTGATAATGGAGCACCCTCTATGGTGGTTTGAGGACGGTATTCATTAGCCCAATATAATGGAGTACCCTCTATGGTGGTTTGAGAACGGCATTCATTAGCCCAATGTCTCCCTCTACGGCATCGTGGGCAAATACCCGGTATTCTACTTGTTTGATACCTAGTTTTGTTAAACCCTCCTCCTATGGGGCAATTCCTTTTAAAATGTCCTGTTTGTTGACAATTGTAGCATGTTCTTGGCCTGGCATCTAAAGCCTGTTTTACTGCAGTTGCCACAATTTGCCCTTGTTCATTAATGTCTCTGGCATCTAAAACCTGTTTTACTGCAGCTGCCACAATTTGCCCTTGTTCATTAATGTCTCTGGCATCTAAAGCCTGTTTTACTGCAGCTGCCACAATTTGCCCTTGTTCATTAATGTCTCTGGCATCTAAAGCTTGTTTTACTGCAGCTGCCACAATTTGCCCTTGTTCATTAATGTCTCTACATAATTTAATATATGTGTTTAAATCTTCATGTTTCCATGGTCTAATGATATCTCTACACCAACGATTCGCTTGGTCATAAGCCAGTTGTTTTATAAATGGCATTGCTTGTTCTGTATTCCCAAAAACTCTGGTAGCTGTTTGAATAAGCCTATCTACAAATTCAGCGTAAGGTTCATTAGCTCCTTGTATTATCTTAGATAATTGACCTTGTAAACCTCCAGGTTCTTGTAAAGACTTCCATGCCCTAACTGCATCTACAGCAATTTGTAAATATACACCAGGATCATATGCAAGTTGTTGCTGCCGATCCTCATAAGGTCCCTTTCCTAACAACATATCTAGATTTCTCTGAGGATAACCAGCTGCTGCATTTCGACTAGCCGTCTCCTTGCAAAATTCCTCATTGGCAACCTTCCATAACAGGTATTGTCCTCCATTTAGCACAGCTTTACACAAACTAGCCCAATCTGCTGGCGTCATGCTTAAGTTGGTAATGGATTCGACCAAGCTTACAGTGAAGGGTGCTTGAGGACCATAGGTTGCTACAGCCTCTTTTAGCTCCTTCACTGATTTGAAATTTAAACCCTGGTAAGTTCGCTGCCCTCCTACCTCAAATACAGGGCATACTTGAGATCCTGTCTCAGGATCCAAACTATCAACTGCGGGGGTTGGGAGTCTCTTAGCATATGGAGGTGGTGCTGTTGATTGGACACTTATGCCCTCTGGTGATAGAGTGCTGTTAGTAGCAGTCTCCTGTAGAGGTGGCGCTGTTGGTTGAACACTTACGCCCTCTGGTGATAGAATGCTGTTAGTAGCAGTCTCCTGTAGAGGCGGTGCTGTTGGTTGGACACTTACGCTCTCTAACAAAAGGGTCTTATTAGCAGTCACCTGTTTTAACTTTTCCCCTGATAGATTTTTCTGCTCTAAACTTCCTTCCTCTGTCTCACTATCTCGAAAGACCTTCTCTTTTACTTGAATCTTTTCCTCTTTCTGACTAGCTCGAGCTTTTACTTGAATCTTTTCCTCTGTCTGACTAACTTGAGAGACTTCCTCTTCTACTTGAATCAATATGTCTTCTTCTTCCTCTACCTCTGTCTGAACTGAAGGCTTTGGACTAAGCAAACTAGATACCAACGTCCACAATGACAATGTGCCAACTGGCAGAGTCCCTGGGTTGTTCTTTTCTATTCTTTTTAAATCTTCACCGTGATGGTTCCATTGTGATATATCTAACAGCTCCTCCTTAAAAAGCCATGGGCTATATTCTTGTATTACATCAACGTATGCCCTGACTGCTCTTGGTTTTACTGGGAAGCTTCCTTCCTCTAACAATTTACTTAACACTCTTTCGGTTTGTTTTTTACTAATTGCTGATCCCGTATTTCTACTATAATACAACCCAACAAGATGACGCCAAACAAAACCGAGACAGAATCCAATAAAAAGGGAACCACACAAAATCATTATAACAGCCTTTCTATCCTCCTGACATATGCATCCGTCCTTTCTCCCTATCTGTTCCTCAAACGCAAATAGTTTTTCCTCAGATGTGAGTGGTTTTTCTTCCCTCTCACTCATCTCCAGGGACAGGCAAGTTAAAACAAAAACGAAGCAAAACAAAAGAGGAAACTTAGAATGGCTGCCCATCCTCTCGCCCTGCCCTCAGGGGCGGGCAGTTTACTTACCCTCAGTTGCTCCCCGTGCGAGCCACCAAATGCCGAAGTCTGGCTTGGCACAAATCAGGAGCCACTTGTCAAAAAGAAACTAACTTTATTTTTAGAACTACAAACGCCAAACAAAACAGCTCCAGGGAAAAACCCTCAGAGCCCAACTGCCACCACCGGCTTCCACAAGCCTCTCTCCCCCACACCAGCCTTTTCCTCCCACAATCCTCCTCCTCTTGAGGCCGATTGGCTGGGTTGCGTGGGCAGAGCCAAAGAAGTCACCCAATGAGCAGCTCCGTGGAGGAGCCAATCAGCTAGATGTTGCTGGGGCAGCTGTGAGCCAATCATCAGCTGGCAGTCTGAAGGGCAGGGAAACAGCCCAATGAACATCACCGCAGAGGAGCCAATCAGCTAGATGTTGCTGGGGCAGTCTGAAGCTTGCTGGCAGCTGGAAGTTTGCTGGGGCCCCTTTGGCTGTGGCTCTCAACAATGTGGTGCTGAGGATTGAACCTAGTGCCCCATGCATGCCAGGCAAGTGCTCTACCACTGAGCCACAATCCCATCCCTGATCCCGTAGTTTTGATTTGCACTTCTCAGATGACTGGGATGTTGACCATCATTTATGTGCATTTACTGATGTTTTTCAGAGAAATGCCTATCCAAATATTGGTTCATTTTTAAAAAACTGAGTTATATTTGTCTTTTCATTGTTGAATTTCAAGAGTTCTTTATATTTCTTGGATGCTAATCCCTTACAAGACAAATGATTTGCAAATATTTTCCCCCATTTTTTGTGGATTATCATTTCACTTCTTTGAGAGTGTACTTTAACACACCATTTTTAGTTTTTTTAAAATATTTTTTTAAAAGAGAGAGTGAGTGAGAGAGAGAATTTTTTTTTAATATTTATTTTTTAGTTCTCGGTGGACACAACATCTTTGTTTGTATGTGGTGCTGAGGATCGAACCCAGGCCACACACATGCCAGGCGAGCACGCTACCGCTTGAGCCCCAGCCCCAGCCCACCATTTTTAGTTTTGATGAAATCAAATTTATCTATTCTTTTGTTGGCTGAGTTTTTGGTACCATACCCAAGAAATCCAAATCATGAAGATATATTCCTGTTTTCTTCCAGGAGTTTTGTAGTTTTAGCTCTTATATTTAGGTTCTATGATCTTTTTAGAATAGAGGTAGCAAGTCCAACACCATTATTATTTTTTTTATTGGTTATTCAAAACATTACAAAACTCTTGACATATCATATTTCATACATTCGATTCAAGTGGGTTATGAACTCCCATTTTTACCCCAAATACAGATTGCAGAATCACTTCGATTACACATCCACAGTTTTACATAATGCCATATTAGTAACTATTGTATTCTGCTACCTTTCCTATCCTCTACTATCTCCCCTCCCCTCCCCTCCCCTCCCATCTTCTCTCTCTACCCATCTGTTGTAATTTAATTCTTTCCCTTGTTTTTTTTCCTCTTCCCCCTCACAACCTCTTATATGTAATTTTGTATAACAATGAGGGTCTCCTTCCATTTCCATGCAATTTCCCTTTTCTCTCCCTTTCCCTCCCACCTCATGTCTCTGTTTAAAGTTGATCTTTTCCTCCTGCCCTTCCTCCCTGCTCTGTTCTTAGTTGCTCTCATTATATCAAAGAAGACATTTGACATTTGTTTTTTAGGGATTGGCTAGCTTCACTTAGCATAATCTGCTCTAATGCCATCCATTTCCCTGCAAATTCCATGATTTTGTCATTTTTTAGTGCTGCATAATACTCCATTATGTTTAAATGCCACTTTTTTTTTTATTCATTCATCTATTGAAGGGCATCTGGGTTGATTCCACACATCCTCTTTTCCCCACATCCTCTCTAGCACTTGTTGTTGTTTGCTTTCATAATGGCTGCTAATCTTACTGGAGTGAGATGGTATTTTAGGATGGTTTTGATTTGCATTTCTCTGACTGCTAGAGATGGTGAGCATTTTTTCATGTACTTGTTGATTGATTGAGAAGTGTCTGTTCAGGTTTTTGGCCCATTTGTTGATTGGGTTATTTGTTATCTTATTGTTTAATTTTTTGAGTTAATTTTTTGAGTTCTTTGTATACTCTGGATATTAGGGCTCTATCTGAAGTGAGGAGTAAAAATTTGTTCCCAGGATGTAGGCTCCCTATTTACCTCTCTTATTGTTTCTCTTGCTGAGAAAAAACTTTTTAGCTTGAGTAAGTCCCATTTGTTGATTCTAGTTATTAACTCTTGTGCTATGGGTGTCCTATTAAGGAATTTGGAGCCCCACAATATGTAGATTGGAGCCAACTTTTTCTTCTATCAGGTGCAGAGTCTCTGATTTGATATCAAGCTCTTTGATCCATTTTGAGTTAACTTTTGTGCATGGCGAGAGAAAGGGATTCAGTTTCATTTTGTTGCATATGGATTTCCAGTTTTCCCAGCACCATTCAACACCATTATTTTGTTTGTGTATGTTCACAGAACTTTTACACTGTCTTGAATTGCTAGTTTTTGTTTTGCTTCCTCCTACCCTGGAGCTGGGCATTGAACCAGAGCTTTGGGCATGCTAGCCAAGTGCCCTCCCACTGAGCTACATCACCACCCCCCCCCCAGCCCTAAATTGTTTGTTTTTCTTTACAATTAGATTGTAAATTCCATGAGGGCTGAGACCAAGGTGGTGTTATTAAAACTCATTTTTTTCCACCAAATAGATCACTGAGGTAGATTAAGCATAAGGTTTCTTTTCTTTGCCTGAAATTATATCAACTCTACAATAACAGTTTTATTCATCATGGTGTGGCTAGTTAAAATACCTTGACAATAATAATTCTGAAGAAAACTACCCCACAGAATGATAGGAATTGTACTACTTCACAGTATTTGAAGGAAAATGGATCTGGATTCAATTCTTTTCATTGAAAAATGTGTGACCTTGGGCAAATTACATTACCTTCATTCTCTTGTTTTTTAAAATTCTCATTCTTTAAAATGATAATTTGGCAAGGTTTTAGCTATCATAACTATAGTATTTTACACATTATAAGCATTTATCAAATATGCAAAGAGAGGAGCAGTGTTGGGGAACCCGTTAACACGCTGCTATTTTTCGTGTTAAATTTCTCCAGTGTGGGTTTTTATTTTCTTTTGTGAAATTGAGAATTATTAGACTACTGATTTTAGATTCATAAAGAAAGGCATACACACAAAAATACAAACTAATGTGATAATGGCCCTGCAGATACGTGCATGTGCTCTGGAGTTCGGAAAGTCACGTCACAAGCAGTAGAATGAGACTCCTTTTGGGTCAAAGAACTTAGTAGAAAACGGAGGTTGATAGATTCTAGTCCTTTTGGATTATTCAATGTGGCACGTTTCAGGTTTGTAAATAATTAGTCGGTTACATGTCTCATTCACCAGGGTCTGAGCAGGAACCGTGTCTTAAGTCATCTCAATCTCTGGTACATTGGACATCCCAGATAGCTCAATTGACGCGCCTTGATCACCAACCCGGGACAGAAGGGATTCTCAAGAGAGGAATGAGGAAGTCAGGAGGGAGAGAGATGACCTCTGACCCTTGCCAAGGAGGGAAGGACGGCTCAGGTACTTGACACAAATCGGTCCTAAAGCTCAAGGTGGACGTAGAAAACCACAGCGTACCCTTTCTTCCACACTTCTCTCCTGGAAGGGTCACTTCCGGGAGGGGGCGGGGAGACAAGAGGAGGCGTGCCGGGAAGGAGGCCGTTTGTAGAGCACCAGACGGAAGTGTGCCAAAGGTACTGGGCTGTCGCTTCCGGTCCGGTTAAACGCGGCTTAGGTACACAACGTGGCTGGTGTCGTGCGGAGATCGGCTTCTGAACGTAAATCAGCAGGTGAAGAATCAAGAATCAGCATCCGGACTCAGGAGTCTGGATACCAGTGAAAAGACGGAAAAAAAAGAAAAGGAACCTGAATACGATCTATCCGCTGTTTCCGAGGGGCCAACTTCCACAGTGAACCCCTCTGCCCTGGTAACGGCCAAAGAGGAGGAGATGGCGCCAGTCAGGGAGCGGCTGTGGCCAAGACAGTAAGGAAGCGCGAAGGCGGAGCAACCGGGAAGCCTCCTGAGAAGAATCCGAACTGTCGCTGTCACCACTGCCGCCACCACCATGGAAGGAGCAAAACCGACATTGCAGCTTGTGTACCAGGCAGTGCAGGCGCTTTACCACGACCCGGATCCCAGCGGAAAGGAGCGCGCCTCGTTTTGGCTTGGGGAGCTGCAGCGTTCGGTGAGGGGCCCAGAGAGGCCGTTCTGCGCCGCGGGGCCCAGGGCTGGGTGGGTCGTAAGCTCTAGGGGAGAGCGTGTGCGGGCGGTTGCCCTTGTGAGGTCCTCCTTGGGGAGGAGCTGCTGTTGTGGGGTGGGGCTGCGAAGCTACATCTATGTCGCTTTTCGGAAACTAGTCGCAGCTGATCGCTCGCGAACTGGCCCATTCCTCCCCCCGTAGAATCTGGTTTGTAGGTCCTGAACTTCTTGCTTGTGGCGTGGGTCCAGCCCTCTTTAAGTTCTGTCCTTGCTGTTACTCCTTAGACCGTGCTTTTCTATGTTGTCTTCAACCAAATCAAATCTCAGTGCTTCTCTACCTTCCACTCAAGGATGCTTTATCGGTCTCACCTCCATGTCCAAGGTTTGTATGTGGCAGTTCTTCCCAAACGTGGGAAGGTAGCCGCACACCTCACTAGTCTTTGCCAATTTTCATTCCAGTTCTGAAACATTATTCTCGAAACTTCTCAGGTTTCTAGATTCGTATACTTGTGAATTTTCTCTTTGCTTTGGAGTGCAACATAATACAGATGAAAAAAAAAAAAGCCAATTCTGGTTTCAGAAAAACTTAAAAGTTCTCTTTTGCTTCATATTGGTCCTCTAACCTATTTCCCTGACTTTTAGGTTTTTATTTATAAGATGGACATCGTAGCTATCTCAGTTATTCTGTATGTTTGTGTAAGTATCTAGTGAAATGTTCAGTTGTCACTTACATATATTGTATTTCCTTGTTCCTTATGCTTTATTCCCTAATTTTCACACTTATGCGTGTTGTGCTGTTTCTGGAAGTGTGTATAGTTGGTGATCTTGCTGAAGTAGGTCATAAATGTAAGATTTGCCCTGAGTTGTGAAGTACTTTGAAAACTGATGATACTGACAAAACGCCCACTGTTACTTTTTTTTTTTTTTTTCCGTGGTGCTGGAAATCAAATTCAGGGCTTCACTGCGTGCTGAGCAAGCAAGTGTTTCACCACTGAGCTACATCCACAGCCTCCTTTATCTTTCCCTTATTTTGTGATTTTACTCACAACCATGTTTTTCTGTTTACCCTCTTGCCTTTTATATGTTTAACTCATAACTGATATTTAAAGGTGCTCTGCTCTATTAAATAAGCCAGTAGGCTAGAAGTACATAATAAATGTTTTAAAATTTGCAACTTTGAATATGACACTTAAAATTTGGGGCCTAAATCCTTATTTACTTTGCGGGAAGACAAATAGGACTTTACTGTAGGCTACATAAGGAAGTTATTCACATATGTCCCCTTTAGAGTTTAGTTTCTTTGATCTGGGAAGTCACAATTCCTTTATATTCATATAGTTTTCTAAAATATATATAAGAGGAATGCTTAGCAGTACTACAAAAGTAGTTAGTATCACTGCTAAATTTGCATATTGTTGTGTGTATTTAAAATCAGTATTTGAGTCCTTAGAACCAGCAACTGTGCTGGTTTTTTATATTTAGAAATGAACCACAAAATAATCAGTGCTTGTAACATAGGGTAATTGTTATGATTAAATGAGGTAGTATCTATAAAGAGCTTTGAAAAGCTATTCAGTATAGAGCTCAAATTGTGTTAGAAGTTATTATTTAAATATTAGTAACTTCTCTCCTTTTTGCTCTTCTCTGTTACAACCTATCAACACCATCATTTTCATTATTACTATCATTGTTAGTAGGGTCTCAACAGGAACAGGTGGCATATTTGACAAGAGTGGTCTCAACAGGAACAGGTGGCAATTTGAAGAGAGTTTACTTTGTAAAGGTACTATTTATAATGTTGCAGGTGTAATGGTACCACAAGAAATAGTGTAATAATCTGTAGCCAAACTGTTAACATCACTTGAAGGGGAAGAGGGATAATTACTTGACTGCCTTGAGAGGAATGGTGGGTGACTTTCATGTGAAGGGACATGGCTAGCTTAAGGGCCCTTTCAGGGAGGGAGTTGAAGGAATGAATTTCCTTTCTTTATTCTTCTATTCTCCTACTGGGATTCCCTGTTTTGCAAACACAATCAGAAGCCTTGGGACCTGGCAACCTGTTGATAACCTATATATAGGTCAGCTTACTGTAGCAGAAATGATGATAGAGAAAGGTGGAAATACCAGCACAGTCACACACCATCAGTTTTAGTACCTTTAGCATCTAGATTGACAATCAGCTAACACTTTGGCCTTTTGATTCCTTCTTCATTTTCTTTAGTGACCTGGTCACATAGTCACACCCTGGATCTTGCCATTACTGAAAAGTCACCAGCCCGCCAAATCGCTTTATTCAGACATTATGCTCTGTTCACAATCCAGTTTTTTGGCTCAGTAATATCAAGTATTGGAATTATACATATTTTTAACTTTTATCAAAATTTAAGTTTTCTTTTTAAAAATTAAAAATTTTGCTCCACTTTATTTTAATGGCGATGAGTACTTTTTTCTTTTTTTAATATTTGTTTTGTTTACTGTATATCTACAGTAATTTATCCCCAAATTCCTGTCGGTACTGTAAATATCATCTTTGCCTATTCAGTCTTGACAGTCTGTTCTTTTAGGCTGATGGAATCATCAAACCTGAGAGCCCCCTGTGCCCTTGCTCCAGTAAGCCTAGGGAATTTCCTTTACCCCTCTCTCCCTCTTTTTTACAGTACAGGTGATTAAACCCTGGTGTTGAACCACTCCACTTTCCCCACCCATCTTTTTGTTGTTTTGTTTTTTCTTATTCTCATTCTGTTGGTCTTTTTTCTTGGTTTTGTTTTTTCTTATTCTCTTGTTGGTCTTTTTACCTTGAACAGAGTACTCTAGATCTCTTCCAGGGATGCTGTCAGTGCTCTACAATCAAATGAGGGAATGAAGCTGGGGGCTGGTTCCCACCAATTCAGTGTGTGTAGCCTTTTACTTAATCTTCTGCTTTCAGGTGATATTCCAATCTTTAGCTAAGTCTGTTGTCCAAGAATCCAGAGTCTTCCTACTTGAATCTTTCCAAAGTAAATCTTGAGTCCTCTATTATGGTGGGAGAATAATAGTCAGAGAGAAAAATATAGCAGTCTAACTGCTGCTTGTACAGATTTTTTAAAAATTTGTGCTTTCTAGATATACATGACAGTAGACTGTATTTTGACTATTATACATACATAGAAAAAGTGTAACTTTTCCAATTAGGACCCAATTATTGTGGTTGTATATGACGTGGAGTTAAATTGGTTGTGTTTTCATATATAGGGATAGGAAAGATATGTCTGATTCATTTTACTGTCTTTCTGTTCCCATCCCCTCTCCCTTCCCTTCGTTCCCCTTTGTGTAGTCCAGTGTAGACTTCTGATCTTCCCCTCCCTGTTGTGGGTTAGCATCCACTTATCAGAGAGAACATTTGGCCTTTGGTGTTTTGGGACTGGCTTATTTCACTTAGTATGATATTTTCTAGTTTCATGCACTTACTGGCGAATGCCATAATTTCATTCTTCTTTATGGTCAAATAATTTTCCATTGTGTATATCTACCATATTTTCTTTCTTTTTTTTTATTGGTTGTTCACAACATTACAAAGCTCTTGACATATCATATTTCATACATTAGATTGAAGTGGGTTATGAACTCCCAATTTTACCCCAAATGCAGATTGCAGAATCACGTTGGTTACACATCCACAATTTTACATAATGCCCTATTAGTAATTGTTGTATTCTGCTACCTTTCCTATTCCCTACTATCCCTACCATATTTTCTTTATTCATTCATCTGTTGTAGGGCACCTAGGTTGGTTCCATAGCTCCTGTTGTGAGTTGAGCTCTGTGTCACTGTAGTATGCTTATTTTAAGTCCTTTGGGTATAAGCCAAAGAGTGGGATAACTCTCAAATGATGGTTCCATTCTGAGTTTTTTAAGAAATCTCCATATGCTTTCCAGAGTGATGTACCAATGTGCAGTCCCACCAGCAGTGTGTAAGTGAATCTTTTCCCCCTCTCTCCTTACCAGCATTTATTGTTACTTGTATTTTGATAATTGCTATTTTGCTGAGGTGAGATAGAATCTCAGTGTAGTTTTGATTTGCATTTCTCTAATTGCTAGTGGTGTTGAACATTTTTTTCATATTTTTTTTTGACTGTATTTTTTCTGTAAATTTTCTGTTCAATTCCTTAGACCATTTATTGATTGGGTTTTTTTTTTTTTTTTTGGTGTGTGTGTGTGTGTGTGTGTGTTGTGTATGTGAAGGTTTTTGAGTTCTTAGTATATCCTGGAGATTAATGCTCTATCTGACGTGCTGGTGGTAAAGATTTTCTCCCATTCTCTGTTCATGTTCTTGATTTTTTCCTTTGCTGTGAAGAAACTTTTTAGTTTGATACCATCCCATTTATTGATTTTTTTTAATATTTATTTTTTAGTTACAGGTGGGCACAATATCTTTATTTTATGTGGTGCTGTGCCAAACTCATGCTACGCAAGTGCTCTCCCTTTGAGCCCCCACCCCAGCCCCCATTTATTGATTCTTGATTTTACTTCTTGTGCTTTAATCCACCCCTTTATTTTTTTTACACCTGTATGTCTGCCTTTAGATGTTCCTGGTAGTTCTAATTAGAATCAGTTTGTGCCAATACCATTGGCATCTTCTGTCCCTCCCCACCCTGAGGAAAATTTCAGCCTTCTCAGATCTATAAGGACAGTTAACGCTCATCCATTAGCTTTCCAGTTTCCTTGATGTCTGTCATCTGTTTCCATTCTCTTTGTCCTTGTGAGTTTTTGCATTTTTATTTTTATCAAATGTCTATACTCTGATTTTAGTGGATTTTTAGAAGGTACACAAGTGCAAATCAGTGTGTTCAATCAGTTCAGTTTTTAAAAAATTTTATTATTATTATTATTTTTTTTATTTTGGTGATACTAGGGATTGAACCCAGGGTATTTTACCACTAGCTACACAACCCCATCCCCCCTTTTTAAATTATTTCAAGATAGGGTCTTGCTAAGTTGGTCTCAAACTCAAGAATTCCCCTCCTCAGCATCTCTAGTTGCTGGGATTTATAGATGTCACCACCACTTCTGAATACTTTTTTAAAATTAGTTGTTCCAGTCTTCTCTCTTCATCCAATTTGCATTGCAAGGTCTATCATTGTGTCACTTAATTAAATTTACCACCAGCCCTTTCCCTCTGAGTTGGTGTATCCAGCTGTTTGTCCTATCAGATCTAGGTGCTTTGCATATCACCTGCTGTATTCTTTGAGACCTTGATCTTTTGGTTTATCTTGGGTCTTACCTGCAACTTTAGATTCCCTCTTATTGTATTCTTTGCTATTCAAATACCTGTAATGTCTCTCATAGTAAGCATGTTTTGGGGGGTAGGTGAATGGAATACTAACTTTTGCCCAATTTTGTTTTTTCTTTGATTTTTTTTCTTCTGTGCTTTTACCCTTTCCTAATCCTATCATCAAATGTAGAAATTCATCCATCTTTTCAAAGTCCAGCGTCTGAAATTTGCTTTCTCCTTGAAGTCTTAACTGATTGTCTTCAGCCAAAAATCTTCCGTGCTCCATCTCTAGAGCACTATATTTTATTGCATTTACCAGTTTTTACCTTTTCAAAATTTATTTTTCTCTCCCACTGGACTGTGGGATCCTTGTCACATTAATTTATATGTGGTATAACATTCATACATGAATGAGTAAACCATATTTATTAAGAAAGGGATGAGCTGGGCTTGGTGGTACATGCCTGTAATCCCAGCAGCTCTGGAGGCTGAGGCAGGAGGATGGTGAGTTCAAAGCCAGCCTCAGCAAAAGAGAGTAGTTAAGCAACTCAGTGAGACCCTGCCTCTAAATAAAATACAAAATAGGGTTGGGGATGTGGGTCAGTGGTTGAGTGCCCCTGAGTTCAAGCCCCAGTACTCTCCCCCCCCAAAAAAAAAGATGATTGTAATCTTTCACACACAAGTTCTTTTTCTTAATTTTTTTTTGTAGTTGTAGATGGACAGAATACCTTTATTTTATTCGTTCATTTTTATGTGGTGCTAAGGATGGAACCATGCCTCACATGGTAGGCAAGCGTTCTGTCACTGAGCTACAGCCCTAGTCCACACATAAGTTCTTTAAACTGTTTGTTGAGTGAATCCTTGCTTGTTGTAAGCATGCCTAAAAAACAGTTGGTAACTCAAATTTTATTTATTTTTGTCATTGCTTCATATCAATGATTAGTTGAAAATAAACATTTAGCTTCAGGGGTGTAATTTTCAATATTTTAATTCCTCTTAAAAACAACAACAACCAAAAACCTTTGTAAAAGCTATGCTTATAATCCCACCTACTTAAAGGGAACTTTGTTTAACAGTAGCCAGTGTTTTTCTGAACACTTACAGTTTGCTTTGTCTACCCCCAGTAACCAAAATTAGTAGATAAGGTAGGAAAGACCATCTTTTATAGGGCTAGTGATTATGTTGCTTATTTGTTCTAAGTTTCTACTTTTCACAGAGGCAATATGTTGGTAGAGGTTATCTCAAAAGTTTTATTGTCCAGTCTGGAAACTGAAAAAGGCATGATGTAAAGCATAAATTAGGTGAATTAAAATCATGCTTTGATGGTTTGTCACCAATTCATGTAAATTTTTTCTTAAATATCATCTCAGAAAGGTCTTGGGCCATGGATATCAACTTCCAACTTTTTTCCTAGTGCTTTTTCCTTTGGAATTTTTTTTTTTCCTTTGGAATTTTAAATGTAGAACTAATGTAGTTTTTTGGGTTCTAGTTCTAATACATGGTGTCTCTGTTTTTTCTCTACAATTGTAGTTATCTATTTAACTTGTCTTTTTTGTGTTCATCCTCTGGTCAAGTGACCCTTAAAATAACTTGCTTTTGAAAGGAAAGCCTTTTGGGAAATAATTTTTATTCAACTTCTGTGGGGGCAGTTATTTCAGTGAATATAGGGACACTATATGCTTTGTTTTGATAGAAACTGGAAGTATATAAGTAAACAATAGAAATGAAAGGCCTTGTACCTAAAGATTTTCTTAGTCTAGCTGGATCATTCAGTATGGTGGACATTAACCAAGTATGGCTGTTTAAATTTAAATTTAAATTAAAGTTAAAATTATTCCTTTATATTATCTATATTCCAGGTATTAGGTAGTACAAATATTGTACATTTCATATCTTTGGAGTATTGCAGCCTGTGTGTGTGGATTTGGACAGTACTTCTATTGACATGTTGGTCTGTTTTCTAATGGCATTCCTTCTTATTTGGATTCATTTATATCTTGTCTTACCAGGCCTTGGGCCAGTTGATGGTTTGATTCAGGATATAAAATTTTCAGGGCAGTGTAAAATTTTCTAATTATTATAGAGTTTTTCCAAAAGACTTCCAAAAATTTCATCAAGTTTTTTCATTGCCTTAATGATTATGTTGCTATTTATGGGGGAAAATGGAGAGTAGATTTTAAAGATTATTTTTAAAAAATTATAGTGAAATATTCAAAAGATAAAATTTACCATTTTAGCCATTTTAAGTGTACAATTCAGTGGTATAAATTACTTTTACATTGTTGTGTAACTGTTAACACCATCCATCTCCAGAACATTTACTTATTGTAAAACTAAAGCTATACTCATTAAAGACGCCAAGCCCCCTATTTCCTTCTTACAATAGCAACCATGATTATGCTTTTTCTATTTGAATTTGACTACTCTAGGTACCTCATGTAAGTAGAATCATATATTATTTTTTCTTTCTTGTTGGTACTGGATTGGACCCAATGATGCTTTATTACTGAGCTATATCTCAAGTGAGACAGGGTCTCACTAAGTAGCTGAGCCTGGCCTTGAACTTGTACTCCTTCTGCCTTAGCCTCAGGAGTTGCTGGGATTACAGGTGTATGCCACCACGCTTGGCTAGTAGTTTTTATTTTGTGACAGGCTTTTCTCACCAAACATATCTGTTCATCCTTGCAGTGTGTGTCAGAATTTCCTTCCTTTACTTATGATGACTGAATAACATTCCATTGTGTGTATATGCCACATTTTGTTTATCCCTTCATCCATTGATGGACACTTGCTTCTACTTTTGGCTATTGTGATTAATGTTACTGTGAACATGCTTGTATAGATGTCTCTTGGAGTCCCAGCTTCCAGTTCTTTCGGGTATATATGCTCAGAAGTGAAATTGCTAGATCATATGGTAATTGTCTTTGTTTTTTGGAACTGCCTGTTTTTCAGATCTTATAGAATTTTAAGTTATGTTGAATTTAAAAACCAACTTAATTCATAGGATGTTGTAGACTTCAGATTCCCTGTCCTGTATTTCCCTAGCTTGCATTATGATACTAGGATATTACCAGAGTGTCTTTTGCTTGTACAGGTGAAACACAAGAGAGAAGGCTTATTTTTCTTTATTGGAAATTTATACTTCTGCTGAAGGAGATAATTTTGTAGTGTTCAGCTTGCAGAAGCCCTTTAAAGTACTGTCTTAATTTTTATTCTCTAGTAGAGTTTTCAAAATGAAAATATTAGTAAACAATTATTTTTTCCTCTTTTGGTTAGTTTTCTTTTAGCAGGGTTTACATTATTTTTTCTCAAGCCCTGTTTAGTCAGCTTTTTCACTGCTGTGACTAAAGGATATGACCCAAACAACTATAGAGGAGGAAAAGTTTATTTGAAGGCTCTTGGTTTCAGAGGTCTTAGTCCATTTAATGCTGGCTCCATTCCTTAGGCTTGAGGTGAGGCTGAACATCATGGTGGAGTTTTTGGCAGAGGGAAGCAGCTCACATCATGGTGATCAAGAAGTAGAGAGAGAGACTCCACTTGCCAGATATAAATGTATATCTCAAAACCCTAATTCCCACCTCCTCCAGCCACATCCTACCACTTCAGTTGCCACTTAGTCAATCCCTATCAGGGTTTTAACTCACTGGTTGGATTAAGACTTTCACAACCCAGTCACTTCTTTGAACCTTCTTGCACTGGCTTACACATGAGCTTTTTGTCCCCTAAACTCACATCCAAACCATAACAAGCCCATGTAAGTATTCAGTCTTTTAAAACATACATTTTATAATTTGAATGTCTCATTTCACATTTTTATCAGTTTGAAAAATTTGATTCTTCAACATTGTGTTAACATGTACTTAATATGTACGATAAAATTTCATCTGGGGTCGGACATGGTAGTACAGGCCTGTAATCTTAGCTATTGGGTGGGGAGCTGAGGTAGTATCAAAAGTTTAAGGCTAGCCTGGGCAATTTAGTGAGACACCCTGTCTTAAAATAAAAAATTAAAAAAGGGCTGAGGATGTAGCTTTGTGACAGTGTTCCTTGGGCTTATTCTCCAGTACAAGAAAAAAAAATCATCTTGTTTATATGATTTGTTAATAAAACTTGCTCAGGTAGACAGGAGATTAAAGAAAGAAATAACATCTTCTGTGAATTGGCTTTCAGGAAGCCCTCACCCCAGGCACCTGTTTGCTTCAGATGAAATGGTTTCCAGCTTGGCATTTTCTTTTCTTTATTTTCCTCTTTTCTTTTTGTTGTTGATACTGAGGATTGAACCCAAGGGCGCTTTACCACAGAATTACATCCCCAGCCCTTTTAAAATTTTGAGACCTGGTCCTACTAAGTTGCTTAGGGCCCTTCTAAGTTCTGAGGCTGATGTTGAACTTGTGATCACCTACCTTAGCCTCTAAAATTGCTGGGATTATAGGCATGTGCCACTGCACCTGGCTGGCATTTTCTACTTTTAGGGCAGGGCTGCCCTAGTATCATTAATAAAATCCTCAGCAAAATGGTTATCAGGGAATGCATGCTTAGTTACTTCCAACTGGAGTGGATTTTATGGATCCAGATTTATCCTTTTTTTTTTTTAAACATTTACTTTTTAGTTGTACACAATACCTTTATTTTGTTTATTTATTTAAATATTTATTGTAAATGGACACAAAACAATGCCCTTATTTTTATGTGGTGCTGAGGAGTGAACCCGGTCCCACCCAAGCCAGGGACGGAGCCAGCGAGCGCTCTACTGCTGAGCCACAATCCCAGCCCTTGTTTATTTATTTTTATGTGGTATGGAGGATCGAACCCCGGGCCATGCACATGCTAGGCGAGCGCTGTACTGCCTAGCCACAACCCCAGCCCCCAGATTTATCCTTTTTTTTTTAGGGACATTCTTAGGTTAATTCACATACATAGGTGATTGAAGATTTTAAATTTGGATAGGGCTTCTTTAAACTTGTCATGAAATTTTTGGACAAGATATTGTACTACCATTTCATGTGTGACTGACAGCTATAAATTCATTTGACAGAGGTCATTGTGTTGTTCAAGAAGCTTTGGGATTTCATCAGAAACTAGGGATACCATGGTGTACAGTGCTGTCATTTGGTCTTATTAATTCCTTCCTTTGAGATCAGGATAGGATAGTGCATATGGGCCTGTAGTCTTTGGAACATTTGAAGAGTGTTTTTAGTTATTTCCTCTGGAATTTGAGTGGCCATGATTTGTCTCAAATTTGTAAATTTCTCATAAAGGATTGTATATAAAGCCTTAAGATAGTTGGCCAGGGTTGGGCGTATGGCTCAGTGGTAGAGCACTTGTGTAGAATGGGTTTGATCTACAACGTGGCAAAAAAAAAAAGTGGAGGGGATATATGATAAGCTTTCACATTTTTTTCTGTTTCTAAATTAGAGTTGTTTTTTCTTCACCTGTCTCATGAAAATGATATTTTCTTTATTTGTGAAATTCATTTTCTAGCTCTATATCACATTGTTGCAGGGCAGGTATCTAAAATGTTGCTTTATTGATGGATAGTTTTTCTTTATGTGATTTTTTTTCTTTCTTGCAACATCACATTTATTTCAGATATAACAACAATGTTAAAATTGACAAGTTTAATTCTTAACCTCACCATTATGAGTTTTTAAATTCAGCACTATGAGATACTGTTCCTCCTTCCCTGTAAACTTTCCTCAATATACTATAAATCTTTGAAAATCTTCTTTTAATAAATATATCATTCACTGATTGATATGCTTAAAACTGTAGCAACTTGACACTTTTATGTTACTTTTCAAGTCTCATTGAAATTATCTGTATTTTCAGAATCTCATTTTCTGTTTTCCAGAGCTCTTCTGTTTTCCATGAAGTAATTCTGATTAATTGAAGGAGTTTTTGTGTAGGATTAAATAGCAGCCCAAATCTGCTTCTAATTCTTGGCAGCTAATGACTTCTTGTGTGTGCTTGCATTGTTGAGGACTATGCAGTGATTTTGGTTGATTTGGCAGTTTTAGAATTGTTAGTGTAGAAGTGAGTCTTGGAGCAACAGTGCACTGTTAAAAAAAGAAAGGGGCAAGTACTTTTCAGATCTGCTGTAAAGTACTTGGAGCATGTTAGTGAAAGGGTTTCTGGGCCATAGCCTGCCTGCCCATATTTATCACATAGTCATGGAAATATCTTTGAAAAAACTGATATAAAGGCCTGTTCTGCTACTGCTTTGTGAAATGGAAGATTGGAATTAGATACTTAAATGGAAAATGTTCTCTTGTTGCAGCCTCTTTGAAATGTGCTGCTAGTGGGAGCTGCAGCTTCCTCCTGCTGACTCGGAGCCCCAGGCTTCGGTTGAGATGGTCCTTTCAGAAATGTGGAGCTTAGTCCAAGCCTGGATTTCAGTGGGTAGCACCTGGCATCTGTGGCTAGAAAGTCCTATGAAGTGTAAGTGCTTTATTCTCTCCTTGAAAAAAAATCCCTTTTTCTTTTTTGATTCTCTTCCTTCTTTTCCTTTCTGTGGCTTAGCAGAGGGGAAGAATGATGAGCAATGTACTATAGTGTCAAGGGTATCAGGGTTTGGTTGCCCGGCGCCCCCCCCCCTGCTTTTTAAATTTTTTTTTGATTCAGTGACCAGAACAAGATTACTTGATAATTTTTGGATGTCAGTAATTCTTAAACTCTCCTAGAATTAAAATAAATAAATAAATGGCCTCTTTAATGTTTAGTATTGGCACTATCATTATGGGTAATTTTTTTTTTTTACTAACGATTTACTTAATAACTTTTGATACTCTTTTGCCTAGTTTCTTTTGCGATCACTCTTATAGTTGATTTATTTTTCCAAAAGACAGATAGTTGATAGGAAGGGCATTTTTGACTAGTGGGTGAGGCAACTTTAAGATTAAAAAGGCAGCTGGGGACATAGCTTAGTGGTAGAGCACTTATTAAAGTGTACATGGACCTGGGGTTTGATCCACAGCATTGTAAAAAACAAAAATTAAAAATAAATAAATAAAAATGGTATTTGAAATTAGAAGGTAGCTCTTCTTTCCATTTGGTTCTACTTCATGCATTTTCATAGGAGAAATTTGGGAGTTCTTCTAAGCCAGTTCATTGTAAAATTATCCTGGAAAATTATATATACCTGCCCTCTATATTTTAGTTTATTATAAAACAACTATATTGTTTTATATAGTTTTATATTATTTAGGCAACTAGATAATAGTATAATAAGCATTCAAAGATGCAGATTTTATGTTTGGTTTATTAGCCTGGGCTGAACAGTGATCTTCTGTTAACTATTTCAAAAGTATTGGGTATAGTTTAAAGTAAGCCTATTCTAGAAAGGATACCCCCACATTTTCCCCAGGTTTTTAAATCTTCAGATTTTAGCTAAGAAAAACATTAAGTTTCTTCTTATTGTTAAAATAAAACAAAACCAGGTTTCTATCCTGGCATGACCAGTGCAGTTTTACAAATGAGTACTCAAATTCTCATTTTCTGAGGGCTTTTGTATTATCTATAAAGAACTTATTGGCTTATCTCTGTTTCCCATTTTCTCTCTAAACATTTTAAATTCTGTTCTGATAGATGTCCCCAGTGGAGTATTTCACATACCTGGTGAAAGGGTGGGCTTCATGTTTGGGAGAACAAAGAGGTGTCAGAGACTTAAGCAAATTGGTGTTATCAATTTGCTTCATAGTTAACAATTTAATATAAACTTAATGCTGGGTGTGGTGGTACACTCCTATAGTCCCAGGATGGTTGCAAGTTCAAGGCCAGCCTCAGCAACTTAGTGAGACCCTGTCTTAAAATAAAAATAAAAAGGGCTGGGGATGTAGTTCCAGTGGTAAAGTGCCTCTGGGTTCAATCCTTTGTAAGCCTCCCCCCAACCCCTGTGCATGCTTTATCAGTTACATTTTAATAGCATAAGGATTTATCTATGGATTTTGGGAGTTGCAAAGATAATTAAAGTTGTTTCCTTACTTTTTCTTTAAAATTTTTTTTTTTAGTTGTAGTTGGACACATACCTTTATTTATTTTTATGTGGTGTTGAGGATCAAACTCAGTGCCTTGCACGTGCTAGGCAAGCTTTCTACCGCTGAGCCACAACCTCAGCCCTTGTTTCCTTACTTTTGAACAGAGTTTATCATCTATTTGAAAAGATGAACAAGGCCCAAATAATTTCAGTGTAAAATTCCACATCTTAGCTGTGACAGTCAAGGGTGGTACCATGGTAGTAAGGTAAAGGATTCACTTATTCTTGTTGGAGGCATCTTTTCTGAGTTTTGTTATATTAGATTTATTTAGTTAGAGAACAATTCAAACTAGAATTTGTTTTTTTTCCTGTACTATAAAGTCAAAGTGATTATGATTCCATTTGCTAACTTTTTTTTCTTACATACAGTTACACAGTATCTGTGCATACCATATTAGCTTTTTCCCCCTCTATTGGTGCTGGGGATTGAATTAAGGGCTCTGTACATATTAGGCAAGTACTCTACCACTGAGCTCTATCCCTGAGCTCCTCATATTAGCATTTTATTAGATTGGAATAATTTTGTGCCTTCCATAGTATACAGATTTAAAAAAATTTTTTTAATATTTATTTTTTAGTTTTCAGTGTACACAGCATCTTTATTTTTATGTGGTGCTGAGGATCGAACCCAGCGCCCCACGCATGCCAGGCGAGCGCGCTACCACTTGAGCCATATCCCCAGCCCCCATGGCGTACAGATATTAACAAGAGAAGTTTTAGGCTATGTTGAAGTCGAAACCTTCAGTTTCATTTAATTTTTTGCTTACAGACAAAAGGTTTCAACCTTTAACAAAAGATAATTTGCTTACATCTATAATTTCCATTTTATTTTTTAGTTTTTTACTTATGTTAACATATAAGTAATCATTAATAGCATCAAGGCATAAAACATTTCAGTAGGCTCCAGAATACCTCTTCCCAGGAAATCACACCCCCCCAACAACCACGATTCTGACTTATATTATAAATTAATTTTTTTTTCTTTTTGGTACTGGGATTGAACCCAGATGCACTTTACAACTGAGCTATCTCCCTAGTCTTTTTAAAATTTTTTAAATTTTGAGACAGGGTTTTACTAAGTTGCTGAAGCTGGCTTTGATCCTCCTGCCTGAGCCTCTGGAATTTTGCGGGGATTGTAGGTATGCGCTTCCAAGCCTAGCTTGCCTATTTTTTAAATAACAATTTTAATGAAATTCACACAACTATAACTCTCCCACTTAAAGTGTAGACATTTTTAGTAATATTCATGGAGTTGTATATCCATCACCGCAATCAAGTTTAGACCAGTTTCATCACCTGAAAAAGAAATCTACACCCCTCAGTATGCTCCCCCCTTCTACTTCATCCCCAGCTTTAGGCAATCCACTTTTTGTCTATAAAGAGTTTCCTGTTAAAAGACATTTCATGGGCTGGGGATGTGGCTCAAGTGGTAGCGCGCTCGCCTGGCATGTGTGCGGCCCGGGTTCGATCCTCAGCACCACATACCAACAAATATGTTGTGTCCGCCGAGAACTAAGAAAAAATAAATAAATATTAAAATTCTCTCTCTCTCTCTGTCCCTCTCTCTCACTCTCTCTCTTTAAAAAAAAACCAAATATTTGATATAAATTAGGCCTTGTCTTAGATGATTTTGTCTTACTGAAACCTAAAATAAGTATTCTGGGCATTTAAGGTATAGTAGACTAAGTATGATATTTGGAATGTTATGTGTGTTAAACACATTTTCTTTTTCTTTTTTTTTTAAAGAGAGAGAGAGAGAGATAATTTTTTAATATTTATTTTTTAGTTTTCGGCGGACACAACATCTTTGTTTGTATGTGGTGCTGAGGATTGAACCCAGGCCGTACGCATGCCAGGCGAGCGCGCTACCGCTTGAGCCACATCCCCAGCCCTATTAAACACATTTTCATCCCATGATCTTTTCAACTTATGAAGGGTTATGTGGACATAATTCCATCATAAATTGAGTAGCGTTTGTATGTCTTCTTTCCTTCACTGGGTCCATACTGCAGGCTTGGAGTATTTATCAGAATTCCTCTTCCTTGGCAGTCAGAATTCCAATTTTCAATTCAATTTCATATTCCAGGTTTTTTTTGTTTGTTTGGGGGTTTGAACCCAAAGATGCTTAACCACTGAGGCATATTCCCATGCCCAGCCCTTTTTATTTTTTATTTTCTGACAGGATCTCCTAAGTTGCTTGGGGCCTAAGTTACTGAGGTTGGGCTTGAACTTGCCATCTTCCTGCCTCAGCCTTCTAAGCTGCTGGAATTACAAGTGTGCACCACAACACTTGGCCATATTCCAGTCTCCTGAAATCATTTTTCCCAGTCTGTTGAAACGTCCCAGAGTTCTTCAGCATCTCAGACTTTTGTCTTCCACTTTCAAATTGGATACCTTGAGGGAAAAAGTGGAGCCAAATACTAGACTGAATTCTATTCCATTCTCTCTGGGATCTGTGGCCCCATGTACTAGCTAATTTGGTGTCTACAGAAAGGGTCTTTTTTGGTACCTAATTAACATTTTCTGGTTGTTTTTGGCTGGAGAATTGGAAAAATACCAGATAACCTTTTATAATCAAAGTTGAAATGTCTGACAAACACAATAGGAGAGATGACTTTTAGGTCATTTAGGGAGCATATGAGGCACAAAACTAACTGCTGTGTGTTATTAAAAAGTTTCACTGCTTTTTCTAAAAAAGTTTACAGAAAGAATTTTTTTTTAAATTGATAAATATATTGGGGAAATAGAAGGATTGCTGTGCATCACAAATGGTTAGTTGAGACCAGTGGTCATGTATTTAAAGTGAAATCACACTAACATAAGGAACTCCTGGAAAACAATATGGAAAAACTATAGTCATGTAAAAGATTGATAAAACATATCAGAAAATTCACATAAAAGGAAATACAAATGTATTTTCAAAAAATTTAAAAAGATCCTCAGTTTCACTCAAAATAAAATAGAAATTTAAAACCACACTGAAATACTATTTTTTGCTAGTTAGACACAAGTACAGAAGTTTAATAGTGCATTCTGTTGATAAGACTATGGGGATACAGGAATGATGGGAGTATAATGTGATAAAGCCTTTTGGCAATAGTTATAAAAATTACAAAATAAATATACTTTTGCAGCAATACCACTCAGAAAGAATCTTGCAATGAGATTTGTATCACTTTTTTCTCTTGCTGAATGCTTGAAGCATGTTTTCCATTTTGTATAAGACAAACAGTTATGGGGTATCAGGAAAGCTCTTGTTTCTTGATAGTAAAGAATGAGCTCTCTTGACTTCCTTTTTGTTATTTAGTGTTTTGATATAAAAGAATCTAAGTGCAGTGGGGCACAGTGTAGCACATGTGTAATCCTGGCTACTCATCAGGCTGAGGCAGGAGGATTACAAATTTAAGGCCAGCTTCCGCAACTTAGTGAGACCTTCTCATGATGAAAAATTGAAAGGGTTCAAATGTAGCTCAGTGGTAGTGCACCCTTAGGTTCAGCCCCCAATACTGGAGGGGAAAAAAAGAACACAATTGCTCCTGTGCACCTAGCCTAGTCTACCAGATGGGGTTAGGATGGAAAAGGCTAGGCAAAGCTGTAGCTGCTCGTTCCTCTGGAAGCCTGAGATTGGTGGTCAGGATGGGGTCTGGCATTGGCTTTGCTTGGACTGCCTGCCAGAAGCTGTTCTTGGACATGGAACCCAGATAGAGACAGTAGAAGTTATGGGTGGCATAAGCAGGTCTCTGTAAGAGGTGGCTGCCATGCTCATGGGACTGGCGGAGACTTCCCTAGCCCTTCAAAGGCTGTAATCATATAGGATGTTGGGGGCTAGGTCACAAAGCCTCTTTGTAGAGGAGATCATTGGATGTTCTGCTACCAAGACATGCACAGGATATATTACTATATATTTTTAAAAATATGTATCTTGGGGCAGCGGTTGTGGCTCAGCGGTAGGTAGAGCGAGCACTCGCCTGGCATGTGCGAGACCCTGGGTTCGATCCTCAACACCACATAAAAATAAATAAACAAAATAAAGGTATTGTGTACAACTAAAAAATAAATATTAAAAAATATGTATCTTGGAGATTTTTCCATATTAAAAGTCCATTTTTTTAAAAAGACAGTTCTAAGCTGAGTGTGGTAACACACTCCTGTAATCCCAGTGATTTGAGAGGCTGAGGCAAAAAGATTGCAAGTTTGAGGCCAGCCTGGCAATTTAGCAAGTTCCTGTCTCAAAGTAAAAAAGGAATGGAGATGTAGCTCAGTATAAAATGTCCCTGGGTTCCATCTCTGTTTCTAAGAAAGTAAGAAAATAAATACAAAAGACATTAAAAAAATATATTTGCTGGGCACAGTGGCTTATACCTGTAATCCCAGTGACTCAGGAGGCTGAGGCAGGAGAGTCTCAAGTTCAAGATCAGCTTCAATAACGTAGCAACTTACTGAGAACCCCTCAAAAATAAAATGGGCTGAGGATGTAGCTCAGTGGTAAAGAGCTTCTGGACTGTGGGTTTTATCGTCAGATATACATACACACACACACACACACACACACATATATACATACATACATATATATAATATATATGTGTGTGTGTGTGTGTATATGTATATCTCCCCTAAGCATACTAGTAGAGCATTTGCTCAGTATGTTTGAGGCCCTAGGTTTAATCCCCAGAACCTCACCCACAAAAGAGAGGGTGGGAAGAAAAGAAAACAGGTGTGCACACTGTGCTGAGGTCAAAATTAAATATCTCCTTTGTAATTCTACTCCTCTTATTTACCAATTCACAATCCTACCTATAAGTTTACCAGTTTGCTCAAGGTAAATAGTTTTAGGATTGAACCCAGGGGCACTTAGCTCTACTGAGCCACATCCCTACTCTTTTTATGATTATTATTTTTTGAGTTGGGGTTTCACAAAGTTGCTGAGGCTGGCCTTGAACTTGTGATCCTCCTGTCTCAGACTCCAGAGTCACTAGGATTACAGGCTTGTGCCAAAGTGCGTAACAGTGAAATGTCAACTTTTAAGAAGATAGAAATGTTTAAGTCAGAAATACAGATAACAGTCTGTTGCAGTGGCATACCTATTTGATCCTATCAATTTAGGAGACTGAGACAGGAGGATCTCAAGTTCAGGGTCAGCCTGGGCAATTTATTAGTAAGACCCTATCAAAACAAAACAAAAAGTATATATGTATGTATATATGTATGTATATACGTATGTACTGGGGATTGAACTCAGGGTGCTTTACCCAGTGAGCCACATCTCTATCCCTTTTTAAGTTTTATTTTTGAGACATGATATTGATAAGTCTCAAAGACTGACCTTGAATTTGTGATGTTCCTGTCAGCCTCTCAGCTAGCTGAGATTATAGATGTGCACACTGTGCTGAGGTCAAAATTAAATTTTAGTAAAGGTCTAAGGATATAGCTCAGAGGCAGAATACTCTTTGGTTCAGTCCCCAGTACTGGGGAGCAGGAGGCAGAGTTCATTGTGGGTTGAGGTATAGCTGAGTGTAACTTAAGCTTCCAAATAGCTGGAATTACAGGCATGTGCCACCATGCCTGGCCCACAATGAACTTTTTACAGGGGTTCTGAAGTAATGGCTTAACAGATTTAACTTGGGATAAAGACTTCATACTAGTTTAATTTAAATAGGCAATATATAGGGTTTGGCTTTATTGTTATTGTTTTTTTAAACACAAATGCAGAAAACTGTACAGTACAGATGTATAGTTTGGTGAATTAGTATATGTGAGTGTCCTTATAGCCACAACAGGTCAAGAAATAGCACTTTACTGACCTTTCCTGAGGTCTTCCTTGTGCTCTATTTGACTTCTTTCTTCTCCCTGAAAGTAAGTGCTGTTTTTTGTTTTCCTTCCTTCCTTTCCAAGGGACTGAGCCCAGGGGTGCTTAACTACTTCGACACATCCCCAGCCCTTTTTATTTTGAGGTGGCGTCTTGCTAAATTGCTTAGGACCTCACCTAAATTGCTGAGGCTGGCTTTGAACCTCTGGATCCTCCTGTCTCTGCTTCCAGAGCTGCTAGGATTAGAGGCATGCACTTCTGCGTTTAGCCTACTCTTCTTTTATAGTAATGTTTTCTTTCAATGTTTTTACAGTTTTATCAGCAGGTGGACATTTCCACACTTTGTGGTAGAGTCTTGCTGTTTTTATTACTACTTTAAATATACCTTTTGTCTGTAGATTCTCTTTGTAAGATTGTTTATGTTGAGGAAGCTGGTTCATTTGACTTGGAGTTTCCTGGTCTGGATTTTGCCGATTGCATACGAATTATGTAAGATCATTCTATTCTATAAGTTGGTCATTTATATCCGTGGGTTTTTGCATCTGAAAATTCTATCAACTGCAGAATGAAAATATTTGGAAAGAAATATTGTGTCTATACTGAACATGTATTGACTTTTTTCATATCATTATTTCCTAAACAATTCAGTACAGCAAGCAACTGTTTTTTTATATACCCTTATTCATTCATTCATTCATTCATTTTTATGTGGTGTTGAAGATTGAACCCATTGCTTCATATGTATGAGGCAAGTGCTCTGCCACTTGCCTAGCCCCAAGTACAGCTGCTGTTTTCATAGCATTTATACTGTGTTATGTATTGCAAATAATCTATTGATGATTTATGTCACTTATAAATTTATGGGTAGATATGTCTGTTATATACAAGTCTGTACTATTTTGTATCAGAGACTTGAACATCTGCAGGTTTTGGTATCTGATAGGTTCCTGGATCCAATTCCCCAAGGATACTAAAGGACATCTGTATATTGGCAGCTGGATCCAGAGGCTTGATGAGAGACAGTCATGTTTGATCTTATCATTTTCGTCAAGATCTTATCATTTTCATCATCTGATTATCTCTTCTGATTACCTTTTTTGAAACAATTCCAAAACTTAGTGACTTAAAACCATTTTATCCCATAAGTTTATAGGTCAGGAATTTGATCAGAGTTCAGCAGATTGTGATTATGCGACTTGAGGCATCCATTTGGTGGTTGGCCTGGTCTGGAGGTTCTAAGACAGTTTCATACACATGCCTGACACTGTGATTGGAATTCTACAGAATGCTGAGCCCAGCTGATCCTCACTTTCCATGTAGTCTTTTATTTATTTTTTATTTTTAGTTTTTATTTTTTGATACCTTGAATTGAACTCAGGGGCACTGCACTCAACCATGGAAACATATCCCCAGTCTCATTTTGTATTTTGTTGAGAGACAGGGTCTCACTGAGTTTCTTAGTGCCTCACCTTTGCTGAGACTGGCTTTGAACTTGTGATCCTCTTATTTTAGCCGCCTCCCCGAGCCACTGGGATTACAGGCATGCGCCACTGTACCCAGCAGCTCCATGTGTCTTTACGGCCTTTCCACATTTTCTCTGAGTGGGGCACTACTGAATTCTTTTTTTTTTTTTTAAGAGAGAGAGAGAGAGAGAGAGGGAATTTTTTAATATTTATTTTTTAGTTTTTCGGTGGACACAACATCTTTTTTTTTTTTTATTTTTATGTGGTGCTGAGGACCGAACCCAGGGACCCGTGCATGCCAGGCCAGCAGGCTACAGCTTGAGCCACATCCCCAGCCCACTACTGAATTCTTAATGGCTGTTCTCTCCTTAGAGTATAAAGTGAAGGATTCCAAGGCAGAAGTCCTAAAGCTGCTTCTGATCTAACTTAAGAAGTCCCAGAATGTTGCTTCAACCATTATTTGTGGGTTGCAAAATAGTGACAGTGTATTCTAAATATGTCTTTTTCTTTTTTACTTATTTTTCTAGACTACTTGTATAAAGTATTCCTTGTCTACTAGTAGGTTACTAAAATTATGGTTTATATAAGAAAACCAAAATAATGCTAGATTTTCCCATTGTAAGATACTGAGTTTATACCTAAATATAATGGTCACCATGTCTCTCCATGTGATAACTTAAATCCGTTGCTGAAGCAAGGCCAGTGTCTCCGAAGTACTTTTGAAATGACTCTAAGTAGGTAGCTTTCTTGCTATCTAGTAGGACAAAATGTATCATAGGCTCATTCTTGCCTGCTTTCTTCTTCAGACCTTAATCTTCTATTTCTTCAAGAAGGAATGGTTTCTTATAGTGGGAAATTGAATTTAAAGACATGAGCACTAGGGATGCAGTTGTTACTGGGTGGGATAGTATATTTAGGGCTTTCAGTGAATATAGCTAAGGAATTATATATATTATATATATGAAATTAAAATTGTATATAAATTATATAGGTGTGTACATGCATATGTGTACATGTATATATAGGCATGAGTAAATATTATGCATATAGAAAATATTTATTTAAAGATAAAATACCCTATATAGTCATTCAGATATCCCCCTCCTTTTTGGTGGGGAGTGCTAGGGATTGAACTGGGGTCTCATACCTGCTAAATTTGTGTTCTACCACTCAGCCATACCCCAAGTCCTCCATAAATATTTTTGATTCAAATTCAGCATTACATGGTTTTTATCTGAAAAGTCCTTCTGTATTACATCTGTATATTTCTCTTCCATTGTAAAAATCTAGATTCTCAAGGACACAGATGGTGGTAGAAATGGAATATCCCATAATTATTCAGTTACTTTATGCCATTAGAATTCAGTGCCTTGATGCCTCAGATTAACCATACTAGTACTACCACCACTACCACCATCACCATTGTTTGTTTATTTTTGGTACAGGATATTGAACCTAAAGTGCTTAAGCACTGAGATACATCTCCAGCCCCTTTTATTTTTTATTTTGAGACAGGGTTTCATTAAGTTGCTTAGAGCCTTGCTAATTGCCAAGAGTGGCCTTGAACTTGTGATCCTCTTGCCTCAGCCTCCTGAGACACTGGGATTGTGGGTGTGTGCCACTGTGCCCAGCAGTTAGATTAATTTTTGTATCTACCCTCCTTTTCCCTTCATTCTCTTTTTTAAAAATTTTTAAAAATATTTTTTAGTTATACATGGGCACAATATCTTTATTTTGTTTATTTGTTTTTATGTGATTCTGAGGATTGAACCCAGTGCCTCACATGTGAGAGGCAAGTGCTCTACCACTGAGCCACAACCCCAACCCACTCCCCTCATTCTCTTAAAAAAAAAAAAAATTCTTGTGTATTACAATGTACATCATAGTGGAATTCTTTACCATATTTGTACTTGTACAAAGCATGGTTTGATCAATCTAATTCCCCAGTACCTTCCTTTCTCCCTCGTTCTTTAATAGTTATACTATGAACTGTCAGGGTACACAAACAGTATACCCCTCCTCTCCCCTCCCCTCTTCTCCCCTGCCGTCTCCTCCCCTCCCCTCCCCTCCCTTTCCTTTCCTTTCTTCCTTCTTTCCTTCCTTCCTTCTATCCTTCCTTCCTCCCTCCCTCCCCCTCTTTAGGAGATTGAACCCAGCACTGCTAGGCAAACACTCTACCACTGAACTACATCCCTGGTCCCATCCGCTTCTCTTTGTTTTGAGTCTTCATTTTCTTTTTAGTTGTTCTTTACACTACATGTGTAGACTTTATAATCAGTTCTTATGTTGAAGACAAACTCTTTGTAGATGTTTTGGTTGTCTGAAGCTATTTTAGAAGATTGTTTCAGGACTCAAGATAATAATCTCTGAATTTTTCTATGTAAGAGTTTGTGGCTTTTATAAAATTTTGACTAAACATTTTTCTTAGTATCATCAGTACATTCTTCCATTTTCATTTTTCTGGTATGTGCTTTACCACTGAGCTATATTCCCAGCCCTTTTTATTTTTTTTATTTTGAAACAGGATCTTGCTTTGAACTTGGGATCCTCCTGACTCAGCCTCCCAAGTAGCTGGGATTATAGGCATGTACCACTACACACCTAACCTTTTTGTTCTCTCTGTGGTTAAAGATCACTTTGTTTTTTAACTTATCTGATGCGTTTGGTCACATTTATAAAATTCCTTCTAATTTAGTCTTTATGTCTGAAGTGATTTTTTTTCTTTAATTTCTCATCTTTTCCATGAGTCTTTTATCTCATTTCTGAAAATCTCCTTTCCAATTGTGCTATTTCATATTTCATATCATTTTCTTAGTGTCTTTTAGCTCATTTTGAAAAAGTAACATAGTTTTTAAAATCTGTTTTTCTGGTCTTCATTTCTTATAGGAGTTGTTTTCTGCTCATTTTTCTTTTTTTTCTCCAAAGCTGTATATGTCATTTGACCTTAGTTGTTTATTTTTTTGTGAAATTAGTTTTTCTGAATATGTAGAAGTAGTCTTGGTTAAATATAATATTTCCAACTTCTTAGGGCTTCCTTTTCTGTTATTTTTAGTCTGGTAGTTAACAAACATGGAAACCTGATTTCTGAGATTTCCTTTGTTTTCCTTCCTTTGTCTCATACTTCTGTATAAATTTGATTCTCTGTACAGTAATTTCTCCTTGGTTTTGGCCACTTTCCTGACTTCTTCAGTTTGTACGTTTTAGATAGAGACTAAACTGTTTATTCCCTTCTTTTTTTTGGGGGGGGGCGTTGAACTCATGGACATTCAACCACTGAGCTATATCTTCAGTTCTATTTTATATTTTGTTTAGAGTCAGGGTCTCACTGAGTTGCTTAGTGCCTCATGGTTGCTGAGGCTGGCTTTGAACTTGCGATTCTCCTGCCTCAGCCTCCCAAGCGGCTGGGATTACAGACATGCACCACTGTGCCTAGCAGTTCATTCCCTTTTAAATCTTCCATTCATGAATCTACCATTGGATCTGGCATTTTCAACTGCAGTGCTCAAATTGGTTCTCTGTTACTTCTCAGTGAATACCTGTTGGCTCTTTTGCATCCATCACATACTTGGTTGTTGTTTGTCTCTGCTTCTGCTTTAACTGAAATTGAAACCACAGAGGTCTTACAGATATCACTGGCTGGTTCCCATCCACTTAAATTTTGGAGATGACTAGACAGCACTTAGTTTTGCTGTAAATGTTCTTTCTTTCTAATTTGCTCTGTTTGAGGATATTTGTAGAGATTCCAGAGCTTCATAGAATCTTTTTGCTATTTAAAAAATGAGTTTGAGCAAAATAAATATATTTTGATGGCATATTAAATCATAGATGTGCTTGGGTTACTTGTTAGATAATGAATGACTAAAAATATTGTGGCTGGAAAAATTTTTACCCGAGGAAGGGTAATTGGTATTAATAATGATATATCAATGCATTTAAATATTTGTTGAATATATGTTCTAAGGGATGAAAAATTCTCCCAAATTATTAAAACAACTATGTCTTGAAGGAAACTAATACTTCATGTTTACTCTCCACCAGTGTATGTGATTAAAAGCTAAATTTTATGTTAGTAAACCTACAATTGTGGAATTCAGGGGCTGTTTTAACTCACTTTAGGAATTTGCACTGCCTATTTATTCTGCCTGTTTCTGATTTTGAGTTGCTGCTTCCGAGCCTTCCGAGCCACTCTTTGGAAAGATCTTGAAGAAATTGTGTTACTTGTGAAGGGCTCCATCTTCATAAGAAATTAACTAAAAAGGCATATGATCTTCACAGTTGGCTCTTTTCTTATGTTGAGATTGAAAGTTTTTTCAGTCTATATTGTCATTTGGTTTTAGCCCTCTCCTATGAAAAGGCATTTGGTGTTGAATTGGATTAGAATTTATTAGTTGGCTGTTAGTTGCCTTCTGTGCTACATGATTTATTTCCTAAAATTATCTCTTTTTCTAAATATTTATTTTTAAGTTATAGGTGGAAATAATATCTTTATTTTATTTTTTTATGTGGTGGTAAGGATCTAACTCAGTTCCTCACATATGCCAGGCGAGCACTCTAAGCCACAACCCCAACCCCTAAAGTTATCTTTTTTTCATTTGTGAGTAGTACCAAATTCTTTACTTTTGTTCTTTATATTCTATAGATAAGCTTATTTTATTCTGTGAGATAGTTATTGAGCAGCATATTTAACATTTTGCCAAATAAAGCATGTGAAATATGTACTTGGACCAGTATTTTTTTTCTGCTATTTTTTCAGGCACTAAAGGTTGACATGTAGGTGTACTGAGACGAATAGTAAATATATTTCCTTGTTTATAGATATACTAACAAATAGCTTCCAGACTCAATTTTCAGAGTGAGCAAAACTTATTTCTTTATGTGGGAAAAGAGAAGAGGCAGCCAACCTATAGGTAGGGTTAGAAGTTACATAGTGACATTTTAGTAGAGACTTTGGGGACATTTTTCAAATGATTCTCATCAGCAAGATTATATCTGCTGGGCTGGGGTTATAGCTCAGTTGTAGAGAGCTTGCCTAGTACACGTGAGGCACTTGGGTGCCATCCTCAGCACTGCATAAAAATAAAACAAAGGTATTGTGTCCATCTACAACAACAACAAAAAATTTAAAAAAAGGTCAAATAGAAAAAAAAAATTATATCTGCTGGTTCAGTTGATAGAGGTTTTAGAAAATTTTTGTTGAATAGGGCCTACAATTGAAATATTGGCTGAATTAGTGGGTGATTTAGCTTGTCAGATTTTTCTTTGAGTATACTTTTGTCTAAATATATTTATATATGTATTGAAGTATGACATTAAAATTATTTAGAATTTTTATTTGCGGGAGAGGGGGGTGGGAGGGGCGGAGAGATGGATACTGGGGTCTTAACCCAGGGGCAATTTACCCTTGAGTTACATCCTCAGCCTTTTTTTTCCTTTTTTTTGGAGACAGGGTCTCATTAAATTGCTTAGGGCCTTGCTAAGTTGCTGAGGCTAACCTTGAACTGGTGATCCTCCTCTTTAGCCTTCCGAGCCACTGGGATTACAGACATGCACAATCATACCTGGCAGAAAATTAATTTTCTTTAAGGTATCTTTGTTTGATTTACTTTCAGGTTCATGCCTGGGAGATTTCTGATCAGTTGTTACAGATCCGACAGGATGTGGAATCATGCTATTTTGCTGCACAGACCATGAAGATGAAGATTCAGACCTCATTTTATGAGCTCCCTACAGACTCTCATGCCTCCTTAAGGGACTCATTGCTAACCCATATCCAGAACTTGAAAGATTTATCACCTGTCATTGTAACGCAGGTAAATCCTGTGATTCTCATTAGGGAAATTTGTAAAGCCATTTGGATTTGTCAAGTTTATTTTGATTATCATTGTTGAGCTGTGTGAGGTAATGTTAAATTTATTATAGGGGGTCTTGGTATAGTCTTATAAAAATGACAGTTTTAATCTTTTGCATTAGTCTTATAGTTCATTGGGTTTCAAACTGTTTTAAATACTAGAAGTGGGGAAGGAGAATGTATTTTCACAGACATTCGTGTGCTACGTGCTGTTTAAAAATTTGCAGATGATTAAAAAAAAAAAAACTCTGTACTATGCTGGGTCTGAGATCTACAGGGTTATTACCTTTTTAAAAGATTCTTTCTGGGCTGGTTGGCTAGTAAAAGTCTCTCATGACTAAAATGAGCATTTAGTCTTCCCCCCCGGCCTTTAAACAGGGAAATATATTAGAAAGAAAAACTGAAAGCTTCTGTAAATACATGGTCCCAAGTTTTCTCTGCCTGGTGTAAAAGGAGATTTTTTGCCTAAGGCCTCAAGATGAGAAATGGAAAGAGAAGGGAAATGGCAATCTATTACTTGAGAACTCAGTCAAATGTCTGACTTTTTTCAGTAGGTTTGGCCTTTTGGGAAAATGTAATTTATTTGTCTATGAAGTTCTGTGGTATTGCCAAATAAAAGTAAGTATTAATATATTGTAAGGAAAAAAATCTATAGCTTATATTTTTTACTTTTGTTGTTTTTGTGTAGTCTTATTTTTAATTGTAAACTTTATTTATTATGGTGCTGGGGATTTAACCCAGAACCACATGTTTGGCAAGCATTGTACCTCAGAGCCACAGCTCCAGCTCATGTTATTAACTTTTAAAGGCTAATCTTTAATTTCAGGAATTTTCAGCTAGGCTGGAGAAGCAAATATACTTACTCACACACATACATATATGCATATATATTATATACATATGTGTGTATGTGTGTGTTTTTTTTGTTTGTTTGTTTGGGATGGGGAAGAAGGAAGGTGTCAGTCTTGTCATATTGTCTGGAAGAAAAAAATTCAGTCATTGTTTTCCAGATAACATTAATGGTAACCCTGTTTCTATTTGTTGTTTTTAATCTCTTCTTTAGCTGGCTTTAGCAATAGCAGATCTCGCTCTACAGATGCCTTCTTGGAAGGGTTGTGTACAAACATTGGTGGAAAAGTAAGTAATTTGTATTGACAGCATATTAGCATTAGGAATTATCATTAAGCTACACAAAGAAATTTGTTACTAGTAGGTAGAATTTTGATTATTTCCCTGAACTGTAGTTATATATTATTAATCTTTGTTAAATTGAAGAAAGTCATTTAAAATTTAATTACTACAGAAATAGATCATATGGGATATAAAAGACCCTCATAATTTATATACATACTCTTTCTCTTTTTCTCCTTGAATCCACTGTAGCACATTCTTTCATTGCATTGTGGATTACTCCCAGTAATGGACTTATTAGCAGATTTGTAAAAGTAGTTCAGTATTTGTAGATTGTATAAAATTGAAGGTTGCTTTGAATACGTATTGTTACTAATTGAGGTTTGTTTCATGTCTGTCAAGAGAGGCCATATTATTTTTAGACATGGAGCCTACTACTTTGGTTTTTTTTTTTTTTGGTACCAGGGATTGAACTCAGGGGTGCTTGAGCCACATCCCCAACCCTTTTTATTTTGTGAGACAGGGTCTTGCTAAGTGCTTAGGGCCTCACTAAGCCTACTATTTTGGATAAAACATTTCCTTATGTGCCCTGTCAAGATAATCTTTTTTTGGCAAGGATCAAACCTATTCCTTGCACATGCTAGGCAATCACTCTTTACACTGAGCTATATCCCCAGACACAATCTTGATATTTTCTTGCATTTGATTAGGGAATTATTTCTGAACAAAGCGTATAACCTTTTTTACCTTCAAAGAGAGTGCATCATGAAAGTGCTTACATGGATGATTAATTTTTTTAGGAAATTTTTTATAATGTGAAATAACATATGCTCCTTGAAAAAATTTATAACAGTATAGAAAATTTCAAAGCACAAATAAATCCTGTCCTTTATCCTGTCCTGTGTTTTATTTAACCACAGTTAATGATTTATCATATAGCCCTTGGCATTTTAAAACAAATAAGTATGTATATATTTTAATATGGTCCTGTGTATTTGCACAGCCATATTTAATATGTTTCATATGCTTTATTTGCTTAATACATGTGATCATCTTTTCATAAATGTATATCACTTTCTTTAATTGCTGAGTGTTCTATTGTATGATTGTTAGTAATCCTTTTTATTCTATCTAATTTTGAAGGACATTTATATCCCCCTTTTTTGTAATTATAAATATGCTGTAGTACACATCTTTACATATTTATCTTTGCCTGTGTATGTGAAGATTTTTGTGAAACATAAATCACCAAAAGTGAATATGGAGAGTCAAAGATTATACAGCTATAATTTTTTTTAATCTTTTTTTTATTGGTTGTTCACAACATTACAAAGCTCTTGTCATATCATATTTCATACATTAGATTGAAGTGGATTATGAACTCCCAATTTTTACCCCAAATGCAGATTGCAGAATCATGTCGGTTACACATCCACAATTTTACATAATGCCCTATTAGTAACTGTTGTATTCTGCTACCTTTCCTATCCCCTACTATCCCCCCTCCCCTTCCTCACATCTTCTCTCTCTACCCCATCTACTATAATTCATTTCTCTCCTTGTTTATTTTCCCATTCCCCTCACAACCTCTTATATGTAATTTTGTATAGCATTGAGGGTCTCCCTTCATTTCCATGCAATTTCCCTTTTCTCTCCCTTTCCCTCCCATCTCATGTCTCTGTTTAATGTTAATCTTTTCTTCCTGCTCTTCCTCCCTGCTCTGTTCATAGTTGCTCTCATTACATCAAAGAAGACATTTGGTATTTGTTTTTTAGGGATTGGCTAGCTTCACTACACATAATCTGCTCTAGTGCCATCCATTTCCCTGCAAATTCCATGATTTTGTCATTTTTTAGTGCTGCGTAATACTCCATGAAAGTTTTTTTAAATTTTTTTTAGGTTTTTTTTTTTTTTTTTTTTTTAAGGTGGACACAATATCTTTATTTTTATGTGGTGCTGAGGATCAAACCCATGGCCTCACTCACGCCAGGTGAGCGCACTACCACTTGAGCCTCATCCCCAACTGTACAGCTTGAAATTTGATTGCAAGGTCTTTCTAGATAATTTCCAAAAGATTGTATCTTTTCTTTTTCCCTTAACAGTAACAGGAGTACTGCTTTTCTTGTATGGTATGTTTTGATGGCTGTTATCTTTTGTGATTATATATATTCTATCTTTCAATAGCTTGTGATAAATCTTCCCCCTTTTCTTTTCCAGATATAGCAATGATGTAACTTCTCTACCATTTTTGCTGGAGATTCTTACGGTGTTACCTGAAGAAGTACATAGTCGTTCTTTACGAATTGGAGCTAACAGACGCACAGAAATTATAGAAGATTTGGCCTTCTACTCCAGTACAGTAGTATCTCTGTTGGTGAGTAAGTTTGGAATACCCAATTGCTGCTGAGGGACAGAAAACTGTAGTGGTTATTTTGGGATCCAATTGTACTTATTTATTTATTTTGAAATTTTTTTTCTTTTGCAAATTTGGCAGTAATAGTACTTTGGCATTTATATAATACTTTCCAATTACAAAATACTTTCAGAAACCATACTTCTTGTAGGACATGATGGTTCATGCCTATAATCCCAGTGACTAGGTGGCTGGGGCTGGAAGATTTCAAGTTCGAGGCCAGCTTCAGCAATTTAGTGAGTCTGAGCAACTTAGCTAGACCTTTTCTCAGCATAAAAAAAAATTAAGAAGGACTGGGTATGAGGCTCAGTGGTTGTTTCCCTGGATTCAATCCTTAGTATCAAAACAAACAAACAAAAAGAAACTACCTTTTGAGTTTATACATAATCCTGTGAGGATGATGATTCTGTGAATGAGAATTAACTTTAGAGTAATGCAGTTATTAATCAGAATTTGAACTCAGGCTTTCTGGTTGTGTATCCCACATTCTGTAAGCTATGGGAGCTTCTGAGAAGGGACCATGCTTGGAAGTATTTATAAACTTACTTTACTAAGGAAAAGTTTCTCTGATAAAGACAAATTGAAATTTTGATAAGAAGGTAATAGAAGACTTTACTTTATCTTTGAACAGTGTTAAATGTGATTAGTTCCTTGTGATCACTTAGAATGTAAATGCTTTAGACCAGAGGTGGGTAAATTTATGTTTCGTGGGCTGACTGCCTATTTTTGCAAATACTGGAACACAGCTGGGGCCATTTAGTTACATATTGTCAATGTCCATTTTGTTGGTGTCTATCAGTAGAATTGAGCAGTTTTCAGAAACCTTATGGCCTGCAAAGTCTAAAATATTTACTCTTTGGTCTTTTAGTGAACATGTCTACTGGTTCCTAAATTAGATGGTATTAAATCCGTTATCTAGTTCATATTTCATTTTTAGGTCTTTCAGATCTCGTTTGATTTTCTCAATGATGTGGTTATAGGAGATATTTTTCAGGGATTTGTTTCAGTGCTTCTACTACATTATAGATCTTTTTGTTTGAAAAAACAATTTTGTTAAAAATTATGGTCAGGTTGATGTTAGAAATTTGTTGTGAAATTATTCTTTTAGGCTAAACATGTTTAATTTTCAATTGGCCACTTATTTTAAAAGTATTGTAGAAAATTAGGCAATTACATTCAAATATAAAACAAGGCAATTACATTCAAATAATTTGGAGATCATAGCCTTTTTTTTAACTTTAAATAATTTGTGCTAATTGGTTATACATGACAGTAGGCCTTCATTTATATTTATTTATTTATTTGTTTTGTGAACCCAGAGCTTCATGCATATTCAGCCATATTTAGACAAGTGCTCTACCATTGAGCTGTTACCCTCAGCCCCCATACCCTTCCCCCCTTTTTAAAACTGTGGTCCCAGGCTGTTTCCCAGGTTGTTCCTAAACTCCTGTTCAAGCTATTCTCCTGTCTCCTTAGCCTCCCAAGGTATGCCTCTGTGCCAACAACTATTAACCCTTTAAAACGTATCGTCTATGAATATTTGTATAGATTTCCCCCCCCCCTTTGGTGGTTCTGGGGATGAACTCAGTGCCTTGTGCATGCGAGGCAAACAATCTACCAACTATACCCCAGCCCTTGTATAGATTTTTTTTTTTAAATCCCAAATGAGATTGTGTTCTACCTGCTCTTCTGTAACCCTTTTTTTTTTAGTCATTTAAATTCATCTTTACATTTCAGTAAATTCTCGTATCATCTAATATGTTTCAGACCATATTCAGATTTCCTCAGTTGATTCTAATTTTTTTTTTTTTAAAGAGAGAGAGAAAGAGAGAGAGAGAATTTTTTAATATTTATTTTCTAGTTTTCGGCGGACACAACATCTTTGTTTGTGGTGCTGAGGATTGAACCCGAGCTGCACGCATGCCAGGCGAGCGGGCTACCGCTTGAGCCACATCCCCAGCCCCTAAAATTTTTTTTACAGTGAAGATTTTGCAAATTAGTGTCTGGTTTAGAAACATTTCTTCTTCACAAGACAGTCCCCCATCTTCTGTGTTTTTCAAAATAACATTTGTGGAAAAAATTGGACCAGCTTTTTTTTTCTTATAGCATATCTTACCTTCTGTATTTTATGATTGCTTTGTTTGTTTAATTTAACTTTTTTTTTCTATTACCTATTTCCTCTAATTGAAAGTTACATCTAAAGCATCTCTTCTCAATAGGGTTTCCTCAAACTAATTAAGTCCTAATAGCCTGAGGAATCCATTTTGTGTAGTGAGTTTTCTACTCTTCATTAATAATGGTACTAACCATATACCACACTTAGAACAATTGAGAAAATAGTCACTCTGATCTTTGTTTTAGGGTTTAATTCTTTCCCAGGATACTAGTTGAGAAAACTGAGAAGGTGTAATGGGTTAGTTTAAGAAAGAATAGTTTTGTCCAGAATACATCATAGGTACTTCATGTTGCATCTTATTGACCACTAGATCAGGTGATGAAGGTCTGATTCTTCCACTTATAAAGTTTGCTTTTCCATCCCAGTGTGGTGGCTCAGGTTTATAATTCCAGTGATTCCAGAGGCTGAAGCAGGAGGATTTCAAGTTCAAAGCCAGCCTAAACAACTTGATGAGGCCCTAAGCAACTTACTGAGAACCTGTGTCAAAAACAAAAAGGGCTGGGGACGTGGCTCAGTGGTAAAACACCTCTGGGTTCAGTCCCCAGTACCAAAAAAAAAGTTTGCTTTTCCCATTGAAATATGATTGTAGCTTGTTAGAATGTCTAGATTTTTATCAGCCTTTTATGTTTTAAATTTCTGTTGGTGAACTTTACTAAATAATTTCATTATGGTTTGCAAAATGATGTTTTACTAATTTTTTTATTCCTTCTACCCGTATATAAGTTGGCTTTCTTGTGAATTCCCACTAGAGAGATAGAATAAATCTTAATTTTAAAGTTTCCCACTTACAAAGTAAGAATTTGTTTTAAAACTGCCTTAGCTGTTACTTTTTTTTTTTTTTCCTGGACTTTTGTTGGGGTAGAATACTGGGATTGAATGCCAAAGTTCTCTACCACTGAGCTACATCCCGAGCTCTTTTATATTTTTATTTAATTTAAAAAATTTACATATTTATTTTTCTTGTTTATGCCTTTGGGGCTTAAACTTTGTCCATAGACTCAATTTTCCTTGACCTCACAAGTGGCACCTGGGTCTATAACAAGCTAACCCCAGGGCCTTGTTCCCACTCCTTCCAGGTCTCCAGGGTTCTTTGTGGCTCTGCCCCTGTGCTGAGGATTGAACTCCCAGCCTTGCTTTGTGCATGCTGGGCAGGGGCTATCCTCTGAACTAAGCTTATCCTTTCCTGCAGCCATGCTTTCTGGTTTTGGTTCTCTGCCATACTGTTTGGCCTTGGCTCCTCCTGTGACCCGCCTTTCAGGCTTGATCTTCATTCCCCAGCCATGACTCTTGATGTGGCCATGTGGAAGCAAGGAATCCTTTCCCCCAGCAAAATGGTAGCTTGGGTGCTTGGTTCTTGTCCCACCCCGAGGACTTATCCTGCCCCAGCTACCCCATCCAAGAGGACTAATCCCTAGTTAGCTACCATTACCCTCTAGCAGGTTCCCTTCTCCGTGTGATCCCGTTCCAAAACCCAGTGACATCCCTGCTAAAGGAAAGTGGGATGTTCTCCTAGGCATCTCAACAGGGAGTTAATTGTTTTTATTTTTGAGACAGAGTTTCTCTAAGTTGCTGAGTCTGGCCTTGAAATTATAATTCTCCTGCCTTTGTCTCCCAAGTTGCTGGGATTACAGGTGTGTGCCACCATGCCCAAGTTGGCTCTTTTTGAAGTATTGCGGACTTATGGACTGTTGTTGATTTGAACCGTAAATATAGAGACTTATCATTATTAGTTATAGTGGAGGGTTTACAGTAAAGAGGAATCCTCTAGTAAGAAGTAAAGTGAATCCTAAAGGATATAGAAATATAATATAGCCCTAGGGCTGAGATAGAGCTTCCAGATAAGTAGAATCACCCTCTACTTCCCAAGGTTAAGGTCCAGACCTTCTTGGAGATGGCATGTGGTTTAAAAGTCACTGGTGCTATATGCTGCTGGAAATCTGTTCTTTAGAATTTTCTGGAAATCTAAGAAAGTTTTTCAGGTATTTTTCTTTTTGTTTTCCTTCTTTTTCTTTTTCTTTCTTTCTTTCTTTTTTTTGGTATGGTGTTGGGGATCAAACCCAGGACCTCACATATGCTAGGCAAGCTCTCTACCACTGAGCAACATCCCACCCCTGTTTTCAGGTTTCTCATCAGATAGTTTTGCTATCTTGTTAGAAGCACTCTGTTACAAAACTATCTTGAGTGTGGGAATATCATGGGAAGCCCCTAGCCATTGTGCCCTGAGAACACTGGAAAAACTTGAGAGCTACAGGAATCTGTCTAGTGCTGAAAAGTTGTTCATTACTCTGGATCCAGAAGAGCTGTGCTATAAAAACATTGGTGAAGCAAGTATGTGGCACATGCCTGTAATACCAGCTACTCAGAAGGAGACAGGAGGATCACAAGTTCAAGGCTATTCTGAACAACCTTAGCAAGATCCTGTCTCAAGAAAATAAGAAGAGCTGGGGATGTAACTCAGTTTAAAGTAGCCCTGTTTCAAGTCCCAGTACCAATGAAACAAAACAGAAAAACAAAATACATTGGTGAGGATAGAGGAGAACCCTGGAGGAAGATTTTGACCAATGTACTGCAAAAACTAGGTCCCAGAGAAGCTAGAGGTCTCATGCTGGAGAAACTGTATTGTGCAGAAGGTTATACATTTGGACCAGAAGCAAAACACTGTTTTCTTCCTGGATTGTCTCTCCATGTCCTCTACTAAGAAAACTTTAGTGCTGACACAGGAAAAATATGTAAAGGTACAGCTGTATTTTCATAGAGCAGTCTAATAAGGTAAGTTGGAAGGCAATAAATTATAACTGGCCTAGTCTTCCCCGGTTTGACTAACTTTATACACCTTTTTGCACACATTTAATTTCCTGTAGATTGACACATATAGTGATTAGAAAAGGTGCAAATCTGCTACATTGTTCATTTTATATAGCTGTTCATAGGCCATGATTGATATCTGTGGTTTCTTCTTCAACTTACTTTGTCTTTCTCATACCTTGGCTAAAACCTCAGCTGGTTGGAATTCTTCACCTGCTGAAGTAACCCAGATCTTCATTCCCAAAGGGTCTGAGCCGTCAAGTTATCCTGCTTTGTTGTTTTATATTAACCTTTGCTGTTGGGCATGGAAATACTGGATGAATCCCTAGGAATTCCCTGGATTCCAGTTTGAGTCTTTCTTGTTTCAGTTATGTAGAAGCAACCCAATTTCTCTTTAGTAGCTGGATATAGTCGGTTCAACCCATAGATTACCACCTTTTTTCCTTGTGGCTTTAATGCCATAGGAAGCCCATATTATTTCCTTGGTAGTCTTATCTTCCAATATATTGGAATCATTTTTGGGTTTCCTGGTGGAAGCATTCATTTCTTGGGCACTAAGATCTCAGTGTTCAGAATTGTTATTGTACTTCCTTTGTTCTGATGTGAATTCATTGATCAGATACAATGCTTTGAGAGAAACCATGACTGCTAGATAAGGCATTCTGTGGGACTGTGGATGAAAAGTGCTGACAGAAGCTTTTTTTTTAGGAAGGGAAGGCAAATTCATATCCAGAATATGAGTCCATTTGTGTAAGGACTAATCTCTATTTCTTCCAGGATAGAAGTTCCATGTAATCAGTGTGGTGCTCATGGGGGATGGTGCCATACTGGTCTCTCCTGTCAGCTGGTTAAATGCTCAGTGGTAGTGTTATCCAGTTCAGCCTTGGTAATTGGAAGTTCAATTTGGTCCCATGCCTGGCTTCTATCCCTGCCACTGGGGCTACTTTTTGTTAATGAGTCCATTGAGCAAGCCCTTTATCAGCTGGAGAAGAGACTGATATCTGTAGAGTTTATTATTTTGTCCATCTTATTATTAAGAGATTCTTCTATAGTAGATGGATACCTTTTGGTAGATATTCACATAAGAAAGAAATATCTCTGCAATCTGTGGCAAGAGAGGTCCATCCATGTCTTTTCCTCATACTTACTTGTTGCTAACCTTCAATCCTGTTTCTTCCAAGTCCCCAACCATCTAACCAAACCATTGACAATTGTCCATGAGTAAGTATAAATCCATATTTCTGACTATCTTTCACTCCAGACATGGTAGATAACCAAGTATTATATTTGAAGTTCTCCTAGGAGGATTTTTCTTCACCATTGCTCCTACTAAAGCCCCAGAATGAGCCTCTAATGTTATAGCAGTTCACCTTCAGGTAATACCATATTGTATGGATGCACCAGTAAAAGCTGACTTGAGTCATTTTCTTCTTCAGGTATCTCTTCTTAAGTAACACCTTAGGAATCCATAGGCATGAATCAAGAGGCAAAAATCAATAAAAGAAGAGTTGGTCTTAAAGGAATCCATGCACCTTACCTTTACCTTCTAAGATTTTACTGAACTCAGTCTTTCATGTGCCATTTTCATTTGATGACTGATTATCTCCAGCTATGTGGGTAGGTAGTTGGGACAATACCCAGTTCATGATAGGAAGCTTAGACCTCGTGATCACCTAATGTCTCATGATTAGATGTTTAGTTTTTACCAAAGCCCAGCAACAGACAGAAACTGCTTCTTAAAAGAATTGTGACCTGCAAAAAAAGACATACCTTTGTTTCTGAATCCTAGGTATTTGTACTAGTTTCTTATTGGGGCTTCCCAGAAGCTTCATATACATATTAATTCCAGAATTTGTTTGAAGTATACATATGGCAATGAATTTGGCTCTATCTGGTGTTATGTAGTCTGTCCTCCCTTGGTCTAATACCCTTAGAAGCCACTCCCACACATACTCCCCCTAGGTTTCTTCAAAGATGCATATTAGCTGTTTTATAATTCTCTTGGAATGTAAATTTTTCTTTTATAGGTATCTGTCCCCTGGAACTTGCTGAGGTTTAACCCTAGTTATGGGTCTAGTGGCAATAGGAATGTTAGTGTCAGATCTTAAGGAGAATGGGCATCTATTGTCAAGACACTGGCTCAGGTGATGCTATAAGACTGAGGAGGGTTAGTCTCTACAGATAATAGAGTAGGCTTTTTCTGCCTGAAGGAGAGGCTCAATGACATAGGAGTTTGAAATTATCAGTTTCTTTTGAGTCCAACCATATGTCTCCATTTCAAGTTTCAGAATCTTTTTCTTTATCAGTCATTTTCCTATCCTTGACATGAGGGATTTGGTGAGACAGAATTCAGCTATTGTTTGTGATACAGTAAGCCACACAACTAAGTTTTGTAGATGAGTTTCAGTGATATCAGCCCTGTAGCTACAAGAAAACTGCTTTTTAGAGCTATCATGGAAGCTTCTCAGACTGTGAGTTGAGCTGTGATTTAATGAACCTGACCTTGTCATTTTTTTTTTTTTAAGCATTCAAGTGATCTTAAAAGAATCTAGCCACATCATAGTCCTTTATATCAACGTTACTGCCACAGTGGTGAACTGTCCAGCCACTTGGACTCCCAAGGGCACATGCTTCACTTGGTACTTCGTCATATTCAACCTTGGTTAATTGTGATGTGGTCTCAAAAACATATTGCTCTTGGTTATCATATTCTGTCCTGTAGCTTTTCATATTATAAAAACCCAGAGCATGAATTGCCCAAAGTGGCAATCCAATAAAACTTTTCTCATTCAGTTACTCCCATATTCTCCTTTAATGGTTATATTTCATCCTGTTTCTTGTTAGTACTGTATTTTTATGATTTATGTGACCCATTTCTAAGCAGGTTTGCCGAAGTCTGGCTTGGCACAAATCAGGAGCCACTTGTCAAAAAGAAACTAACTTTATTTTTAGAACTACAAACGCCAAACAAAACAGCTCCAGGGAAAAACCCTCAGAGCCCAACTGCCACCACCGGCTTCCACAAGCCTCTCTCCCCCACACCAGCCTTTTCCTCCCACAATCCTCCTCCTCTTGAGGCCGATTGGCTGGGTTGCGTGGGCAGAGCCAAAGAAGTCACCCAATGAGCAGCTCCGTGGAGGAGCCAATCAGCTAGATGTTGCTGGGGCAGCTGTGAGCCAATCATCAGCTGGCAGTCTGAAGGGCAGGGAAACAGCCCAATGAACATCACCGCAGAGGAGCCAATCAGCTAGATGTTGCTGGGGCAGTCTGAAGCTTGCTGGCAGCTGGAAGTTTGCTGGGGCCCCTTTGGCTGTGGCTCTCAACATCTCCCCCTCTCTGTTTAAACAACAAGCATGTGGCTTATGGACCGTGCCTGCCTTAGGTTGTCCAATACATATGGTCCTTACCCGTCTTCGGATGAGCTGACCTCAGGGCGTCAGCCTCCTGTCTTAGGTTGGTACCATTGTAATTGGATCTTACCCGTCATTGACTACCGGTCCAGTACAGCCACACCTGTGGAGAGGTCTCAGCGGGGGGGGGGGGGTGAGGTTCTTTGCCTCACCTCTGTTGACCCCCAAATTTTAGCTGAATGATCATGACAAGCAGAAGGGAGGAAGATATACCAAGTCAATTGACGGTTCTGTAAGCAGTTCAGTGTAAGTTCTGTAAGCAGTTCAGTGATGGCTATTGCAGAAACTGTAGATTAGTTTTATCTTTGTCTTCACCGGCACAGGGATGAAGATAGGAATTCTGGCAATAATGACTAAAGAAAAAATTAGGTAACATTCCAGAAGACACTAAAAGAAAACAATTTTCTTAACAATTTATATTATCTTCATCGGCACTGGGATGAAGATAGAAATTCTGGCAATAATGGCTAAAGAAAAAATTAGGTAACATTCCAGAAGGCACTAAAAGAAAACAATTTTCTTAAAAGAAAACAATTTTCTTAACAATTTATATTATCTTCAAAGAAAACAATTTTCTTAACAATTTATATTATAGTGAAGAGAATTATTAAATATAATGAAAACTAAAGGTGAGAGTAAACAAACAGATCTGTTAACCTCCTTTTTGTTTACATATTAAAACAATTCATAACAGTTATTTACCCAATTTAAATTAAACCATTTAAATCACGTGAATAAAAAAAAATATTTGGATCCATCTTTTCATGAGCGCTCATCATATATGATATATAGAAATATGTACATTGGACATACGTACATTCAAACATATAACACAAAACACAAGTGTGCACACATAATATAATACATACAACACATAACACAATAGTAAAGGCCTTATAACTTTTTACAGGTAAAATCTCTATTGCAATGTTTAAAAACTCTATAGTCAAAAAAAAAAAAAAAATAGAACTGATCAGCAAAACATTAACCTAGGTCTGTATGAGCTCAAAAAAATAAAATAGAACTTCATGATATGGGAAAGGGCAATAATAAAATAGATATTGAAAAAAGCATCCTGGTTCTGTCGCAGATGTAAGGATAGCCAAATTGGAGTTTTGGATATCAGCTATTATGGATTTGAGCTAAATCATCTTCTTTTTGGTCTGTAGAAATCGCTTTAGTTAATCTCTCTGGAATCCAAATCGGCTGCTGTTCTCCCTGTGGAAACACAAAAACAGACCCCCGACTCCAGACAATCACTGGGTCAGGATTTTAGTTAATCTCTCCGGAATCCAAATCAGCTGCTGTTCTCCCTGTGGAAACACACAAACAGGCCCCCGACTCCAGACAATCACTGGGTCAGAACCTTGGTTAATCTCTCTGAAATCCAAATCGGCTGCTGTTCTGGGTCAGAACCTTGGTTAATCTCTCTGGAATCCAAATCGGCTGCTGTTCTTCCTGTGGAAACACACAAACAGACCCCCGATTCCAGACAATTACTGGGTCAGGACCTTTCCATTGTCCTGTTAGAATATCTTTCCAAAGTACCTTGGGCTTATGTACATTTTTTGGACACATATGCCTTTCTGCAGCACTAAGTCCTGATGAATCCAAATTTAAAAAGTTTAGAGTAAAAAGCGTTATTTTAAGTTTATCTTTGGGGAATATATACCCCTTCCCAATTCCATCTTTTTGCTTTAATAAGTACATTTTAATAGTTTGATGAGCTCTTTCAACTATGCCTTGACCCTGTGGATTGTATGGGATTCCTGTTATATGAGTAATGCCAAATGATGAGCAAAATTGTTTAAAAGAAGTAGACGTATAACCAGGGGCATTATCTGTTTTTAACTGTTTTGGAATGCCCACAGTGGCAAAATTTTGTAAGCAATGAGCTATAACATCTTTAGTTTTTTCGCCGGCATGAAGGGAGCCCATCAAAAATCCAGAAGAAGTATCAATTGTAACATGCAAATATTTTAATTTTCCAAATTCTGGCAAGTGTGTGACGTCCATCTGCCAAATATGGTTAGGCATCAATCCTCTAGGATTGACTCCAAGATTAACTTGTGGTAAAAAGGTCACACAATTTTGACATTGTTTTATTATTTGTCTAGCTTGTTCCTTAGTTATTTTAAAACGCTTTTGTAAAGTATTAGCATTGACATGGAATCTTTCATGAAAATTTATAGCTTCTTCTAGTACAGAGAAAATATGTATGTCACGTGTAGTTTTATCTGCTAAATCATTGCCTAAACTAAGGGCTCCAGGCAATCCTGTATGTGCCCTGATATGTCCTATAAAGAATGGATCTTTTCTGTCCCAGATTAAACTTTGTATAGTGGAAAACAAAGAGAAAACAGTAGAAGAAGGGGAAATTCTACCAGCATCTTCAAGGGATACTATAGCATTAACTATATACTGGCTATCAGAAAATAAATTAAATACAGAATCTTTAAACATCACAAAAGTTTGTAATACTGCATTAAGCTCTACCTTTTGAGCTGATTGTTTGGGTACTAAAAATGTAAAAGTTTGATCAGGTGTAACTATTGCTGCTGTACCATTATTTGACCCATCAGTGAATATATTTGGAGCATTCATGATAGGTGTTTTTCTTGTCATTTTTGGAAAAATTACAGGATGCAATGACCAAAAAGACAATAAAGGATTAGATGGTAAGTGGTTATCAAATGAAACATTAGATTTGCACATTATTATTGCCCAAGTATTTAACTCATTAGCTAATTCATCAATTTGATTCATAGTATATGGAGTAATAATTTTATGGGGAGAAATTCCAAACACTGCCTTTGCTGTTTTTATTCCTTTGAGTATTAATTGTCCTACAGCCTCAGGATATCTAGTAAGAATAGTGTTAGGAGAATAAGATAAATGTATCCATAATAATGGACCTTCTTGCCAAAATACTCCTGTAGGAATATTTTTTGTTGGTAATACTATAAATAATAAAGGCAAACTTATATCAATTCTATCCAAATGCATATTTTCCATATATGTTTCAATGATTTTTAATGCCTTTCTTGCTTCAGGCGTTAACATTCGGGGTGAATTTGGATCTGATGGACCTTTTAGGATATCAAATAAAGGTCCCAATTCTCCTGTTGGAATACCTAGATAAGGCCTTATCCAATTTATGTCTCCTAATAACTTTTGAAAGTCATTAAGTGATTTGAGTTGATCTACTCGTATTTGAATTTTTGGTGGACGGACCATGGTTGAGGATAATAGAACTCCTAAATAATTAATTGGAAAATTTAATTGCACTTTATCTATTGCTATCTCTAGATTATAATTTTTTAATAAGTTTGTAAGTGTGGCATAACATTCTAGCAATGTGTTTTTAGCTTTGTGTGCCAATAACACATCATCCATATAGTGAAATATTTGTAGTTCAGGATTTTGATTTCTAAGTGGCTGGATTACTTTGTTAACATAAATTTGACACATAGTTGGGCTGTTAGCCATCCCTTGAGGGAGTACTTTCCATTCATATCTCTGATCAGGACCTTCATGATTTAGTGCAGGGATAGTAAATGCAAAACGTGGACTATCCTCAGGATGAATTGGAATTGAAAAAAAACAATCTTTAATATCTATAACTAAAACATACCAAGTTTTTGGCAAAGCAGACAATTGAGGAATCCCCGATTGAGCAGGTCCCATAATGACCATTTCATTGTTAATGGCTCTTAAATCTTGCAGTAATCTCCATTTACCAGATTTCTTTTTGATGACAAAAATGGGAGTATTATGGGGAGATACAGAAGGTTGTATATGTCCTTCCGCTAATTGTTGTTTGACCAGATCATGGGCTACTTGTGTCTTTTCTTTAGTCAAGGGCCACTGAGGAACCCATACTGGTCTTTCTGATTTCCATGTAATTTTTATTGTCTCAGTGGCCCTTTGTGAAAATCCAACCCATGTCTGTCTGTTCCTTGATCTATTTGTATTGGTGCTGCTATACATTGTTCTTGTCTTTCTAATCTTTTTCCTTTCCTAAAACCTTGTCTAGCCATAATAGTGGGTGCATTTTGATTGATATTATTTGTTAATGTCAAACCTAATTGATCTAAGACATCTCGTCCCCATAAATTTACGGGAAGATGATCCAATACATATGGCTGTATAGTTCCTTCACATCCTTCAGGATCCTTCCAATCTAATAGCATTGCACTTCTATCGGGATTAGTCGCCACTCCTAGGCCTCGAAGCGATTGAGTGGCTTGTTGTAATGGCCAATGTTTTGGCCATTCTTGACGAGAGATGATGCTAAGATCTGCACCTGTATCCAGTAGCCCATTAAATTCATGTCCTTGAATATTTAGTTTTAGCATGGGGCGAGAATCTAAATTTAAAGAAAGCATAGCCCAATCTACACCTGTGGAGCCTAATCCCTTGGAACCTCTTTCTACAACATGACTGGAAAATTTATCATGTAGGCTTGGTATTATTAGTAACTGTGCTATTCTATCTCCTGGTGAAATTACTGATATACCCTTTGGAGAACTGGCTATAATTTTTATTTCACCTTCATAATTGGAATCAATTACCCCAGGACTTATCAAAAGTCCTTTTAGAGTAGAAGAGCTGCGTCCCAATAATAAGCCTACTGTTCCTTTGGGAAGAGGTCCTTTTACCCCTGTGGGAATGATTTGAACTCCCATCTCTGGAGTTAGTACTGATTTAGTGGAGGCGCAGATGTCCAACCCTGCGCTCCCTCTGGTTTGTCTGATGAGGGATCTGATGTGCTGGGCACTACCCTGATGGGGTTGCTGGGGTTGCTGGGTTCCTCCAGTGCTCCGTATATTTGTGGTTTGGGGCCCCGGAGCATTGGGGCCCCCTGTCCATTTTTTGGCAACGGAGCCCGATGCCTTTGTCCACGATATTGTGGATAAACACCTTGTCCTTGTTCGTTTTTTGATAATGGAGTACCCTCTATGGTGGTTTGAGGACGGTATTCATTAGCCCAATATAATGGAGTACCCTCTATGGTGGTTTGAGAACGGCATTCATTAGCCCAATGTCTCCCTCTACGGCATCGTGGGCAAATACCCGGTATTCTACTTGTTTGATACCTAGTTTTGTTAAACCCTCCTCCTATGGGGCAATTCCTTTTAAAATGTCCTGTTTGTTGACAATTGTAGCATGTTCTTGGCCTGGCATCTAAAGCCTGTTTTACTGCAGCTGCCACAATTTGCCCTTGTTCATTAATGTCTCTGGCATCTAAAACCTGTTTTACTGCAGCTGCCACAATTTGCCCTTGTTCATTAATGTCTCTGGCATCTAAAGCCTGTTTTACTGCAGCTGCCACAATTTGCCCTTGTTCATTAATGTCTCTGGCATCTAAAGCTTGTTTTACTGCAGCTGCCACAATTTGCCCTTGTTCATTAATGTCTCTACATAATTTAATATATGTGTTTAAATCTTCATGTTTCCATGGTCTAATGATATCTCTACACCAACGATTCGCTTGGTCATAAGCCAGTTGTTTTATAAATGGCATTGCTTGTTCTGTATTCCCAAAAACTCTGGTAGCTGTTTGAATAAGCCTATCTACAAATTCAGCGTAAGGTTCATTAGCTCCTTGTATTATCTTAGATAATTGACCTTGTAAACCTCCAGGTTCTTGTAAAGACTTCCATGCCCTAACTGCATCTACAGCAATTTGTAAATATACACCAGGATCATATGCAAGTTGTTGCTGCCGATCCTCATAAGGTCCCTTTCCTAACAACATATCTAGATTTCTCTGAGGATAACCAGCTGCTGCATTTCGACTAGCCGTCTCCTTGCAAAATTCCTCATTGGCAACCTTCCATAACAGGTATTGTCCTCCATTTAGCACAGCTTTACACAAACTAGCCCAATCTGCTGGCGTCATGCTTAAGTTGGTAATGGATTCGACCAAGCTTACAGTGAAGGGTGCTTGAGGACCATAGGTTGCTACAGCCTCTTTTAGCTCCTTCACTGATTTGAAATTTAAACCCTGGTAAGTTCGCTGCCCTCCTACCTCAAATACAGGGCATACTTGAGATCCTGTCTCAGGATCCAAACTATCAACTGCGGGGGTTGGGAGTCTCTTAGCATATGGAGGTGGTGCTGTTGATTGGACACTTATGCCCTCTGGTGATAGAGTGCTGTTAGTAGCAGTCTCCTGTAGAGGTGGCGCTGTTGGTTGAACACTTACGCCCTCTGGTGATAGAATGCTGTTAGTAGCAGTCTCCTGTAGAGGCGGTGCTGTTGGTTGGACACTTACGCTCTCTAACAAAAGGGTCTTATTAGCAGTCACCTGTTTTAACTTTTCCCCTGATAGATTTTTCTGCTCTAAACTTCCTTCCTCTGTCTCACTATCTCGAAAGACCTTCTCTTTTACTTGAATCTTTTCCTCTTTCTGACTAGCTCGAGCTTTTACTTGAATCTTTTCCTCTGTCTGACTAACTTGAGAGACTTCCTCTTCTACTTGAATCAATATGTCTTCTTCTTCCTCTACCTCTGTCTGAACTGAAGGCTTTGGACTAAGCAAACTAGATACCAACGTCCACAATGACAATGTGCCAACTGGCAGAGTCCCTGGGTAGTTCTTTTCTATTCTTTTTAAATCTTCACCATGATGGTTCCATTGTGATATATCTAACAACTCCTCCTTAAAAAGCCATGGGCTATATTCTTGTATTACATCAACGTATGCCCTGACTGCTCTTGGTTTTACTGGGAAGCTTCCTTCCTCTAACAATTTACTTAACACTCTTTCGGTTTGTTTTTTACTAATTGCTGATCCCGTATTTCTACTATAATACAACCCAACAAGATGACGCCAAACAAAACCGAGACAGAATCCAATAAAAAGGGAACCACACAAAATCATTATAACAGCCTTTCTATCCTCCTGACATGTCCATCCGTCCTTTCTCCCTATCTGTTCCTCAAACGCAAATAGTTTTTCCTCAGATGTGAGTGGTTTTTCTTCCCTCTCACTCATCTCCAGGGACAGGCAAGTTAAAACAAAAACGAAGCAAAACAAAAGAGGAGACTTAGAATGGCTCCCCATCCTCTCGCCCTGCCCTCAGGGGCGAGCAGTTTACTTACCCTCAGTTGCTCCCCGTGCGGGCCACCAAATGCCGAAGTCTGGCTTGGCACAAATCAGGAGCCACTTGTCAAAAAGAAACTAACTTTATTTTTAGAACTACAAACGCCAAACAAAACAGCTCCAGGGAAAAACCCTCAGAGCCCAACTGCCACCACCGGCTTCCACAAGCCTCTCTCCCCCACACCAGCCTTTTCCTCCCACAATCCTCCTCCTCTTGAGGCCGATTGGCTGGGTTGCGTGGGCAGAGCCAAAGAAGTCACCCAATGAGCAGCTCCGTGGAGGAGCCAATCAGCTAGATGTTGCTGGGGCAGCTGTGAGCCAATCATCAGCTGGCAGTCTGAAGGGCAGGGAAACAGCCCAATGAACATCACCGCAGAGGAGCCAATCAGCTAGATGTTGCTGGGGCAGTCTGAAGCTTGCTGGCAGCTGGAAGTTTGCTGGGGCCCCTTTGGCTGTGGCTCTCAACACAGGTTGTTAACTTTTTTTTCTCTTTTCCTTCCTTTTTTTTTCTTTTTCCAAAGATGGGGTCTCGCCTAGTTGCTCAAGCTGGCCCAGAACTCCTGGGTCAAGTGATCCTTCTGCCAGAGCGTAGTCAGTAGTTAGGATTACAGGCACATCCCACCATACCTGGCAGTATTTAAGGTTTTCATATTACTCTTCTTGCTCTTACTGCTGAATTAAGCCTAGCCTCTAATATTTTTCTTTCTCCATTCTCTATTTTGTTAATCCAAGATGTCAATTCTTATTTACTCCTACTATATTTTTATTGATGAATTGTTCTGGACTCTGTGTGGCACTTGTCTTGCAGCTTTTGAGGCCTCATTTTCTTTCTTTCTTTCTTTCTTTCTTTCTTTCTTTCTTTTTTCTTTCTTCTTTCTTTCTTTTTTTTTTTTTTTTTTGGTAGTGCTGGGGATTGAACCCAGGGCTTTGTGCATGTGAGGCAAGGACTCTACCAACTGAGCTGTATCCCCAGCCCCAGGCCTCATTTTAAAAGACAATGTTTAGTAACATAGTACTCAAGAAAGTGAAAAACCTCTTAGTTGGTATGTGTATTTAATTTAATTAGCAGAATTTCTTTCTTTATAAAGCAAATAGTCTTACATGTAGGCTTTTCCCTCCCCCTCAGAATTCATGTACAGCAAGCCTTCCATTTCTAAATAGGGGTGCCTTATTAAAACTCAAAGTCATTCAGGAAGCATAAAGGCGTAGCAATTGTGTAATGAGTTTATATCCAGGGCTTCAAAGATTCAAAAGGAAGAGACTGTGTATTGCTATATATAAGTGCTAAAAGAGGAATCTCTCAGTGTCTCCAATTCATGTTAAGGAAATTTATTTACTCATATTATTTCTACTTTCAGCCTTTTGGATCATATTAAAATAAGTGCCTAGTATAGGAATTGTTTTCAGGTATATTCATTAGTTTACTGAAATATGTTAGTATTTTAATCCTTTCTAAAAACCTTAAGGCATTTTAGTGTCCCAAGTCTGCATTAATTTAATTTTTAAAAATAAGCAAACTGTACTTAAAGCTAGCAAAATAATATTTTAAAGGATGATGGATGATTCTGTTTCCCTGTGCTCTTTTAATATTTCCTGGCACTCTTTGGTAATATACTATTTACTATCATTTTATACTAGTATATAATAATATTCTGTGCAAGGTCATTGATGTACTCTTAATTTAAATGTCTTTGAAATGTAGGAAGTCCTGGATTAGTAATAGGATATTCTGCACATACAAGCAAATAGAGAAATTTGGGAGGTAGCAAGAGTGTTGACGTTAAAATCATAGGCTTTGAAACTAGACTTCTTAACTTTGAGTCCTGTCTATGATGTATCATATTGAGCAAGTTACTTACCTCCTCTGCTTCAGTTTTCTTATCTATATAATTAGGATATAGTATCTATTTCACTTTGTGGGGATTGAGTTAATAATACTTGTAAAGCGAATTTCTTTCTTTACAAAGCAAATAGTCTTACCCCTCAGTAAACATTAGTTATGATGGTCACCCTTTTTATTATAATGTTCCTCTTCCCCTAAAATGTAACCGCCAGGAAGAGGCAGAAAAATAGAAGGAACCAAGTATATTCATATACTTGTACGTCCTTTCTTTCTGTCTTCTTAGTAGAAAAGTTTGGTTTAAATTTTTTTTTTAGTTCTTCAGATCTAAATATCTTAGGTAGTATTATGTGGAAAAGAACGTGGTGTATAGTCATATCTAAACCCATCACTTCTCTTCATCTTTGCATGTAACCTAGCACTTCTTTGGAGGACAGTCATAAAAACAGTCATCTCTGGTGTACCTTGTGAGATAGATAAAGCTCTGAATCTGGAGGATTTTCCTGTATAGTTTATATCTGCAGTGTAAATATAAATACCAGAATTTTATTCTTCTTCAGATTGTGGTTGCCATAAACTTACTTGAATCATCTCTCTCTCTCTCTCTCTCTCTCTCTCTCTCTCTCTCTCCTTTTAATTCAAACTAATTTAGAAGCATATAATCATTATTGCCCGATAATGCATACAGGGCTATTTGGAAGTACATGCACCAGAATTGAGGTCTGGTTTGATAGCGAGTTATGGGATTCTACTGTCCCATAGCAAGGAAAGACACAGTGCCCTTGCCTTGTGCCTTCGGAACCCCACTGCAGTTTTGTTGTTTCAACTTACTGCTGGCCAAAGCTTTCTTGAAACATTCTTCATCTAAAGTTGCATTACACTTTACTTTGGTAAAAATATATACCCCAAGAATGGGTTGCTAAGAAAAAAACAGTGGTAAGTTTTGGTCTGACTTCTGTTGCGTATGTTTTACATATAGTAGCGTCACTTTCTGTGGAATGACATATTTATTAGAATATTCAGGTGCTGAAGCATTGGCTTTTCATGTAGGAATATATAGTGGTATGCCTCGTTCATTTGTTCTATGAAAGTTGGGTATGTAGATAGCTAAATGTTACTTTAAAAACAATTATTTATAAAACTACATTAATGGAGAAGTGGGAACTTAGAAACTTACTAAGTTATTTTTGAAAGAGCTCTGTTTTTGAAATATGTCTGTGATCTCTCTGTATCTCAGTTTCCCATTGAGAAACAGGAGGCAAAAGTACCTTCCTTTAGAATTTTAATGGGGAATAAATGGCTTAGTGGTGTTAAGAACTGTGGTACACACAACATACTTTCAACTGTTAGCATTATTATTGTCCTCATCATTGTCCTTTTAAGGTGATCAACATTATTTCTTTTAACTTTTTTTTCCCCTTCTATTCAGATGACTTGTGTAGAAAAAGCAGGAACAGATGAAAAAATGCTTATGAAGGTCTTTCGCTGTTTGGGAAGTTGGTTTAACTTGGGAGTTTTGGACAGTAACTTCATGGCTAACAATAAGTTACTAGCCCTTCTTTTTGAGGTTTTGGTAAGTAAGAGCTTTGCTTATCATAGTATTCCTAACACATTTACTTTTTTTTTAATATTTATTTTTTAGTTTTAGGTGGTCACAGTATTTTTATGTGATGCTGAGGATCGAACCCAGTGCCTCACACATGCCAGACGAGCGTGCTACCCTTGAGCCACATCCCCAGCCCCTACCACTTTTATTTTTAATAATCTGGGACATAATAGTGTTTTCAAATTTCTGAACAGTGACTGGAATGTATATTTTAGGAAAGTGGCAGTGTCCTTTCCTTGCTATCAAGTACCAAATTGAAGGTATCAATTTAACTCAGAATTTAGGGTAGAATAAAGTAAAATAGCATATTTTTTAATAGTGGTCACAGTGTCTTTGACATTACCATGACATAATTACTTGTATATCAAATATTTTGGAAAAAAAAATGAGAGGACCTAAAAAAATCATCATTAGTTTTGCATCCAGAGATGATTATAGATCAGAGTATTATCTTGAGATAGTTTAGTTTTAAAAGTTCCTAGGGTGGAAGAAAGGGGCATGGGAATGGAAAAGACAATAGACTGAATTAGATATAACTTTCCTATGTTCACATATGAAAACACGACCAGTGTAACTCTACACTATGTACAATCACAAAAAATGGGAAGTTATACTGCATGCATATATGATATGTCAAAATACAGTCTACTGTCATGTAGTCATGTATAACGAAAAACAACAAACTAAAAAAAAACAAAGTTTCTAAATATAAACCAGGCATGGTGGCCCACATATATTTTTTTTTTTTAAAGAGGAGAGAGAGAGAATTTTTAATATTTATTTTTTAGTTCTCGGCAGACACAACATCTTTGTTGGTATGTGGTGCTGAGGATCGAACCCGGGCTGCACGCATGCCAGGCGAGCGCGCTACCACTTGAGCCACATCCCCAGCCCGGTGGCCCACATCTTAATCCTGGCTACTCAGGAAACTAAGGCAGGAGTGGTCACAATTTCAAGGCAAACTTGAGCAACTGAATGAAGCCTTGTCTCAAAATAAAATAAAAGAAAAAACAAAAAATAAGCAAAAAACCCACATAAGTTTGGTTACCTATGAATGGAGGAAAGTCTCAAGTATATACACTTCAGACTTAATAGTGGTGACTTCTGGGAATTGGAATCTGGGTAAGAAAGAAATTTAGTAGTATGTAAGGATTATATTATCTACTCTACTGATCTCATGTCAGGACTCCACTGCCACTTAAAAAGAGAGTATTTCCATAGTTGAGGGTCAAATATATTCTCATTTTTTACATTCATTGAATGGTTGAAAATCATGCCATATTTTAGTTTGCTTTATATTTATAAGTTACATAGCTTTCTTGTGTAACTTCCCCTCTGTAGTTCTTTTTTTTAAAGTTATTTAAAGAAAGAAACTTGATAAAAAATAAATTTGAGTATATATCTCAAAAGAATAAATTTGAGTATGTATCTAACTTTTTTTTTTTAAATTTTTTTACTATTTATTTTTTAGTTTTCAGCGGACACAACATCTTTGTTTGTATGTGGTGCTGAGGATCGAACCCGGGCCACACGCATGCCAGGCGAGCGCGCTACCGCTTGAGCCATATCCCCAGCCCTGTATCTAACTTTTAAAACATGGTTATATAATGAATATCTTTGAACCACCATTCGTTTTTTTTTTTTTATTTTTTGGAGAGAGAGATTTTTTTTTTTTTTTAATATTTATTTTTTAGTTTTCGGCGGGCACAACATCTTTCTTTGTATGTGGTGCTGAGGATTGAACCCGGGCCGCACGCATGCCAGGCGAGCGCGCTACCGCTTGAGCTACATCCCAAGCCCCCACCATTTGGTTTTAAGGATAGGGTAATGAATAGTTTGCATCTTGTTGCTCTCCTAACACTGCTTATGTAGCATTTTTCCCTCCTGGTGATTCTAAGTTTTCTGGTTTTTGTTATTCAAGAAAAACTAATATACCTTCATTACACTTTTCCAGCCTCTCATTTGTACTCATTTTAAGTAGGAGCCTTGCATGGTCCCTTGTACCTTCTGAACTGTTCTAATTTGTATCAGTTGTTCTTTAGATCAGCTCCCCAATGGTCATCCTTGGATTTCCCTTTCCTATGCTTTCTAGGTTGAATAAAGTAGTTTTTGAACCTCCTCAATGAATTCCTCAGAAAGATGCACATAAAGTGAAATCAGAATTTCTGCATGCCCAAGAAATATTTTTATTTTGTTTTCATACTTTGGCTAGGTATAGAATTCTAGATTCAATATTATTTTCCTTCAGAATTTTAGAAGCCTTGCTCTCGTTTTCTAGCGTGCATCATTGTTAATGAGAAGTTGGAGGACTCTATGATTTTTGCTCATAAGTTACTTCCTCCTTTCATCCCAGTGAGTTTGAAGAACTGTTGTTTAACTTTGGTATTCTGATTTCACAGTGATATGTTTGGAAGTTGTTGAGCCCTTTCATTTTACTTAGTACTTGAATATCAGAAAGAGTATGGAAAAGATTTCTAGAGATAATAAAAGGGCTAATAATAGACAACATGATGTTGTCTTATACAAGACAATTGACTACTAGGCTATTAGATATTTAAAGTACATAACATGTTCAGAAGAAGCTATAATTGTTTTCCTATTACTTTTATTAAAATGATCATACTTCTTACTTTGCTGTTCCTGCTATCTTCCAGCAACAGGATAAGACCTCATCCAACCTACATGAAGCTGCTTCAGACTGTGTGTGCTCAGCTCTTTATGCCATTGAGAATGTGGAAACTAACTTGCCATTAGCAATGCAACTTTTTCAGGGAGTCCTGACATTGGAGACTGCCTATCATATGGCTGTGGCACGTGAAGATTTAGACAAGTGAGTAATTGTTTAAGATTGGAACTCAGATTTTTTTTAAAGTCTGATCTTTTATTTTTTACTTTTGTGGTGCTAGGGATTGAACCTAGGGCCTCACACAGGAGGAGAAATACTCTATATTTAAGCTACATCCCTAGCACATTATGTTACTTTTTATTATTCATCTATTGTTTATGATTCTTAGTGGCTCTGTGTAAATATTAAAGTAGTGCATCCTAAAGATACTTTGATTCTCATGCAAACTTAGAAGTGGCAAGTTAGATGCAGAAGTTGTATAATTACCAATTATGCAAAGTTTTTGCACAAAAGGAAAGGCTGTAAAACTTAGGGAAAAAACTTTAAAATATCAAGTGTAATTTTTAAAAATGTTTTAGTAATTGAGAATTTCACTTATTAGTTCCTTGCTTATCTGTGGAGAAGTAGACAATCTAAGTAAAGGTATCTACAATAGAGATTGTGATACAGCATAGCAAAGAATCACTATGTGTCTCAAGCTGAGGACTATGAGAGTGTGTGTGTGTGTGTGTGTGTGTGTAAACAATAACCAGATTTCTGACTTGTGACTCTCATTCTTTTTTCTTGTACAGAGTTCTGAATTACTGCCGTATTTTCACTGAACTATGTGAAACTTTTCTTGAAAAAATTGTTTGTACTCCAGGCCAAGGTCTTGGAGACCTTCGAACTCTGGAATTGCTTCTTATTTGTGCAGGGCATCCTCAGTATGAGGTAATGTCTTTAATATGCTAAGACCATCATCTCCAAGTTGTGTATTGCATGTTGTTTATATTCCATGGCCTCCTCCCTCACCTTGTTTTCTTGAGAAATTATATTCTTATTTTCAATTAATGTGATATGGGGGTTCCCTCTGTATTGAAATTTTTCAAAAATTGCTTTTGAGTTTCTACTTTATATCCTTTTCCATTTTCTTACCTGGTTTGCTGGATTGTCTGTTGTAGATCCCTCAAAAAACCTATTAGAAAAGCTTATTGCCTTCTCACTGAGTCCCCTTTTCAGCTGTGTTGCTTCTCTAGAGCTTTACAGTTTAAAACTACATTGTTCATCAGCTTTCCATTACTGTAACAAAATACTTGAATAATCAACTTTTTAAAAGAGGAAAGGTTTATTTTAGCTCACAGTTTCAGATGTTTTAGTCCATGTTTTGTTGGCCCTATTGCTTTGGGGCTTGTGGCCCGGCAGTAGTAAATCATGGCTGTAAGTGCATGGCCAACGAATCCCAGCTGTGTGCAAAAGAGGAAGAGGAGGGCTAGGGTCTCTACCTCTCGGGGCATGTCCTCAGTTACCCAACTTCTTTCATTGGACCCTTCCTCCTAAAGGTTCCACCACCTCCCAGTAATGTTATGGAATGGATGGAGACCAAACTTTCATCACATAAATCTTTGGGAGACCTTCAAGATCAAACTATAACATATACTGTATCCTAACTGAATCTCCACAAATCTTCACATGTCAGATTTTTCTCCACATGAGGGATGTGAATGAGAAAGGGATTGAAAAGGCTATCTTTAAGACATTTGCCTTGCCCTTTGGTGAGGATGGGGTGATAACTAGAATCAAATCCAGGAACATGATGCCACTGAGCTATAGCCCAACCCTTTTTATTTTATTTTGAAACTGAGTCTTGCTGAGTTGTCCTGCCCTAGTCTCCTGAATGGCTAGGATTATAGATGTGTGCCACTGCACCTGGCAATACCCCGCTCTCTTAAATTTCGAGGTTAAAATATTTTTCTTCATTTACCTCCTCTTTATAGTATAAGAAATGTGAAAAAAGTGCTTCCAAGTTGGATATTGTTTTGAGTGTCTCTATCTTGGATTCTTGATGGGAAAAAAATGGTAGGGCTGCCTCTTAATTGTGATTACTCGTAGGCAAAGCACGTTTGTGAATCTCCATCCTTTTTCTTTTATTACATAAGAGAAGTTTATTTGTTTTGTATAATTTCATGAGGACAGCTAGATTTGAATGAAACCCAAATCATTCTGGGGAGAAGTATAGCACCTCACATATGACAGGAGGCTGACTCAGTTATGTTCAAGGAATTACATGGTTTGACGGTAAGAAATGTTCTAATCTCAAAAATATATTGAAGTGATTTTATAGTTTGGGAAAAATACTTTTAAAAGGACTTCATCTCAGTATCTATTTCTCTAAATTCATAATCCAATATAACTTTAGAAGCAGTTATCCCATGAGTAAATAGGAAAATGTAATCTAGTCATGCTAAATGTAGGTGGACATATTTGAGGTCTAGAGAAAAGGGGGACTCATTAACTGGTCCTCATATTAGGTAAATCTTTCTTATGTGGCCTTAGAAATAATAAAACTGACTGAATCTATTTCTTTCCCATTCAAATAAATAATCTCTTCTCTTGTAATCTGACAGGTAGTAGAAATTTCCTTTAACTTTTGGTACCGACTAGGGGAGCATTTGTACAAAACTAACGATGAAGTTATTCATGGCATCTTCAAAGCTTACATTCAGAGGCTGCTTCATGCCTTAGCTCGACACTGCCAGTTAGAACCGGACCATGTAAGTTTCCTTCTCTACTTCTTCATTTAATTTTCTCCTCTTTTCAGTGCTAATTTGGAAAGAAACTGAAAAGATAGAGAATAGAGCTGATAGAATCTTTTGATTTTTGTCAGTTTAGGTTACAGTGACAAAGTCAATAGCAGTATTAATAAAGACAAATTAGGCTTATGTTCACAAATATTGCTCTTGCTGAGACAGTAATTCTTTTCCAAGGATTTATCTTTAAAAAATCCTTCAGAAGAAACACTTTTATGTACAAAATATTATCTGTAAAAGTAGAAAATGACAAATCATGAATAACAGTATAAGAAGAGTGACATAACTCATAGCAAATTGATGGAACATTGTAAAATAATGACTACTGAAAAAGTATGGTATGCTAAGAAAAAAAAATCAGAATGAGGAGCTTTATACTGTTTTTTTAATAGTGTAAAATGTGTGCTTAGATTAACATAAAAGGGAAATATTTGTGAAGGTATTGGAAATTTCATGACTTCTCCCCACATACATACTTTTATTTATATTATTTATACTGACCTCATAATTTAAGAGAAAATATAGAAATAATATATTAGCATATAAGAAAACATACTAGAAATATTACCAAATAGTTCGTTGGAAAACTCTTGAACCTTTTTTCTTAGTCTCTCCCAAATTTTGCCTCATTTATTTCATTTGTTTGGTTGATCATTTTAATCTAGGACCTGGAGTAAATTTAATTGATTACCATTAAATTAGACATGATATTTTTTCTTTCTTTTTTTGGGGGGGGCAGGGGTGGTTTGCTAGGGATTGAACCTAGGGCCTTATACATGATAGGCGAATGCTCTTGTCACTGACCTACATCCCCAATCTGAATTGTATCTCCATAGAACTTTACTGATGACCTTGTTTTATGATGCTCAGATTTTTTTTTTTAAACCAAGGAATCTTATCTTTACATTTTACTTGGAAGACTGATATGTAAATAAAAAGCAGGGCTTCTATGGTTTGAATGGTCTTTCTATTTGATCATCTTCCCTTTGCTAGTTCAGTGGCACCATTTCCCTTGCAGATATTTTCTTCTAATTGTAACTATACAGTGCTTTATAATGTTATCCATTATTTCATCTGAGACAGCCATCATTTCTTCATCATGAGACCAACAATTCTTAATAGAACTAAGGAATTTTTTCAGGTTTTCATGGCCCAAGATTCTTATACCATGCCCTTAACCATCTCAAAATTATAAATTAATTGGTAACCCTTTTTTACTTATAGAAGTTTGTTTAGATAGGAAGCATTTAAAGTCTAAAATTCTATTTTCTTTGGAAGTTATTATGATAATGGTTGATTTTTGGGAGATTTTGAACACTGAAGCTGTAGTGACTTGTTCAGTGCTTAAGCGCTGACCTTCCCTAGGAGTAGGCTTATAACTCTTTAAATTTATCACTTCTTCCTAGTCACTTCTGATCACCCCCACCCCTACTCACGTTCTTTTTAAAGCAAAACAAAGTGTGTCTTGGGAATACAAAACACACATATACACATAAATGGAAGAATTTCTTCAAATAAGGGTAAGGGATAAGTTATGTTGTCTTACCTTCCCTAACAATTTGGAGACTCTCTAATGTAAAGTACCCTTGTGATTTAGGCAACTTTGGTTCACTGGCACTTGACTGCTTAATGACTTTTTCTTCTCTATTGATTTTATAGACATCATTGAAAGCCTCAGTGAGTTTAAAATAAATGCTGCCTGATTTGAAATTTCAGGAGGGGGTTCCTGAGGAAACTGATGACTTTGGAGAGTTTCGGATGCGGGTATCAGACCTGGTGAAAGATTTGATTTTCTTGATTGGGTCTATGGAGTGTTTTGCTCAGGTAAGCCTGTTTGGAAATTCTTGAGTCAATTTTACTGATCACCTTAATTGTTTCCACTTCTGTGTCTTCTGTTAATGTTCCATCATATTTCTTCAAGCTTAATGGCTAAATGGAATAGTAGTTATACAGGTGCCTAGCACATTGCCTGGCATATTTAAGCTATGTTTATTTAGTATCTAACAAGGCAACTGCAGTCTGTGGATAATTCAGTTATGGAGAACTCTGTTACTCTGGCTAATAAGAGCTATTCCACTTGTGCAGCTAGAATGGAAGATCACAGATAAGCATTAAAGCTTCCAGGATACATATACGGAATTTGGACTATGTACCAACTCCTGGCAACTCTTTTAGTTATTTGGCATTTCCTTTGTCCACACTTAAGGTTAGATTTCCTGTGCAGCTTCATCCCAGAGGATGACTATAGTAGAGTAGAAGATTCATAGTCCTGTGGTTTTCCTGACAGTGAGTAACATTTTATCTCATAAGGTTACAATCATCATCATTCCACATCACTTAACATTAGCATAATTTCAGGTGGTTTTCATATTTCTGGTTCATACTCTAATGATCTCTGAAGTACTGGTTTGGATCCTTTGCTATATATCAATACCAAACTAACTTAAAGGAATTTTGCAGTCACTTTGTATGTATTTGACCATAATCTGATCTAGGAAGTGTTAATAAACTTATAACTATTTTCATTACAAAGCATGGTTTTTGATTCAACTATGAAGGGTTAGAGATTTCTTAGGAAGTTTAGTGAGATCCCTAGACTCTAGGCAGAAGACTTGCGTACAGATTTTAGCTCTTTCCTCACTGGCTCTGGTTAATTTATATTAATTAATCATGTTGCCAGGATGTGCTCTGTGGAATAACAGTCTATGAGATGTTTTCTTATGTTTGAGGGAGGAGGAAAGGAGTTAAATTAAGTAAAATTGGGAAATGATCTGGAATAGTATATATATATTTTTGGGGGGGGTACTGGGGGATGAACACGGGGGTGGGGGTGCTTTACCACTGAGCCATATCCCTAGCCTTTGTATTTTTTGAGATAAGCCCTTGCTATGTTGCTGAGGGCAGCCTTGAATCCCTACCTTAGCCTGGGATTACAGGTGTATGCTAATATAGTATATTAAAGCCTCTGTAAGGTCAGACAAGAGAGTTGTTTAATTTTGTCTTTCCTGGTAGTATCTGTTATTTGATCATAGAAGTCTTACTTAGGTTAATGTCTAGTCACATTCCATAGGTGACTATTACCTGGAAAATTCTGGACCAGAACATCTCTGATTGCTTCTTAAAAATATTCTTCTTGGATATAGTATTGCAATAGATCCTTCTAAATAGGTGCTTTTACAGGAGTTTAGCCTCTATTATTAGTGTTGGTGCAAATAGTTAAAATAGTAGAAAGGTACAGCCAATATACATGCAGAAGATTTATATTGTATCTCCATTTTGAGTGTGTATGTATTTATCAATTATCAAGACCAAAAAAAGACACTAATATAATATGTTTTGTTTTTCCCATTATACTCATTTTCTGAAGTCTTGATAAATTCTTGTAGGGGGTATAAATGGGTGTATTTCAAATATTAAAATAACAGTTTTAATTAGTGAGGATGTGAAAAATAAAAATATTCTTGCCTGGCTGTGAGAGATAATTAGATTTAGAAACAAGGAGCTGGATTTCTTTTAACTAACAATGTTTTTTGTTTTGGTATTCTGTTTTCCTCTTAATGGATCCACAATCCACCTCTTCTTCTCTAGTTATATTCTACTCTGAAAGAAGGCAACCCACCCTGGGAGGTGACAGAAGCGGTTCTCTTTATCATGGCTGCTATAGCAAAGAGTGTTGATCCGTGAGTGTCTAATAAATCTTTTGCTGGGAATTCTAAATATCAAGAGGAAGGAAAATTACACATTTTTTTCTCCTATTTGGTATATGTTTGGAAACTCTTAGAACTTTTTACCTTCTATAGTGTTTTCTAGTGTTCTGACTAGTCCAGGATGGCCTGCATTTCTGTTGCCATGTTTTAATCACACTTTCTAGAGGTAAAATTATTTTACTTTTGATGCTAGGAATAGAATGCTGATTTATTTTTCCAATCATGGCACCCTTCTAAAAGTAGGTATAGATCAATAATTCATTAGACTATTAAATTGTTGGTTCTTGCTTAAAAGCAATTGAATAGGTATTAATTTGGGTCTTCTGCTTTTTTGATCTTGTGCATATTATCTTTACAAATATTTAATTATATTGTATTCCTTTTTTCTGTCTTAGAGAATCATTTGTGAATATCAGAGAGTCAAGGCATAGGCACCATTTCATCTAAAAGAACAGCAATATCTTAAGGGCAGTTGTTATTTTTATTATTGCCATTGAAAACTTTTAAGTTATTTCAGATTTGATTTTAAATTGCTTAGCATAGGAAATCTGCTTAAGACATGAAACTGTAAAGACAATTTACTTTGTACCATGAATTTATACATTGGTGTTAATATCTGTCATATTACTTTGTATTTTGATCAGATACCTGCACTCAAACTCTTTATTCAGGGCCTTGATGGGAAGATAGTTAAGGCAGGTATTTATTAAAAGCACAGTACTTCTTTCTGAGTTGCCTTTCAGGACTTAGTCACTGATATCTTACATTGTTTCTATATAATAAATACTCATAGAGATAGAGTGGGTTTATTTTTCTCTATTAAGAAGTTCTAGTTCATAATTATGTATTATACTGTTTGCTTTTCAATCTAATCTGGTTTGGTGTTGTTTTAGAACATTCTGAAGGTTTTAAAGTCATTACTGTTCTTGCTTGAAAAAGATGTATAGGTAATCTTCAGTAATTGACTTAGTGTCCCCTAGGGAAAAATAAGGTGTAAACGAGAGAAGATTTTTTTCTATTGTTTACTTGCTTGTCAAGCCAACTGAATAATTATAATTTTTTAATCCATTTAAAAGGCTTAATGGACCTTATTGTCAGTAGGGGGTGCACTTGGTCTAATCCAGAATACTTCTTATATTTTAAACATCTTAATTTCTGGATTAAGTCCTGCCACTTTCACTCTGTTTTAAAAAAAACCTTAGCCAGTAATATTGGACTGGGGATGGAGATGAATTCATGTCACTATAGAAAATACCTAACTTTAATTTTCCCATGTGTTTCATATTGGAGCACCTTAACCTATTGCTGTAGCTTGTTTTTGTGTTCTTTTATTTTAGTTAGTGAACTGGTCTACCCATACTCTTGTGTTCTTAAAGTTTCCGGTATTCAGCCATAAGAAATCTTTTAAAGAATAGCAAGTAATAGAAAGTGGTCTGTGAGAGTTATTCATTTAGCCATTCAGCAATATTTGTTGGGTGCCTACTATGTGCCAGGCACTGTTCCAGGCTTAGTTTCCCCTAGGGAAAAATAAGGTGCTACAGATATAGAAATAAATGAAATAGATTCTTTAAAAGAAGACTTTAATCCCCAGTGAATGTCTGCCTTTCCCACTGGAAGAGCCTCTCTTTGATAGCATCATGAGGCCTTAAACACTTTCCTCACATTGAAAAGATGAAAGTACTTCTCCTGAAACAATGTTATCTTTCATCTTTTGTGAGGATTTAAGAAACATTCTTACCCAGTATTAAAACACCTTTATTTGAATGGTTATTTCTTTAGAAAGAAGCCCTGTAGCAGTACAGTGTTTCACTGTAGCCTGTTATTTGGCCAGAACATAATCTCTATAGTCAGTAACTGAGTGCTTGCTTTTTATATTCAGGGAGAACAATCCAACATTGGTGGAGGTCCTAGAAGGAGTTGTTCGTCTCCCAGAGACTGTCCATACAGCCGTGCGGTACACCAGCATTGAGTTGGTTGGAGAAATGAGTGAAGTGGTTGATCGAAATCCTCAGTTCCTTGGTATGTGTAAGCTCTCCCATGTCCTGCTGCTTCTTATTTTCTTTTCCTTGCTTACTTTTATTCTTTTCTTGCTTTCTTTTTTACTGATAAGTAGAATGTTTGTAGACAGAATAAATATAAGTTGCATACATGACACAACATTTGTAATCAAAGGACCTTTGAAAAATTAGATCTCTAGACAAGGAAAAGGAATGGTACTTTGCTTAAGGTCTGGTTTTGCTAGTCTTTGGCAAAACGTATGAGTTAATCTGTCTGTAGTTCTAACCTAGAAACACTCATAGACTAAAGGAGAGGGGTTCTCTGTGTTAAGTACATGCTCCATTTAAAAACTTGAGAATTATCATTCAAAACAAAATAAATACAAGTGAAAATGAATAGCAGTGAGAAATATAACTTGTCTACACTTGTTGACTTGAAAAAATAAGTAAAACTCATATAAAATAATGTTAGAATTGAAGGTCAAATTAGAAACCATGTATCCTAATCCCTTCATTTTGTAGATAAGAACTCTTAAAACCCAAAGTAAGTAATTAATCCAGTGTAATATGTATTAAGGCCCTGACATTAAAAGGGATACATTCTGAGGGGAAAAGATGAGTAGAAATACTGGGGGGTATACTTTAATGATAAAGTATACCCAAGGCCCTGAGTTCAATCCCCACATATATACACAAAGAAATTCATTTTTACATATTAACTTTCTTTAACTTTCTTGGAACACTAGCATTTGGCAAAATTAAGACATTTTTTTGTTTTAATATTTATTTAGTTAGTTGTAGTTGGACATAATACCTTTATATTATTTATTTGTTTTTATGTAGTGCTGAGGATCGAACCCAGGGCCTTGTATGTGCTAAGCGAATGCTCTACCGCTGAGCCACAGCCCCAGACCCAGTTTTTTGTTTTTGTTTTTTTAGTTTACTTTTTTTAAATTTTTTTTAGTTGTAGTTGGATGCAATACGTTTATTTTAATGTGGTGCTGAGGATAGAGCCAATGGCCTTGCACATGCTAGGCGACTGGTCTATCTGCTGAGCTGCAACCCCAGTCCCCCAAGACATAGATTTTTTTAAAAAAATATTTTTTTTTAGTTGTAGTTGGACATAGTATCTTTATTTATTTTAATGTGGTGCTGAGGATCAAACTCAGTGCCTCAAACTTGCAAGGCCGGTGCTCTACCAATGATCTATAGCCCCAACCCAAGACATAGTTTTAATTAAACAGTTTTTAATGAATTTATCTAGAAGTGCTAAAGATTCTTCCACATAAATTTATAGCTTTTTATAACTAGAAAGATACAAATATAACTAGAAAGATACAAATATAAAAATGTCAGCTTTAGACAACTATCATTGTCCTTATTAGTGTAGGCTGTTTTACTAAATGATTCATCTCTTGGTATAATGGTAATCCTCTGAGCTTTACATTCTTCCTTTCATTAACATATTTTAATAACTAAATGACCATATATACTGTGGAATTAGTGGTTTTCAAACTGTACTTCAGGAATCCAGACAGTTAGAAGGAATAGTTGACTAACATAAGGGAAGAAATGGAAGATGAAATAGATAAGGCTCAGGGCCTCCTAACACTGTGTCTGTCAGATCAGCTCTGTTTTTATGCTTTTTAATTTATATATTTATTATTGATTGATTATTTGGTGCTGGGGATTGAACCCAGGGGCATTTAACCACTGAGCCACATCCCAAGCCCTTTTTAGTTTATTTTGAGACAGGGTCTCACTAAATTGCTTAGGGCTTCAGTAAGTTGCTGAAGCTGATGTTGAACTTGCATTTCTCCTGCCTCAGCCTCTCAAGTCTCTGGGATTACAGGCATACGCCACCATGCTCAGCTTTATGCTTTTTCTATTGGGGATTCTTTATATACTTTGTTGTTTAAAAAATATTCTTTTACTTTAAAAATTTGTAAACCTCTGCTTTAGCTAGAAGTTTTCCTTGAGTTTCAGATTTATAATCTCTGCTTTACTTTCCAGACCCTGTGTTGGGCTATTTGATGAAAGGCCTGTGTGAAAAGCCTCTGGCTTCTGCTGCAGCCAAAGCCATTCATAATATTTGCTCTGTCTGTCGAGATCACATGGCTCAGCACTTTAATGGACTCCTGGAGATTGCTCGTTCTCTTGACTCCTTCATGTTTTCTCCGGAAGCTGCAGTGGGCTTGCTAAAAGGTATTTATTTAATAATGCTAACCAGTAACTATTTCCTCTGAGCTTCTATTTGGGGTTGTTTTATATACATCATAAAATTGTTTTTCAGTTGTAATAAACTTAATGATAGTGAAGGTAGCTTTTCCATTCAGGGGAGGGTGTACATGCATTGTTTTCTTAAGATATTTTAAGGTCGGGGCCAGGGCTATAGCTCAATTGGTAGAGTGCTTGCCCTGCATGCATGAGACCCTGGGTTCAATCCCCAGCACCACTACCAAAAAAAGATATTTTAAAGTCTACAAAATTAAATCATGCTGTTGGCAAGTATGTAAAGCACAGGTATAGATTTTGGGTGGAGGCAGCACATTTGAACTAAATACAGTTACTTTTTACATTAGACTTACTAAGGAAGTAGTGCTATAAAAATGAATTAAGTAGATATTGAAAGTTGGTGTGCATGGATCAGTGCCATATGTTGAAGCCAAGGGTTCTTGTCTCGTATTAGTCTCGATCATTACTGATCAGCTTACACTGTGTGTCTGCCTACCAAACACAGTGGTTAGGGGCTTAGGCTAATAGAACCAGAGTTATTAAGATTAGGGAAAGCAGGGTGCAGTGGCTCATGCCTATAATTCCAGAGACTTGGGAGACCAAGGCAGGAGGATTGTAAATTCAAGGCCAGTCTCATCAACTTAGAGAAACCCTTAACCACTTAGTAATACCCTGCCTCAAAATAAAAATAAAAAGGACTGGAGATAGCTGGGCATGGTGGCACAAACTTGGGAGGCTGAGGCAGGAGGATCCATAGTTCAAAGCCAGCCTCAGGAACTTAGTGAAGCCCTAAATAACTTAGACCCTGTCTCAAAATAAAATTGACTGAAGATGTGGTTCATTGGTTAAGTACCACTGGGTTCAACCCCCAGTACCAAAAAAAAAAAAAAGAAAAGAAAAGAAAAGAAAAAAACAGATTTAGGGAAAAATATAGTGGAGTGTAGTAGCACATAACTTGGGAGGCTGAGACAAGAGAATTGCAAAGCCAGCATGAGAAACTTAGTGAGACCCTGTCTCAAAAGCAGGGCTGGGGTTGTGGCTCAGCAGTAGAGCGCTGGCGTAGCATGTATGAGGCCCTGAGTTCGAACTTCAGCACCACATGTAAATAAATAAATAAATAAATGCATTGTGTCCAACTACAACTAAAAAAAACAATAATAATTAAAAATAAATAAATAAATAAAAAGGGGCTGGAGTTGTGGCTCAGTGGTAGAGTGTTCGCCTAACACATGTGAGGCACTGGGTTCCATCCTCAGCACCACATAAAACTAAGTAAATAAAATAAAGGTATTGTGTCTATCTACAGCTAAAAATATATATATTTAAAAAAATTAAAAGGGTTGGGCATTTAAAGTACCTTGGGTTCAATACCCAATTAAAAAAAATAGAGTAGACTTTAAACAGGATGGTTATTTATAAACATTTGAAAGATTACTTTATAAAAAAAGTGGATCCTGTTTATTTTTGAGGAATTATCAACCGCATATAGGGAAATATATACTGGCTCCTAGAAAGAAAACAATTTCTAGTCTTTCTTTCTGAAGACAGATTGGAGTGTTCTATCAGGTAGTAAAATCATTATAGCTGGTAGAGAGGGTTGGAATATTTTAAATAAAGGGTCGGATAATACAAACTGTACAGTGTCTGAGTTTCTGTGGGCATCAAACAGCCTTTGCAAGGCTTTAGAAGACCTTATGCATGAACTAATTCTCTTATTTCTGTGACCAGGTTCCTTACCAGTTAATATGACTGCACTTTTCCCATAGATTTTATTTTCATACCATAGGTTTTGCCTTCATGGGTGTAGATAATAAGGCATTGATTAAATCAGTCAGCTGTTCTTTCTTATTATTTTCTAGTGAAATTTAACTATGATACTAAAGTAATATCTAACTTGTAGTAGATTATGGCTTCCAGTTACAATATCTTCTAGATATAGAAGAGTTTTTATTTACATTCTCTTCTGTAGAAATGAATTAAAAATGAAAATTAAAAGATAGGCATGGTGATACACATCTATAATTCAAGCAACTCAGGAGACTGAGGCAGAATGATCACAATTTTAAGGCCAGTTTCAGCAATTCAGCAAGACTCTGTCTAAAAAATTAAAAAGGCTGGGGATGTAGCTCAGTGGTAAAGTGTATTTAAGTTACACCTCCCCCAACCACTTCCCTCCCCTCTAGTTTTAAAGAAATGTCTAACCTATCTATGGCTCATAGACTGCTGGGAAAAAAAAATCACTCAGTTTTTAAATTCAGATTTTAAGGATTACTGTTATATTGAATGATAATTAAAGAAATGAATAAGAATCAGAGGGTTTTTGACTTTGCAGGGACTCTGGCTGATATGTGTTTCTTTGGATTTGGCTGATATGTGTTTCTTTGGATTTGGGGAAAATATTTCAGTGGTTGGTGGGGATAGAAAAGGTATTTGAACCAGAGGAAGACTGACTGAAAGAACCAATCCTTCTTCCGGCCCCACTGAATCTAAACATGGTTTCTTGTGGATTTGTGGATTGTTTGTTTTGTTTTGTTTTTTATTTTATTGAGCTCAAAGGTAGCATTTATTTTGGGGGAAAATGCTGATAAGATAAAGGTAGCTTGATTATTAATTTTCTATTCAAATCACTTTCACACATAAAAAAAAACTGAGGCTCAGAGATAATGTTTCACAAAGCTCACAGAATGTGTTATGGTAGAATGCAAATGAAATCTTTGACTTCAGCGCATCCTTCCTAAAAGTATTGTGTCAGTGTTTCTCAAACTTCTCTGATTGTATTTGCCTGAAGTACTTAGAAAAAATTAAGTCTCCTCTTGACCCACTAAATCACAATCTCTGTGAAGGATGAGAAATATTACATTAATAGTGTATAGAAATAGTTTTGGCATTTGCTTTTTAAAGGAGATTGTGAAGGATGAGAAATATTACATTAATAGTGTATAGAAATAGTTTTGGCATTTGCTTTTTAAAGGAGATTTTTAAAGTCTTTGAATAATTGGAAGGGAAGGCATATTTACACCATCTTTAAACCAGTTAGCGCTACAGAGAATATTATTAGTAACAACTTTGGTTATAAAACTCAACGTGATAGTCAGCCTGTGGTCTTTTAAGCCAAATAAAGAAAAAAAAAATCATAGATAACAAAATATTGCTTCTTAAAAACAGTGCTGAGTTTTTTAAAATAATGAAACCAGTCAGCTTTTTCTGTTAGTCTGTATGGTGTAGACTGATTAATTGAATTAATTCAATTATTTTCATTTGCATCTTCCTTTGTTTTTCAGGGACAGCTCTTGTCCTTGCCAGATTACCGTTGGATAAGATTACTGAATGTCTTAGTGAACTATGTTCTGTTCAGGTTATGGCATTGAAAAAGGTGAGTCCAATTAAACAAGGGAAGAAACAAATATAAGATATTAATATGTTAGAAAATAAGACAAAATTACTTACTTGTCTTTCATCTGCCTAGAAAAGCCAAAAGAATAAACTGAAAATTTATTAAAATTAGTAAGTATCAAAGTAGCTACATATAAGAAAAAAAGTACTAGTGCATTCCTTTACAACAGGGATATATTCTGAGAAGTGCCCCTGGGTAGTAGACTGTTCTCTATTTTTGTGTACGATAGAGTGTACTTAATACAGACCTAGATTGTTTAGGTCAATCACTTGACTTGGCCTCTTGGATACTGTCAAGAGATGCAGTGAACATGAGATAGAGACTGCTTCTGGTATATCCATGGCATGCTATTTTAAGTAAAAAAAAATTTAATAACTAAAAGAGTACCCTTTTTTCTTCTTTCTTTTTTTTAATTTGGCTATACTGGAGAGTGAATACAGGGGCATTCTACCACTGAGTTATCTCCCCAGCCATTTTTTATTTTCAGACAGGGTCTTGTTAAATTGCCAAAGCTGGCCTTGAACTTGAGACCCTTCTGGCTCAGCCTTCTAAGTCACTAGGGGTTATAGGCATGTGCAACAGTGCCCATCTAGAAGTAGTACACTTTAAAATAATGATAAAAAAGTATAGTATAGTAAATACATAAACCAGCAGTGATCATTGTTATCAAGTTTTATGTATTGTACTCAATTGTATGTGCTATATTTTTTGAAGGGGAAGGAGTGGTAATAGGGATTGAACCCAGGGACACTGTACCTCTAAGCTACATCACAGCCCTTTTTATTTACTGAAACAAGGTCTCTCTAAGTTGCCTAGGCTAGCCTCAAACTTGTGCTCCTCTTACCTCTGCTCCTCAGTAGCTGGGATTACAAGCATGTGCCACCATGCCCAACTGTGCGATGCTTTTCTACCATTAGCACAATAGGTTTGTTTATACCAGCATCACCACAAAAACCACATCAGTAACGTCTTGCACTCTGATGTTAGGACAGTTACAAAGTTACTAGACAAAAAAGATATTTTCAGTCCTTTTACAATCTTATGGTAACACCATTGTATAAATAAATGGTTCATCATTAACCAAACATTGGTTATATAGCACCTGCTATGCAAGTACTCTACCTTTGAGCTACATTCTTGGCTCTCTTATATTTTAAAGATGTCTATTAATGTACATTTTTAGCACAATAACTGTAGACATATGGTAGGGTTTTTATAACTTGATATAATGATTCTAGAATTCATCTCTAATAATACACTGGTAGAAATTTATCTAAGAAATTTTCAGGGACTAGGCATGTTGCTTGTTAGAGCAAGGCCTAGCAAGTGTGAGGTCCTGGGTTTGATCCTCAGTACTAAAAAAGAAAGAAAGAAAATGATTTAGGAAAGAAGAATGATTGGCAACTTGCTTGGAGTATATTATAAAGCTATAATTTGAAAGCTTTATAGCATAAAGCTAAATATAAATACATTATCTTACATATATTTAATTATAATATAACAACATATTCAGTCTACATTATAATATATAATGTGAATAATATCTTAATCTGTGGGGGGGAAAATAAAATTTCTGCTCCTAAGTATATGAGCGTAAAATATAATATACAGGCTTAAGATACAGGGTGATGAAGGAAAATTTTTGACAATTTAAATTAAGTTTACAGCATTTGAGTAATTTTAAGACGCTGTTATAAGGAGATAAGCAGAAATTGAGACAGAATTGATGTTTAAGGATTTGTGGTGTTTGCTATGGATTTGTACTTGTGACCACTGGATAATGTCTCTCTGTCTCTTCAGCTGTTGTCTCAGGAGCCCAGCAATGGCATATCCTCAGATCCCACTGTGTTCTTAGATCGCCTGGCAGTGATATTTAGGTAAGAAGGGAGACTCTGGATTTCTTACTTGGGTTAAAATTTCAGATGAATCCATTATATATGATGAAATAAGCAAACTTTTTTCCTTATATTTTGAAGTACTTTCATAATGCTCTCTTTCAGGAGACTAAGCCTGTTACTGAAGTTTTGGTACAAAGTCAAATTTTGAGAATTAATTCTTGGATTATCTCTGTCAAAAGACCCTTTAAAAACATAATTGAACGCTGGGCATGGTGGCGTACGCTTATAATCCCAGCAGCTTGGGAGGCTAAGGCAGGAGGATCACCAGTTCAAAGCCAGCCACAGCAAAAAGCAAAGCACTAAGCAACTCAGACCCTGTCTGTAAATAAAATACAAAGTAGGACTGGGGGGATGTGACTGATTGGTCAAGTGCCGCTGAGTTCAATCCCCAGAACCCTCCTTCTCCCAAAATATATATAATTGAACTAGTTCTGGTGGAACACCTAATCCCAGCTATTTAGAAGGCTGAGATAGGAGGGTTGTAGCCTTAGCAGCTTAGTAAGACTGTCTCAAAAAATAAAAAGGACTGGAAATAAAAGTCAGTGGTTAAGTGCCCTGGGTTCAATCTCTAGTACTAGGGGTGGGGATGAGGTGGGGAGGAAAACATGGGCGCGCGCGCACACACACACATTATATATAATAATTATGTGTGATAGTATTATATAGTATATAATAATTATAAATAACTTATGTGTAGTTTTAATTTGTATATAACTATGCAAATTATATAATTTATATGTATAATTATATATAAATATGATTCTGTTTTAAAGTTGTAGTTGGACACAATACCTTTGTTTCATTTATTTTTTATGTGGTGCTGAGGATCGAACCCAGGGCCTTGCATGTGCTAAGCAAGCACTCTACCACTGAGCCACAACCCCCAGCCCCTAAATATGATTCTTTCAGTGAAAGAATACATTTTCAGGGATTCTTAAATTTTACCATGTGTCAGAATCACCTTGAAAGTTTATCAAAACAAAAATGTTAGTTCCCGGGCTGGGGATGTGGCTCAAGCGGTAGCGCGCTCGCCTGGCATGCGTGCGGCCCGGGTTCGATCCTCAGCACCACATACCAACAAAGATGTTGTGTCCGCCGAGAACTAAAAAATAAATATTAAAAATTCTCTCTCTCTCTCTCCTCTCTCACTCTCTCTTTAAAAAAAAAAAAAAAATGTTAGTTCCCATCCTTCAAGTGTCTTGATTCATTGGATCTTGGTAGTAACCCCAAATTTGTAAATCTAATAAATTCCCAGGTGATGCTGCTTGCTATTCTAAAGACCACACTTTCAGAATCATTGCTATATGGTATATGGCCCAAATAATAATAATAAAACCATCTTCAATAATCAGATGAAATTAATCCTCCTGTGAAGAGGAGCTCAATAATTAAAAAGGCATTTGAATAACATTCAGAGCTCGATCTTGACTAAATTACACAATTTATAAACTCATGGGCCCCATGGGTATATACGTCAGAGTAGTATTCACTTAGAAAACCTCTGTGGAGGGCTAGGGGTATAGCTCAGTTGGAGAGTGCTTGCCTTGTGTGCATAAGGCCCTGAGTTCAATCCCTAGCACCTCAAAAAAAAAAAAAGAAAAAGAAAGGAAGAAAAGAAAATGTATGTGGGATAAGTTAAAATAAAGGTATTGTTTTTGCTTCTTAGCTATTGTCAACAAATATCTTTCTATTTTGGTGCAGAGTTTTCCTTATGTAATTAGGAAAGCCCTATTGCATGCCATTCTTGAGAACCTATTGATAATATTATTTTACATTAAATGAAAGAAAATTTGTGATAGATGTAAATGCTTGAATTAAAGAAAATCAGATTTTTATTATGTTGTGTTTGAGTTTTTAAAATCGAAGAATAGGGCTGAGGATGGAGCTCAGTGGTAGAGTACTCACCTAGGAGGTACAAGACCTTGGGTTCAATCCCCCAAGTATTGCAAAAAGAAAAATATTTAAAATTTTAAAGAGTAGTATGGAGTTAGTAATCCTGCAGTTTTTTTCTCCCTTGTTTTTCTTCAAATTAGTGGACTCCAGAAATAGAAGAGTTGGATTTAACTTACGGGTGGATCTGTATTGTTTATCATTGGGTTCAGAATAGAATTACAAGAAACATTTCTGATAGACAACAAGGCCTAAAGATTTTTGTCTTTTAATGCTAGCAGCACTCAGTTTTTCGTGGTAGATTCAAACAGCTTGTGTATATTTTTATTATTAATTTAGAAGAAACTACATATTTGTGTTTACAAAAGGGACGGGATATGGAAAAGGTAGAAGTAATGCCCCATATCCCTAGTAACCAGAGTTAGAATAGAATTTGAACATTATAGTGGAAGTGGCATAGTGGTGGTAAAAAATGATAATATGGGGCTGGGGTTGTGGCTCAGGCTTAGTGGTAGAGCACTCGTCTAGAACATGCGAAGCCCTGGGTTCGATCCTCAGCACCACATATAAATAAATAAATAAAGGTATTGTGTCCAACTACAACTAAAAATAAAAAAAATTTAAAAAATGATAATATGGTTTAAAGTGTGCTTTTTTGGTGTAAAAGGAATAGAGGGAAAGGTGTTGATATAAGTAAATGAGTGTATTATCTGGTTTTCTTCATTTGAAAGAAAGATATACTAAGTAAGCAAACAGGGAAAAGGCTCTGGGTCCTCAGCAAAATTATTCTCCTTTAACAATTTTTCTTTTCTCAGACATACCAATCCCATTGTGGAAAATGGACAGACTCATCCATGCCAAAAAGTCATACAGGAAGTAAGTATTAATGGATGCCTATGGAATCAAGGCTTTCTTGTGTTCCTTTCAAAGGTTTCTTCTGTTCTTTCTAGGCTTTGGGTAACTGGGTTAATAAGGTATTCTCTTCTAAATTCATAAGGATATTAAATTTGTTTGTAGGGTTCCAATTTCAGTGAAATGAGGAACAGAGTCATCCAAATACTTTTTTTTTTAATTGTGGTGCTAGGGATTGAATCCAGGGCCTTGTACATGTAAGACAAGAACTCTACCAACTGAGCTGTATCCTAAGCCCCACCCAGATACTTTTAATTTTAGATTGGATAACAAAGCCAGCTGTGGGGAAATAACACTGAAAGGCCAAAGAAGAAATAGAAAGAGATTTAACTGTGTGTGATTCCTAGAATTTCTAGGAGGACTGGTAAATCTTAGCATAATGTTTTTGACAAAGCTAGTGGCTTCAGTTTCCCTGTTGAAAACATATTTCCCTTATACTTTTGTTCACTGAGGAAAATGTGAAAATCAGGAGTCATAGTTGTGAGGAGTGAGCTTCAGACTCGAGGGGGATTGTATAAATCTTAAATATCCTTAATTGTTTATCAAATTATGCTGTTTCCTTAACACCAGTCTTCTGTTCAAGGTCTTCTGCCTTCCTAAAACTACTTAAACATCTCTTCCTCTGTAACCCATTCTTTTCATTCTCATGCAAGAAGGTTGAAGAAGGTTGTAATTTAGGAAATTGAAATCTGCATTTTAGTAAAGTTAGACATGTTGTTGGGCTGGGGGTGTAGCTCAATGAAGAACATTTGCCTAGCATGTACAAGGGCCTCAGTTCAATCAATCCCCACCACCACACACACACCAAAGGAAAAAAACAAAACAAAACATATTCTTTAAAGAATCACTATTAGCTGTGGTGGCATATGCCTATAATCCTAGTGATTGGTAAGGCTAAGACAGGCGGATTACAAGTTCAAAGGCAGCCTTAGCAACTCGGCAAGACTCTGTCTCTAAATAAAATATAGGTGTGGCTCAATGGTTAAAGTGCCCCTGGGTTCAATTCCCAGTCCCCCCCCCCCAAAAAAAAAAAGTCTAGAATCACTTTATTTCTCTTCAGAAGCAATTGAGGGACTGGGAGTATAACTTACTGGTAGAACACTTGACTAGCATATATGAAGTGTTAGGTTCGATCCTCAGTACTGCCAAAAAAGAAAAAAATTAGCTGGGTGCAGTGGCACACACCTTGTAATCTAGAGACTTGGGAGGCTCAGGCAGGAGGATTACAAATTTGAGCCCATTCTGAGCAATTTAGTGAGATCATGTCTCAAAATATGAAAAGAGCTGGGGATATAGCTTGATGGTAGAGGACTTACCTGGCATGTGGTAGGCTCTGATTTCAATTCCCAGTAATAGGAAAAAAAAGAAAAAGAAAAGATCAAGTTTTACTGATGGGTAATGGGTTGAACCTATGCACATATGTGTGTGCATACACTGGCCAAAATCAGGTCATGTATATTTTTATAAAAAGTTTTATCCAGATCATTTAAAAGCCAAATCAGATAGTACCATCGTAGAAGCACTATTTGAGCTTTTAGATTGATTATTTTCTTTCTTGTGTTCTTTTGACTCAGATATGGCCAGTTTTATCCGAGACTCTAAATAAACACCGGGCTGATAATCGGATTGTAGAGCGTTGTTGCAGGTGCCTTCGCTTTGCTGTTCGCTGTGTAGGCAAAGGTTCTGCAGCCCTGCTGCAACCACTAGTCACACAGGTAAGTTCTCCACAAAAGCAGAATGTTAAATGCACAGAATTTGAAATAAGACCCTTTAGATCAAAAGTTTTACTGCCACAATGCTCTCAATTTATTAAGTGCAAAATGAAAAATATTTGAAAGAAATAAGTGCCTGTGGTAGATATGTTGTCTATAAGGAAAACAACTTATAATCTCTTGTATAATTGTAGTCTGACTACATTCCAGTGTGAAATTTTGTGAAGAGAATGAGTCATGCTCAGCCCTTATATACCAAAGCTAAGCACTTACAGATTAATTTCCTTGGGGAAAAACTGTAGCAAGTCAAACTTTGCTATTTCTTGGCCCAAAGATATTTTATAGACCACAGTTTGTTGTTCACATATATCTCTTATTTGTTAAAAATGAATTTTATTTATTTTTATCCTTAAAGTCAATATGATAGCAAGACTTTCTGTATGAAGTACTCACTTCTAGAACTACAATATATGAGATGCCTCAGCTTACATCACTAAGTAATTTGTATTTATGTTAACCTCAAAGCAGGGCCATAAACTTTGCCAGTGTACCACATTTTAAGTATTATCTATTGACTTTGTGTGTGTGTGTGTGTGTGTGTGTGTGTGTGTGTGTGTGTGTATGTATATACGCGCGCGCGCTACATGGGTAAGTTAGAAGACTGAACAGCCTGTTAAGGCCTATACTTTTTACTGTGTGGCCCTTCAAAATAAAAGTTGACCAACCCCTGATTTCAGTCATTCATTAGTAGTGCATATAGTTTTGAGTCTGTAACACTGAATAGATTCATAGCTCTTATCTTATGCTTGCTCATTCCATGGCATATGCTAATAGAAGAATTACTAAATCCTTCAGCCCCCACCAAGCTCATAGTTGAATTTATATACTAAGATCAAATGGCATTTTAAATGGGTGAATGTGTCTCGAGTAAAAAATCCTGAACAAATATTTTAAATGTACATATTGTACTAAGGTTTTATTTTATTTTTTTTTTAGTTGTAGATGGACACAATGCCTTTATTTTGTTTATTTTTATGTGGTACTGAGGATCGAACCCAGGCCTCACACCAGAGGCATTTCCTAGGCAAATGCTCTCTACAACTGAGCCACAACCCCCTGTACTAAGATTTTATTTTGTTGAAATTGAGATATCTTGATTGGAAATAGTTTTTTACTTAAAAAAAGTAAAATAAATGAGTTTAAGATCAACTCAAAATCTTAAACAGTTTTTGCATCTTAAGCATGTAGCTCAGTGGTAAAGTGCCCCTGGATTCAGTCCCCAAAATAAAAATAAAGAGTTCTTTCACTGTCTTATCCAAGATAAGGACATTTGATATTTTTGTTGCTATTGTGGTTTTATATATGGTCTTAAAAAAAATAAGACTTGTCGATATTGCAAATAAAATTTGAGCACATACTGTTATAGTTTTACAAATATTACGTGAGTGCCCTCATGGCTTCCAGTTTGAAATATTGGACAATTCTCTTACAACATTGTTTTAGCAAAATAAAAGATCAAAGGCTTGAAAGAATTCTTAAATAGAGAACTTGAAAATTATGGAGAAATTGGGGCCTGGGTTTACTATATTGCCTTAAAGAGACCAATCTGTCTCAGTTGCTTCCTGGAAAATAGCTACCTAAGTTGATACTTTTTGAAGGGTAAAGATTTTAATTAATTTTTTTAAAAAAATTTATCCTGGCGGTCGATAGTACTCTGTGCTACTGAGCTATAATCCTCAGCCCTTTTAAATTTTTTATTTTGAGACAAGGTCTTCCTAAGTTGCCAAGGATAGCCTCAAACTTGATATCTTCCTGCCTCAGTCTCTTGTAAGTGAGATTACAGGTGTGCCCCACCACCCTTTGCAAAACTGATGAATTTTTTTCCCTTGGCAGATGGTGAATGTATACCATGTACATCAGCATTCCTGTTTCCTGTACCTTGGCAGTATCCTTGTTGATGAGTATGGCATGGAAGAAGGCTGTCGGCAGGGACTTCTAGACATGCTCCAGGTATGTGTTTCCTTGGCACAGCAGATGCATCAGGCCTAGAAGACCTAAAAGCCAAACATTGTATTCTTCACTATGTCTTTATTTCTTTGCTTTTTGTTTTCCCCTCTATGCATGTTGATTTCCTCATAACAGGAATGTAGAAACTTGCTCCTTGTTTTCTGTACAGATGAGATTGGCAGAAAGAAAGAGCAAGCGAGCAAACTTGGCTACATGAGTATAATAATCATTATAAATAGTATTGCGTGATTTTGTTTTCCTGTGATGAAGTGGAGTTTTTTTCAGGGGAGTGGGAGAGCATAGGCTTTCCAAACTCAAACATAATTGTATATTTAATTTCTTGCCTGGAATAGCCAATTAACTAGTTTATTTTGCAACAGAGTTTTGGAGTTCATAGCAGGTGTTGGAAAATGCCTCTAATATACTACTTTTTCCTCCTTTCTAGTCACCCAGGAGCAATAGATAAGGGAATTAAAGTGTGCTACTCCTTTTCCCAAGATGATATTTCACGTAAAATTGACATTTCAGGGTTGTTATGAAAACTTCATCTACTCCCTAGATCACATTTATAAATAGTGTCTTTGCTTTCAGAAACTTATAAAACTTTGAGATGACATTTTTCTGGTTTTATGAACTGAAATCTATACCTTTTACCTCTTCTGAAATGTAGATTTCATGTGTGGAAATAGTTTCAATCAGAAAATTTTTTTCTCTTGCTTTTACTGATTCATATCCCATCTACCCGACCCCACCTCTTTCTCTCTCTCTCTTTTTTCCCCCTTAGTACTGGGGATTGAACTTAGTACAGGGTTTTTACCACTAAACTACATGGCCACAGAGCCTTGTCAAATGCTGAGGCTGGCCTTGAACTTGCAGTCCTCCTGCCTGGGTCTTCCAAGTCACTGGGATTATAGGCATGCTTCATAACACCTGGCTTCCCTGATCTGATTCTCATCACAATTTTTTCTTTTCTCACCTATGCTTCCCTTTTTTGTTACCTTTGTATTTGTTGTGATATTTGGCAAGTCTGAATGCTATAGCTTTATAAGCATTTCTTTTAAAATCACTGTTCTAATCTAGGCACTGTGCATCCCCACCTTTCAACTCCTGGAACAGCAGAATGGTCTCCAGAACCACCCTGACACTGTAGATGACCTGTTCAGGCTAGCTACCAGGCAAGTCCTTCTGAAAAACAAACTAAACTTTTTTTTTTTTTTTTTTTAATTAATTGCTCATCCCCATCTCTGCTTAATCTTGCCATCTGACACCTGGTTATTTCCTTTTCTATAAAATGAGATCATTGGAGAACAGAGATTAATGATTCATAACCCAGGGGTAAATTGTGAACTGGTATATCCCTAGAGGTTAACGAGGATATACTGGGTGAGAGCAGGCAGAAAAATATCTGAGTTCCTTCCATGAAGAAGAGAACATGCACAAAGCACAAATGTGCTTGGTATGAGTTCTGTGGTGTAGCTCAGTGGAGGCCCCTAGTTTCAATTCCTAGCATCCGGAAAAAAAAAAAAAAAAGCGCCTGGTGTGAACATTTGACTAGATAATCTCTACAGCCCTCATAGTGTTTATGCTGCTGTGATTATTTCATGCTTCATCCCAGCTTTTTCCTTGAGAAGGTTAACATCCTTCAGATTTAATCATATCTCAGAACAAAGAATTCCTAAGATTTTAAAATGCCTTAGAAGTTACTAGTCCAGCTCTACCCTCACCAGGCTGCTATCACTCCTGTCCATTAAATTTCTTTTTCCAATAGCACTGACAACATTGTTGCTGACCTTCTGATTGAATTCCTTCTTGGTCCTTTGTTAAGGAATTTGAACCAAGTCAGTGAACAAATTTAAATGCATTTTTAAGAAAACTTTGAGATGCTCGTGATTGAACCTAAGAATTCATACATATTAAGCATGCACTCTACCACTCAGCCCCACTATTTAAATTATTGTACCAGTAAAAATTTGAAGTCTTATTGACTTGACTATTTCATCTTAGAATTGAATATAGAATACTGCTTTTGTTGGGTTTTGGACAGGTTTAAAAAAACAAAACAAAACCTTATTTGTGAATTGATAAAAGAATTATTGGATAGGCAGTCAACCTCTGTTTCACCAGGATATCTTTCTTGGAAAACTCTTTGCATGTGGTGAAGTAAATTCAGAACATACTGTATTCTTAAAAAAAAAAAAATATATATATATATATATATGTATTTCTACTTGATACTTCTCATCTTCCGTAATCTGGATGGTGGTTGCACACATGTAATACTTGGGAGACTTGGGTAGGGGAATCTCAAGTTTAAGATCAACCTGGGAAATTTAGTGAGACCACCGTCTCACAAACAATTGGTAAAATCTTGTGGTAATTTAAAGCAAAACTACTTTAAAAATTCAGCATTTTCCAACCAAATTGAACACACAACTTGTTTTTGAGGAATTCTTATTGACATCCTGGAAACTGGTGTTCTATAGAATATAGTTTGGGAAATGCTATTCTAATGTGTTGAGGCTCTTTTGGTCTGATCTTTGAAGCTACTTCAAAGTCTTAATTGAAAATTGAGTTTGGCAACATGTCTTTTCATATGCTAATCTAAAATATGGTCCCTTTCTTGCCTTTTTGTTTCCAATAAATATTTTTTAAAGAGCAGTTTTAGGTTCACAGCAAAACTGAGTAAACTAAGTATAGAATTCCCATATTCCTCCAGTTTCTCTGTCCCAAACAAGCAAACATAGCCTCCTCTGTTATCAGCATTCCCCTCTAGAGTGGGCCATTTGTTATAATTGGTGAACCTGCATTCACACATCATTGCCCAAAGTTCATAGTTTACATTAGGGTTTACTTTTGGTGTACCCATTTTGTGAGTTTTAACAAAACTATCCACCATTATATCATTTTCACTGCCTAAAAATCTTCTGTGCTGTATTTATTCCTTCCTCCCTACAGTTATAGCAATAGTTGATCTTTTTGGTATCTTCATGGTTTTTTATCCTTTACCCTGCTTGCTTTTTTGTAGCCTAATCTTGTCATTTATTATATCCAGCCTCTCTTTCCATAACAGGTTTATTCAGCGTAGCCCTGTCACCTTACTGAGGAGCCAAGTAGTCATCCCAATCTTACAGTGGGCCATTGCCTCTACTACCCTGGATCACCGGGATGCCAATTGTAGTGTCATGAGGTTCCTACGAGACCTCATCCATACAGGGGTAGCCAATGATGTAAGTATAAACATTGTACCTTTCCTACTTAACAGATTATCATGTCTTCCTCACTTTTTAGGGGAAAACCAGTATGCTATTAGGTCCATATTTGATCTGTATTATCAGACATATATCATAGTTGATCATTCACCCCCTGGATTATTAACTCCAGTTCTAAGGCAGCTGTGCCTTAGGCATCTTACAGACAAAGCGGTCTAAAACTGTCCCTGTTTCCAAAATATTTGGTGTCTAGTTGAAGAGATAAATAGATGAGTGATAAAAGTCATGATTGCTATGAGTCAGAATAGGAAAGGTTCTGGTCAGAAATTAGTTGGGGTAACTATCTTAAAAAGAAGAAACTTAAAGCCATAAGATAGAGATAGAACTTTGATGGATTAGAGAGGAGGATAGTCTAATTGGTATATAAACTGTGATCAGGAAAAGTCAGAATAGCACGAAGTATGCTAGTAGACAATGAATAAACCTGTTTGGCTATGTAGTGAAGTGGTTCACAAGATTTTCAAAGGTAAATTTGTCTAGATGTTGAGTAGGATTGAAAGTAAAGAAGAAATATGTGAATGAACTAAGGAGTAAAAAGTAATCAAGATTTATTTTAAAAGGAAATAAGCAAGGAACAAGACAGGGAGGTGAACATGGGAGGTGAAAACAAGGACATGAGTTACTTTTCAAGGGGGGGGGGATGCTAATCTTAATTCTTAACCATTGTTTCTCTTCTGCCTTCTAATCCTGAAAAATCAAATCATTAATATTAATCTCATCAGAAACCTACGACTCCATTTCCCTCATTAAACTCATATTTTCATCCTAATGCAAAACATTTAATGGTCATTATGAATTCAGCTGTCACATAATGTATATACTTTTTCCCATGGTAAAGAGTACTTAGTAGACTAATGGAGAGTGAGTTCTTGTTTTTTGGAAAATGGAAACTAGAACCACAATCATCTGACACTCCTGCTTTGTTACAGCATGAAGAAGACTTTGAATTACGAAAAGAACTAATTGGACAGGTGATGAACCAGCTTGGACAGCAGCTTGTAAGCCAGCTGCTCCATACATGTTGCTTTTGTCTACCCCCCTATACTTTACCAGACGTGGCTGAAGTGCTCTGGGAGATCATGCAGGTTGACAGACCGGTAAGATTCTTTCATAAGCAACCTATTCTCCTAATTCTTAAACTTAATAGACTTTGGTTCCTTGAAGCCTACCATAACTTCAAAACAAGCCCTTTTGGATATGTCCTTAGAACCAAATTTAGGCATATTGCTAAGTTTAATTGGTAGTTGAAAGGGCCCAGAGAAGAAAAATAACCTATTATCATATTTATGTCTAAATAAACTTCTCATGAGGTTTATATTGTGTATTACCAGAAGTAAGTACAAAGCATTGAATTCAGCTATGTGACTAGCCAGTAAGAAATTTTTCCCTCATAAGAGATCCCATGTATCAGTTATAGTCAGTTGCAGATTATTCCAGTATTCAATCACTTTGGGGAATTGTATTATTTCTTACTGGTGTATCTAGCCAGAGCATTATACAGTTATGTCCAAGTAATTTGAGTACTGACCACAGATTAATATTTTTAATATTGATAAAAAAGCTCTTTAGGAAAGTACATAGTTGACCTAAGTGAACTGTCTTCCAGAACCATGGATATGTAATGGATAGTAATATAAAGGGTCCCTATAATTCCCATTGCTCTTGGTTCAGTATACATATTCTATTTCAATCTAATACAATAATATTTATGTTTTCATAAAGTAGTCTTTGATACACACACTGCCCCCATCACCCAGGGACCAACAAATTTAATTCTGAAAGTTCTTAAGAAATAAAACCCCCATACTCTGCTTAAACTAAGTCAAACTTTTCAAAAATGTTCTTTATTTACAAACATACACTTAAGTGCTTACAGAAGAAAATGGGAATAGCAGGTTTAGAGAGAAACAGAAATCAGGTATCTATATGCTTATAACATTTTATTATATAGACACTTTATTATCAAGCAATTTAAAATTATTTTCTTCTATAAACATCAATTTCAACTTTGTAAAAGAACACTTATGTAAGTTTGGGTTGTGTATACCCTATAATTGGGTTAATATTGTATCTAAGGACATATGTCAAAATAAAATCTACATTCCTAAGCTTTTTTTTTTTTTTAAATCCTAGGCATTCATTCTAGGGGCACTCTACTACTGAACTATATCTCTAGTTCTTTTTATTTTTTATTTTAAAGCAGGGTCTTTCTAAGTTACTGAGGCTGGCCTTGAATTTACCATCTCCTGCCTCAGCTTCCTAAGTCACTGGGATTATAGGTGTGTACCACCACACCCAGACCTGAGCAGTTTCTTATATAACTTTTTCAAAATTGAATATATAAATCCTTCACTAGAAGATGGCATACCAGCTTTCTCTCTTAGGTTGAATAAAGTAAACCCTTTCTTCTGTTGCTCTTTCTTTGTTGGATACCCATGTATGGCAAATTTAATGTTTTCAACCAAATTTTTTAAATGCCTTTATTGGAAGATAATAAAAGACTATTTGTGCTAGCTATTGAGTTTTTTCCTTTTTGTTTAGTTTTCTATTTTTTCCACTGAGTCCTTTTCCACTGCTTATATTTTTTTCTGAGTAAGTATTGTCTTTTCTGTAGGCAACATTTGGAGAATTATGTTTGTTAAGCATTTATATTATAATGTTTACATTTGTGCCTATCTTATGATTATAAATGAACATGAATGGAAATATATGATGTTTAAAAAGTTAGATATAAAAAGATAATTTTATCGCTGAAAACTATGACTAAGCATATATCCCATTTAAGAAAGGGATGAAAAAAAAAATTAGAGCTGATTCAAAGGAGAACAGTTAAACAGAAAATAGCCCAGAACAAGTCTTTGAGTTTTTAATTTGAAAGTGGGGTAAGACAGTTATGTGCCTATGAAAGGTTTAAAAGTTTAAAGAGACTGCTCAGATATAAATAAAGCATTTTAAATAGCAATAAGAGTGAGCTTTTCTAACCCAGAAAGTAGGCAATTTTACAGAGAAATGAATGGATGGATATGACTTCTACTGAGAAAAATGACTTTAAAATCCAAAGACACTGGATTCATATTGTTATGTATGCAGACTTGCTTGCTTAGTGTACTTGTTTATAATAAACTGTTTTTATGTCACTTGTAATACTCATTGTGGAAGAACAACCCAAAATAAGAAATAATCATTATTTTAGTCAGCTTTTTCACTGCCATGACCAAAAGACCTGACAAGACCAAATTTAAAGGAGGAAACATTTATTTTGTTGCTCATAGTTTCAGAGGTCTCAGTCCATAGATGGCCTGCCTGATCCATACCCTGGGGCAAATTCACCTGGTGTAAGCATATAAAGTTTAGTTGACTATGTAGTTTTAGCCTACTCCTAATTGTTTTGGTTCATGCTAATAGCAAAAATATACATGATACATAGAGTTAGTTAACAGTCCATTTCCTCCCCAAAGGTTAGGCAATGACACTATTATTGAAGTCTTCAAAAGGAAAGAAAAAAAATTTTTTTTCTTTTGTACCCAGGATTGAACCTAAGGGTGCTTAACCAATGAGCCACATTCCCCAGTCCTTTTTATATTTTATTTTGAAACAAGTTGCTTAGGGCCTCACTAAGTTGCTGAGGCTGGCTTTGAACTTTCAGTTGATCCTCTTGCCTCTGCCTCCTGGGCCATTGGGACTACAGGCATGCGCCACTGTGCCCAGCCAAAGGAAAAATGTCTCATCTGTTAATTCTGAATTCCAGATTTTTCTATTAGCTCTTTTGCTTTAGAAGTATAGATACTTGGGTTGGAGATGTAGCTCATTGGTAGAGTGCTTACCTAGCATAGTTAGGGTCAATCACCAGTACCACAAAGAATAAAAGAAGTAGAATCATCCTTCAACAACCCTGTTTGGAGGTTCCCAGTTTTTCATTTGACCTTGCATTTTATAAAGGTCATTTTCATTTGACCTTTGCTAGATGTTCCTGTCAACATTTCCAGTTATAGCTTGTTTGTAAAGCCTATAGAATTCTTTCAGTTCCTCATTATTTAGTCCTGTTTTCAGCTTCCTCATGTCTTCTGCAACCCTGTCAAAATCAGCCTGCAAGGACATGGTGATAGTGGCCTGACTGCTGCCACTTTCCAGGCACTGCGTCCCTTTACTTATTTTGTCCCTACTCTTTCTTATATCTGAAATTTTATTTTGAATTTTTTTCTATATAGTCTCTGAAGTTTTGTGACATCTTTTTAATTTTTTAAATATTGTATAAGTTTAATAACAGAAACAGAATAATGGCTTATATAGAAAAGGCTTCACTTCCAAAGTATAGAAGGACTTCATCTGAAATCATGCCTGCTCCCCCTCTGAAGGGAAGTCTAGGCTTGCATTTGCAGACTGTATCAACCCAGAGCATTTGAGGGCATAAAGATAGTGCTTTGTTAATTCCTTTACTTGTTTCAAGTCTAGGGGGGAAATGCTAAGGAAAACCTGTGGGGTTTTGCTAATACCTATAAAGTCTCAGACATGTAAACCCTGGCTCCTTTTAAGATTCTTATCCTTTTTTCTTATACAGACCTTTTGTCGATGGTTAGAGAATTCTTTGAAAGGTTTGCCAAAGGAGACAACTGTGGGAGCTGTTACAGTGACACACAAACAACTTACAGACTTCCACAAGCAAGTCACTAGGTGAGTGACACCATAGGCTTGTGAAACAAGTGTGAATAGCATCTGGGGTATGTGAATAAAACATCTATGTTTCTTCTGTGCTATTGTAAATTCACAATTTAGTTTCTTTTAGTCTGCGACTGCACAAATTGGCATTAAAAACCAATCTGGGGGGAATATCACCATACTATATATTTCTATATCACTTATTATACATATCAACTAAACTGGTTTAAGAATAAGAGGAGGCACTACCTCTTCCAAAAGAAAAATGCAATCAGGAGATCAGTGTTTACCTTTCTGAGTCCCTTTTAGTCCATGTTCAGGGATCAAGAATGCTGTTGGCTGGGCACAGTGGTGTACCCCCCTGTAATCCCAGCGACCCTGGAGGCTGAGGCAAGAGGATCTTGAGTTCAAAGGCAGCCTAAGCAAAATCAAGGAGCTAAGCAACTTACTGAGAACCTGTCTCTAAATAAAATACAAAACGGGGCTGGGGATGTAGCTTAGTGGTCAAGTGCCCTGATTTCGATCCCTGGTACCTCCCCCTCACCACCCCCCAAAAAGAGCACTGATTCTGAGTTGGTGATGTAGCTTAGTGGTATAGTTCTTTCCTAGCATGCCTAAAGCACTGGGTTCAATTGTATGTTTTTTTTTAAAAAATGCAGATTCCTGAATAGGTAAAGCATTGGTTATAAAGTATTAAAGGGTAATGTAGACTGCAGTGAATGAGAATTTTCCCCATGCCTAAAGATATTCAAATTCTAATTTCACAGTTATACACATAAAACATCTCTCTGGGATGTTGTTTAGGACCCTGAGCCAGCTACTTGATCGCAATTTCTGGATTATAGCTTAGTTAAAGTTTTTATGTGTATATTTTGATTGTGAATAGTAAACCTATTTAATGATCTTCCTAATTACCATCTTATATCCATAGAGGTGTTACTTGATTTCCTTTTAATTTCTTTATTAATGGGCAGTTAGATTATTTTTATTTATTTATTTTTTGATGTTAGAGATAATAACAGAACTGTATCTAGACGTGATTTATAATACCTCTCATTTCAGCTACTCAGGAAGCTTGAAGCAGGAGGATTGCAAGTTTGAGGCCAGCTTGGGCAACTTAATGAGACCCTGTCTCCAAAAAAAAAAAAAAAAAAAGTAGGGAAGTAGCTCGGTATCAGGTTCTTCTGGGTTTAATCCCCAGTGCCATTTTTTTTTTTTTTTTTAAAGAGTGAGGGAGAGGAAGAAGGGGGGGGAGAGAGAGAGAAAATTTTAATATTTATTTTTTAGTTATTGGCGGACACAACATCTTTGTTTTGTATGTGGTGCTGAGGATCGAACCCGGGCCGCACGCATGCCAGGCGAGCGCGCAACCACTTGAGCCACATCCCTAGCCCCCCAGTGCCATTTAAAAACAAATTAAAAAATATATAAAAATGGTTAAGATGATAAATTTTAAGTTATATATATTTTATAAAGATTGTTTCAAAGATGTAGAATCTTCGAAGATGTAGCATTTTTCTTCCTTTTTATATTTGTCTTAAAATATAATCACTGAATCAAAGTCTATAAGACTTGTATGGTCTTCAATAATATTAATGGCAGCAATTTAAATTGAATTTTATAACTGTCTTATCTTGCCCTGATACTTCTTTTTGCAAGAACAGTCTTTAGAATTTTTAATAAATTTCAGGCAATGGCTTAAACAAGTATGGAAAGATAAGGTCAGAGAATAAGTGTTGAAGTGAGATTGGCAATTGTGAAAAAAAAATTGGAAATATTTTAATTGCCATGTTTAATAATTAATGGTATGACTGTACTAGTAAATAGTCACTAAAAATGAAAAAGATGTACATGTGATGGTACAAAAAATATACAAAACATTTTGTAAAGGAAGCTAATGGTATAACATAACCCAATTTGAACTTTTGAAACAATTTTTATAATAAAATATATAACTTAAAATTTATCATCTTAACCATTTTTACATATTTTTAATTTGTTCTGATTAATTATACATGACAGAATGCATTTGACACATCATACATAAGTGGAGTATAACTTCTCATTCATCTGGTTGTATGTTATATAGAGTTACACAGGTCATGTAATCATATATGTTCATGGGGTAATAATGACTGATTCATTCTACTATCGTTCCTCTCCCAAAATCCCCTCACCCCCTTCACTCCCTTTGTCTAGTCCAAAATACCTTTCTCCCCTCCCCCATTGTGAATTAACATCCACGTAACAGAGAAAACATTCGGCCTTTAGTTCTTTGGATAGATTTATTACACTTAGCATAATATTCTCCACTTTCTTGTATTTACTGGCAAATAATTTCATTCTTCTTTGAGACTGAGCAATATTCCATTGGGAATATCTATCACAATTTCTTTATCCATTCATCTGTTGAAGGGCACCTAGGTTGGTTCCATAATTTAGGTATTGTGAATTAAGCTGTATCACTGTAGTATGCTGATTTTAAGTCCTTTGGATATAAACCGAGGAGTGTAATAACTGGATCAAATGGTGATTTCTTTCCAAGTTTTCTTAGGAAATTTCCATACTGCTTTCTATAGTGATTGCACCAATTTGCAGTCACACTAGCAATGTCTGAGTGTATCTTTTCCCTCCACATCCTCGCCAACATTTTTTGTTTCTTGTATTCTTGATGATTGTCATTCTGACTGGGGTGAATTGGAATCTCAGTTTTGATTTGCATTTCTCAAATTACTAAAAATGTTGAACATTTTTTCATATATTTGTTGATTGATTGTATTTCTTCTTCCTGCAAAGTGTCTGTTCAGTTCCTTAGCCCATTGATTGGGTTGTTTGTTGTTTTTGGTGTTGAGTTTTTTGAGTTCTTATGTATTCTGGAAATTAATGCTCTATCTGAGGTGCATGTGGTAAAGATTTTTTTCCCATTTTGTAGGCTCTCCACATTATTGTTTCCTTTGCTGAGAAGAAGCTTTTTAGTTTGAGTCCATCCCATTTATTGGTTCTTGATTTTACTTCTTGCACTTTAGGAGTCTTGTTAAGTTGACTTCCTAAGTCAGTTCCTAAGCTGACATGGTGAAGACTTGAGCCTACTTTTTCTTCCATTAGGCCCAGGGTCTCTGTGCTAGTGCCTGTCTTTGATCCACTTTGAGTTGATTTTTGTGCAGGGTGAGAGATAGATGTTTATCCATTTTGTTACATATGAATTTCCAGTTTTCTCAGCATCATTTCTTGAAGAGTCTATCTTTTTTCTGATGTTTTTTGTTTGTTTTGTTTTGTTTTGGTGACTTTGTCTAGTATGAGATAATTGTATTATGTGGGTTTGTCTTTGTGTCTTCTATTCTCATTGATCTACATGTCTGTTTTGATGCCAGTACCATGCTGTTTTTGTTACTATGGCTCTGTAGTATAATTTAAGGTTTGGTATTGTGGTGTGCCTCCTGTTTGATTTTTCTTGCTAAAGATTGCTTTGGCTAGTCTGGGTCTCTTATTTTTTGTAAATGAATTTTATGATTGCTTTTTCTGTTTCATGAAGAATATCATTGGAATTTTTTTTTTTTGTACCAGGGGTTGAACTCAGGGGTGCTCAGCCACTGATCCACTGAGCCACATCCTCAGCCCTATTTTGTATTTTATTTAGAGACAGAGTCTCACTGAGTTGCTTAGTGCCTCACTTTTTCTGAGGCTGGCATTGAACTTGAGATCCTTCTGCTTCAGCCTAATCTAAGAGCATGAGAGATCTTCTGAGGTCTTCCTCAATTTCTTTCTTTAGTGTTCTATAGTTTTCATTGTAGAGGTCTTTCACTTCTTTTTTTAGATTGGTACCCCAATTTTTTTGTGTGTGTGGCTATTGTGAATGGGGCAGTTTTCCTGATTCTCTTCCAGTGAATTCCTCACTCATGTATAGGAATACATTTGACTTATGAGTGCTTAGCCATGTTTATTATTTTTTAATATGTATTTTTTAGTTGTAGATGGACACGATATCTTTATTTTATTTTTATGTGGTGCTGAGGATTGAACCCAGTGCCTCACATGTGCCAGGTGAGTGCTCTACCACTGAGCCCCAGCCCTGTGTAACCATTTTTAAATGTGCAGCTCAGTATGTTCATATTTCCGTATGTGATGGCACACACTTGTAATTCCAGCAACTTAGGAAGAGGCTTAGCAAGAGGCTCACAAGTTCGAGGCCAGCCTGGGAAACTTAGTGAGATTCTGTCTCAAAATAAAAAACAAGAAGGACTGGGGATGTAGCTCAGTGATTAAGTGCCCCTAAGTTTAATCCCCAGTAGCTCTCACCCAAAAAAGAAATAGGTTGCAAAACAATATAAACATATCTCCAATATTTTTTATCTTGTAAAATGGAAACTGTGCCCACTAAGTAACAATTCCCTTTTCTCTGCTTCCCCCAATTCCTAGCAACCATCACCCTATTTGATGTTTCTTTGAGTTTGACTACCTCATGTGGCTTATTTTTTATGTCCTTAGAGGTCAGCCATGTTATATGTACCAGAATTTCCTTCCTTTTTTTAAGGCTAAATAATATTTTTATATGCATGTATTTTATAATTCCATTCTTCTGTAGGACACATTTATGTTGTTTCCAGCCTCTTGGCTGTTGTGAATAATCCTGCCATAAACAGATGTAGAAATGTCTTTTGAGACTTTGCTTTTATTTCTTTTGGATTTATGCACACAAGTGAAGTTGCTGTGTCCGATGGTGAATTTATTTTTAATTTTTTGAGGACCCATCATACACTGTTTCCTAACAGCTGCACCATTATTCTTTCTCACCAGCATTGCTTTTACCTTCTCCGCATCTTTGTCAATGTTTGTTATTTTGTTTCTTTAATGGCAGCCACCTTGGCATCTCACTTGTAGTATGACATAAATATCTTGGTGTTTTTTTTTTTTTTTTTCCTAAAGAGGGGGGAGAGAGAGAGAGAGAGAATTTCAATGTTTATTTTTCAGTTTTTGGCATACACAACATCTTTGTTTGTATGTGGTGCTGAGGTTCGAACCCGGGCCGCACGCATGCCAGGCGATCGCGCTACCGCTTGAGCCACATCCCCAGCCCTCTCTCGGTATGGTTTTGATGAACGATGTTGAGTATTTTTTCATATGCATATTAGCCATCTGTATATTTTCTTTGGAGAAATGTCTATTCAGGTTCCTTGACCACTTTTAAATTAGGTATCTTTTATCATTAGATTGTAGAAGAAGTTCCTTATATATATTTGGGACATTAACTCCTTATCAGGTATATCAGATTTGCATACAACATTTTCTCCCATTCTATAGTCTACCTTTGCATCCTGCTGATTGTGTCCTTTGATGCACAGAAGTTTTAAGTTTGGGGGATCGGGTACTGGGGATTGAACTCAGGCATTCAACCACTGAGCCACATTCCTAGCCCTATTTTGTATTTTTTTTAGAGACAGGGTCTGAGTTGCTTATTAGCATCTAGTTTTTTGCTGAGGCTGGCTTTGAACTGGTAATCTTCCTGCCTCAGCCTTCCAAGCCACTGGGATTACAGGTGTGCACCACTATGCCTGTGCTTTTGTTGTCATATCCAAGAGTCATTGACAAATATAATGTCATGAAGTTTTCCCCCTAGATTTTGTGCTAAGAGTTATAATTTTAGGTCTCGTTATGACTTAGTTTTTGTATGTGATGTTTGGTAGTGACCCAGTTTTTTCCTTTTTCATGTTGATCTCTAGTGTCCCCAGACTATCTATCTATCTATTTATTTCTTACTAGGGATTGAACCCAGGGTGATTTATCACTGGCTATACCCCTCAGTCCTATTTATATATTTATTTTGAGACTGGATCTCGCCAAATTGTTGAGGCTGGTCTGAAACCTGTGAGCCTCTTGCTTAAGCCTCCTGAGTTGTTGGGATTACAGGTGTGTGCCACCATGCCTGTCTAATGTCTTTCATCAATTTTTTTGTAGTTTTTTATTGTACTATATGTCTGTATGTATATGTGTTTGTATATATACGCTACTTCATGTATAGTAAATTTCTGGAAAATTATACATAGGACCAGGATGGAAGGGGAGGGAGGTTTGTGTGTGTGTGTGTGTGTGGCTAGGTATTGAACCCAGGGCCTTATACGTACATGCTAGGCAAGGGTGTAGCCACTGAGCTACACCCTTGGTCTGAGAATTGATTTCTTTCTTTCTTTCTTTTTAAATATTTTTTTATTTTTTCATTGTGGTTGGACACAATACCTTTTACTGATTTATTTTCATGTGTTGCCGAGGATCGAACCCAGGGCTCCGCATTGCTAGGCAAGCACTCTATTGCTGAGCCACAACCCCAGCCTGAGAATTGATTTCTTAATGTCACTTTAAAAACAGTTTCCTTTTTCTTCCTTTTGTATACCCCAAATTTTTGTTAATGTTAAAATCCCAAACCATGGAGTAGCTTTGGGATTTTAACATTATTATTATTTGTAGCTTATTAAGTGGCTTAACTTCATGCCCTAGAAGTGAGTGATATTTAACTTTAGATCAAGTGACATGCATGACTGAAAAATAACATGACAACCTTTGTGACACATTTTGCCAGAGTGGGGATTTTCCCTCCGCCAGGTAGACATATATTGACTGGGATGACCTTACACAATTATTTGGTTTCTTTTTTAACTATGAGTCTTCCCAGTTAAAGTAGTATTCTACCTATATGCTGTTGCAGATGAAAGTAGTGTAACAGATGCTTCTCTCTGCTTCTGTTTTGCTTTATTCCATGTAGTGCTGGTCAGTAGAAGGGCACAATCATATTGGCTCTAATTTCTAAGCAAATGAGAGCCTAGGAGAGAAAAGCCTCAAAGGATTGAGCTTAAGAGTCAAATACGTTATTTTGAATCTTACCCCACTATCCTGTTACTTGAAACTTTAGTTAATTCTGTAATACAGGGTTAGTATTACCTAGCACATAAGGTTATTGTGAAATAGCAAATGGAAATCTTTACTAAAGAAGAGCTTACACATAGTAGGTGATCAGTGACTTTTAACTCCTTTCTTCTTAAAAAAGAAACTGCCAAAATGCCATTATATACTTGCAAGACTAGCTGAGGCGTGTCTCTTGCCAGCTCTAAGGCAGCCACCCACACATTATGGAATAAGTCTCCACCAAACCCAAATTCTCTTGACAGGGCTAGTATATGACAGATAGAGCAATAGTTTAAGTTGGAAATCAAGGTTGTGGATATTATTCCCTTGTTTAAGGAAAGGGGCAAGGAAAAGTACCTAAAACAAGACTGTAAACAAAAAATATCTGTAATCTTGGCCCTGTGATATGGGAAAATAAAGTACACTACCTAGGTTGTCTACCTGATCTTTCATTGCAAAACAAGTTTTACAGCTCCTGCTGTAGTAGACTGTGACATAATGGTGGGAAATGAACAGAAGTAAGAGGTAATGTTAAGGTATAAGAAAGAGGGTTTGAAATGGCTCACATCCTCTCTTTCTCTGGTATGCCTGTTGCCCTTGAACCTTTGCATGACTCAGTCTCCCTTTTGGTTTTAAGGTCCTGTAAGTCCTGCCCCAACATGCTGCTTTGTTTGCCATCTTAACAGGGAGGGTGAACTGGTTCAGTTTCATTTCAGCAAGTCCAAGCCTGCTTTTCAAGTGGTACTGGCAATTACTTCCCTGGCTTTTTAAGTTGGTCAACGTGAAGAAAGCTGGGACCTTTTATTCTAGAATATCATTCTTGCTTTCCAAACACCAGATGACCCTATCTCTGTCAAAGAGTAATTGGAACAGAAAAAAATCATGCCATCATTTTCCTTTCTTTATCTTATTGTGACAGTACCATTTACATATAGGTCTTTAAGCTAAAAGATGTTGAACATGGAAAGAATTGACACTGGAACTAGAGGCCAGTAGGAGGTGTCTCCCTGGTCAGGTCATCAGTGAGAGCTTGGTTATTCTCCATACCAGGGCATCAGATCAAAAGGGTTGCATTTCTCAGTACACCCCTAGAGTGACGAGGCTTAAGAAATAGTGACTATGAAAGTATTCAGAAGTATGGTAGAATGATTGGAATTGTGGACTAGCAGAAAACAGAACCTAGAAAAATAAAGGCAGTTCAAAAAATAAATTTGGTTAGAAACCAGGAATTAACAAATGTCAGAAGGACTGAGGCAGGAACCAAAAAATAGTGCTAGCATTCCAGGAGATTTTTGATCCATTTCTGTGGGTTTATTCACCAAGGGCTCTGTAAGTTCAACATTTGGCTAAAGCTCTTGACACCCATACAATCATTGATAGGGTCAGGAGCAGAAATGGAGCTGATTTAAAAAACTGTGACTCACCCCTCATTTTGCTTTGTTTATCACAGTTCTCCTGTACTTGTATTTTTGGTTTCAATACCCTTTCTCATGTACCACAAAAGAGGCTAACAAGAAGCCGGGCATGACGGCACATACCTGTAGTCCCAGCAACTCAGGAGGCTGAAGCAGGAGGATCACAAGTTCAAGGCCAGCCTCAGCAATTTACATATCATTCATTATGTCCCATTGTTCTATATAGAATTGAAAACTTGGGACTGAATGGGTTAATGTTTCAGACCAACCTTACAATGGGTAGGGAAGTCCAGATGTAGGTACTCAAAGAAATTACTCAGATTTCATCTTCTTCTCTGTTGGGTCACTGTTAGCAGTTCCTTCCTCTGGTGTTCAGCCATTGTGAGAGAGAATTGAATCCTAGGCATAGACCCTGATCCCTGAGTTTTCAGAAGGGAAAGCGCTCCACAGAAGGGTAGGCATGTTAGAAAGTGCTGCCTTTTTCACTGTTTTAACTTAGCCCGAGATTCAGTTAGCAAAAACTTATGAAGACATGACACAAAAGAATAAAGCTGGCATCATTTTGAAAAAAAAGCAGGTGAATATTGGACTCTTCTTACTGTTTTCCTTCAGTGTTTGCCTGAAGATCTTTAACTGATAGAGACTTAGTTGCTGGACTGGTCTTTGTAAAAAGAATCTGCCTTTGGGAGAGAATGAATAAACCAGGGTATCTAACTCTGTTGTAGTGTGGTTCAAAGTTCAGTGACCAGAGTCTTAAGTGAACATGCTTGCTATTTTATTTTGGGGGTTCTAAATTTCTTGTATATGTGTCAGGGACTTCAGCAAAGTGTTGATGTGGTAGCTGGTGTTTCTTGAATGCTGCTTTCTCACCATGCTGTTAAAATAAGCATTTTACCTATATGAACAAATCGAATTCTCTGGACAGCATGAGGTAGATAATAGATGAGGAGACTGAGGCAAAGATTAGTAACTCGCCCAAGGATACAGCAGCGCCAAGATTCAACCTCAGGCAATTTGTCTCCAAAGTCTGCTCTTCAAGGACTGCCAAGTTTATCATTGTTCTCATTTATAATAGTCTGTTTTTACCTTGGGTTACAAAAAGATCTGAAGCAGAATCAAGAGACAGTGGATACTCCTCACAGAGTTGGGACCATCCTCAGTGTGCCTCAGTGTCATGGTTAGTTCTTTATAGATGATGTCTCTCGCCTCAGTCAAGGACCACCTGCCTTTTCTCTTCTAGTGCTGAGGAATGTAAGCAAGTTTGCTGGGCCTTGCGAGACTTCACCAGATTGTTTCGATAGCTCACACTCCTGCACTGTGCCTGTCACCCAGGTGAGTAGTATGTGCTTCCAGCTTTTCCTGAGCTTTCAGGAGATTTGGGGATGGGGAGAAGTTTAATGCCCATCATGGGACCAGTCCTGTAGCTAGAGTTAGAAAAAGACTTAAGAGTTTAACTGTGCCACACAACTGGGGAATACAGGGCCCTCATTTTTTGAGCTATGGCAGCCATATAATTGCTAGTGTATTCGGATGTCATTTTTACTTGAATAACAAAATAACTACTATAATGTATAATGAGTGTGGTAACAAATAAGTATCTTTACCTTTAATCTGGCTACTGATGGAAATAGTGCTGGCCAGAAGTTGACTTTGATAACATGACACCATCCCTCCTAGGACTGACCTTCCAGATATGATGAGCATGGAGCTTGTTCTTACTGCCTTTTTTTTTTTTTTTTAAATACTGAAATGCTGTGCCTTGACCAGCAGGTGGTACAGAAAAGAAGTAGCCTCTTTGGTCATTGTTTTTCTCCTCATGTTTCCTGTCTGCTTATTACAAAGCAAAGCAAGAAGCTTAGCTGAGGAAAATCTTGGTAGTAGAATTTGGGTGCTAGGTTTTTTGTTTCTTTTTTTTTTTTTTTTTTTTGGTACTGAGGATTGAAATCAGGGGTACTCAACTACTGAGCCACATCCCCAGCCCTATTTCATATTTTATTTAGAGACAGGGTCTCATTGAATTGCTTAGTGCCTCACAACCTAAGTGCTAGTGCTTAGACTGGTTTTGAACTCACGATTCTCCTGTCTAAGCCTCCCAAGCCACTGGGATTACAGGGGTGTGTCACCACGATGGGCACCCTTTGACATATTAAGGAGAGTTTATTCTCCTAGAAGGCAATTCTCTCTGAATCTGGGGCCCTGACCTGTAGTTTTTGTGGTAAATGCATTAATAACTCAAAGTGACATTCAGCAGTGACTTGCCACTTCAAAATTTATTCTAAACTTTGTTTTTTTTAATGAGTAATATAATCTGGGATCATTGGGTTTTACATGTGTTTCTGATAACAGTGATGCACCTCAAAGTGTTGATCATGAACAGCTATAGATGTTCATAGCTGCATTTATTGAGCACTTTCTAGGTATCTCATACTACTATGCATTCTTTATATATTAAGTATTATATTTTTATGTATTAACTAAGAAATCCTCATTCAATCCTCTAGGTTAGTTACTACTATTCTCATTTTACATATGAGGATCTCAAGTTCAGAGATGTTTAGCAGTTTGCCTAATTGTGTCAGTTAGTAACTGATGGAGCCATAATTCAAGTGTTGACGTTCTGGTGTCAGTGTCCTCACTTTTTAACAATTTCATTTAACACCTCTGTAATAACTACTTGTTATTCAAGTAAAAATGACATCCGAATACACTATACATACTCCTTCCATAGAGTCTAAATCAGTGGTTTAAAAGCTTTTGTTAATAGGCAAAGCCTTCTTGCAAAGTAAATCGTAATGAAACGTCTTAAGTGGAGCTTTTTTGGTTGGTTTGAAATGGAAGGCCTGGGCCTGTCATTTAGCTTTTTCCTGATCCCACCCACACATCCCTGTTTCCACAGTCCAGACAGCATTGGAGATGCACTCAAGCAGCATTTCATTAAAGTAAGTTCCCTTAAGATCATAGATTTTAAAAAATTTAACCTTTTATTGTTGCTGCTTTTTATTGTTGTTGCTGCTTTTTTCCTCAACAGGTATCATGACAGAATACAGAATGTGATGCCTGAGCAATTATAGAAACCTCTGCCTTAAGATTTCTTTTATAAAATGCTCACTAGCTTCCTGGGCACAGTTATTGACTATCTTCTTTCTTCTTGTCAGGAATGTCTTTTTTAATTAGAAGACAGGAAGAAAACAAAACCCAGACTGTGTCCCACAATCAGAAACCTCCGACGCGGCAGAGGGGCCTTCACTGCCCCCAGGGTGTCCAACCCAGACAGGGAGAGACTCCAGCCTTCCCAGGCGTCCTGAGGAGTTCCTGTTTGGGGGTGTGAGGGAAAATCAGTGCGGTTTAAAAAAGATGGCTGCAGCCTGTCCGGCGTGATGGGAGGGGAGCTGGTTTCCTGGTGAACTTGTTTCTAAAAGGAAAAACAATTTCAAGGAAATAAAAAAGGAAAAAAAAAGGAAAGCTAAGCTGAAACCAGTACTGAAACATTCGCCTGATAAGCAAATGGTATACACAGATACAACACGCTAAGTACAGTACACGTGGAAAAACAAAAGTGAGGACTTGATGTGAAACAAAAATATTCACTTAGGGAAAATGTGGGAAATCAAATGAATTTTAAATAGCTACAGTTGGAAGTAAAGGGTCAGGGTCATCTCTGAGAATTTTCTATTGTTTCACCTTCTTTCCCTCTCCTACTCCCCCTCCACTTCCCAACTTTAACACAAGTGAATTGAAATATTCCTCCCCCAACTGTTCTTCCTGCCTTGAGTTGTTATGACAAGAAGCCTATTCTTCTATATGTCATAGTCATGTCGGTGATACTCAGGACCAGCCAGGGTCAAAATCCATATTTAATTATAACCCAACCCTGACCCTATTCAATCTCTGAATCCCCTACCAATCCCCATGAGGTTGTCGGTCAGCCTTTGAGGGGGAAGAGCCACATTGAGGTATTGAAGTGGGGGGGGATAGGATATAAATGTGTATTTTGTTTAGTTTTTCTTTCTTTCTTTTTTTTTTTCTTAGCAAACTATTCACCCACAGACATGAGGAAAAAAATTAGGGTGTGAGAAGCAAAAGTGTTTACAGGGCTAATTGTATTTTACTAAAAAGTGTGGAAACTAACTGACTTCTTGTGGGGATAAGGGCCAAAGCGGGGAGCCCAAATGGATCTTAATGTTTAAAAGGAGTGTAGCCCTGCACAGCCATTAGATTTGAGGGCACTGTTCTGTCTGGTGTTGTAGCCATCTCAAGAACAAATCAACAGCAACAAAACAACTGCAAAAAAAAAAAAAAAAGACAATAAATTTTTAAAATGTAATCAGTGTTTCTTTGTTTTTACTTCCATTTACGACCTCCCAATTCTGAAATGATTTGGTCAGAGCAGCTAAGTAAGCAACTTTAGTTTGTACCTCATAGACAGCTGGGTATGGAGTTGAAAGGTCAAGCCCTTGCCCTGTACCATAGACTCTGCAGGGAAGTGGCTTTCTGCAGGCTTTATTCTTCTAGTTCACCCTAAAGCTCCTCATGCTGCTTTTCACACCTTTCATGTCACCTTAGTAGGGTAAAAAAGGAAGCCACTCTTTCATGGTAAACTAGAAGCAAGCTTACTTTTCTCCTCCATGGTCTCCTAAGTAGATTGTTCTTAACTACAGAGCTTCTGGTCTTTTACTTATGTATATATGTGTGTGTGTGTATATATATACACACACACACACATATAGCTATATATTTTTGTTAATGATAAGGCTTTAAGTGAATACATATATATGGTTTTATTGAACTATAATTGACAATAAACTGCACCTTTGGGGGGCGAAGCTACTGTGGATTGAACCCAGGGACATTTTGCATTGAGCTACATTCCCAACTGTTGTTTTTTTTTTAAGATGGGGTCTCACTAAATTGCTGAAGCTAACCTTGTCTTGTGGTCCTTGTGCCTTAACGTCTGGAGACTCTAGGGTTATAGGTATGTGCCACTGTGCCTGGCTAAACTGCACAGAATGTCTACAGTTTAATAAGCTTTGACTGATATACCTATGATACCATTGCCACAGTCAGGATAACATATAGGATCAGGCATAGTGGTACACGCCTATAATTCCAGTGACTCAGTAGGCTGAGGCAGAGGATCAAAAGTTCCAGGCCAGCCTAGGCAACCTAGCAAGACCCTTCCCAAAATTAAAAAATAAAAAGGCTGGAAATGTAGCTCAGTCTTAGAGCACCTGGGTTCTATCCCAGTACCCACTCCCCCAATGGTTCACATATTCTTTACCTACCAATTTTCCTGAGAGTCCCTAGTCCCTGTTCTCTCCCACCCTAGCAATCTGCTTTCTGCTACTATAGATTATTTTCTTGAGTTTCATGTAAGTGGAATCAAACATTATGTTATGGTAATTAGGCTTTGAGCTAATATCCCTGACTACTGAACTGGCTCTCATTGATAACATCTGGCAGTATTGTTGGGACTGACATTTCTCTGCCTTTTCCTTCACCGTGTCACTTTTAACTTTTTCACTCCCGGGCTTGACTCCTCAAGCTGCAGAGTGATATTTACAATCAGTGAAACAGGCCTTCCAGCATTACTTGAATCCATGGTATTCAGGGTCTTACTCTCTAAAGAGATGTTATTAGGAGAGCAAAAAACGTGAATGTGAAAGAGTGGAGTGAGGTTATCAAATCCTGGGGATCAGCATAGTTCCCTAGCCATCCCTCTCATGTTTGGTTAAACAATAAAACCTTTAAGCCTAGTTCAACTGTACATTGCTGAACAACCAGTTGACTTTGCTCTGTTTAAGGAATTTGGCTTTTTTCACAAGAAGTTGTATCCTGGATTAAAAAATGTGCAATGCTTCATTTGGTCCTCCCTAGCTACTAAATAAATAGCATGTGGAATGCATATTCTAGTTAATGTCAAGAATGTCCTCTCTATAGCTATGGCTTTGAAAGCTGAACCCTGTCGTTAATGGCTCAGGGCCTCACAGTATATTTCCTGTGAGCCCTAAGATTTGAAAGAATTAATCTAATATAGTCTTATTTGTGTTCCTGCATGGCATTATCTAGAGGAAGTAGAACTACCATCTTTCTCCCATATGTGCAGGTCAGCTAACTGTACCCTAACTTATCTAAGATCTAAGTTGTCTCACCAAAGTAGTCAAGCCACCACTAAGAGGATCCCAAGAAGGGAATGTATGGTTCTCCCTTTACCTCTGGAGCTTGTGTCTGTCACTTCTTTGGAATTTATCCACAAATTATCTGTTAAATGTATTGGATAAGCCAAGAAATTTTAGTTACATGAAACACAAATCACCCATTGGGACTATTCCCAGCAAGATTACTAAAAAAGAATTTGCAATTTTTATGTACATGTTTGGAAGGAATGATTAAAGATCGATGACTGAAAATGTAAGGTACATAGACATAAAGGCACCTATGCTTTTGAATGGCATCAACACCTCAAATTTATTGTGCGTATCCACCGTGTGTAACCCTGATCTAAGTGAATCGTTTTACTAAGTTGGAGCCAAGATCTGGAGCATGTAACAAAGTAGGTCTGATTTTGGGGGCTTATATTACCAGCATATAAAGTGTCCTTCCAAGAACAGATCCTTAGCAAAAATGGAAACAACCATCAGTATCCTCACCTGTAAAAAGACTGAAAAGGGGTATGTTCTTGATGTCATTGAAGAGCTGATAAGAGGAAGGAGTCTTGAATTAAAGGAATATTTCATTGCATACAAGGATAAACTTGATGGAGAAGGAGGTACTTGGAAGAAGGAAGAGAGATTCCTGTGTATGTGGGATGTATTCATTCCTAGAAGGGTGAGCATCAGTGTTCTCTGGATTCCAACCTAAAACAACAGCACTGGTCACCAAAGAAGTCAAGCCACTACCAAAAGGATCCCAAGAAGGAATGTATGGTTCTCCCTTTACCTCTGGAGCTCATGTCTGTCACTTCTTTTGAATTTATCCACAACTGACTACCACAACAGAAATCTAGAGGAAATGACAGTTGTTTTTTGTTTTGGGGGGTTTTTTTTGAGAGGTACCAGGGATTGAACTCAGGGGCTCTCGACCACTGAGCCACATCCCCAGCCCTATTTTGTATTTTATTTAAAGTCTGGGACTCACTGAGTTGCTTAGTGCCTCACTTTTGCTGAGGCTGGCTTTGAACTTGTGATCCTCCTGCCTGAGCCACTGGGATTATAGGCATGTGCCACTGTGCCTGGCCTAGTATTTTCATTTTTGTTGTAAGAAAGTAGAAAGCCAAGGACTACCAGTGTTCATATAAAGCATATAAAGCATGTAGTTCTTCCAAGCTTCCTTAATTCATGTACTCTCTCTCCCTACTCTCCAAGACACCAAGGGCTGTCTTCAGAGACAAGGACTATATTGAACTGGGAAAGTGAAACAGTATTTCCATATTTGTCAGTTGTTTGAGAGAGGTTGGCAAATATGGGATATCTCCAAAGCTTAAAGCTTGTCGAGAGGAAATAGAATTGTACAGACCAGTGGGCAATAAAGGTGCTAACCTTTGTAAATGATTGCAAACTGAGGACCTAGGTAAAGCTTCTTAAGGGGGTACAGATTAATAATTCTGAAAACATCATTCATATGACAATATAGAAAAGCAGGGGGTTGGACTGGGGATATACAGTTCAGTTGGTGAGTGAGTGTCTCGAATGCACAAAGCCCTGGGTTCAGTCCCCAGTACCAAAAAAAGCAGGGGTTGGGAGTGGACTTCACTGTGGAAGAACTACTGATAGTTACAGTCAACAAGCAGCAGTGTAAATCATATACTCTCTTTTGAGCCATATCCTCAGCCATGTACTTTTATTTTTTTCCTTTTTCAGAATGTTCTTGTCTTGGCTTGGGTGTAGCTCATGGTAAAGTGCTGGTCTAGCATACATGGGGCTAAAGACACATGCTGAATATTTACACATGTAATGTTATTTTCTGGATTTGCTTCAAAATAATCTTGGTGTGGAGTATGGATGGAAATTTAGATAAGAGATTGATTATAAACTGATAGTTATTGAAGCTGCTACATGGGAATTTTCTATTATCCTTCCAATTTTCAAAAATGTTTAAAATTTTCCATGATAAAACAATAAATTGTCAGTCCAGAAAATTATACTCATGAGCTATCTCATATTCAAACAACATCTAATAGCATATGAATATACATGAGGATAAGAGACTAACTGGTCCCAAATGTAGCTAGAATCCCAGGCCTCCCTTTTTCACCACTTCTTAAGGGAAAGTTGATTGGGACAGGATTTTAGACTGCACACCTTGCCTCAGCCAGCTTCCTCCTGGAAAGCAGGCCATCCCATGCCAGCATGGGCCAGAGGGCAGGTGCTGGGGGGGGACAGCCAGCTAGCATCCAAAGGAGGGTCTGGTAGAACAGCATGGAAGTCAGGCACTAGAAAAAACAGCTCAGTCTGTTTTTAACATTTTTTAATCCAAAAATACATAAAATTATATTTTCTACCCCAGGTTCTTAGACTCTGAAAAAGGGGGAGTAGTTGCCAATCTTAAGTATCCAGTAACACAAAGGCTCATCATATCCATCTCAGGAAGAAGAAAGAAGATGAAGCAACACTCAAACTGGGGAACCCCCAAATCAGGCCCATTCCCAGCAGAGGCCTTGCTGAGGGACTTGACCCACAACACTTCTTGGCTCTTTTGCCAAAAAAAGGGGTGGGGGGCAACCATAACTAGGCCCCCAAGGTTGGTGGTGTTCTTTTCCTGCTCTTTTGGCTACTGGCTGAGTTTCTTCAGAGCTAGAATGAACATAGGGGTAGGCCCAAGAAGATGGAGCCCTTGTAAAGCAGAGCTTTGCAGAGAGAACTTGGTGCTTGGCCTTTCTTTGTACTTGGCCCAAATCCACATTCAGGAGACCCAGAGGTAGGACCCTGCAGCCAGCCAGGCCTTCTGGGGCTATCACAGCTAATCAGTCCACATAGTCACCAAGGAAACCTGGGCCATCCAGTATTTGCAGCCCTGTTATTGCATGCTGACTGGGTGCATGGGCCAGGGCCTTTGTTCAGCACCAAAGCCTGCCACCGGTGGGGCCTGGGCCACAGGCTGCAGCTGTTGCTGAGACTGCCAGATGTGATGGAGCTCCTTGAACTGCTCCACCATGTGGTCTTTGAGGTCTGGGTTTGAGATCTGTAGGCGAATGCTGTCAGCTGACCAAGAAAGCTCCCCTGAGAACATCTCCAGCAGCAACCTGGCTGCAACAGGCACGACCTGGGGGACAAAGAAGAGACAAAACTAGTGGCAGGGCTGCCAGATCCCACTGAGCATGAAAGTGGTAGACTGCCTCCTCCAGCCCTAAGCCTTGGTCATTTCTTGACAACCAAGTTCTTACCTCCCAGAGAGCCCTGACCCCCACCCTGGGTCAAGGGCCAGCCCTGTATGCCCCAGTACTCCAGCCAAGTCAGTGGGGCTGAGGGGCACACCTGTACAGTAATGAGCTTCTTCTCTCTGGGTTTTCGGTCAGGCCACTCTTCCCCGAAACAGAAGAAAATCTCAAAGGGTGGTGGGGCATTGGTCTGGCCCTTCTGGAACAGGATGAGCTCTGCATTAAGATCAAGACACCTAGTTAGTCAGAGGCTAGAACCATGCCCTGGGGGAGAGGCAGCCAGGAGGAACTTGTGGAGTCTCACCATTGAGAAACTGCTCCAGGCTGAAGAGCTTGGTCTTGACCTCCCGCTGGATGGGGTTGGGGCTTGAGCCATGGGCTGTGGCACAGGGCCCGCTCCAGAACACCTTGCATTGGCAGAGACGGATGGCATACAGGTCTTGACCCTGCAACTGGAGGATGAGCCCTCGGTCTAGGACATCCAGCAGCTGGTTGGTGTAGAAGCGTTGCTTGTCACTGGGGATGTCCTCAGGGCTGGGGAATCGCACTTGCTCCAGGCTCACAGGACCAAAGAGTTCCACCTGCTCTTGGGTGGCCTCCAGTTGGCTATAGAAGAGCCGGCAGCCTTGTGGGTTGCTGATGGTAAGGGCACAGGGTGGCCGCCCCCGGTATTGGAACTTGATCTCCAGGTCTGTTACTGTGGGGCAGAGGGGCAGGCCAACCCAGCCATGAGCCCCCCAACCTGTTCTGCAGCCAGGAACAAGCCCAACCTCAGAGGCTCTCTCACTTTCTCCCTCCCAGCTTCCCGGGGGGGCTGGCATACATACTTTTGTTCTCTTTCCCGTCATCCTCCACCTTCCTTGCCAGCTCTACCACAACCTCCAGCACTGTACCCACCCCCAGCACACCTGGGTTCCTTACAAGGCAGCATATGGGGGCTGATCAGCAGGTCAGGCAAGAGTTGCTCTCCGGTAGGGGGCAGGCTGGCATCCAGGGGCCCAGGCTCCAGGTTCGGCAGGACCCCAGGGAGAAGATGCCCAAAGCCAGCAGGGTCGCCATGAGGAGGTGCCAGGAGGTTGGGGGGTGGAGCTGGGGGACCCAGCCCCACAGGTGGCTGGAGAGCTGGTGACCACTTGGCATCTTCTTTGGGTAAATAGGATGCCATTGGGGGGCCAGGCTGCACTGTTTCTACAGTGGGGTGGACAGAGCCATTAAAGCCACCTCTAGAAAATGCCTCCCAGGCCCACCAACTCCCAACTCCTGCCAACCCTCAGCCTCCTTTCAGCCCCCTCCCAAGTACCTATGGTACTTGTCACTTCTTATGCTAGACTCCCAACCATACCACCTCCCAGCCCCACCTGTGATGCTCAGGCCTGGTAACATCCTCTGGAGCTAAAGAGAAGACATGGGCAAAAGAGAAGAGAAGAAGGCAGAGAGAAAGGAAGGCAGGTTATTAAATTGTTCTGATGCTGAGAAAATAAGGCTGGAGAAGCACAAGGCTGTCCCCTCCTTTCTTCAGCTCAGCTGAGGCCAGACCCTACCTCCAGAGAGTCCAACCTTTATGAAGGTCAATCAGTCAATGTGACATGCTGTGTAACAACACAGCCCAGGGAGGGACAAGGTAAGCACTCTGTTCCTGTCCTTCAGATCCCCAAGAAAATAAAAAAGAGCCGCAGAGGGCCATGGGCTCCAGAGGAAGGGACTGCTCAACCCTAAAATAGGGGAGGGCAGCAAAGCCCATTTCATCGATCAGTGGTCAGTGCAGGCAGCTGGATGCAGCCCCCTCCTCACTGCCCTGCCCCCACGCACCTCTTCTTCTTCCTCCTCCTCTTCGGTACATACACTATAATCCTCAGTGGGCTGAGACTCTGCACAGCAAGGGAGAGAAAAGGACAGGAGGGGAATCAGTGACAATGCAGGAGTTGGGCCATCCAGGCTCCATTTGGGCAGCCTGAGAGGTTTCCCAAAAGTCCTGCTGGGCCTTCTGCCCTCCCCAAAGCTATCCAAACACAGGATGAGATGAAAGGCACCACCACCAGGAAGTGGTAGGGACCTCTCCCCTGACGCCAAGACCCCAGAACAATGGAGGTGGTGAGGAAGAACCATCTGGGCCCCTGAATCCATTCCAAGCCCTGGAGTAATGACCTTGCAAAGCCCCAGCACCATGTCCTAGAAGGGCCCTGGGCCTTCCTACATTCACAGTAAGCCTCCCAGGTGGTCCATACAGGACCAGGCATGGTACCTGTGGGAGCAGGGCCATTGGAGCAGACCTCGTAGATCTTGTAGGGTTGAGGCGGCATGTCCCGGGGCCCATCATAGATGAGGCGGAAGTCCCGGCTCTTGTTAAGGGCACAGCGCAGATTGGCCTTCCATTTGGCTGGATCAGCCTCGTCCACCCCCTCAGTATATTTCCCCGTCTCCTTGGCCCAGGCCTGGGACAGGAAGAGAGGACAGTTGACCATGGAGAACCTCACTCCTTGAAGCCCCAGCTATCCTTTTCTCTACCTTCCTGTCCTACAGGAGTCCTTGCTGAGATCTGTGGCCATAGGCTGAGCCTTGTTGAGCTGAGGGACTCATCTGCAACAGGTGGATGTGAAACAGTCCTTCTCTTGGGGTTCCAACAAGCTCAATAAACCCCGCGAGCTTTAAGAGGTATCCACGATTCACTGCTCCTAGCAGGGCAAAGAGGTATAGTCTCTACATAGGACAAAGTTACATGGTGGATATGGGTACATAATCTGGAGCCAGGCTGGTATCGAAACCAGCATGTGCCACCTGCCATGTCACTCTGCCTCTCTTTGCTTCATCCTCCTCATAATACCTATTCACAGGGTATCAGTGAGGGCTCCAAGAGTCAGTGCCCATAAAGTACTCAAAACTGTGCCTTTGTATAGAATGGGATGGGTGTGCTTCAGCTATTGGTATGCTGCTCCTACTGCTGCTGCTGATGGTGATGTTGAGGATGCTTGCTAAGGTCTATCACTGAACTACACCCCCAGCTGCTATTATTATTATTTTTTTAATTTTAATATTTATTTATTTTTTTAGTTTTCAGCAGACACAACATCTTTGTTTGTATGTGGTGCTGAGGATCGAACTCAGGCCACACGCATGCCAGGCGAGCGCGATACCGCTTGAGCCACATCCCCAGCCCCAGCTATTATTATTTTAGATGGCAGTTTGGTGATGTCAGGATTACAAAAGTTTCTACCCTCAAACACAGCAACTGGGTTTCTATAGAATTATATAGACTAGCCAGGCACAATGGTGCATGCCTGTAATCTCAGGAGGCTGAGGCAGGAGGATCTCAAGTTCAAAACCAGCCTCAGCAACTTAGCAAGGCCCTAAGCAACTTAGCAAGATTCCCCCTTTCTTTTTTTTCTTCCTTGTGGTACCCAGAATTGAGGCCAGAATAAAAAATAAAAAGGGCTAAGGATACAGCTCTGTGGCTAAGCACCCACAATCCCAGGTATCAAAGAAAAAATTAGACTTAACACAAAATTTTATACATGCAGCTTATTCACTGTAGCACTATTTGTAAAAGCAAATGATCTGTGATATCCAATGTCCATAGTGGGGGCTGGTTAAATTATGTCTAGCTGGTTAAATTATGATCAGCTCATAGAATTGAATATGCAAGAAGAAAAAGGAGGGGACTTTTTATACACTGGTTGATCTTAAAGAAATATGAAGTGCAGACAGTATGTATACTGCTAGCATTTTTGTGAAAAGCTGGGAAAAGATAGGAGGTGGTGTTTTGCTTGTCTGCATGGAAATCTCTCAGGAAAGATAAACAAGAATCTGAGGTTGAGGCAGGAGGATTGCAAGTTCAAAGCCAGCCTCAGCAACTTAGTGAGGCCCTAAGAAACTTAGTGAGACCCTGTCTCTAAATAAAATACAAAAAAAGGCTGAGGATATGGCTCAGTGGTTGAGTGGCCCTGGGTACTAAAACAAAACATGGAATCTAATAAAACTATTGCCTCTAGGGAGGGGAGTGGATAGCTGGGACAAGGGTGCAAGGGAGACTTTGCTGTAAATCATTTTATACCATTTTCACTTTGAATTATGTAACTGTTATATATTGAAAAATAAGAAATGGATTTGAAAAAGAACTCTGAAAAGGGAAGATTAGGAACAAATATTAAGAAACATGTATCCAAGTTTTAAAAATAAGCATTCTCTTTGACCCAGAGCTATCCCCAAAGTTCCAGTAACTATCCCCAACGAAACCATTTAAAGGTTAGGACTTAAGAAAATCTAGATGAAAACATGGTTTTCAACACTGAAACACAAAAAGCAGCCTAAAGAGTACAAAAATTGGTGTTGGATGCTAAATCTTTCCAGTGGAATATTCAACAGTCACTACAAGTGATGTGGGCATATTTTGGAAAGGAAAACTAGTTCTGATGTTGGGTAAAAATGGTCCAGGTCCTGGGTGCCCTGGCCCATGCTTATAATACCTACTAGCTACTCCAGAGGCTGAGATGGGAACATTGCAAGTCAAGGCAACCTGGGCAACTTAAAGAGACCCTGTCTCAAAATACAAATCTTTTATAAAAGGAGGGGCTGGGGACACAGCTCAGTTGTAGAACACTTGCCTAGAACACTTGAGGTATGAGTTAAATCCCTAGTTCCACAAAAATAAAATAACAAGAAAGAAAAAAGATTTGTAAGTTATAAAACAATATATGGCTTGATTCTAATTTTGCATTCCATATACACATAGAAAACTGGAAATTATCAGCAGTTATATTTTCTATTAAAAACCTATTATATTTTTTATTTATTTATTTTTGCATTACAATTCTTAATATACCATTATAGCATAATTTATCATATCTCTGATTATATATAAGATATGTTGACACCAAATTCACATCTTCATACATGTATTTTGTATAATGATGAGGGTCTCCTTCTACCATCCATGCTATTCCCCTTCTCCCTCCCTTTCCCTCCCACCCCTATTCCCTATCTAGAGGTAAACTTCCTCCCTTGCTTTCCCTCCCAACCCCATTTTGAGTCACCTGCCTTATATCAGAGAAGACATTCGGCATTTGTTTTTTGGGGATTGGCTAACTTCACTTAGCATAATCTGCTCTAATGCCATCCATTTCCCTGCAAATGCCATGATCTTATCCTAATATTTTCTATTATAAAAATGATAATGGGGACTTCCTAGCATTAAGATTATGGATGAATTGGTAACCTCCTTTAATCTATGTATACTGAATGTGTGCTCCTGGTTAATGGTATGAGGCTAGAACCAGGGGTAGGTAGAAGTCACTAGAGGCTTTCCCAGGGACTTTTGGTCCCAACTTTGCTCTGAGGACAGGTTAGAAAAGGTAACCCTATGGCTATGTTCCCCCTTGTCTCCTCCTTGTGGTACTTAGAATTGAGCCCAGAAGTACTCTCACATTGAGCTTCATCCCCAGACCTTTTATATTTTTTATTTTGAGACAGGGTGGATCAAACTTGGGATTCTCTTGCCTCAGCCTCCCAAGTTGTTAGGATTTGAGGCTTGTACCATTATGCCAGCTCCTATGTCCCCAGTCTAAGCCTGGTGTCACCTTGGCAAGGCAGCTGAAGACTGGCTAGCCTTGAAGAGATGTGTGTGTGTGTGTGTGTGTGTGTGTGTGTGTGTGTGTCTCCTCTTCCTAGGGGTGGGGGTGGCTTTAGAGGTCCAGGCAGCACCCTGCCCAACCCTTACCTTGAAGATGGTGTTGTCTCCATCCTGGCTGGGACCATGCCTGGTGGCATGGCGCCAGGGGATGTAGAAGAATTTCCTTTCCCCGTTGACCCACTGAAGCCCTGGGTACTGGCAACTGTTCACCTGGGCCACCAGCCAGGGCTTCAGCCGCACCCGGCGGGGTGGCGGGGGAGCCCCAGGGGCTGGCTGGTTCATGGCAAAGGGGTCTGCAGGAGAAAGCAAGGGGGAGCTCAGCAGATCGGCAGCTGGACGCTCCCTGCCCCAGGTGGGGGGAGCCTGGAGGGACAGACAGCCTCTCCAGTCCATCCAGGTGTTCAAGGCCAATTCTCCTTTCCAAATCTCGGCTTTCTTGTCACAGAGTCACTGGGTCTGTGCTTTGTGTCCAGAGGGAAAGGAAGGAAGTGATTTCATACTAGGGGATGCTGTGGGCAGCCTCACCAGCTGGGGCTTCCCTTCTCCAACTGCTAACAGAACAGAACCTAGCTGCCCCTTGGCTCTCAGCTGCCTCCCTTCACAGGTGAGGGCACTCCTCATTCCACAGTTAACAGCTGCCTGACACCTGGGACAAAGCCTGGCTCCCTTGCTTCCAGGTGGGCCAACAGGTGTGAGCACTCCCATAGGATCTGACGTTTCCACCCTAACTGATCCATTCCATCCTTGCTCAGCTTCTCCTCAGCTTCTCCCCCCTCCCTGTTTTTCTCACCCTCTTTCCTCTAGGAATCCCCTCAACAAATCCTGTACATAAGAATTCCATCTCAGGTTTCTAGGAAATCTGGCCTTAGACAAAAAAAATAGAATATATGAATGAAAGGAAGGTTTCCACACCTACTTCTCAGAGAATGTGATCTCAGTTATCCTCAGGGATGAAGGATCCCCTCACCCTGATCTCTTCAGAGAAATCCCATCAGTCTATCTACCTCCAGCAAGGCTGGTGGCCATTAAGCTTACATCTGACCCCTCTAAAGCCATCCGTTTCTTAGCTGCTTCTTCCTGCCCCTTCTTCCACTGGATAAACGTTTGTTCAGCGTTTAGGAAGCCCCTTGGGTGTGCGGGCTTGTACTGCCCACAGATGCAGGAAGTACAGAGCCAAGATCTCATAATTCCTCGTGGGTACCTGGGCCCCAGTCTCTGCCTCACTGGAGTCAGGTCAGCAGGACACATGAAGTGCCCTCCCTTCCACCTGTTTGTACCCCCAGAAACTGAAATTCTTCACAATCTGGAGCCCCTTCCTGCTCCTGGTCAGTTTTTCTCCTTTGCTTGCCCCTAAGTCTGTAACCCCAGGGTCAGTGACCAAAAGGAGAGAGCCATCATACCAACTGGACTCAGAGGGGAATGTTGCTCAGCAAGTAAGAAACAAAGGGCTGAGCTGGACCCTTTGTCATTCCAGGCCTGCTTGGGCCTTGTGGTACAGAGCCTCAGTTTCCCCTGAAGTTTTTCTGCAGGTTTCAGAGCAGTGCCCAGCTCAGCTACAAGGGACCCAAGCAAAGTAAGGACAGACCAGACAGGGAGGATAGCAAGGCTCCCAGCCCTGCCCCCAGGCCTCAGAAGACTGTGGCTCAGTTCCTCTTTCTATATTAGCCTCCACCCAGCCCCAAGGGAAATGAAAGTAGTCTGATGGGACATCTCAGACACCTGACTCACTCTGGACTGAGGGAGGGAGGGGATGCAGAGAAAACTCACAAGTGAGTCCCCAAAACCAAACTTCCAACCACCCATCCCTAGCCTATTCCCTACCTCCCAAGCCAGCAGACAATCACAGCATATTTGGTGTGGTCCTCAACATTAAGGAGCCTCACTCACCCATGTTTTTATTTGTAGCCCCAGAGTCCCTAGTCCTACAATGGAAGGATGACTGTGACCAGTAGTAGGCAATTCTTCTATGATGCCAAGTGGGTGGGCAAGTTACTGTGTTGACCCCCACATGCATGGCCAGGTCTGAAGCTGGAGGAACGGTTTTGCTGGGAGACCAGAAAACCCCCTTTGCTTCCTGCTGCTGGGGCTAAGGAGGAGCAGGGGTGAGTCCTGCCATCTGGCTCAATCCAACACTTCTCTAATTCAGAGCAAGTTTTTGAAAATATAACTTTGGCTTCAGTGTCAGAAAGCTGTAGTCCCTTGAAGTGGTCTAGGGACAAGATATGGAGAAAGGGCTTCCACAACAAGCCCCACCATAGCTAAGAAGGTCTGTAGAAGGATCTTCAGACTCAAGAACTTCTGACTATGACCAGTTCTTGAGTAGGATCAGGCTCGTCATCCATCTCCCAGGAAGCTTCCTCCTGCCCCACAGTGGGCTTAGATCTGATTCAGATTTTCCCCAAAACTGTTGAGTTAGGACTTCCAGTGTCTGAATACATCTGCCTGGTGGAGGGTCTGGAGGCTTGAGGTGAAATTTATGCAGCCCTGAGGATTGAGCCTTGGAAAGCAGAGTAAACCAAGAGCTCCTCCAATACTTTCCATAGAAATGTTGAAAAGGGTGTGGGCTGCTGAAGTTCTGAGGGAGCCCCCAGAAGCTGGCAGTCCTGAAGCCTCTGCTGGGGTGGAGAGACCCCTCAGCTCATCCTAGGACCCTATTAAAGACCCAGGAGAGGGCTGGGGATGTGGCTCAAGTGGTAGCGAGCTCGCCTGGCATGCGAGCGGCCCGGGTTCGATCCTCAGCACCACATACCAACAAAGATGTTGTGTCCGCCGAGAACTAAAAAATAAATATTAAAAAATTCTCTCTCTCTCTCTCTCTCTCTTTCTCTCCCCTCTCTCACTCTCTCTTAAAAAAAAAAAAAAGACCCAGGAGAGGACACTTGAGCAGGGGGAAACACCCAGGCACCAGGGAGCTGTAGGGGAAAAGTCAGCAGTAGTGGAAGTAATAGTTGGCAGAACAGCTGGTCCCCCTGCTTCCTCCTGAGGTTCTGATTCACAGGCCTCCCTGCAAACTCCACACTCAACTCAAGGAGAAGGCAAGGGATCCCCTTAGCAGAACCCCTAAAACCCGCCCCCTCCAGGTGAGCCCACTTCTCGGTTCAAGCCTTGGGGCTCTCCGCGCGACGATGGCAGCCAATGCCCAGCACCCGGCCCCCGTCAAAGTCCAAACACATTGAGACTCCGGGGCAGCAGGTGCTGCAGGAAGGGTTAGGGGAAGGCCAGGGTGCAAGGGGAAATCCCAAAGTAAGTCCTTTGGGTAGAAGGGGTGATTTCCCAACAATTCCCTTGTCACTAGCGGGGAGTCTCTCGATACCAGCGCCCCAGGCCTGAGCGCTAAAGGGCGGGGGCGGGGACTGTGCCTCTGGTCCCGGGGCTCTCATCTAAAGACCTCCAGCGTCCCTCACCGGCCCAAATTACATCCTTTCTGGTCCTGCTCACTTATTACCGCTCTGGGGTCCAGGCCAAGGCTGGCCCTCGCGATTTCCCGCGCAGAGTGGGCGCGGGGTTGACCACCCGCACCCCCGGGGCAGCCTGCGGCGCCGCTATACACCTTAGTACCCGCAGTACCTCTTCAGGTTGGTGTGCCCTCGCTCTTTCCCCGCCCTGTTATGCCAGGGCAAGGCCAGGAAAGTCCCCTAATCCCACCCCCGCTCCTGGGTACCCGCTCCGGCCCCTCCCGGAGACCAGAGACTACAGCGGCTGAGGAGTGCGGTGCACAGGTCCTCACCATCTCCTCCCCCGCATCTCGGCCACACTAGTCTCACTTTCCCTCCACTTTTAGACTTGTTTCCTTCTCAAGTCAATGAGAGCTACCCCAAAATTACTGCACCCCGACTCTTCTCCGCTGCTAGGAGAGTCAGTGTCTACTTTTCTGGGCCGTGAGTCAAAGGATACAAGACAACTCCATCTGACACCATCTTCCCCCAAACGCTTTTCATTGGTTTTAAGATCCTGGCAGAGTGACTGCTTGAAATGTCAATTTCTTACCCGAAAGGGTGAAGAATGGCCGAGGTAGAGGGAACGCTCTGATAGGGTTCGTGGCGTGGGGTTGGAGTCGGGGCCTCCCTCCACGGTGTCCCCAGCTACACTCCTATCAGGCGCCAGAGTGCTGCTCCCAGTCCTTGGCAATGGCGAAGCAAAGGGAGAGACGCAGCAGAGCAGGCGCCCTCGACAGTGGTGCCCACTTCTCGGTTCAAGCCTTGGGGCTCTCCCCGCGACGATGGCAGCCAGTGCCCAGCACCCCAAGCTCATCGACGCGTGGGAGGCACCTTGGAGGCATTCAGGCCGCTGGGCACGCCCTGCGGTAGGTGCCCACTAGAGCTTGGGCGCCAGGAGGAGCTGGACACGGACCCCACCCGCCCTCCCGGCAGGTGTCCCGGAGGTGCGAGCTGTAGTTGAAGCCGGGGAAGTGGGTTGGCAGCAAGAGGGTACCGCTCTCACTGCGCTCAGGGTGCGCTGGGCGGCGGCGCCGAAAGAGTGCGCTGCGGCGGAGACCTACCTGCCTGCGGTGCGCCCGCTCGGCTGTGCCCGCGAGCACCGGCCGGGCGGCGGGGCCGAGCTGCGCCCTTCTGGAGCTGCGCCTCCCGCGGGTGGATGAACCAGCCTGGCACTTCCGCATCGCGCCGCCCACGCCCCTGGGCCGCCGCTGCGGAGCCTCGGTGCGCAGGCAGCGCCCCGCCCCGCGGAACCACCCCGAGCCCCAGAACTGACCCGGCGACCGCGGACCTGCGTTGAGCACCCGGCCAGGCCCAGGGCCTCCGGGGAGATTCCAGGCAGCAAGGTTCCCTGGACCAGTTACTGGGCTCCTTCAGAAATCTGGAACCGCAAAAACAGTCAACCGACAGCTGCCCTCCACCTGCTGCAATGCTCGGGGACCCAGGGCTTCCCCAGCCCGCGCCCTCCAGGAGCCCAAGATCTGATGTACGCAGGTTGTCATTGGAGCCACATACCAGGGTGCCTGAGGCCACAGATAACCCCAGGCCTCCCCAGCACCCACTGGCGCCCCTTGGGAGCGTGGCCCTAGCCCTGGACTTCGAAGCTCCAGCTTGCAGGGGAGGATCTCTGGGCCACTCTCCATTTCTCATCCTTAACCCCACACCTGCCTCACCCCAGCTCCTCTCTTAGTGGAGGTGGCACTGGCCCCAGACCCACCTTTTCTTTCACCGCTACCTTCACCATTGGTTTGCCTTTACAGACACTGTTTTGGTTGCATAGATGGGCCTCGCTGCCAGCCTCAAATTTCACATATTCTGTTCCTTCTGGAACATTCTTTACTTAATAACTCTGGTTCTTCAAATTTCCTATCAGCATCTCCTTTCTTAGGAATTCTGCCTTGACTTCCCCTCCTAGATGGGGGTTCCAGGACTGTGAAGGTCGTCCTCCTTCCTCTCTTCCACTGGTGATTTTTTTTTTTTTTTTGTGGTGCTGAGGATTGAATCTAGGGTTTGTGCATGCGAGGCAAGCACTCTACCAACTGAGCTATGTCCCAGCCCTCCACTGTTGCTTTTAATGTCCAGCCTAAACAGGGGCCGCTCCTATCTTTTCATTGTTTGTTTACTATAGTAGTTTTTATTTTTTTAAAAAAATTTTAGTTGTATATGGACTCAATACCCTTACTTGTTTTTATGTGGTGCTAGGATTGATCCCAGTGCCTCACACTTGTGAGGCAAGTGCTCTACCACTGAGCCACAACTCCAGCCCAGTTTATTTTTACTTTTATTTATTTATATGGTATTTGGGATGTTCAAGTTAGGAAAGTGCTCTATCACTTAATGAATACATTTCCAGCCCTGTAGTAATTTAAAATTTTTTTTTTCTTAAAACAAAGTCTTGCTATGTTGCTGAGGTGGCTCGCACTGAGCTCAAGAGATCCTCCTGTAGTCTCCTAAGTAGCTGGGGTTACAGGCAGCACGCCCCCCAGCTTAAAACTATTTTTAATGAATACAAGTTTTCCAACAAAATTGTTTAATTTTAGATAACAAACGAATTATGTAAGTTCTAGATAATACTATTTACCCTTTAAAATTTAGAGCCTAGTATTTATAACAAATGTCTAGTAAGGTCAGAGAACTCCCTTCTCTACTGTCTCTTGAGGAACACCTGGTTGGTCTTTAGCAAGTACAAAGAAGTAAAGTGACTCCATATCTTTTTACTTCTCTTCTGAAGCTCTCTCCCTCTCCCTCTCTCCTTTTATACCCCTGACAGCATAAAATAGAAATATATGTATTTTTTTAAGGGAGATGGAATTCAGAAGCACTTAAACACTGAGCCATATCTTCTCAGTGTTTAAGTGCTTCTGGATTCCATTCCCTTTTTTTAAAAAAAAAAAGTGTGGATAGGGAAAATGTGAATGGGTCCATTGTTTTATTTTTTTTCTTTATAAAACAAAACTGCAATTTAATTGAAAATGGGCTTCCACAGAACAATAATACTCTTCATTGAAAGTGAGTTATGCTTGGTGAAAAAAAAAATACGTTGATCCAGAAAAGCTATTTGGAATCATCATCAAGAAGAACCTTCTTCTCTTGTTAAACACTACCTCCCTCACCCCCACATACAGCCTGAAGGACCATAAGACCTAGGAGTCCACACCTGGTTCCTCCTCCCATTGTCCACTTTGCTCAAGTGAGACTTCCACTCTAGCATCTCTGAACTTCATCAAGAACCAGCAGGGGCTGTGTGTGGGAAAAAGGGACACCGTCCATCACCTTGCTTCGAACTCTGCTATGTTCAAACTACACAGCCCGAGGCAGGCCTTGTATATCTCATTCCCTGTCTCTAAAAGGGAGATGGCATCACCGGGCTCACAGCACTGGCATGAGGGTTAGTATCTTCCCTCAACAGGGAGACCCTGAGTCAAGAACCACTCTGGGCCAGAGTTGTGCAAAGGGAAGGAGCGAGGGCAGAGTTTGGGTAGACAACAGCACTCTGGCTCTTCCAAGAACTAGGGTCCCCAATCTCCTGGTACTCTTGTGGGTAGAAGCATGAGCAAAGGGGAAGTGTGGCTGCACCCAGCCCACATGTCACCAATCTCAGTTCCCCCTGGTGGGACAGGGCCAGTGGCAACAGGGAGAATGGCTCCACAGCCCCGGGAGCCTGAGCAGTTCTGTGTCCAGGTGTCTAAGTCTAGACAGCTGAACGATCCCTGTGCCCACTTCCTCTGGCTGGGGAAGCTTGTCATAGGCTGAGCATGTGGTAAGGGGGTCCCTCCCCTGCTTGAGTATAAGCCAGTGTTTTTGAGCAGAGGCAGGAAGGTCCAGGGGAAGCCACGTCACCAGAGGGAACTGAAAGAAACCAGTGAATGGCAGGGAAGGAAGACAGAAGCCCACAGGCAGCTGGAGAGGACTCCCACCACCTCTGGGCTAGTGCCCTTCACCAGGCCTGGGCAGATGGCAGCTGCCATTGCTTCCCAGTGCTTTCCTTCCAGGAAACCACTTCCTCAGGCCTGGGCTCTCAGGGTTCCCCAGACTGGCCTGCTTCTAAGACATCCTGAATTTCTGAGAGTTTGTTGACTGGACATCAGGCAGAGTCCCACAGGGCTCTCAAATCCTGGCTCCACCACTCAGGAGCTGCAAGACCTGGAGCAAGCCTCCCCCTCTCCTGGAAGCTCCCTGTCCCCCCTGTCAAGTAGAAACCGTAATATCTATGTCACAGAGGGGCTGCGGGTTCTAAATTCAACAAAGTACCCATACCTGCCCAAATAAGCTGTAGACAAAACCATTTTCTTGTCCAAATTCCCCTGCCCTTCCATCACCTTGCTTTAGGGTGAGAGACAATAAATCCTTAAATAATATATTTGGGTGGCGTTTCAAGAGATGGCCCACAGGCTGTGGCTTTGCTCCATACAGGAGTTGGGGAAGGGTTAAGGGCAGAGGCAGGACATACTCTGATGGAAGTTTTAACAATACTCCAGTGCTTTTGTGTGAGTGTGAGTGAGTGTGTGTGTGCATGTGTGTGTTATATAGGACTGAACCCAGGGGTGCTCTACCATGAGCGACATCCACAGGCCTTTTTATTTTTTATTTTGAGATACGGTCTCCCTAGGTTGGCCAGGCTGGCCTCAAATTTGCCATCCTCGTGCCTTAGTCTCCCACACAGCTGGGACTGGGCTGTGCTAACGCACTGATAAACCCAACCTGATCTTTTATTAAATTGGGAGCCCTCTCACCACAAAGCCATGAAAAGCTAATTTCGGCTTTACTATAAATTACTGCAAATTCTGAACCTGCTTGGAATGCCTGCCCGTGCCTTGAACTCACCCATGCCTGGCTCTCTGACCAGATAGCAGCCCTCTCTGAAACGTTAGTGACACCTCATAAATATTGGCCTTCCCTGGCCAGACAACGACCCTCTCTGAGGCTCTAATGGTCTTCATAAATTCTGATGTTGGGGCCAGCAAAAAATGTAAACTACCATTAGTGTGATGCTTGTCAGAGTCCTGTTATCTGTAACCCCCCTTTTGTGTAACTTTCTGGGCTATAAAGCTGGGCTGTAGGAAAGCTGGGGCTGCTGTCTTGTTCCTGCCGTTTGGGGAGGAAAAGGCAGTCCGGCCGGTCGAAATAATAAGCTTGCTTTAATTTGATTTTCATTGGAGTCAGTGGTCTTTTCTTGCGTCCTGGTCTAACAGCACCTGGCTCTCAGCAAGTGCATCCTGCGGTTTCTGGTAGCTCTAGCTTATTCAAAGGCAGGGATGCCACAGCTGGGCCTTCCTCTCTCTTTCTTACTAACTGCTATCTCCTCAGAGCTTTCTGGGGTATGACCTGGAAATCCCCTGCTTGGTCAGCATTGTCACTTGGACACCTCTGGACCTCAGGACTTCACCTCCCCAACCTACCGCTTCTCTTGTCCCATGGCCTGAGGTCTAGCATGCCACCAAGTCACCTCCTCCAGCCCAGGGTCTGGCTTTTTGTTTTGGTACCCTTAATGGAGCCAATGCTAGGGCTGGAGATGTGGCTCAAGTGGTAGCGCGCTTGCCTGGCTTGAGTGCGGCCCGGGGTTCGATCCTCAGCACCACATACAAACAACGATGTTGTGTCCGCCGATAACTAAAAAAAAGTAAATATTAAAAATTCTCTCTCTCTCTCCCTCTATTACTCTCTCTTTAAAAAAAAAAAAGGTTGTATATATATATATATATAAAAAAAAGAGCCAATGCTAGTTCCTTTCCCCAAGCCCTTGTCAAATCTCTCCCTGATACCCTGAGACCTGGCTCCAGCTCCTTCACCGTGGGCTCTGTTCTGGCTTCACCCCCTCCTCTGGACCTTGGATTCACAGCTTAAACTGGTCCCCAGGTCCTCAGGAACTCCCTGACCCCAGTCTCTTCTGACCTCCAGTGCCTGCCTCCCTTTCTCATTTTAACTCTCAGATCTTGGGGTTTCAGTATTGCCTCAATCTCTCACTTAGCTCCTTTAAACAAATGTGACAAAGACCTTTCTTCCCTAGGCACCCTCCCCTAGTTTGGCAACCTAAGTAGGCACCAGTGTCCTTCTCCACCCCTTGCCCTCACCAGACACCCACCCAGACACCACCCACAGATGGCCTCACGTCCCCCACCCACTGCCCTTGGTCTGATTCAAACCCTTTACAATCTGCTTAGCTCATGGTTGCCTCAAACCACTTCCCTCCCACTCCTGAGCTCTGTCAAGGAGGGGCTCGGGGCTTCTCTCCTGCCTGCCTGTCTAGAGGACTGGGCAAGGAGGAAATAGAAGAAGAGGAAGTCTGTTTGGAAACCTCAGCCTCTAGGGACCTGCAGTGGGAATGGGTTGCCTCTGCTTTGAGGGGACACAGGCTGACTGGCCCCCTGGGAACTGGCTGAGGAGCTACAGTATCCTCTTGTTCCAAGAGGAACCTTGTTGAAGATCAGAATCTGCAGGGGTCCCCACCAGGGAGAGGGTCCCATCCAGGTGCACTAGGACCACCCATCTGCAATGAGGGGTGCAGGGACTTGGGCCCCACATTCCTGAGTACTTGTGAGCCGGATCCACTCCTAGAGCTGCAGCTTAGAACCAAGGCCACGGACTCTCCTAGGGCAGGAGGACTCCCTGGCGGGAAGGGAGGAGAGATGCTAGCAGCATGGCCCAAGGGCGTGGGGCTCTCCTCAGCCCACATCTAGACTTTAGGAACTGAGAGAGGAGTCATGCCTGGAGGGGACTCCTGGCCTGTAGTTGTTTAGGCATGAGGTGATGGGAGGGGGTTGAGGGGCATGACCTTCCTCCCCCCACGTGGCCTCTCAAGACTTCACCATGGGAGGGGCGATGTCCTGGCTGCCCCTCTCTGGACTCCTGGGGGGTTTTGAGTTGAACATTTCACATGTGTGGTGGAAGAAGAGGAGGTAGCTCTTGGGGGCCAGTAGCCAAACAGAGCTGTGCAGACAATTGCTGTGGGAGTGTGCAGTCAGACCCTGGGGACCCTGGTGGGACCCACACACCCCCAGGCTGGTTTCCGGCTTTTGTAGCCTCTGCTGTGGGGGTGGGAGACAGAAAGGCCAAGAAGCTGAGAGCCTGGGACTAAAGCTTTGTGGAGGATCCTGAGCTAGAGCCCTCTTCTCTTTGGGGGCCAGTTAGGAGAAGGGTGCCAGGCCTCTCCACAGGGGACCTGGGGTTGAGTTCTTACCAGGAAAATGTCCTGCTACCTTAGTGTTTTTGCAGTTCTCCAAGCCAGGAGCCATCTAAGACCCTGATGCCCACCCAGACCCCCATGCTGGCCCATGAGGGTGCTGAAAGGGCATGTGGGGTTCAGGAGAACCTCTGCTGATCTGAGCCAGTCCTGAGGACCAGGCCTTTCCTCCCTCCTAGGACATGTCCTAGTAGCTTGTCCAGGGGCCATTGCAAGTGGATGGAGATGGGGGCGGGCTGGAAAGAAGAAAGAGGCACCTGCTCAGTTTACAAGGGACTTCCTTACCAGCTCCCTGAACTTAAGGGGCTTTGCAGGAGCAGGTCATGGGAGTGCCCAGAGAACCGGCATGAGGATAGCCAGTCTAGGGATCCTAGGTCCCACTGGAACTCCATCGTCTAGAGAGCAAATGTGCTCATTCCTGGGTGGTTACTGCAGATCTGAGGTTCAAGGTCAGGTAAGAGACTGTGGGGCAGATGGGACCCCTTGCAGATGGGCAGCCCATCCCAAGCAATGGAGCAGAGGTGCCCCCTGGGGAGGGGCTGTTGATGAAATAAAGCACTGAGTTTTGACATTGAATAAACCATGGGTGAGATTTGATCACTTTGGAAGCCAACAAATCACAAGAATAACAAGATAATACAAACGAGAACTTGACCCGTGCCAGACACGACTTTTAATACATTATTGCATTTAATTACCACAGTCAGCCACTAGGAGGAGCTAGGCGTTACTTGTGTTCCCATTTACAAAGAAGTAAACTGAGGACCTTGCTGACTTTGTGGGTTTCAGCAAGGTTCTCGGGTTCCTCCTTTGCTTTCTTAGTATCATCTTTGGTGTCCCTCAGCTTGTAGAAGCATCGCCCAGATCTCTGCCTTCATCTTTTCATGCCCAATGGCACAACTCTCTGTCTAGATGTCCTCTTTTATAAGAATACCAGTCATTGTCAGGCACAGTGGCGCACACCTGTAATCCCAGTGGTTCAGCAGGCTGAGGCAGAAGGATTGTGAGTTCAAAGTCAGCCTCAGCAACTCAGCAAGACTCTATAAACAACTTAGTGAAGCGGGTCTCAAAATAAAAAATATAAAAAAGGCTGGGGGATGGCTCAGTGGTTTAGCATCCCTGGATTCAATCCTTGGTATCAAGACAAACAAACAAAAGACCCCACCAGTCTATTGGTTTAGGGCCCCCCCACAATTACTGCGATTTAATTAATAATATGCACTAGCAATTCTATTTTCACATAAAGTAACATTCTGAGGTACTGGGGGTTACAACTTCTACATATCAATTTGGGAGATGGGGATACCCCAATGATAGTATTTAACACGTAACCTACTCCGCACCCCAAACACTGGGGTCATATTTGATTCTCACAACAACTTTGCAAAGCAGGGGTATGCTTAATTTTAATCTGAAGACATCATAGTTCAGACAGGTGAGGCAATTTACCCAAAGGCAACGAGTAAAATTAGACAATTGGAGCTGAAACAGAATAAACCATGAGTGACATTTTATCACTTTGGAGTCAGTTGAACCTGGGCTGTGATCTAGCTCAATTACCTTGGGCTTGTTCAACTCTTTGAGTCTCAGAAATGATATTCTGAAAGCAACAAATCTGCTGCTCAGTGGTGAGGACCAGTTTAGCCCAGACCTGGCCTACAATAGAAATGACAGGAATAAGTAAATAAGCTGCGTCCTGTACTCTGCAGGTTCTGAGTGGCTACCAAGCCATGACAGCCATTCTATCTGTCAGAGCCAGAGCAGCATGTGGGTCCCCACACTCTGACAGTCCAGAGCTTCCTGACCACCCCCTCCCCAAGCTGCTTGGGACATGCCCTTCACTTGATCCTTCCTTTCCCTCCCCTGCCAGACACAATGTGGGGTCAAGTCCCAGACGTTCTCTGTATAGAAAAGGTGGCCCATGTGTCCAGGCAATGCTTGTGGCCCCCCGAGAAAGCTTGTCTGTTCCCCAGCTGTCTCAGTATGGGAAGAGGCTTCAAAGAAGCCACAGGAACAGACAGGGACGGGGAAGTTTCTGGAAGGGGTTGACCACAAAGGGATAGCACGAAGGGACCTAAACAGTTCGTGTCTTGACACGATTTTGCCTTTGTCAAAACTCAGAACCATATACTGCAAAGTGTAAATTGGGCTGTACGTCAATGAAAAATAAATTTGTAAAACTTTAAAAAAAATTCTAAATGTCAAGCAGTTTTAGAAAAACCTTACTAATGATTTGATTTGTATTTTCCTTCTTATTGTAAGCAAAAGATTGATATGTGATAAAAACATGTCTTATTGCTGCACATGTTTGAACACACCAGTAATCCCAGTGACTCAAGAGGCTGAGACAGGAGGATCACAAGTTTGCCTCAGCAACTTAGTGAGGCCCTAAGCAATTTAGTGAGACCGTCTCAAAATGAAAAATAAAAAGGGCTCAGTGGTAAAGTGTTCAGGTCTCAATTACCAGTAACAACAAAAGTCTTAAAAGACTCTTTAAGTAAGTCTAAAGTAAAACTTAAGTAATTTTAAAAAGAAAAGGAAAAAAAACAGGCCTGACATGTCCTTCACAAAGAACCAGGGGTGGTCCTATTATCTTTGTCCTATCATGTCTCCCTACTCCCACCCCTAACCTGACCCCTCTGGGCCATCTCCCAGCTGTCTGGCGGGTCTGACTTTGGACTTCTTCCCCAGGGACTCTGAGGTCTCCTGACTGCCCTGGGACCCTGGCCTTTAGTGTGGGTGGCTGTGGCTGAGAGGTCCTGGCTGGACACAGGTGGTATTGAATGAAGAGAGTTTAGTGAAGGGAACATCTGCAGGGGTGTGGACAGGATTCTGAAGGCCACTCTGGAAGTTCCAGACACCCAGGGCCTAGCATCATCTGGGAACCAGCTCCACTCTTAGAATGCCAGTCCTCCACAGGCTGTGGCCATGGCAAGGTCAGGGACAAAGGGAAGAAATCCCCTGTGTGTTCCATTCTGTTGTCTGCCCAACTCTTGCCAAAGCCTCCCATTAGCCAGATTCAACCAGAATCCCCAATCCAGAGAGAACCCAAGTCATGTAGGCCAAAGAGGTCAGCCATCTGGGGAAAGGCAGAGAAAAGCAAAGGATGGAGTGGGGAAGAGGTGGCCAGTGGAAAGAGCCCAGCGCCACGTGGGAGCACCCTCAGGGCCCATGGTTACCCCAGGCTCCTCCCTATGGACAACCAAGTGTACAAACTCGTCTTCCAGGTTGGGAGTTCCTGAATGAATGAGTGATGAAACTTTAAATGGATAAATGATAAGATGAATGAGGAGGGACCAATTCCTATAGGCACTAGGAACCAGGTGGGTTGCTTTCCCAGGATTCTCATCCTTCCAGTCCCTTAAGGACTATTTCTTGAGTACCCACTTCTAGACCTTATGTAGGATCCTGAGCACAATAAGAAGCCATGTGGTGGTGGGATGCGCAGCAGGGCGCCTTACCAGAATCATGAAGCCCATAGTTCTGCAAGGGAGAGGCCCTGCCCCTCTTCCCTCTCCCTGAATACCTACTCAATAAATGGGTCCCTGAAAAGAAAAGGACCCTTCTCTATCTGGACTGCTCAGGGACATAGACTTGGTTCCTGGGACTCAGTCAGGCTTTGGATTCAACCAGAATCTCCAATCCAGAGAGAGCCCAAGTCATGTAGGCCAAGGAGGTCAGTCATCTGCTGCAGGGGTGGAGCAGGACAGTTAGGCCAGAGCCCTGATGAGCTTGGTGTACAGGTCTGCAGAGCAACTGTGCGCCCCCTGGTGGGAGGAGCACAGCATGACTGCACAGTTCTCAATGTCCTGGGAGGCAGGCTGGTGGTAGCTAATAGGGAGCACCTCTCTGTCCCTGGTAGAGCAGGAAGGACTTTGGCACAGTGCTGGGCACTTGCACACTTGTGCATGTACATTTTCTGTCCTGCATACAGAGGCCCTGGTCTTCTTGGAGATCACCCCTCCTGTACCTGGTGCGCTGCCTAGATTCTTAGAGATTTGGTGGAGTCAGTGTGGTGAACACCAGCGTGGTGAACACTAGCCTTGACCATCCATGGTGCAGAGAAGTGGTATAGCTCAGATCTCATGGGGAAGAACTTAAGAGGGGTTCAGAGCCTTTAGAGTTAAGAAACCAGCACCGGAATGGGGCGAGGGCCACAGTGAAAGGCCAGAGGCCTAGGGAAGGTCTCCTCCTTAGGGGTCTCTGCTGTGGGTCCTGAGACACTGGACTTCCACCTCTACATGGAGAAAAACTTGGCAGGCAGAATAGCTGCTGCTAGATGGTGGATGCCAGAGAGCTGAGACTCACTAGAATGAGAGGCAGGTACCCGGGGTGAGGATTAAGGGCAGAACCATGTCCTTTTATGCTTCAGCTCTCCTCCTACCTCCAATCAGGAGCTGAACTCTACCTCCAAAGCCTCAATCCAGGCCCCTGTGGAAATCCAAGTGAGTAGCAGGAACCTCATCCCTGCTGAGTGGACCGGTCCTTGGAATATAGTGACCCTGGGTCTTTACCATCTTCTACCTGCTCCTTGCTCTTGGGTCTATTTCCAAACATTTCCAGGTGAGCTGACAGAACATTCCAGTGGGATGAACCACTAGAAAGAACCCTGTCCTTTCTCAGCAGGGCCACTGACTGAACAAAGAAATCAGAACCCTTCAGGGTCCCTGGACCTCCATTCTCAACATTCCTCATATTTGGCTATCCCACCCTGACCTTCATCCCCTCTGTGTCCCCCAGCTCAGTCTTCTAATTTTAGCATATTCAAGGAAAGGGAGGCAGCCACCATTCCCTCTGAACCCTGCCCCACAGCCTTGTTGGCAAATGTGGACAGTTTAAGAGCCCATCCTGGGAGGTGCTCAAGGTGAGGTACAGGAGGCAGCAGGGACATTTACCAGGAAAATATAGCAGCAGCCATGCCCAGACCTGAAGGCGTTTGTTTTCCTTGGCCTGGACATCTTCTCTAAAAATCTGGGGTGATCTCCTGGGCTGCATAGGCCCCCAAAGAGATCAAAGCTCTGCATTGCCAACTAGAGTCACCTGTGGCCATCTCCATATCTCAGTCCTTCTCACTGTCCTCCCCACCCCCATGCTGCCCAAGGCCATCCTTGCTCAGGCAGCTTTCCTGTCCATACCCCAGCCCAGGGCCTTTCCTGCAGATGACTTACCTGGGTGGCACAGGAAGACAGTATGCTGCACTGTTCACAGGTAAGCCCTGGGCAACCGCGAAGAACAGAACAAAAAGTGTAGCGAAAATATCATTAAAGGGGGCTGAGGTTGTGGCTCAGTGGTAGAGCTCTCGCCTAGCATGCATGATGCATCGGGTTCCAACCTCAGCACCACATAAAAATAATATAAAGATATCGTGTCCAACTACAATATATATATAATGTCTTTAAAGGAATTAAAATGTTATACTAGAAAATATTCATTTGATGCAAAAGAAAGCAGTGAAGGGATAATAAAGGAATAAAGAAGACATCAAAACAAGTTGTGTTAGCTTTCCATCTTTATGTCAAAGTCCCTGGGACAATCAATTTAAAGGAAGAAAGATTTATTTTGGCTTAAGGTTTCAGGCCCATGGTCATGTGGCCCAATCACTTTGGGCCTTTGCCGAGGCAGAACATCATGGTAAGGAGCACATGGTGGGCAGGGAAGCAAAGGGAGAAAGTGAAGAATGGACTGGGGACAGGATATAACCCAGGGCATGTCCCCCCCGACCTATTTCCTCCAACCAGGCCCTACCTCCTATGGTTCCCACTACCTCCCAGTAGTGCATTCAATTATGAGCCCATCCATGGTCCCAGTCCTCATGAGCCAATCACTTCTCCAAAGCCCCAGCCCTGACCATTGCTGCACTAGGGACCAGACTTCAACAGAGGAGCCTTTGGGAGACATTCCAGATCTAAACCATAATGCATTCCAAATGGGAGATGCATACACACTGTCTCCATGAGGATGGACTGAACAACCCAATCCAAAGGCATGCTTTATATTTAAGGGTAGAAGAAGATTTAAAGAAAAGAAGATAACGTGTGTGTGTGTCTGTGTGTGTGTGTGTGTGTGTGTGTGTGTGTGTGTGTATAAAACGTAAAGAGCAACCATAGGAAAACTGGAAGGGCTATATATCAGACAAAATAGGCTTTTTGTGTGTGTGGTATTAGGGATTGAACCTTTGATCTCATGCATGATAGGCAAGCGCTCTACCACTGAACTACACCCTCAGCCCTTTTCACTTTTGTTCTTGTTGGTTTTTTTTTAGATATGGGCTCACTAAGTTGCCCAGGCTGGTCTCAAACTTGCAATCCTCCTGCCTCAGTCTCCCAAGTAGCTGGGATTACAGTGTGTTCCACCATATCCAGCCAAAAAACATTAATTAATTTATTTTTTGTGTGTGATATTGGGGATATAACCTGGGGGTACTCTACCACTGAGCTGTGCTCCTAGTCCTTGTTATTTATTTATTTATTTTTTAAATTTTTGAGACAGGGTATCACACAATTGTCATTGCTGGCCTCAAACTTGTGTTCTACCTACCTCAGCATCCCCAAAATAGTTTTTAAAAAATATTTTTTAGTTGTATATGTACACCATATTTTTACTGATTTAATTTTATGTGGTACTGAGGATCGAACCCAGTGCCTCAACGTGTGTGAGGCAAGCACTCTACCACTAAACCAGAACCCCAGCCCCCGAAAAATAGTCTTAAAAACAAAAGTTACCAAAGATAAAATTTTATAATGATAAGTGGGTAATTCATCAAGAAGCTATGACAATTATAAATGCACCCAACAATGAAGCTGTACTCACACAATAAATAAAATATTAACTCAAAATGGATCAAGGACCTATATATAAGAGCTAATACTATAAAACTTGTATAAGTGAACATAGAGGTAAATCTTCCTTAGATTAGGCAATGAGTCTATAAATATAACACCCAAAGCACAAAAAACAAAAGAAACAACAGTAATTGTGCTGCAAAGGACACCGTCAAAAAAGTAAAAACAAACAAACAAAAAAACCCCACAAAAAACAAAAAACCCATGGGATAAGTGGAAGTGTTTGCTAACCATATGCCTGGTAAGCAACTTGTCTCTAAAATACATAAAGAACTCTTGGGGCTGGAGGCTTAGCTCAGTCATAGAACATATGCTTAGCATATGTCTGGCCCTCTGTTCATCCCCCAGTCTCTCTCTCTCTCTCTCTCTCTCTCTCTCTCTCTCTCTCTCTCTCTCTCTCTCTCACACACACACACACACACACACACACACACACATAAACACATACACAAGTCTGAATAATAATAAATAAACAACCCATTTTAAAGTGGGCAAAAGACCAGGCATGGTGGCATATCCCTGTAATCCCAGCTACTTGGGACGCTGTGGCAGGAGGGTGGCAAATTTGAGGCCAGCCTTAGAAAGACCATGTCTCAAAATAAAAATAGATAAATAAAAGGACTAAACATGTAGCTTAGGGACTGGGGTTTTGGCTCAGTGGCAGAGTGCTCATCTAGCATGTGCGAGACCCTGGATTTGATCCTCAGCACTACATATATAAATAAAGGTATTGTGTGCAAGTATAACTAAAAAATAAGTAAATATTAAAAAAGATGTAGCTCAGTGGTAAAGCACACCTGTTCTTTGTATGGCAGAATACATGCATACATAAAATGGACAAAGGATTCTAATAGACAGTTCTCCAAAGGAGATAAATAAATGGTTAATAAACACATGAAAATATGTTCAATATCATTAGTAAATGATATTGGAAATGTAAATCAAAACCATAATGAGACATCACTTCATACCCATCAGGACAGGTAGCATCAAAGACCAAGATTGTAACAAACATTGTCAAGGATACAGAGAACCTGAAATGCTCGTACATTGCTGATGGAAAGAAAAATTTGTGCAGCCACTTTGGAAAACAGTCTTGCAGTTCTGCCAAAATGTAAACAAAGAGTCACCCTACAGTGCAGCATTCCATTGATTTATATACCCAAAGAAATCAAAGCATCTGTCCACACTAAACTTGTATATGAATGTTCATAGCACCATTATTCATAATAGTAAAACAAAACAAAACAAAAACAACAGTCCTCACATCCATCAATTGATGAATGGATACACAAAATTCTGTATGTATATAGATGTGTAAGGGATGTGTAAGGGACCGGCAAAGCATCGGAGGAAGAGACCACCAAGAGACCACTCATGCAATTGGCAGAAGGGGATTTATTGAGATTCCAGCATGCTGGGGCTCTATGCCCACTCAAGAGGAGAGAGCAGCCCAGAGCCCAGAGCAAGGGTTGAACAATGCTTAAGTACACTTTTTGGGGAGGGCGGGGGCTTTGCATACATCACAGTCTCCTTTAACAAATCACCATACACCTCGGGAAAATCAAACAATAATTCTTAGACTTGATTAGTACATTCATTGGCGGGAACAGGACGAGCTGGAGTGATAGGTCATTCCTAAGGAGGGGGTTACATTTAAACTGATTGGTTCGGGCCCTGAATGTCTACGTGACAAGCTGCACAGGGTCTTGAATGCTCACGTGACAAGTTACACAGGGTCCTAGGCTATAAATCAACTAAATGGCCAGTAGGGCATTGTCTTAACTGCCTCAGGAATTTAACCCAGGCTTTGCACTTTACCCTTTCACATGGAATATTATTTAGCCATAAAAAAAGACATGCAACATGCTATGATATGAATGAAACTTGAAAACATGCTAAGTGAAAGAAGTCAGACCAAGAAGGACCACACATTGTATGATTTCATTTATGTGAAATGCTCAGAATAGCAAATCCATAGGGAAAGTAATGTAGATTCGTGGTACATCCTGGCCTGAGGCCCAGGATATGGTTAGAAATAGGGTACAGAGTTTCTTTGGAGGGATGATGTAATGTTATAAAATCAATTGTAGTGAGCTTGTACAACTCTGAGAATGGAGTCATCCAACAGTATCCATGGGGGGAGGGATTGGTTCCAGGACCCCCATGGATATCAATATTCATGTATATATAGAAAGTATATAAAGATTATATACTTTAAATATACCTCTCTTATTATTAAATAATATACTTTAAATAATTTATGTGTACTTAAATTAGGTAATGATTCATGTTTTAAGTTATATATTTACAGAAGAACAAGAGCCAGGATACCACAGGAAGCCACGCAAAATGAAGAACACGGTCAGGGGCTCAGGTAGCCAGGCCTGGGGACTGGAGCGCAATGGGTCAGGGATAGGGAGGGCTGGGTTGGGGTAGGGGCAGCATGCAAGCCCAGAGGGCAGGGGAGGGATGAGAGGGAATCACCCTAGGGCAAGGTTGGCAGCTCTAGGCCCATGTCCACTGTCAGGTGTCAAGTTTCGAGCACAAAGGGGGCCCAGGGGAGGGCTAGGGCTGTGTTTTTCATAGGGAGCCTTCAGGGTGCCATGGCCAACCAATTCCACTCTTCTTTCCCAGGTGAGTAGTTCCTCAGAGAGAGATGGGGACCAACAGAGGGCACTGTGATGGGGTACATTTTGTCTGAGATTGGGGGGTGTCACTGGGGAGCCAGGACCCATTCGAGGAGCCCAGGCAAGGGAGAAGTAGGGGGAGTAGAAGGTCTGGGCAGTGCCAGGATATCACAGTATAAGGGGAAAAGAGGGGAGGCACAGGAAGGCGTCCAAACAAGTTTCTTGAAAACAAGGGACAGGGACAGGTCCTCGAGAAGGTTGGCCAGGGGCTGAAGCAAGGAGCCAGTCTCAGGAATGGAGAACCAATTGCGAGGGTTTGGGCCATGGTGCATGAAAATGGACAGGGCTGGGGAGGGGAGGGAGGGGAGAATGAAGAGTGGGTGGTGCAAAGGGAGGAGGGTTCAAGAACCAGGTCCACTGCTGGGTATCAGCCTTCAGGAGCAGGGCGGGGGCTGAGGGAGGCCAAAGGGTCCAGGGAAGGGGCAGGGCTACATTTTCCCCAAGGGAGCCAGCAGGGCCAAGAGGTCAGGTCAACTCCCCTGGCTCAGTGAGAATCCTGGGAAGGGGATCGGGGAAAAGGGTCCTGGCAGGGACAGGGACGATAGGATGTCCTAAGGAGGGCACAGCCTGAAGGGCTGGAAAACGGGTGCTGTTGGGGTGGGGGCCAGGACCTCAGCAAGGAGCCCAGGTTGTGGACCTAGAAGAGGGCCCAGGCCAGGGGAGAGCAGGGGCGGGCAGGGCCTGGAAGGTGGGCTGCACCAGGGTACTGCAGTACAGGGAAGCCAAAGGGGAGCAGGGAAGAGGCCTCAGGAGGGGCCCACTGTCTAAGCCCAGGGACTCACATGGAGCAAGAAGGGCCAGCAGAGGCTCAAGCGAGGAGCCAGGCCAGGGAATGGAGAGCCAAGGGCCAGGGCTGGGGCAGGGGGCTCAGGTAAGTGGACACGGGCAGAGAGGGAAGGCAGGGGATCCGAGTCCAGGGCCACTACCAGGTTTCAGGGTTCTGGGTACAGGACCAAGGGCCCAGGGAGAGCAAGGGGCCCAGGAGAGGGGCAGGGCTCTATTTTCCATAAGGCGTTCTGGCCCAGATGAGAATCCAGAACCAGGGACCAGGCAAATGGGGCCTGGAAAGGGAAGTGGACCAGGAGGAGGGCAACAGGAGGGCACAACTGGGGGTCACGGTGGGTGTGGAGAGTGGCGAGAGCCAGGACTCAAACCAGGAGCCAAGGCAGGGGACCTGCCCACAGACCTAGGATGAGGGACCCAAGGAGGAGCAGACCACTGCCAGGTGCCAGGGCTCCGGGTGCAGGACCAAGTGCCCAGGGAGCAAGGGACCCAGGCGAAAATCAGGGCTCTGTTTCCCATAAGGCGGCCTGGCCCAGATGAGAATCAAGGGCCAGAGACAGGGTCAAGGGGGTGGCAAGGGACAAGGGCCGGGAGGATGGCGATGGGAAGGCATGGCCCGGGGTCACAGTGGGTGTGGAGAGGGGCAAGAGCCAGAACACAAGTAAGAAGCTCAGGCAAGGGAAAGACCTGACCAAAAGAGGATTAGGAACCCAAGGAGCAGGAGGCCGGAATGGGGCCCAGTGCCATAGTCCAGCTGCAGCAAAATAACCGGGGGGGGGGGGACGAGGAACTTGTGTAGATTGATACAGCAGGAGTGGGAGCCGTTTATTGTAGGACAGGAGGGGTATATATACGTTCCACACAGCTTATCTCAATTAACATAAACTAGATACAGCAGTCAACCAATAAGGAATCTCCACACTTAATGGCTGGCTGGAGTTACTTCACAAACCCCTCCCTCTGGCAAAATGCCAGGCGCCATCCAGACTTGATTACAGACTCTAACATTTGCCAGGTGCCATCGTGACTTGTTTACAGACCTTAACAGCCCAGGCCAGGAACAGGGCTGTGTTTCCCATAGGGAGCCTTCAGGGCGCAGAGGCCAGCCAATTCCACTCCTCTGCCCCAGGTGAGGAGATCCTTAGAGAAGGACTGGGACCAAAGGAGGACCAAAGGAGAGCACTGTGAAATGATACCTTGCGTCCAGAATTGGGGGGTCAGAGGGGAGCCAGGACCCATTGGAGGAGCCCAGGTTTGGGATAAGCAGGGGGATGGGAGAGTACGAGCAGTGCCGGGATACCACAGTTCTGTTGTAGAGACAAAGGAGGCAAGGCACCAACGATAGCGGGAAACAGTTTTATTTGGCTGTAGCCAGGCTCAGAAGGCACAGGTTTTTCAGTAATCAATCAATCCCCTGAACCTGAGTTCAGGCAGTTTCAGAATTTTATACCCACCTGTTAGGGTAGGGGCTCAGAAATTCACAGTCTGCAGAAGTTCACATAAAAGAAGTTTTAATTTCACTGTTTTGGGCAAGTTAACTCTTCAAAGACAATCCTGAGAAGGGGAGAGCTTCTTTTCCCCATTTTCCCTCCCACTGCCAGTTGTTACCATGGAACCCAGTTGGTAACTTATCTTAAAAATGTAGACATCTCTGTGAAGCCCAGCTCAAGGCCACAGGCCTTGTTTGCACATTTCTACAAACTACTATACTGGATGTTTGTGAAAAACTAATAAGGGGGTGTCCAGCACCTGGAGTTCTGGTGTCTTCTCTGCCAGTGGCCAAGTAAAACAGGGTGACATGAAAATAGGAAGTTTATCTACATTGAACTCTTTTGCAGAGACTCTTTTGCTGACAGTCCTAAAATCAGCCATGGTGAAGATTTCCGGAGAAGCCCAGGTAAGACTTTTCTGTGGAGAAAGGGGGTGCCACTTCAATTCCCCCCTTTAATGATGCTCCCCATAATTTAATCCTTTTAATTTAAGAGCATCATTACCATTATCTTGGCTTAAAGCCTTATACAACGTCAAAACCTTAGTGGTTGTCATCCTTTCAACAGCAGCTTCTGTAGTGGACCCAATTGTTTTAATGCACAGTGGAGCCAACTATGGGAGCAATGAACAGGTTAACAGCAGAATACCCACTACACCAGTTAAGCTTTTAAATCTACCAAGAGTTGACAACCATCTCCCAAAAGCATGTTTGGGACCCAAACTTGATGCCCTTCTAGGTATGAACTAACACATGTGCTAGTTCTCTTGTGTTGTTGGCTTTATTCTTAACTGCTTGTCTATGGTCATCCATTTGGATGTAACAATCTGAGCCGTTGAACTCTCCACATATTTCTCTTTCCTCAGCCAGTAGGTCATCTAATGCCAAATGGTTTTGATAGTTAGCACTTGCCTCTGGTCTGTTGTGTGGCTAGGAGGTCAAAGGCTGTTGCAGTCTGATTAATAATAATTTCTAGTACAGCTTGTAAGTGAATAATTCTGTTTAACATGTAAATAGGAATTCTATAACTCTAACTGCCATTTTGTGCCAGAATAGCGGGACCATAAGTGGCAATAATCCTCTGGGGTGTCCAGTTATCTTCACCCCAAAATTGGTGACCTCCTAAATCAAGTTTCTTCCCAATGGACCTCTTTTGTCTTTCCAAACAGCCATCCATCTATAGCATTCCTTTGGCAGGACAGGTCTTAAATATATGTTTTACCACCTCTTGGTTATAGTGGATTGTCTTGACATACGATTCACATGATCTCCATGGTTGGAATAGGAATAGAACAGAACCTCTTAAGGTTATCAAAGGAAACCAAAATAAACAATAGACTAATGTTTTGGTTAGCATAGGTTAAACAGCGTAAATTAACAAAGCCAAATTAATAACACCAAACAAGTCCTAGAAAATATATATAAGCCAGATAAAAAAGTATAAATGAATTTTTTTTACCCAGTGTCCAGTCAGTAGGAGTTACTGTTATCAAACCAGTAGCAAAAACCAGAGAATTATGTATATATCTAGAAGCAAGGAGTGGCAATGCATTACAGTGTAAGAACTATCTTAGAGGTTGATAGAGTTCATTAGTCCTGGTGGGAAGTTTATCTTTCACGGTGCATTGATCAGCCAGTCCCTCCCATGTGGCTGAAACAGGGCCATAGTCTCCTCAAGTTCGGCTGTGCGTAGACCAGTCAGCTTCTGGAGTGACTGGAGCAGGGCTGTTGTCCTTCTGAACCTCAAGCTTCTCTGGTGCTCCTTTTTTTTCTAGACAGTCAGCTTCAAGGGCGTAGCAGCATTTGGAGTGTACGCCCAGTCCACAGCTGCAGCTTGATTCTGGTGTAGTCAATCCAGGGACCTATCTCTGCAAACTTGACTGCAGTTGGGTGGATAAATAACAGGTAAAGGGCCCTTCCAAAGAAGTTTAGGTATTTGAATATTCCATTCTTTGACCCAGACTCAATCTCCAGGCTTGAAGGAGTGTGCACCTGTGGTCAAACTTACTGGCAATCTTTCTCTAATCCATTGGTTGAGAATCTGTAAAGCTTTCCCTGAGGCCGGAAGCTGTCGTCTCAGGGTGAATTCTCCTCTCTCTCTTAAGTGTCCCAATGGTCTCCTAATAAGAGGGGGGCCTCAAATACATTATCTTATAAGCAGAGAATCCAGTCCTCCTAGGGAAAGTGGATCTAATCCTCAACAGTATAATAGGGAGAAGTTCATCACAATGTAAGTGAGTCTCCTGAAACAGCTTACCCAATTGAGACTTAAAGTCCTGTTCATCCTTTGAACTTTACCAGAACTCTGCAGCCTATAGGCAGTATGCAACTTCCATCTGATGTTTCTTGGTCAGTAATCATATCACCTCTGCCCAAAAGCTGGCCCATTGTCTGATCCAATAGTAATTGGGACACCAAATCTGGGAATCATTTCCCAGAGAAGCATCCTGGTTATCTCCCTAGCCTTTTCAGGGTGGGTGGGAAAGGCTTCCACCCAGTCAGAGTAGGAACACACAAAACACAAAAGTTACTTATAGCCCCGTGAGTGTGATAGTTCAGTGAAGTCTACTTCCAAGTCTTCAAAAGGTGCTCCTCCTATACTTTGGATTCCTGGTGGGAGCTCTGGCAAGTGACAAGGATTGTTGTGAGCACAAACATCACATTGTTTGCAGATCATCCAGGTGAAGTTTGTGAGCCAGGGGACATAGAAATGTTGACTCAGAACTGTCTCAAGTGCTGTATGTCCAAAGTGTTCTCCTGTGAAACTGTTTGATAAAGGCTGGGGCTAGAATCTCTGGGATGGCTATGCCGACCATCAGAAAATCTCCATCATCCTCCTGGTAGAAAATTTTCTTGTTCAGTCTTAAATCACTTACTTTCATGTTGGGAGTATGTTGGCTCCCATTCTGTTAAATAGTCAGCCATTCAGAAGGGCAGCATTTAAACCTAGGACTGGATTTTCTTCTCATTTCTTGTAGACAGCTAACCTGGCCTCTCTGTCAGCTCTCCGGTTGCCCTGAGAAACCACAGTGTTTCCCTTCTGATGACCTTGGCAATATATAATCACAACCTTCCTGGGAGCCCCCAGTGCATCCAAAAGTTTAAGAATTTCTTTCCCATACATCATGCCTTTTTTTTTTCTCCTGAGTTAATTAGCTCTTTTTCCTTACATAAGGCCCTATGAACATGAAGGTAGCAAATGCATATTTTGATTTTATGTAAATATCCACAAAGACTCCTGCTGTCAACTGAGGTGCTTGAGTCAAAGCAATAAGTTTTGCTTTTTGTGCTGAAGTGCCCTGAGGCAGAGGTTCTGCCTTGACAGTGGAGTTCAGAGTGACCACTGCATATCCAACAAAACATACCCCATCTTCTGTAAAACTGCTTCCATCTGTGAAGTACTCCACATCAGGGTCCCTGAGGAATGTTCTGCCAGGTGTGGTCTGCTGGAGAACGTTTCATTCATGACTTCAAAAGAGTTGTGATCAGGTAGCACAGCTGCTGGGTTTAGAGTCTGGATGACTTCCACATGGTTACATGAGTTTTCACATAACATGCCCTGGTATTGACCATTAGTTAACCAATATTGTCCTTTGTACTCTAACAATGTCAACACTGAATGAGAAAACCTGAAAACCATTTTTTTTTGTCCCATAGCCAGTTTATCAGCTTCCACATCAGAAGATCTGTGGCTGCAAGGGCCCGTAAACAAGATGGCCAGCCTTCGGCTACAGAGACCAGCTATTTGGACAGATGTCCATGTCAAGACTCATACAGCCATTACAGACTATTCATGGACGTACAGAAAATAAAGCTCTGTGAGGTCAGGAAGCCCTAGGCCAGATGCACTGGGAGTACTTGTTGAATGTCCTCAAAGGCCTTTTGCTTAGTTGGCCCCCAAATTAGAGGATCCTATTCTCCCCCATTTGTGGCTTCATAGAGGAGTTTGCCATAACTGAAATTTGGGGATCCCTATATGGCTCAATCTGGTAGGCCCCAAGAATTCTCTAGTCTGATGGCAGGTTGAAGGGAATGGAATTGAGCAGATCTGCTGTGTCTTTTGAGGTCCAGTGGCTATTGTCGGTTCTGTTTCTGAGTCAGATGGTAACCAAAGCATTTGATCTTTTTCTTGATAGATATGTGCTTTTAAGTCAGAGTCCAGTGCTGTCCTAAGGATGGTGTACTCAAGCCCCTGGGAGGAACTGCCATTTAGGAAAAGGGGAGCTTACATAGATCCTCTGGTGTTTTAAGATGCAGGAATTTTTTTTTTTTGTTATCTCCTGGTGCAGGATCTTGGCTTCTGGGATTCTTCAACTCTCAAATCTAATGTAAATCTTAGCAGAGATTGATGACCTGGGACATCATTTTCTTTTTTTTAAATTGGTTATTCAAAACATTACAAAGATTGCAGAATCACATTGGTTACACATCCACATTTTTACATAATGCCATAATAGTAACTGTTGTATTCTGCTACCTTTTGTATCCTCTACTATCCCCCCTCCCCTCCCCTCCTATCTTCTCTACCCCATCTACTGTAATTCATTTCTCTCCTTATTTTTTCCCATTCCCCTCACAACCTCTTATATGTAATTTTGTATAACAATGAGGGTCTCCTTCCATTTCCATGCAATTTCCCTTTTCTCTCCCTTTCCCTCCCACCTTATGACTCTGTTTAATGTTAATCTTTTCCTCCTGCTCTTCCTCCCTGCTCTGTTCTTAGTTGCTCTCATTATATCAAAGAAGACATTTGGCATTTGTTTTTTAGGGATTGGCTAGCTTCATTTAGCATAATCTGCTCTAATGCCATCCTTTTCCCTGAAAATTCCATGATTTTGTCATTTCTTAGTGCTGCATAGTACTCCATTGTGTATAAATGCCACATTTTTTAAATCCATTCATCTATTGAGGGGCATCGGGGTTGGTTCCACAGTCTAGCTATTGTGAATTGTGCTGCTATGACCATCAATGTGGCAGTATCCCTGTAGTATGCTCTTTTAAGGTCTTCAGGGAATAGTCTGAGAAGGGCAATAGCTGGGTCAAATGGTGGTTCCATTCCCAACTTTCCCAGGAATCTCCATACTGCTTTCCATATTGGCTGCACCAATTTGCAGTCCCACCAGCAATGTACAAGAGTATCCTTTTCCCCACATCCTCGCCAGCAGTTGTTTTTGTTTGACTTCATAATGGCTGCCAGTCTTACTGGAGTGAGATGGTATCTTAGGGTGGTTTTGATTTGCATTTCTCTGACTGCTAGAGATGGTGAGCATTTTCTGATGTACTTGTTGATTGATTGTATGTCCTCCTCTGAGAAGTGTCTGTTCAGGTCTTTGGCCCATTTGTTGATTGGGTTATTTGTCTTCTTATTGTTTAATTTTTTGAGTTCTTTGTACATTCTGGATATTAGTTCTCTATCTGAAGTGTGAGGAGTAAAAATTTGTTCCCATGAGGTAGGCTCCCTATTTACCTCTCTTATTGTTTCTCTTGCTGAGATAAAACTTTTTAGTTTAAGTAAATCCCATTTGTTGATTCTTGTTATTAACTCTTGTGCTATGGGTGTTCTATTAAGGAATTTGGAGCCTGACCCCACAATATGTAGATCGGAGCCAACCTTTTCTTCTATCAGACATATAGTCTCTGATTTGATATCAAGGTCCTTGAGACATTTTGAGTTGACTTTTGTGCATGGCAAGAGGAGGGGATTCAGTTTCATTTTGTTGCATATGGATTTCCAGTTTTCCCAGCACCATTTGTTGAAGATGCTATCCTTCCTCCATTGCATGCTTTTAGCCCCTTTATCGAATATAAGATAGTTGTAATTTTGTGGATTGGTTTCTGTGTCCTCTATTCTAAACCATTGGTCCACCTGCCTGTTTTGGTACCAGTACCATGCTGTTTTTGTTACTATTGCTTTGTAGTACAGTTTGAAATCTGGTATCGCTACACCTCCTGATTCACACTTCCTGCTTAGAATTGCTTTTGCTATTCTGGGTCTTTTATTTTTCCATATGAATTTCATGATTGCTTTATCTATTTCTACAAGAAATGCTGTTGGGATTTTGATTGGCATTGCACTGAACCTATAGAGAACTTTTGGTAATATCCCCATTTTGATGATGTTAGTTCTGCCTATCCATGAACAGGGTATATTTTTCCATCTTCTAAGATCTTCTTCTATTTCTCTCTTTAGGGTTCTGTAGTTTTCATTGTATAAATCTTTCGCCTCTGGTTAGATTGATTCCCAAGTATTTTATTTTTTTTTTGAGGATATTGTGAATGGGGTGGTTTTCCTCATTTCCAGTTCAGAAGTTTGGTCGCTGATATACAGGAATGCCTTTGATTTATGCATGTTGATTTTATATCCTGCCACTTTGCTGAATTCATTTATTAGCTCCAGTAGTTTCTTTCTAGTCCCTTTTGTGTCTTCTAGGTATAGGATCATATCATCCGTAAATAGTGATAATTTAAGTTCTTCTTTTCCTATTTTAATGCCTTTAATTTCTTTTGTCTGTCTAATTGCTCTGGCCAGTATTTCAAGAACTATATTGAATAGAAGCAGTGAGAGGGCATCCCTGTCTTGTTCCAGATTTTAGAGGGAATGCCTTCATTTCTTTTCCATTTAGAATGATGCTAGCCTGAGGCTTTGCATATATAGCTTTTACAATTTTGAGGTAAGTTCCTGTTATCCCTAGTTTTTCTAACGTTTTGAACATAAAGGGATGCTGTACTTTGTCGAATGTTTTTTCTGTGTCTATCGAGATGATCATATGGTTCTTATTTTTAAGTCTATTGATGTGGTGAATAACGTTTATTGATTTCCGTATATTGAACCATCCTTGCATCCCAGGGATGAATCCTACTTGATCATGGTGCACAATCTTTTTGATATGTTTTTGTATACGATTTGCCAGAATTTTATTGAGGATTTTTGCATCTAAATTCATTAGGGATATTGGTCTGTAGTTTTCTTTCTTTGAGGTATCCTTATCTGGTTTGGGAATCAGGGTGATATTGGCCTCATAGAATGAATTTGGGAGTTCTCCCTTTTTTTCTATCTCCTGAAATAGATTATGGAGTATTGGTATTAGTTCTTCTTTAAAGTTCTTGTAAAACTCTGCTGTATATACATCTGGTCCTGGGCTTTTCTTGGTTGGTAGTCTTTTGATGGCTTCTTCTATTTCCTCACTTGATATTGGTCTGTTTAGGTTGTTTATATCTTCCTGAATCAATCTGGGTAGTTCATATGTCTCAAGGAATTTATCAATGCCATCACTATCTTCTATTTTGTTAGAGTATAGGGTTTCAAAATAATTTCTAATTATCTTCTGTATTTCTGAATTGTCTGTTGTGATGTTGCCTTTTTCATCCCATAAGCTAGTAATTTGGGTTCTCTCTCTTCTTCTCTTTGTTAGCGTGGCTAGTGGTCTATCAATCTTATTTATTTTTTCTAAGAACCAACTTTTATTTTTGTCAATTTTTTCGATTGTTTCTTTTGTTTTGATTTCATTGATTTCAGCTCTAATTTTAATTATTTCTTGCCTTCTACTATATTTGCTGCTGATTTGTTCTTCTTTTTCTAAGGCTTCGAGGTGTAGTATGAGGTCATTTATTTGTTGGCTTTTCCTTCTTTTAAGGAATGAACTCCATGAAATGAATTTTCCTCTTAGTACTGCTTTCATAGTGTCCCAAAGATTTTGATATGTTGTGTCTGAGTTTTCGTTTACCTCTAAGAATTTTTAAATTTCCTCTTTGATGTCTTCTGTAACCCTTTGTTCATTCAGTAGCATATTGTTTAATCTCCATGTGATGTAGGATTTTTCCTTTCTCATTTTATTATTGATTTCCAATTTCATTCCATTATGATCAAATAAAATGCATGGTAGTATCTCAACTCCTTTGTCATTGCTAAGATTTGCCCTGTGACATAATATATGGTCTATTTTTGAGAAGGATCCATGTGCTGCTGAGAAGAAAGTGTATCCGCTTGATGTTGGGTGGTATATTCTGTATATATCAATTAAGTCTAAATTATTAATTGTATTATTGAGCTCTGTGGTTTCTTTATTCAACTTTTGTTTGAAAGATCTGTCCAGTGGTGAGAGAGGTGTGTTAAAATCTCCCATGATTATTGTGTTGTGGTCTATTAGACTCTTGAACTTGAGAAGAGTTTGTTTGATGAATGTAGCTGCACCACTGTTTGGGGCATATATATTAATGATTGTCAAGTCTTGTTGGTGTATGGTTCCCTTGAGCAGTATGTAGTGTCCTTGTTTATCCCTTTTGATTAACTTTGGCTTGAAGTCTATTTTATTTGATACAAGTATGGACACCCCTGCTTGCTTCCGGGGTCCGTATGAGTGATATGATTTTCCCCAACCTTTCACCTTCAGTCTGTGTATGTCTTTTCCTATCAGATGAGTCTCCTGTAGGCAGCATATTGTTGGATCTTTTTTTTTTAATCCATTCTACTAGCCTATGTCTTTTGATTGGTGCATTTAAGCCATTAACATTTAGGGTTACTATTGAGATATGGTTTGTATTTCCAGCCATATTTGGTTATGTATGTTACTTAACATGATTTATTTTTCCTCTATGCTTAGTTTTTCCTTTACTGTACTACCTCTTGATGTTGGTTTTCATTGTTATTTTCCATTTCCACTTCCTGTAGTGTTTTGCCAAGGATGTTTTGAAGAGCTGGTTTTCTAGCTGCAAATTCTTTTAACTTTTGTTTATCATGGAAGATTTTTATTTCATCTTCAATCCTGAAGCTTAATTTTGCTGGATACATGATTCTTGGTTGGAACCCTTTTTCTTTCAGCATTTGAAATATATTGTTCCAGGATCTTCTAGCTTTCAGAGTCTGTGTTGAAAGATCAGCAGTTATCCTGATTGGTTTACCCCTAAATGTAATCTGCTTCCTCTCTCTTGTGGCTTTTAAGATTCTCTCCTTATTCTGTACATTGGGCATCTTCATTATTATGTGTCTTGGTGTGGATCTCTTATGATTTTGTACATTCGGTGTCCTATAGGCTTCTAGTATTTGGATTTCTTTTTCATTCTTTAAGTCTGGGAAGTTTGCTAGTATTATTTCATTGAATAGATTGCTCATTCCCTTAGTTTGGACCTCTGTACCCTCTTGTATCCCAATAACTCTTAGGTTTGGTTTCTTGATGTTATCCCATAATTCTTGGATATTCTGCTCATGATTTCTTAACATTCTCACTGAGCTGTCTATGTTCTTTTCAAGTTGAAAAACTTTGTCTTCGTTGTCTGAAGTTCTATCTTCTAAGTGTTCTACTCTGCTGGTAATACTCTCATTTGAGTTTTTAATTTGGTTTATTGTTTCCTGCATTTCCAGGATTTCTGTTTGTTTGTTTTTTATATCCTCTATCTCCCTATAGAGTTGATCTTTTGCTTCTTGGATTTGTTTATGTAATTCATTGTCAAAGTGATTTTTCATTGTCTGAATTTACTGTATAATGTCTTCCTTGAGACTCCAGATCATCTGAAGCATGTATATCCTGAACTCTTTGTCTGACATTCCATCAGCTGCAGATATTATCTCATCTAATGTTGAATTGACCTGTATTGTTTGTGGTCCTTTCTTTCCTTGTCTTTTTATACTGCCCATGATTCTTTCTAGCTTTGTGAAACTGTTGTGCTAATGTTTTTCCCCTTATATATTAGTATTGTTCTTGTATAGCTCCAGAATCCCTCTTTTGCGGAGAAAGACAATGTTAACAGTTCCCAATATCAACAGTACATTATCTAAGCACAATTTTTCATTATTAATACATTTATAGTTGGATTCTAAGACTATAGATATTGGTTTTAATTATTACTTAAGAATATATTCATTAGTTTCATAAAAGGCATACCATATCTAGTGGCATATAGAAAACTTAATTTCAGACAAAGGATGTTATACTTAGAGGGAAAGGAGTGAGGGCATGAGGTTAAACTAACTTAGCACCTTTGGAGAACTCTAACCACTAGACTGGTAATTTATGGAAGAATGTATAGACTCAACCTCCTATCTATTTAGATAGTTACCCTATGTATAGATAGCAAAAGTTAGGATATTGAAAGTGGGATCGAGAGAATACGAATGAAAAAAAGAAAAGAAAAAAAATAACAAGGAAGAAAAGAGAAATAAGAGAAGGAAAAGGAAAGTAATATAGAAATCAAGAAAAAAAAATAAAAATGGGGGAAGGTGGGGTATATGCAATTCCTCTATATTATATTACTTTGGTAATTCGGTTGTTCATGCACAGTTCTTGGTTTCACATAAGCTGAAGTTGTGGAAGAGAGAGAAGAAAAGAGAGAAAGAAAGAGAGGAAAAAAAAGTCTCTCAGAACACCGTTTTCCTTGCTTTCAGTAGGTGGCGTTGTCTATTCCTAGCTTGAGCCTCTGTATTCAGGGTGGTGGGTATAGCCAGTGTGAAAGGAAATGAGCTTCCACCTGTATCTTCCCTACTCTAGTCTCTGAGGTAGAAACCAGGTGTCTGTACAGTTGTTTTGCGTTGATAGCTACAACCCCCAAAAGCTTGTGGGAAATATTTTGAGTTATGGCAGCTAAGGGTGGGGGAGTTGGAAACTGGGTACCTGGATCAGCCGCAGAACTGTGCTGGTAGCCACACCCCCTTCGATGAGTTTTAAGGGTTGATGGGCTTCCTCTGGACTAGCACTTGGGGCGGGGCCGGACTTCCTCCTCCGGTCTGGCTGGGCACCTCCTGGGACATCATTTGTATAAAAGGCATCTATGTCAATCTCACTGTGGGCCGTCTGCCAAGGTTGGAGGGCAGGTTCTGAGTGGCAGTCACATTGTGCTCACTTAGGTGTTGCTCTTTGTCTGAGTGACTTTCTCCTCTTGTCAGGTATGAGCCTGCTCTAATTGTATATAGTAGCTGCCCTGCTTGTGTTTTTGTTCAGTATGCCTGGGTGCATGGGGTTCTGTGGCCCTTCCTGTTGGTGACTCACAGCCTGTGGCTTAGAGCCAGGGTTTCCTTTGGGAGTGTGCACCCTATATCTCACTATTGGCTGTTTTCATGAACATATTTCTGGTTCATTTTGAGGCTTGCAGCAGCTGATCCCTACTGAGGCTCTTGGTCCCATGCATCAGATGCAGTTGTGTGTGTCTATTGGACCCCTGGCATATTCGTCAATCATCAACTTCTGAGCAAGTCGGAAGAAACTGAAAGGAGGGGCTAGGTCCAAAGGCTGGGGGAAAACATTCACTCCTTCTCTGTTCAAGTCTTCGCATTTGAGCATGGCAGTGGGTGCTTGCCCGCTGGGGCCACTGGAGGCTTCCCCTTTTGTCTGGCCACGATTTTTTCCCTTATAAACATTTGGACCATTGGCTTTGTTCTAGTGAGACCCCCTTTGAGTGACCTCTGGGTTTGTGGTGAGGGCAGCTGTAAGGAGATCCATCCTCTTCTTTATCTTTTTGGTCTGTCTGTCTTTGAGCCTCTGGGTATCGATTGATGAAAACTGTGGTGGCCATCTTCATCAGCTCTCTGGCACACTTCTGTGTAAAGCCCTCTAGGTTTATAATTTTTGGCAAATGTTACTCTGAGCCTGTTCCAAAAAGGCTGCACTGGTCAACTGTTGCTTGAGCCTCTGCATCTCTTCACTGACAAACTTGCATTGTGGCAGCTATGCTTGTATGGTGCCCCTCCTCTCCTGGGCACCTCTGGGCAGAAAGAGGGGCAGCAGTGGCAGTGGCCCAGACACTCAGCTCTGAGTCAGGTGGGCACATCTCTTTTGATTACTGCCAGTTTCATAAGGCAGAGGGGCCTAAGGAAGATGTGGGGCCCAGAGAAATGTTCAGGGCTCTCAAAGGTGCAAGAGGGGAGATGCTAGAGCAGTGGGAGGTTTTTCATGACTCAGTTTGTCTGTAGATGTGCTCTGGCTTAGACTAGGGCCTAGGGCTGGCTCTGATTCCTTTTTTTTCTTTTTCACACAGTTTCTTTTCCTTTTTTTTTCTGTGAGACTTCCTATGAGGGCTTCTTGATATCTTTACTTTTAGCCCTTTTTCTTTGTTGGGGCACAGTTTCTTTTTCTTTGAGCACAGTTTCTTTTCTTTTCTTTTTTCTCTTAGACTTCCTATGAGGGCTTCTTGATATCTCTTTATTTTTAGCCTTCTTTGTTGGGGCCCCGTCCTAGGTCTGGATAATGGGCTGCATCTGATCAGTCATGGCCCAGGGTTTCTCCGTGTAGGAGGGAGTGTGATTTTTCCAGCTGATGAGCGAAATGGTGGAGAAAGGCTGGCACACAAAACTGCCTTGTCTCCCTCAGGTGTTTCCCTCTGGTTAATATGGGCAGGTCCTTGAGTCCCTTGCAGGGACATCTGGAGTGCTCTCATCTGGGTTGTGGCTCTGGTCTTGGGACAAATCTCCCACCTTAATCTTAGGAGGTGAAAGAGTCTTTGGTCCTAGGAAGCATTTGGCTCTGAGGACATCACAGAGGAAGGAATAGGCAGTATTGGGGACCATCATTTTTTGCCTCTGAGGAAGAAGGGGCTGAGGGGACACTTTGCTGTCCCAGTGGTCTTGGCAAAGTTGGGTAGAGTGGCACATAAGGTCTTGGGACCTCTTCTGGCTCATGGGGAAAACTGTTTCCCTTCCTGTTTTTCCTCCATCAGGTTTTCTGTTTAGCTGATTTCCACTGGGTCTTAGAGACCACTATGCTCCTGGCTCCCATCAGCTTGGACTGTCCATCTAGACAGGCTCTCAACCAAGGAGGCTGTTTCTGTACTACCTCTTGACAGCAATCAATGTAAGAGACATGGTTCAGGGACTCCAGCAATAATCAAAAGGACCTCAGCAATGACTCTCTCATGTAAAGATCCTTCTGGTGGCCAGCCCACATCTTGGGTGGGCCATTCTAATTCAGAGAGTATGCCACCTTTGTGGAGTGAGTTTCACTCCACAGTTACCAGGAAAACCTTCCTAAAGGTTTCTAACACACATTTCAGAAGGCTCAGTTTCCTTTGGGGGCCTCCCATGTTCTACCCTGCATGGTTGTCTCACAATTAGGTCAAGACTCGCTTAGTCCATCTCTGGCTGTTCCTTCATGGGGACTTAGGGCCCTCTTAGCCTTGCAGGTTGGTATCAACCCCCAATCTGGAGATTTCACCTAGACGTTGGTTGGTGAAATTCTGCCATAGACTGTATGAGGTGCCATGGAACTGCGGATTGGGACTCCGCACTCCCTGTGGTCCTTGGGTTCTATCAGAACCCTTTCCTTTGTCGATCTCATTCACATACTTTCACACACTTTCCCACAGACACAGTCAGAACAAAATTTCTATACGGCCCAAATTCCAACAATTCTAATCTTTATTTTTTTTAGTTTTCGGCGGGCACAACATCTTTGTTTGTATGTGGTGCTGAGGATCGAACCTGGGCCGCACGCATGCCAGGCAAGCATGCTACCACTTGAGCCACATCCCCAGCCCAAATTCCAACAATTCTAAACCAAACAAAAAGGGCATCATGGTTTCCCCTCTGCTCACTGACCACAAACAGAAACTAATCGGGCTACTCCCGGGGTCCATTTCAGCTCCAACCACTTTGGAGGGTACTCAGGACCCAACAGATGTTATCAAGCCTCTCTTCCACCTGCTTAGGACTCGAAGGGGAAGTCAGGTGGGCTACAAAAACAAAGGACCTGAGTCCTACCTGTTCAGTTGGGCAGAGCTCCAAAACCCTAATTCTGGTTCCTGCTGCCTGTAGGTTCCAATGTGCTTCCAGGTGGCAGCCCCAGGGCACTGGGCGAGTGGATCCTCCTTCAGGCCAAGAGTGGCCTGGGTGCGCCAAGGGGAATGCTGTCCCCCTCCACCCTAGGGAAGCTGGTCCCTGGAGAAAAGAGAGGCAGAATAGCCTTCCTTACCTTCTTTGTCCCATCTGGGTCACCAAAAATGTTGTAGGGACAAACAAGGCAAGGCACCCAAGATTGCAGGAAACAGTTTTATTTGGCTGCAGCCAGGCTCAGAAGGCCCAGCTTTTGCTGTAACCAATCAATCCTATGAACCCTGAGTTCAGGTAGTTTCAAAATTTTATACCCAACATGTAAGAGTAGGGGCTCAGAAGTTCACAGTCTGCAGAAGTTCACATAAAAGCAGCTTTTCCTTTTACTGTTCTGGGCAAGTTAACTCTTCAAGGACAACACCTGAGAAGGGGAGAGCTTCTTCTCCCCTTTCTTTCCTCCCCCCCTGCCAGCTGTTACCATGGAACCCATTTGGTAACTTATCTTAAAAATGTAGACATCTCTGTGAAGCCCAGCTCAAGGCCAAGGCCTTGTTTATACATTTCTTCAAACTACTATACTGGATGTTTGTGAAAAACTAGTAAGGGGGTGTCCAGCACCTGGAGTTCTGGTATCTTCTCTGCCAGTGGCCAAGTAAAATAGGATGACACGAATATAGGAAGTTTATCTACATTGAACTCTTTTGCAGAGACTCTTTTGCTGACAGTCCTAAAATCAGCCATGGTGAAGATTTCTGGAGAAGCCCAGGTAAGACTTTTCTGTGGAGAAAGGGGGTGCCACTTCAATACAGAGAGAACAGAAGGGAGGCACAGGAGGGGGCTTGATAAAGGGGCTTGAAATCAAGGGAAAGGAACAGGGTCCTGGAGAAGGGTGGCCTCAAGCAAGTAACCAGGCCCAGGACTAGAAAGCCAAGTGCCTTAGTCGGATTAGGGGTCCCATGAAAACGGACAGGGCTATGGAGAAGAGGAAGGCAAGAAATGAGAGCGGGACTCAAGGGCTCAGTGGAGCAGCCAGGCCCGAAAACTGGAGCACAAAGGGTCAGGGTTAGAGTGGGCTGGGTTGGCAAAGGTACAGCATGAAAGTTTAGATGGTAGGGGAAGGGAGGGAGAAGATCACGAAGGACAAGGTAAGCGGAAGGACAAGTCCACTACCAGGTGTCAAGATTTGGGCGGCTAAGGGGGCCCAGGCGAGGGGCAGAGGCCGGCCAATTACACTCCTCTGTCCCAGGTGAGTAGAATCTCAAAGAGAACAGGACCAAAAAAGGGCCAAAGGAGGTCACGGTGATGGGATACCTTGCATCGGAAATTGGTAGCAGGGGTCTGTGGGGAGCCAGGACCCATTGGAAGAGCCCAGCTAGGGAGAAGCAGGGGGAGCGCAGGGTTTGGGCAGCACTGGGAGACCACAGCACAAGGGGAACAGAGGGGAGGCACAGGAAGGGGCACGAGCAAGGGGGGCCTGAAACCAAGGGACAGGCACAGGTCTAGGGTACTCGAGAAGGGCAGCCAGGGGCTCAAGCAATAGCCAGGCCCAGGAATGGAGAGCCACATGCCAGGGCTCCCACAGGCCAGGAGAGGGGAGAGAGGGCAAAGAGGGGGGCCCGTGGTGCAGGAGCAGGAAGGCTCAAGGCCCAGGTCCACTGCTGGGCAGCAGCCCGGGCTGAGGGAGGCCAAAAGGCCCAAACAAGGGGCAGGGCTACGTTTTCCCCTAGGGAGCCACAAGGGCCAAGAGGCCAGGTCCACTCCCCTGGCTGGGTGAGCATCCTGGGAAAGGGATCAGGGAAGGGGTCCTGACAGGGACAGGAACCAAAGGAGGGCCAAAGGAGGGCACAATGGGAAGGGCTGGAGGACAGGTGCTGTTGGAGTGGGAGCCAGGACCCCAGCAAGGAGCCCAGGCTAGGGACCCAGAGGAGGGCCCAGGCCAGGGGAGAGCAGGGGCGGGTGCGGCCGGGCTGCGACACTATTGGACTGCAGTGCAGGGAAACCAAGAGAAGCAGAAAAGCCGCCCAAGCAAGGGGCCAGCAGTGAACACCCAGGAACGCGCTGGGCACCAAGGGCCACCAGAGGCTCAAGCGAGGAGCCAGGCTAGGGAATTAGAGAGCCAAGGGCTGGGGCTGGGGCAGGAGCTCAGGACAGTGGACAGGGCTGGGGAGGGAAGGCAGGGGACTAAGCAGGGGGCAGTCAGGCTAGAAGCCCAGGGTCACTGCCAAGTGTCGGTTCCAGGTGCAGGACCAAAGGCCCAGGGAGAGCAAGGGGCCCAGGTGAGAGGCAGCACTGTGTTTCCCATAAGGCGCCCTGGCCCAGATGAGAATCCTGGGCCAGGAACCTGGCAAAGGGGGCCTGGCAAGGCACGGGGGCCAGGAGGAGGGGACCGAGGGCTCGGGCGGGGTCGCGGTGGGTGCGGAGAGGGGCGAGAGCCAGGACCCAAGCAAGGAGCCCAGGCTAGGGACCCAAGGAGCAGAAAGACCATGCAGGAGGGGAAGGCGGGGAAGAGGAGGAAGGGGCGGCACGAGGACGAGGGGCCAGCGGGTGGGCAGCACAAGGAGCACTGAGGGGAGTGTGGGAGGGGGCCCAAACAAGGGCCCCCAGGTCCGACCCTACATGGAGCAATGCCACGTGATGCCACGCGACACGTGGAACTCCGCCAGGGCCCCTGGCGAGGAGCCATGCCCGGGGACTGGAGGGCAAAGGGTCAGAGTTCCGGAGGACACCCAGGAGGAAGGGGTCTTCATCTTGGAGGGGTGAGTCCCCTCTACCCTGGCTGCAGCTCTATTAGAGCTCCCCTAACACCCAGTTGGGATGGGTCTCCCCCATGGAGTGGCATATACCCTATACCCTGGCATCGATGGTATACAAGCTCCCCCTGACACCCAGGTGGGAGGAGTCTTCTGCACCGAGGGGCCAGTCCCCTCTACCCTGGCTGCAGCGGTATACTTGCTCCCCCGACATCCAGGTAGTAGTGGTCTCACGCCTGGTGTGGCAAGTCCCCACTCTCCTGGCTTTGTTGGTATATTAGCTCACCTGACACCCAGTTGGCAGGGGTCTCCGCCTGGAGGGGCAAGTCCCCTCTACCCAGCCTGTGGCAGTGTATAAGCTCTCCTGACAACCAGGTGTGAGGGTTCTCCCACCTAGTGGGGCAAGTCCCCTATAAACTGGCTCAGCAGTATACCAGATGACCCCCCAATTGCCAGATGAGAGGGTCTCCCAACTGGAGGGACGAGTCCTCTACCCTGGCTGTGGCGGTATAGGAGCCCCACCATACACAGGTTAGAGGGGTCTCCCAACTGGAAGGCGAGTCCTCTTCCCTGGCTGTGGTGGTATACTAGCCTGGAGAGGCGAGTATGCAGTACCCTGGCAGAAGTGGTATATGAGCTCCACCCATCCTCCTGACACCAAGGTGGGAGGAATCTCCTGCCTAGAGAAGCGAGTCCCCTCCAGTCTGAAGGGGCGAGTCCCCTGGCTAAGTTGTTATACAATCTCTTAGCAACACCCAGGTGGTGGTGGGGGTTCCTACCTTGAGCGATGAGTCACCTCTACCCTGGCTGCAGCGGTATAAAATATCCCCCTGACACCTGGGATGTGTTTCCAGCCTGGAAGGGCAAGTCCACTATACTGGGGCTGAAGTGATATAGGAGCTCCCCCACTACACCCAAGTGGGAGAGGTCTCCTGGCTGGATGCTCGAGTCCCCTCTTCCCTGCCTCTGGTGGTATATGAGCTCCCCTGACAACCAGGGTTTAGGGTCTACCTCCTAGTTGGTCGAGTCCCCTCTCCTGGCTGCAGAGGTATAGGAGCTCCCCCTCCATAGCAAGGTGGGAGGGGTCTACTGCCTGGAGGGGGGAGTCACCTCTACCCTGGCTAAGGTGGTATACAAGCTCCCTGTGACACCCAGGTGGGAGGGGTCTCTTGCCTGAAGGGTCGAATCCCCTTTTCCCTTGCTGCAGTGATATACAAGCTTTCCCTGACACCCCGGTGGAGGGGTCTCCCGCCTGGAGGCATGAGTTCCCTCTACACTGGCTTCGGAGGTAAAGAAACTCCACCTGGCACCCAGTGGGAAGGTATCTGTCCTGGAGGGGCGAGTACCCTCTACCCTGGCTGCAGCGGCGGTATATGAGCTCCCCCTAACACCCAGGTGAAAGGCATATCCAGCCTAGAGGTCGAGTCCCCTCTAGCCTCCCTGTAACGGTATATGAGCTCCCGATTAGAGGGGCGAGTCCTCTCTACCCTGGCTTGGGCGGTTTACTAGCTCCCCCTGACACTCAGGTGGGATGGGTCTCCCACCTCGAGGGGCGAGTCCCCTCTACCCTGGCTGTTGCGGTATAGGAGATCCCTCCCCATAAGCAGATGACAAGGGTCTCCCACCTGGAAGGGCGAGTCCCTTCTACTCTGGCTAGGGCTGTATATGAGCCCCCCACCGGACACCTAAGTGGGAGTGATCTTGCGGCTGGAGGGGCGAGTGCCCTCTACACTGGCTGCTGCTGTATAGGAGCTCCCCTGACACCCAGGTGGGAGAAATCTCCCGCCTGTAGGGAAGAGTCCCATCTACCCTGGCTGCTGTGGTATAAGAGCTCCCCCTGACACCCTGGTGGGAGGGGTCTTCCGTCTGGAGGTGCGAGTCCTCTCTACCCTGGCTAAGGTGGTATACAAGCTCTCTGCGACACCCAGGTGGGAGGGGTTTCCTGTCTGAGGGACGAGTCCCCACTACCCTGGCTGCAGCTGTATAAGAGCTCGCCCCCCACACCCAGGTGGGAGGGTTCTTCAGCCTGGAGAGGGGAGTTGCCTCTACCCTGGCTGTGGGGTGTATACTAGCCCCCTCCAACACCCAGGTGGGAAAAGTCTTCAGCCTGGAGGGTGAGTCCCCTGTACCCTGGCTGCAGCTAAATAAGAGCTCCCCCACCCAAACCCAGGTGGGATGGGTCTCCTGCCTGGAGTGTCTTATACCCTATACCCTGGCTTCAATGGTATAGGAGCTCCCCCCTGATACCCAGATTGGAGAGGTCTCCCACAGGAAGAGGCGAGTCCCCTCTACCCTGGGTACAGCAGTATACTTGCTCCCCCTCCACACACACACCCAGGTAGGAGGGGTCTCACGCCTGGAGGGTCAAGTCCCCACTCTCCTGGCTGTGGTGGTATATGAGCTCCCCCTGACACCCAGGTGGGAGGAATCTCCCGCCTGGAGGGGCGAGTCCCCTCTACCTGGCCTGTGGCAGTATATAAGCTCTCCTGACAAGCAGGAGTGAGGTGTCCCACCTAGTGGGGCAAGTCCCCTCTATACTGGCTCAGCAGTATATATGCTGCCCCCCCAATATCCAGATGAGAGGGTCTCCCACCTGGAGGGGTGAGTCTCCTCTACCCTGGCTGCAGTGGTATAAGATATCCCCCTGACATCCAGGTGGGATATGTCTCCAGTCTGAAGGGGTGAGTCCCCTATACCCTGGCTGCGGGGGTATAGGTGCTCCCCTCTACACTCAAATGTCTCTTGCCTGGAGGGGTAGTGTGCTCTACCCTGGCTAAGGTGTTATACAAGCTCCCAGTGACACCCAGGTGGGAGAGGTCTCTGTCTCCCGCTTGGATTGGCGAGTCCCCTCTACCCTGGCTGCTGTGTTATACAAGCCCCCCCCCAGATGGGAGGGGTCTCCCTCCTGAAGGGGAAAAGAGTACCCTCTACACTGGCTTCAACAGTATAGTAGCTCCACTGGACACCAAGGTGGGAGGGGTTTCCTTTCTGGAGAGGCGAGTTTCTCCTCTTCTGGCTGGGGCAGTATATGAGCTCCCCCCATCACCCTCAGGTAGGAAGGGTCCCCTCTACCATGGCTGCTGCAGGATAGCCACTCCCCTGGACACCCAGGTGAAAGTCATCTTCCGCCTGGGAATTCGAGTCCCTTCTACCCTGCCTGCAGCTGTATACCAGCCACCCACAGGACACTCAAGTGGGAGGGATCTCCCGCTTTGAGGGGCAAGTCCCCTCTACCCTGTTTGTGGCAGTATATGAACTTCCCCGACACCTAGGTGGGAGCGGTCTCCCGCCTTGAGGGGCAAGACCTCTCTACCTTGGCGGTTGCCCCTGACACCCATGTGGGAGTCCCCTCTACACTGGTTGCCGTGGTATAGGAGCTCCCCACTATACCCAGGTGAGTGGGGTCACCCAGCTGGAGGGGTGAGTCCCTCTACCCTGGCTGCAGCGGTGTATTAGCACCCCCCAACCCCCAGGTGAAAGGTGTCTCCAGCCTAGAGGGGCGAGTCCCCTCTACCCTGGATGCAGTGGTATAGGAGCTCCCCCCAATACTCAGTTCCCCCTGATGCCCAGGTGGGAAGGGTCTTCTGCTTGGAGAGGCAAATTCCCTCTTCCTGGCTGCGGAGGTAAAGGAGCTCCAAGGTTGGAGTGGTCTTCCGCTGGGGGGCGAGTCCGCTCTAGCCTGGCTGCAGTGGTATAGGACCCAGGTGAGAGGGATCTCCCCTCTAGATGGGCCAGTCCCCTCTACCATGGCTGCAGCAGGTGTAGGAACTCCCCCAGACACCCAGGTGGGACAGTTCTACCGCCCAAAGGGGCGAGTCCCCTCTACCCTGGCTGTGGTGGCATACTAGATTTCGCTGACACCCAGGTGGGAGTGGTCTGCTGCCCAGAGAGGCGAGTCCCCTATACCCTGACCGGTGCAGTCTAGGAGCTCATTCCAGACACCCAGGTGGGAGGAATCTTTCACCTGAAGGGGCGAGTTCTCTCTTCCTTGGCTGCTGAGGTATAGGAGCTCCCCCCCATCATCCAGGGAACTCGCCCCCTGACTGGAGGAGCGAGTTCTCTCTACCCTGACAGCGGGGAATATGAGTTCACCCTGACACCCAGGTGGGAGGGGTCTCCAACCTGGAGAAGCAAGTCCCCTCTAGCCTGGCTGCAGCGCTGTAAGAGCTCTCTGCAACACAAAGGTGGGAGGGGTCTCCCGCCCAAAGGGGCTAGTCTCCTCTAAGCTGGCTGCTGCTTTACAAGAGCTCCCAGGACACCCAGGTAGGAGGAGTCTCCCACCTAGAGGGGAGAGTACCCTCTACCCTACCTGCAGCAGTTCAGGAGCTCCACTGGACACCCAGGTGTAAGGGGTCTTTCGCCTGGAGGGATGAATCCCCTCTACCCTAGCTGTGGTGGTATAAGAGCTCCCCCTGAAATCCATTGGGAGGGGTCTCTTGTCTAAAGGTGCGAGTTCACTCTACCCTAGTTGTGGCGGTTTATGAGCTCCCCTTCCCCGGAAACCCAGGTGGGAGGGGTCTCCTGCCTGGAGTGGGGAGAACCCTCTTCCCTGGCTGTGGCTGTTTGGAGCTCCTGGAACAACCAGATAAAAGAGGTCTCCTGCCTGTAGGGGCGAGTCCTCTCTACCCTGGCTGCAGTGGTATAGGAACTCCCCCTGACACTCAGGTGGGAGGGGTCTCCCACCTGGAGTGGCGAGTCCCCTCAACCCTGGCTGCGGGGGTATAAGAGCTCGCCCTGACATCCATGTGGGAAGTGTCTCCCGCCTAGAAGGGTGAGTCCCCTCTCTCCTGGTTGCGGAGGTATATGAGGTCCCCCTGACACCCAGGTGAAAGAGGTCTCCCACATGGAGGGGCGAGTGCATTCTACCCTGGATGCGGCTGTGTAGGAGCTCCCCCTAAATCCAGTTGAAAGGCGGGAGCGCCTTGAGGGGCGAGTCCCTTCTGCCCTGGCTGAGATGGTATATGAGCTCTGGAACAAGGAGAGGAAGGGGGCTCCGGCGGTGAGGGAAGTCCCCTCTAGCCTGGCTAAGCAGCTTAAGAGCTCCCCTCTGCACCCAGGTGGGAAGGGTCTCCCGCCTGGAGAGACAAATCCTCTCTACCCTGGCTGCAGCTGTGTAGGAGCTCTCCTGGACACACAGGTGGGAGTGGTCTTCCTTTGGGGGGCAAGTTCGCTCTACCCTGGCTGCAGTGGTATACTAAGTCCCCCCACACCCAGGTGAAGGGGTCTGCTCCCTAGAGGGACGATTCCCTATACCCTTGCTGCGGGGTTATAAGAGTTCCCCCAGACACCCAGATGAGAGGGGTCTTTCGGCTGGAGGGGCGTTTTCCCTCTACCCTGGCTGCGGAGGTATATGAACTAACTGGACACCCAGGTGGGAAGGGTCTCCCGCCTGAAGGGGAAAATCCTTGCCTCCCTGGCTGCACCTGTATAGGAGCCCCCCCACACCCGACACCCATGTGGGAAAGGTCTCTGCCTGAGAGGCAAGTCCCCTCTACCTAGCTGTGGCTGTACAGGAGCTCCTCTGGATAACCAGGGGGGAGTGGTCTTCTGCTGGGGCCGCGAGTCCGCTCTAGCCTGGCTGCAGTGGTATAGGAGCTCCCACCAATACCCAGGTAAGAGGAGTCTCCCTCCTAGATGGGCGAGTCCTCTCTACCATAGCTGCAGCAGGTGTAGCAGCTCCCCCAGACACCCAGGTGGGAAGCGTCTGCCGCCTGTAGGGGCGAGACCCCTCTATCCTGGCTGCACCAGTAATGGAGTTCCCCCAGACATCCAGGTAGGAGGAGTCTCCCGCCTATAGGGGAGAGTCTCCTCTACTTTGGCTGGTGCCATATAAGGGCTCCCAGGACACCCAGGTAGGAGGGATCTCCCTCCTGCAGGGGCGAGTCTCCTCTACCTTGGCTGTGGCAGTATTTGAGCTCCCCCTGACACCCAGATGGGAGGAGTCTGACGCCTGTAGAGGCAAGTCCCCTCTACCCTGGCTGCAACTGTAATGGAGCTCCCCTTGACATCCAGGTGGAAGGGGTCTCCCGACTGGAGGGGCGAGTCCCTGCTAACCTGGTTGCGGTGGTATAAGAGTTCCCCCTGACACCCAGATGGGAGGTTTCTCCGGCCTAAAGGGGCAAGTCACCTCTACCCTGGCTTCAGCGGGATAAGCGCTCCCCCACACACCCAGGTAAGAGGGGTCTTCCGCCTGGAGGCGCAAGTCTGCTCTACACTGGCTGCTGTGAGTATAGGAGCTCCCCCTGACACTCTGGTGGGAGGGATCTCCTGCCTGAAGGGGCAAGTACCTTCTACCCTGGCTGCTGCGGTATAGGAGCTCCCCAGGACACCCATGTGCGAGGAGTCTCCCTCCTGGAGGGGCGAGTCCCCACTACCCTTGCTGCCGCTGGAGCTTCCCCTGAACACCCAGGTGGGAGGGGTCTCCCTACTGGAGGGGGGAGTCTGCTCTACCCTGGCTAAGGTGGTATGCAAGCTCCCCTCTACACCCATGTGGGAGGGGTCTCCTGCCTGGTGGGGCGAGACCCCATTACCCTGGCAGCGGTGGCAAAGGAATACCCTGTAACACCCAGGTGGGAGGGGTCTCCCGCCTGAAGGGAGGATTCTTTTTTTCTCTGGCTGCAGTGGTATACTAGCTTCCCTGACACCCAGGTTGGAGGGGTCCCTCGCATTGAAGGGCAAGGCCCCTCTACTCTGGCTGCAGTGGTATACAGGCCCCCCTACAAGATGGGAGGGGTCTCTCCCTTGAAGGGTCAGTTCCCTCTATCCTGGCTGTGGTGGTATAGTAGCTTTCCCTGACACCCAGGTGGGAGGGGTCTCCTGCCTAGAGGGGTCGTTTGCCTGGAGGGGTGAGTCCACTCTACCCTGGCTGCTGTGGTAAATGAGCCCCCCCATACCCAAATGGAAGGGGTCTCCAGCCTTGAGGGGCGAGTAATTTCCATTCAGGGTGTTCTGATTTCTCACACTTTCTCTTTTAGACAGTGATTTTACTCTTTGTGCATATTTTACCTTGGAAGTTTGTGGGTTTTCCTTTTTTTAAGTGCTCTTCAATCCAAAATGCTCACATAAATATCCTTTGTTCTCTTCTATATGTGTTTATTTCATTAACATGGATGCAGGAGACAAGCCAGGATTTTTCCAATCCTTTCTGGGAACAGGAGTAAAGTTGGGCTCCTGAGTCTACCCTATGGGTAGGGACTGACAGTGGTGGTGCTTCATGGGTGGGGAGAGAACTTGAAACTGAAGACCAAAGAGCTGCTATACAGCTAAACCCAGAAAGGAAGTTTTCCAAGTAAAAGGCTTTAATCTGAACCAGACCCTACTTCCACCCTAATCCCACTTCCACTGTTGCTCAGAATTTGAGGCTGACTTTAGGACCAAAAATTGCACTTGCCTCTTTAGATACCTCGCACATGAGCTAAAGTTCTGGACTAGTTTCTCAACACACCAGAGAGAGAAGAGACCTTCTATAGGTAGGATGCATAAGTCAGAATCAGCGATCCGTCCTTCCTCAGTCTAAAGTGGTAGAGGCTGCGGAACTGGCGTTATGCTTGAATTTGGGACCCCCAAAAGATCACCAGAGACCAAGATCGATTTAAGCAGCAAAGAGGTGTTTATTATGAGCTAGCTCAGTCCTCCGTGTGCACACAGCAACTGATGATGCTGAGAGGCCCGGAGCCCAGGGTTTGCATCAGTTTTATGCATTCTTTGGGGAAGGCAGGAACCCCCACATACATCATAGCATCTCTTAGCAAATCATCACACACACCACAGGAAAATCAACCAACAACTCTAAAACATGATTAGCACATACATTGGTGGGAACAAGTTGGATAGGGGTGATTGGTTACTACAAGAGGGGGATTTGTTTGAACTGATTGGTTTAAGCCAAGAGGGGTGTATGTGCTGAACTACATGGTTTCCCAACACGTTATCAACCACCATAAACTACTGGGAGGGTCATCTGACATCCCAGGTATTTCCCTGTCTCATTTGATTGGTGGCTGCTAGGGAGTTGCTATGGGTCCCCAAGTAGCCTGATTGAGTCAGGGACACCTGTTGCAGCAGATCTCTCCTGGTATTTGCACATAAACAACTCAGCAGGGTGGGTATGTGCCTAGGAGTGCTCTGTGGGTCTTTCCAAGGACAAAGGTCACGCCCCCTTCCTTGGACAGGCTTTGCTCTGAGGTAGAGGCTGTTTTTTTCACTGGTAGATGCCAGAAACGCCACTCAGAAGGTGCAGGCACCAAGTTCCAGTGGGTTCCCAGGCCAGGTTCACAGGGCTGCCATCTGCTGCTTGTCTTCGAGGCTCAGAGCTGTTAAGTATGTGAGACTTCTGATCCTGCTTGTCACCATGCACGATCAGAATCCAGGACACTGGTCAGACAGGACTGTCGGATTCACAGACTCCTTGAGTGTCTTCTCCCCAGTCCTGCACTGCATGGCCACTCAGAGGGCCACTTGCCCTCCAAGAGCTCCTTTGGCTCCCAGCCTGCACTGGCTTCCCACTCCCTTCACATGGTTGCTTGCTGGGGCTCCTGCTGGTCAAAAAGGAGTTTTCCCAGTTTGGTCCTCTGGAGGACCCTCACTGGCGCTCTCCAACCTACTCATCCACAGCGATATTCCTTTCGCGTCCACAACGAAATTCTCAAACGCACACATCTGTATAGCAAAACAAACATCATACATTTTGGAACATTCTCTTGGGAACATGAAAAAAATCAAATCAATATTTAAAGCAATGATTTGAAGTTGATTTTTTGGATTCTTTTCATGAGATAAATTAAACTGCCATGAGGCCCTTTCTGGAAGCTAAAGGCAGAGACGGGGAAGGCGCAGGCACAAGCGCAGTTGCAGGCCTGGGCCCTCTTCTCCCGCCCCTCTGCCTACTCCAGCTCCTGTGCGCCTGCACCTGCATGCACATGCCTGAGGCTGGGTGGACAGTAGCCCTCAGAAGGAAGGATTTGGTGGTGCCCTGCTCTACTGGCAGGGTCGCATCAGTACCTATGTGGTCCTAGACCCGCTTTTACCTTCATCAGTCCTTTCCTCCATAAGAGAAAAATCATATCTGTTGGCTGTGTTGGTTTAAAGGCAATGTTAAAATTTTATATCATATGAAACATTTTCTTTGAACTTGGAGTTTTTGTTTTTTCCACCTTTATTTTTACCCCTCCCCTCTTTGTGGCTTTTGAAAGAAATTATATTTATTTGCGTGTGGCTTCAAAAGTACTGTGAGGCCCCAGCTAGACTCTGGTGGATGAGTCAGTTCTGGTTGGTCGCCCATTCATTCCAGGCTGAAGCAAGGTGAATTCTAAAGCCTCTCACATGGGCTTTCCTCCACGCAGCTTCGACACAGTTTCTGCCATGAGGGCGATGAGGCAAGGATTCCATAACTACCAAGAAGTTAAGTTTGTACTCTTTTTTTTTTGCTTTAAACCCTGAACTTTGGCTCTTGATTTAAGCTCTTACCCTGAGTCCCTAGGACTCTCCAGTGCAGGCCTGCATCTTGAGCCTCACTCAGCAGGAGTTCACATTTGGTGGACCCTTTTATTGGGTAGGTCACAGAAAAAGGCAGGAAGCAAAGTGAAAAAGAAACTTGTCACATACCGTCTGAACAAACACAGAGTGTAACTGGAACATCCTGTCTCCAGCTGAGGGTCTCTGGGGGAAATGGTGAGAATCCCAGAGGCCAAAGGTGGGTGACTGAGGCAGGCGGGCTTGTGGTCTAGTCCCTACAGTGCCTGCATATCTGTCTTGAGAGAGCTGGAGGGTGAACTAGTGCTTCTGGGAACTAGGGCTTCTCACATTCTGAGAAGCTATTGAGGAGCTATATATTTTCAGAACATTCATGCATATAAAACAAGTGGAACTATGAGATACATACCATTGTTTCACTACCTTTCCATCACTTAATAAGTTGTAACTATATCGTGAGATTTTGTTCACCAATTTCATATGTCCTGATTTGGATTCATAATATTTCTAATGCCTTATTGCTCAATTTAAATGTTTGGATTGTGATCATCTTGAGCTTGTAGGTGTGTGTGTGTGTGTGTGTGTGTGTGTGTGTGTGTGTGTGTGAGAGAGAGAGAGAGAGAGAGAGAGAGAGAGAGAGAGAGAGAGAGAGAGAAAGAATGCACCAGAGAAACAGGAAGATGTACACTGACCAAAAAGTTAACATTTGGGTTTGAAGTATAGATGTATTATAAATTTAGGTTGCTTCCTTACATTTCCCTTTAAAATACTACACCCACTGCCATCCTACTTATATTGTCAAAGTGTAGTTTGCCCTCCTATGTGAGGATAAATCATTAAAACAAGCTAGAGTATATTCTAAAGCTTTTCTTTGTTTGTAATTTTTAAATAGATTTTATGCATATTGTTCAGTCTCTTTCAAACTGTAAAGTTCTGTCTGAGGAAAGACCTACTTAGTTATAGACAAAGTAAAACAAGTACAGTTTTTCCTCAATGTTTGTAAATGTAGCCTGTCACGTGAGTTGTTCCTTGGTAAGTTTTCTTCCCTTCCCTTTGCCAAGTATTCTAAATTGTAAAGAAAGTTTGCACCTAACTTACCACTATGTTCACTGCTACGTAGCCTTTCTTTAGATTGACGAAACCTAGATCATTTGGTGACCTTCAGATTACATCAGAATGTGGAATGCAGCTCCTAAGTCTTCGCTTCTGTGCATCAGTTAAAACAAAGCATGTAAATTGCTGTGAGATCTAACTTGCAGAAAAGTGATCAGTGTGGCTAAAGAAATATAGGAACTATTCCCAGGAGGTTCATGTTGGTTGGAGTGTTCTGAGGAGGGAAAACTGTGAAGCAGACAGATGCCCTGGATGAAGATCATCCCCATCACACTTTCTTCCTGCCCATTGCTCATTACACCTCATTTCCCTCCCTTTACAACCCCATTCATGCATCTGAGTTCCCTATGGTGGTCTTTCTGGGAATGATGTCTGCATCCCAACTTCTCAGGGTACCAATCCTTGAGTAAACCTGATTGTTTCTGAACTCTTGATTTCCAAGTATGTGCTTATCAGGAGTGAGTACCTGGACTTGGATGTGGTAACACATTCAGCTTTTAACAATTTGAGTTCACTGGGGACCTGGATCTGCATCCTTCTCATGCCATACACTCACTTCTGAAGGGCTCATCCAGTCCCTTGTCCTGAAATACCAAGCAGGAGAGTAAATCTGTCCCCCACATGAATCTATTCCCCCAACTCAAGCTCTGAATCTCCAAAAATGGATTCCTTTTTCTGTACTGAACACTTGCACTGGATGCACTCAGACATTTCAATACTAAGCCTACCCTCCATGTGTATTCCCTGTGTTGAATAATGATACCCAGAATCGTTAACAGTAACTCAGAAATCTAGGATGAATGTTCCCTCCCTCGCTGTCTCATTCTTTTTTTATTGGCATCCTTTTTCCTGTTCTTCCTTTGAAGTTCCCTACCTCCTTCACCAAATCCTAACTCTAATTCTATCCAGAGACTGAACACTTCATGCCATATTACTTATCACTAGTTTAAAAAAAATGAGATATTACAAATTTCAAGTCCAAGGCATGGAGAGAGAGAGAGAGAGAGAGAGAGAGAGAGAGAGAGAGAGAGAGAGAGAGAGAGAGAGAGAGATTTTCAATGAGTTCACTGCTTAGCGTCAGATTAACAGATACATCCCACATTCCTGAATATATTTTGAAATTTTCACTTATAATTAGGAGTTTTCTTAATGAAGAGGATTATGAAAGAAGGTCAGGATATGCCACCCTCAATGTATGCCACTTTAGCATAAGGATTATTTTGAACTAAAGGCAGTTTACTAGAGCTACCACATCTAGCTTATGTGTGAACTTTCTGAACTATGAACAATGAGCAATCCAGAAGCAACAAGTGAACTGTCCCACTAGTCCTCAAAGTTTCCCATTTTGCATTGTAATGCCTCTCTTATCTATAGCCAATGTAAGCTAAATTTAAAATGATTTATGCTTTCCTTCCTTACATTTTTATGATAAGAATACTTTTGGCTCTTAGGACTGGTAGACATATTTCCAGCCACACTCTAGCCTTGCTGCTGGTAGTTGTGGAACTTATCTTGGGACCTGCCCCTTTTCTGGCTAGCATCTGGCATGGCCCAATATGGACAGTGATTTCAGGGAATCCTCAGTTTAAAGGGGTTTTGTTTAATATCACCCTCTATGTACGCATTCCCCTTTCTAGGGAGAATGATGTCTGCATTCACTGTCCTCAGTACATGTTCCTAGGCAAGTGCACTAAGACTCATACCAAAGTTTGGTGAAAGAAGAAATTCTCACTAGGTTCTTAGTGGTTCACATTAATGCCATAACATTCACGAACTCAAGATGCCTTGTGTAATCTGAACTCAACTAGGCCCAGGTTCATGCTGTCCCCACGCATTGCTGCTTTCCTTTCACAGGAGAGACACACAGTGTTAACCCAGAGCTGGGTGAGCTCCTGGAATCAGTAGCTGAATACAGCCCTAGATTATTAGAAACAACTTACCCAAATCAGGAAAAAATCTTCCATAAGTATATTGGAAGTGCTACTCAGGGAGCTCCTCTTCACCCTGCTAGACTAGAGAATCAGAGTACTTAAAATCCATCCATCTCTTCTAGAGAGCATCTCAAAGCAAACTCCTTTGAGCTGCAACAAGGATGCAAAATTGACACTAAATGGCCAGGGGGGAGGGTGAATTTTCAATGCAGGAGACCAATGGAAAAATGCTCTCTTTTTGGCTGGTGAATAAGGTGACACAGTGGAGTTCTCTGTTGAGACAAAAGGCTACAGGAAGAATTGTGCACTGTCTATTTCAGTGTTACTGACCCTGGGAAATGTTCTCTTTTACTTGCTGCTCATTGGTTGCCCTGGTCTTTATTTTCACCTGAACTACTTGGCCCAGGGGTTATCACTGTTATGTCAGTATTGAGCCTCAAATTGATATTTGAAAGAAGGAGGTGGAGATCCTTGCTATGGTTTAAGTATATCCTGGAAAGCTTATTCATAGGAATCTGAATCCCCCCATGCAACAGTACTGGAAGGTGGGGCATTATAAACATGATTAGGCCAGCAGGGCTAGGCTTCAGTGCCCTTTACAAAAGGGCTTTCAGTAATGGGCCCTCGCACACGTTCCTGTGCCTTTCCATCATAGGACAAGGTAGCAAAAAGGCCCTTGTCAGTCACCTGCACCATGTTCTTTGACCTCCTTGACTCCAGAACCCATAAAAAATGTATTTATTTTCTTAATAAATTGCCTGGTTCCTGAGATTCTATTATAGTGACAGAAACCAAATTAAAATAGTTGTTACAATTAGGAGTTTTCCTAATGAAGGGGATTATGAAAGAAGGTAAGGATATGCCCCTCTCAATATATGCCACTTTGGCATAAGAATTATTTTAAACTAAAGGCATTTGAGTTTCTGAAATCTCTCTTTATACCTAAAAGTAGGGCTTTCCCAAATAACTTGATCATCATTAGTACTCACCCTAGGAAAAATTACATCTCCCTTTGATTAGAGAATTTGCCACCACACTCAAACAGACATTCTCTACAAACTATCTTAATTCCCTATTAAGGTGATTGTAAATTCTCCAATTTCACCACTTGGAGTAATTAGGTCTTTCTGTGTTGCCTCCATACACACAAAACTTACAATTCATAAATCTGTTATGCCTTTGGTCCTGTTCAGCTGTTTCCAAATTATTTCACAGTCCCAACCATGGCCATTGAACCTACCAAGGTGGAGAAAAAGCTTTTCTTTGTTTTCCTGGAAAGCACGGACATGTGTTATTACTCTCTCTCTAAGACATTACTGCATAGCTTCTAAGCCATGTCCACATTTCCCACAAGGTTCACTTGTGCACATTGCTGTGCTTCCAAACTTTCTTTCTGCATTTTTGCTTCAAATGCAAAAGCTGGGTTTGGCTTTTGCAGGGTCCAGTGATGCCAGCTCCTGGAATCCCAGTTCACTAGTATCCTAACAGTCAATAGTATCCTAACAAGTCTTGTTATTGTGCTGCTTATCTTGGTTTAGTGAATCTTTCCTTAAGGACATTTTACAGACATTTTACAAGACATCTCTCTCTGTTTACACTTTGTTTCCTCTTTCCATTGCAAATGAAGACAGACACTGTGAAAGGCTCCACATCACGTTTTTCTGTGCCCCCAAATTGGCCCTGGGTGGTTGAAACCATGGCATGGCACCTATACACCTGACATTGCCAGCCTGCCCAGAATGTAGCCAATTTCAGGCTGCCAATTTCTCCTCATGGGGAATATGCCCTTCCCATGACCAGTCTATGGCCATTCTCACAGAAGCACACCACACTGGAATTAGACTGAATTTGAAGGCCTGAAGTAGCTCTGATGCACACTCCTTCAGGGGAGTAACTCCTATCAAACTCCTCTTTAGATTCCTAAAGGGGAGTTGGTTACCCTTACCTCTAGGGGTGCCTATTCCAACATTTCTGTTAAGGTGCAAGGTTAGGTTGGAGGGGAAGGGTTGGGGGTTTAGCTCAATGGTATAGCACTTGGTCAGCATGCCTCAAGTACCTAGGTTCAATCTGCAATACTGCGAAGTGAGAAAGAAAGAAAGAAAGAAAGAAAGAAAGAAAGAAAGAAAGAAAGAAAGAAAGAAAGAGGCAAGGGGTGGGTGAGTGGGAGATAGAACTAATGAGCCCCCAGTTTTGCTTTAAACATCTCTCTGCCCTGGTCTCTTGGTCCTGATAAGGTGGCTGTAACTTTTCCTGTGGGGATAAGGCACTTCTTTCTTCATTCTCCAGACTCACAGCAAAGGAGGCAATTGGAGATACTTCAAGTACCAAGAGGGCTTTGGCTAGGGGAGGAAATGGTAGGATAGTGTGGGAAGACTGTAGTAGCCAGCTTGAGAGTAGGTGAGATAAGAGTGCAAAAGGGATCCCCTAATCTCTCTGGGGCACCTGTCCCTTCCTGCAAACAGCCAAGGTTCATCTTGGAAAAGATGGAATTGATTTGATGGGACCAGCCAGAAGAGTGTGGGAAATCTTAAGGGCTGCTGGAGATGCACATAGTGGAGTCTGCAGTCTCTGTGGGGCCTCTCTTCCAATAGTGCAGATTTTGGGGGGAAGCATAAAAAAGTTGTGGGACAGAGCAATTTCCTCCTGTGCAGTGGCACCTCCATACTTTGTAGAAAATAGTAATTCAGAGGTATCAGTCTTACTTGAAAAGTGAGTGGAAAGGGAGGATTCAAGTATTTGAAACTTTGCCACCATAGCAACATATCAAGACAGAGAAGCTGTCAATGACTCATTTAAAACATCGACAGAACCCCAGCTAAGTAACTAGGGAGCCCTAGTTTGAAGGTTTGGGGGCAGAGTTTCCTGTTGCAAAGAGATGGGTTTCTGAAAAGCGCTGAGGTGTCTATAAAAGGAGAGGGGTCCCAGACCAAGACAGAGGGGTGGCATGCAAGGAGGGCCCAGCACTGCTTCTTGCTAAGAGAGCTGTTGGTGTCCAGGAGGCCTTACTTTTCCCTTTGACCAGCCTGATCCGTGCCTGCCTTGGGCGCTATTCAGCCTGCTCTCATGTGCAGCCCTCTGGGTCAGTAGCTGGAGACTTCGGTAACTGGGGACTGAGACTTCGCCAAGAAAAAGAAAGGTTTTGTTATGTGGGAAGCGCGGGTTTGTGGACAGCCAGCGGGAGTGGAAATCTCACTAGCCACATTGACTCACCGACACTGCCACTACCTTCTAGAGCTAGCTTAGATATTTACCTGCTGCACTGTTGATGGAGCGAAAAGCAATGCCTTTGGCCTTGGCAAAGCCATAAGCTGGGTTTGGCTTTTGCAGGATCCAGTGATGCCAGCAACTGGAATCTCAGTTTGTTAAGGTCTGTAAACAAGTCAAAATAACACCTGGTATTTTGCCAGAGAAATGTTAGAGTTCTTAAACAAGTCTGGATGGTGCCTGGCAAAATGCCAGAGGGAGTGGTTTGAGAAGTAACAAAAGGGAGCCATTAAGTGTGGAGATTCCTTATTGGTTGACTGATGTATCTAGTTTATGCTAATTAAGATAAGCTGTGCAAAATGTATAAATAGCTCTGTTGCCCTACAATAAATGGCTCCTATTCCTGCTGTATCAACATACACAAGTTATTCGTCACCCCCTGGTTATTTTGCTGCAGCCGGACTGCGGCATCAGTTTACTAGAGCTGCACCCAAAACGAAAGGAACCTGCTTTAAGCTGCACCCAAAACGAAAGGAACCTGCTTTTCTCCTTAGCACTGCCTTTAGGTGTGCGCAGAGAACGTTTCTCCGTACTCTGGGCGGTCCCTGTCTCAGTCCTAGGTCGGTTGATACAGCCTTTCCAAGTCGTCGTTCCAGGTGTTCCCATTTGCTCTCTGATGCAGCAGCAAACTCCTGACAATTTTCCGGTTACAGCACATATTTGCACCAAGCCTGGGTGGCAGTAAGGCTCCTTTCTTTGCATCACCAGATTCTAGGTAACAGCACCATGGTTGGCGCCAAAGTGGAGGTTGGCACCAAAGTGGAAGTTTGTCTCTAGCAGCAATGGTAGTTGAGGTCATTTGAAGGGAATCTCTGCGCACCGTTCTCTCCCGCCCACTTTCTCTTGGTCTCAGCTCAGCTAGTTGTTCTGTGTGCACGCTTTCTCAGTGGCACCGCCAAATACACGGCTCTGATGGGTTCTAACTTGCAGTTTCTGAGGTTGCCCTGAACAGAGTTCCTTAGTGGCAGCCCGGCTGGCAGGCCATGGCGCCTCTGTTCCCAAGCCATTCAGCTGTAGCGGCGCCTGCACTTTTTCTTTCCCAGAGCAGTCTTCCCTACGCCCTCCTTTCCTTCTCTGCCAAAGAACCGAGGTTTGTTTCTGTGGAGGTGGTGACTCTGTGTCAGGATCCCTGGCCTCCCTGGGTCCTGCGTCTATTGGCTAAGAAGCTTCGATTTAGAGTCGCCTGTGATTTCCATTCCTTGTCCGCCCAAGTACCAGAAGTGTCCTGTTTGGAGGAAAAGCTAGAAGCTCAATAGCATCCTGGGGTCCCGCCTTGGGTTTCCTGGTCCTGGAAGTCCCCGTTTGTCCATGGCCAGTTAGGACTTAATACTGGAGGGCGATGGCTTCATCCAGCAAGTCCGGGATTGGCCATTTCTTTCCCTTCTTTTCTTTTTTTTCCTTTTCATTTTTTTTTTTTTAGAAAATGAAAGAAAAATTTTATTATATGCAGTAAAAATAATAGTTTGATTTGGTGCAGGAGTCACCTATCACACAATAACACTTTATGACACCTGGGATTCTCTGAGACACCCAACTCCACGGGATTGGCCATTTCTTAGCGTTTATTCCAGCCTCTGGTGTTTAAATGGCTCCTGCCATTTAAGTGGAAGCAAGTTCCGGATTCGTGAGAGCAAATTCCATTTCAGCTTTGTGGATGATAATTACTTCGGGTACAAACGTGGGTACTGGCTAATGCCTTTATTCTGAAAGGCCAATTCAACAATTGCCACTTTAGCACTACCCGCAGTTTCTTTTTTCTAACAAGTTTGGTTTTGCAACGGAGAGTTCCGCTTTGACTACATTCAGGATTTGTACCTCCTAAGGAAACGCGATGTGCCACAAAAGCCATTTCTCAGTTGCGCCAGTTTCATTATCTCGGTATCCAACCACGGCATGTAGCTGCCTATGATTTTTTCAGTCACATAGAACTCAGGGAACACCGGCTATTGGGACTTGTAGGCATCGCCAATATCGGTGTCTTTTTAATTTTAGAAAATATTGGTTTAGGCAGAAAGGGTCTCCGTTTATATTCCACGGGGATATCACAATCCAAGATCACACCGTGCTACAAACCATAGTTTGCAGTTTCCTTGTAAGGCTCTCTCTGTTTTGTTCATTTTGAAGAAATTTTTCTGTTGGTAAATTTTGCTGTGCGTTTTGCAGTGTTTTCGTGTTGGCTTTTAATAATTTTATTACTTGTTTGTACTTAGGTAAATGTTATGCTTTTCCTAGGGATTCCCTCAGTGTTGCCCAGAGCTTTCTGCCTCCTGACTTGTTCCTCCAGGAGCCCGTGTTACTGTTTAGGTGCGGAGTGGAAATCTCACTAGCCGCATTGACTCACCTACATTGCCACTACCTTCTCAGAGCTGGTGTAGATCTAGATGCTGCACCTCTGAAGGAGCCAGAAGCGATGTCTTTGGCTTCTTCGGCAAAGCCATAAACTGGGTTTGGCTTTTGCAGGGTCCAATGACAGCAGCAACTGGAATCGTGGTTCACTAGCGCCACACCCAAAAGGAAAGGAGCCTGCTTTTCTCCTTAGCACTGCCCTTAGTTGTGGGGGAGAGAACGTTTCTCCCCACCCTGGGCGGTCCCTTTCTCCATCCTAGGCAGGTTGGTGGAGCCTTTCCCCGTTGCCTTTCCTGGCCTTCCCATTTGCTCTGACTGGCAGCGCGCCCCCGACAGTTTCCAGTCACAGCACATATTTGCACCAAGCCTGGGTGGCAGTAAGGCTCCTTTCTTTGTGTGGCCAGATTCTAGGTAACAGCACCATGGTTGGAGCCAAAGTGGAGTTGGCACCAAAGTGGAAGTTTGTCGCTGTCAGAAAGGCTATTGAGGTCCTTTGGGGAATCCCAGCACACCGTTTTCTCCCGCCCACTTTCTCTTGGTCTCTGCTCAGCTAGTTGTTCTGTGCGCGAGTTTTCTTGGTGGCATCGCCGAATACATACCTCTGATGGGTTCTAATGTGCAATTTTTGCGGTTTCCCGGAACAGAGTTCCTTAGTGGCAGCCCTGCTGGCATGGCTGCAGAGGCTCTGTTCCGGAGCCCTTTGGCTGTAGCAGCGCCTGCGCTTTTTCTTTCCCAGCGCAACTTCCTGGCGCCCTCCTCTCCTTCGCCGCCAAAGAACCGAGTTTTGTTTCTGTGGAGGTGGTGACTCTGTGTCAGGATCCCTGGCCTCCCTGCATCATGTGTTTATTTGCTTTGCAAGCTTCCATTTAGAGGCGCCTGTGATTTCCATTCCTTGTCTGCCCAAGAACCAGAAGTGTCCTGATTGGAGGCGAAGCTAGAAGACAAATTGCGTCCTGGGGTCCCGCCTTGGGTTTCCTGGTCCTTGGAGTCCTCGTTTGTCCACGGACAGTTAGGACTTAACACTGGAGGGCGATTGTTTTGTCCGAGCAAGTCCGAATTGGCCATTTCTTAGCGTTTATTCCGGCCTCCGGTGTTTAGTCCTAAGAACTCGGGTTTAGCAGCAGCACCTGCCATTTAAGTGGAAGCAATTTCCGGACTCCCGAGAACAAACTCCATTTCATCTTTGTGGGTGATGGTTATGTGGGGTTCAAACGTGAGTACTGGTGAATGCCATTTTTCTGAAAGGCCAGTTCAACAATTGCCACTTCAGCACTATCCGCGGTTCTTTTTCCTAACAAGTTTGGTTTTGCAATGGAGAGCTCCGATTTGACTATATTTGGGGTTTGTACCTCCTAGGGAGGTAGCCACCAAAGCCAAGTGCCAGTTCCCTTATCTCCATATCCGTGGCTTACAGCTGCCTGGATTTTTTTTTTTTCTCATAGAACTCAGGGAACACTGGCTACTGGGACTTGTAGGCATCCCCAATATGGGTCTCTTTTTAATTTTAGAAAATATTGGTTTAGGCAGAAAAGGTCTCCGTTTACATCCCACAGGGTATCACAATCCAAGATCACACCGTGCTACAAACCATGGTTTGCAGTTTCCTTGTAGGGATCTCTCTGTTTTGTTCATTTTGAAGAAATTTTTCTGTTGGTAAATTTTGCTGTGCGTTTTGCAGTGTTTTCGTGTTGGCTTTTAATAATTTTATTACTTGTTTGTACTTAGGTAAATGTTATGCTTTTCCTAGGGATTCCCTCAGTGTCGCCCAGAGATTTCTGCCTCCTGACTTGTTCCTCCAGGAGGCCGTGTTATGGTTTAGGTGTGGTGTGCCCCAAAAGCTCACGTGTGAGTCAAGACAAAGTTTGGAGGAGAAAGAATTGAGCTTAATTAACCTTAATTTAATGGGTGAATGAATCCCTGATGGGATTGACTGGGTGGTAACTGGAGGCTGGTGGGGTGTGGCAGGAGGAAGCCATTCCTTGGAGGCATGGCTATGGGTACACTCCCAATCTGGCTGGTGGAGTCCCCCACCCCCTGCCACCTGACCACCGCGTGAGCTGCTTCCTTCCACCACCAGGAAGTTCTGCCTCACCCCAAGCCCAGAGGAATGAGGCCAGCCTTCCATGGACCAAGACCTCTGAAACTGTGGAGGCCTTAAATAAACTTTTCCTTCTCTATAATTGTGCTGGTTGACTCCTTTTAGTCACAGTAGCAAAGAAAGCTGACTAAAACAGCCAGGAAGCGGGGCTCCGCCTCCAAGTGGCTGGTGCACATCTGAGTTCTGCTGCTGGCACTGCTCCTAGCCCTATGGGGATTGGGGGTTTCTCATCAGCCCTTGGGGCATCAGCGCCCAGTGGATTTCCAGGTTTCCGCTCTGCTCCAAGTGCCCCCAAACCACGACTCCCTCAGGAGACCTGGTGGTTCCCTATGCAGGCGCTTTCTTGGTCCTAGAACCGCTATTTTCCCAGGGCTATTTTTCATCCAGGAGGTGTTCACTGAGAGGGCTGGGCCTCATTTTTCCATCAAAGGTTGTGTTTTCACCGCCTGTGAGTTTCGCGGGGGAGGGGGGGGTTATGGAACCGCATAAGATCGCCCCCTGAGTGACTGCAAAGCCAATCAGCACAGGCAGAAGGCTGAGGAAAGGTCTCCTACAAGGGGCGCATTGGTGATGATCCCAAACTGGTGACCTCTATCCTCCAAAAAGGAAGGCAGGGGGAACATTTACTGGGAAGATCTCAAGCCTATTCATGCCAGTAAGACTTGTGACAAGTAGAGGGTTGGCAGTTTTCCTGCGCATGCTCAGTTGAGACACTTAGGAAGGCCTGTTCAAAGATCTGGGCTGTAAGACACTGAGACCCCTCCTAGCCTGAAACGGTGTGCAATTGAGTAAAACTGTGTGTGCTCTAAAACAAGGTAGGTTTGGGGATCATCATGGACTGTAAGCTATAACACCAGAACTTGAGCTCCTTTTGCAACTGTTTTTATTGCAACAGTTTGAAGTCCATTTCATTATGGCATAAGTCACAAATCAGATCAGTAAAATGGACATTCCTCATTTAAGTAGCCCAGAAAATAAAGGTAATGCCCTAGTGGAGCCAGGAGAATAATCTGGTGAATCAGTCATTTATTCCCGTGTGCTCCTGTGGATATTTGTTAAAGCCTAGATGCCTGTTTTGAATCTTTTCAAGGTGCTTTTGGATTTCACAAGTGTTAATATTAATGCAGTGGGAAGTATATTGGCAATAGAAAAATATCCTTCTTGCTTGGCTGGAATATAAATCCCTAAAGGAATTTTGTTATGGCACACTGATTTCCCTAAGAATTCTATACCTTTTTGCTGGGTGCAAGATGGCCCAGAAGGTTTCATTAGTTGTGCTTTTTCAGGGTGAAAGATTTGTCATCACATGTAAAAACACAGGCACAAGCTATCACATTCCTGAGCATGTTCAGTTCCAGATCATGCTTCTTCAGACCTGTGTTCACAGGTGGCAGAGGGAACAACTCCTGGGTGGAAAATTTTGTATTATAATGAATTTGAAGCCAGTGGTCTCCAGATTCCTGATGAAGGGGTGTTTCCAGGCAGCTTGGACAATGGTAGCCAGCTGGGTGTAGCTGAGCCTCCTCCTGCATTGCTTGGAACTGCCAATTCTAGTCTCAGGAGTCCCACTCATTCATCCCTGAGGACCAAAGCACCTGAGGTGCCACCTCAGGCTCCTGGGTCTTGTGTGAACTAGGGTCAAATCATGTGTTGGTATGGGTCTTCCCCTTGTTTGGACAGCCTCTTTTGCTTCCCTAACAACTAGCGGGGAGCCAGCCAACAAGGATTTGTAGCAGACAAGTGGTATCCCAAGTTTCTGACACAGGGACTCCAGGCTGGGAGAGTACAAAGCACACCTGCCCAGGGTCCATCCCACACAGTCCTCACCACCACTAAGCATCCACCTCTCTTGTGTAGACTTCCAGCTTAACAAGGTCCCCCACCAGAACTCTAGCAAAGCTTCTTCAAAGTCCCTGTGTTGAGAGTGATGAAGCAATGATGGATACTTGCCCAGCTTTAAGTAGCCAATCCACTGCAACTCCATGGGATGTAAATTGTGACAGTTCTATACTTGTGTACGTGAACTTTTGCTGAATAAAACAGGACAGTATCCAGTAACCAATCATTCCTATGCATGTACATATAAACTGGGATTTTAAAAACAATAGCCTCAACTTATCCCCATCAGATTTGGCTACCAAATGAGCTTCACAATCAAATATATACTTCAAACATTAGGTAAAAATTATTGTATTGCTAATAAGCAATCAAACTCTTCCTTGCAAGAGAGCCTATGGGAGCTGGGCCTAGTGGTGCACACCTTTAATCCCAGGGGCTCAGGAGGCTAGGCAGGAGGATCAAGGGTTCAAAGCCAGCCTCAGCAACTTAGCCAGGCACTAAGCAACTCAGTTATACCCTGTCTCTAAATAAAATACAAAAAGGTGGGGGTGGGGCTGCTGCTGGGGATGTGGCTAAGTACCCTGAGTTCAATCCCCTGTACCAAACAAAAAAAGAGTGCCTATGGGGGCCTGCCATTCTCTTGGTGAAAGCAAAGAGTATTTTGTGAATCCTCCACCTTTCAGTGAGAGGTCTTGTTGATGTCAATATTAGAAATAGTTGAGGAGGAGAGCGAGAAATAATTTTGAGGAAATAATTTCTTTCCATTGCTTACTGATAGTCTTTCCTATCTGTACCTTCTTCAAAATAAAGTGCAAAAAAGTAAATTAAAGTCTTTAAATAATAACCTTTTAGTGTCTCCAACATATGTCTGTGATATCACTTCCTAGCCTAGGTCTTCTTTGAACAAACTCACTAAAATTGTCCCTGGAATACTGAAAATGCAAAGTTATCCTTCAATAGAGTGCAACACCTGGAGGAAAGTAGTACTTTACAATTCACAACAGGGATGTGTATGGCTCTCCAAAAATGGAATCCACATCAACAGAGGTGACATAGAGAAGTGTGACTGCAAATGGAGAAGAGGATATGATGAGACTGGGGTCTATCTAAATGCCCTGACATTTGCAGCAGTCCCAAAGGAAGGATCATCATCTCTGTAATTTCTACTTCCTGATATCTTTGATATTTTGCTGATCATCTATTTTATGTCAGTGTTCTCCTTGCTTCTCAGAATGCAGTGGGTGCTCTCAATTCCATTCCCTATTGACCCTATTGAGAGGTTCTGGCACTTAGCCAATTAATGGATGTAGGGATTCCAAGCAGACCCTGTCTCAAAAAATAAAAAGAGCTGGGGACCAGTAGTAGCTCAGTGTCATAGCACCCCTGATTTCAATCTCCACTACCAGGAGGAGGTGGGGGAAACTGCACTCTGATGACCTGATGGCAGATTGTCCTGCTTTCAGGCTTGTTATGATTTAGGTATTAGTTGCCCCTCCCCCCCCAAAAAAAAGCTCATGTGTGAAACAATGCAAAAAAGTTTGGAGGTGAAATGACTGGATGCAAATGGTTATGCAGATCTTAACCTAAATTAATGCATCAGTCCTCTGATATTAACTGGTGTGTGTGGGGGGAACTATAGGCAGGTAGGGTATGGATGGAGGAGGTGGGTCCCTGGGAGATGCCTTTGGTATATATTTTGTCCTTGATAAATGTAGCTACTTTGTGCCCTCCCTCCCCCCACCACACCCCTGCTCTCACTCTTTTCTGGTTCAATGACTGGAGCTGCTTTTTGCCACCACACATGGTCTTCTGCCCCACCTTGGGCACAGAGCAACAGAACAATGGAGTTGGTCACCTGTGGACTGACATCTCTGAAACTGAGAGCCCCAAATAAATGTTTTCACCTCTAACTGTGACTGTTGCAAACTGAGGCTTCATGCGACCAAGAAACCCTTGCGCGGGTAAGAGGAAGCTGGCAATGCCTACAGTCATCCACCAAGCGGGTATTGGGTGCCACTAAGAGGTCTGAGGCACTGCTGAGTTAATATTGGTTTCCTTCCACTGAGTTCTGACCCCAAAACGCAACTTTGGGAGGCACTTCAAATCTAAAGAATAACTAGCTGGATTTGACTTCTTACAATTACAAAAAAAAAAAAAATTTCTTTCACCGGAACTTGCTCAGAAAAAGAAAATTTCAAAGAAATCACAGGCAAGGAATAAACAGGAACCTGTTCTGCTTAATTCCTTCTCATTCAAGGCTACACCCGACCTGTATGAGGTGGAAAATTCTGAGACCAGGCTAAGTTGGACCTCTTTGCCTACCCGCACTAGCCTGGGGGAAGAAATTTCAGATATGGCCAAACTGAGTCCCAGTACACTTAAGTAATGGTAGCACTCACCTTCAGTGCTAAACCGTGCCTTCCACAGCAAACCTAAGTGCAAAGACTGTTAGACATGCAAATCAGTAAGGAATCTTTCCAAACTGGTGATCTGTGCCTGGTCCTAACACCAGAAATAGTAAGATAGATACCCCCCCCCCTCCGCGGGACTTTTGACAGAATCAAAATTACTGAGTGTGAATGCAATAAAACGCCATTCTTAAAAATCAAAGAAAGGTGTGAGAGTAGAAATAAAACGAACTGGGACTGAAAAAAATGACAAAAATATAGAAAATACATAAATACGTAAGTCAAATCAGTATTTAGAAACGCGTTGGAGCCAGGCATGGTGGCGCATGCCTACTGTAATCCCAGCTGGGGCAGGAGGATCACAAGTTCGAGGCCAGCTTCAGCATCTTAGTGAGCCCCGTTTCCCAAGCAACTGAGGGAGAGGATGTCTAAATAAATAAATAAATAAATAAATATTTTAAAAACCACGTTGTAAAAACGAAAGGGATGTGAAATTAAATGAGAAAAGCCAAGGCATATTTATATTGCAAATCGCACTAAGTAACAAAACTTAGTGAGTATTAAAGATAAAGAAATAAAATCGAGAAACCAATTCACTCTTTAAATCTATAAAATTCTGAGAGTGATTCTAAAATCGTACTTGTCGTTTCTAAAAGTTGAAATGGAATAAAAGTCTCAAGTTATGGAAGGGAATGTGTAATAAGACGAATACAAATGTGTGAAACAGAAGAAAATGGCCAGTAATAGGCGACCTGAAACACTACAGAGAATCCTCAGGAGAAAGAGAATTTTTAAAAATTGACAAGGAACAGCTAAAGGCAAATCTCAGTGCGTTTCAATTTCCTACGAGAAGCCTTTTTGTGAACAGTCTTTTCAGAGTAAGATCAGAGAGGCTCCTTCTCTGCTCTAAGGCCGCCTCTCTGCCAGAGAAGGGTGGGCAGCACCCCCAGGGCATTGAGAACACCAGGAAATCCATGCCAGGAGGCCCCAGGAAACCAGGTGCGGGTTCCACCAGTTGGAGGAGATGGGTCGGGGGCACTCGGAGAGACACTGGTCCGCAGAGGTCTTGCTGTCCAGGACTGGTCACTGGGGTAGGAGGGTGGGGGGCTGAGTCCTTCGCAGTGAAATCTGCTGCAGCCATGAGTGCCTGGGGCTCTCCTGCAGACTCCTCCCCATCTGCCCCAGCCTCCAGGTTCTTGCATGGCAGCTTCCTGGCCTCGGTTGGTTCCCCAGAGCTCTGGACTCCCGCGGAATCCGTTTTGCAGGTGGACCCGGCGCCCGCCAACAGGACTGGAGTAGTGAGTCCTCTCTCTTCTGCCTGCAGAGGTGTACAAGCTCCTCCAGACACCCAGGTGGGAGGGGTCTCTGCCTAGAAGGGTGAGTCCCCTCTCTCCTGGTTGCGGAGGTATATGAGGTCCCCCTGACACCCAGGTGAAAGAGGTCTCCCACATGGAGGGGCGAGTGCATTCTACCCTGGATGCGGCTGTGTAGGAGCTCCCCCTAAATCCAGTTGAAAGGGGTCTTCCCCCTAAATCCAGTTGAAGGGCGGGAGCGCCTTGAGGGGCAAGTCCCTTCTGCCCTGGCTGAGAGGGTACACAAGCTCTAGAACAAGGAGGAGGGAGGGGGCTCCGGCGGGGAGGAGCCTGGCTAAGCGGTATAAGAGCTCCCCTCTGTACCCAGGTGGGAAGGGTCTTTCGGCTGGAGGGGCGTTTTCCCTCTACCCTGGCTGTGGAGGTATATGAACTATACAGACACCCAGGTGGGAAGGGTCTCCCGCCTGGAGGGGAAAATCCTTGCTACCCTGGCTGCACCTGTATAGGAGCCCCCACACACACACCCGACACCCAGGTGGAAAAGGTCTCTGCCTGAGAAGCAAGTCCCCTCTACCTGGCTGTGGCTGTATATGAGCTCCCCTGGACAACCATGGGGGAGTGGTCTTCTGCTGGGAGGAAAAGTCCGCTCTAGCCTGACTGCAGTGGTATAGGAGCTCCCACCAACTGCCAGGTAAGAGGGGTCTACCCCCTAGATGGGCGAGTCCTCTCTACCATGGCTGCAGCAGGTGTAGCAGCTCCCCCAGACACCCAGGTGGGAAGCATCTACCGCCTGTAGGGGCGAGACCCCTCTATCCTGGCTGCACCAGTAATGGAGTTCCCCCAGACATCCAGGTAGGAGGAATCTCCCGCCTATAGGGGAGAGTCTCCTCTACTTTGGCTGGTGCCATATAAGGGCTCCCAGGACACCCAGGTGGGAGGGGATCTCCCTCCTGCAGGGGCTAGTCCCCTCTACCTTGGCTGTGGCAGTATTCAAACTCCCCCTGACACTCAGATGAGAGGAGTCTGACACCTGTACAGGCAAGTCCCCTCTACCCTGGATGTAACTGCAATGGAGCTCCCCCTGATATCCAGGTGGGAGGGGTCTCCCGACTGGAGGAGCGAGTCCCTGCTAGCCTGGTTGCGGTGGTGAAAAAGTTCCCCCTGACACCCAGGTGGGAGGTTTCTCCACCTAAAGGGGCAAGTCACCTCTACCCTGGCTGCAGGGGGAAAAGAGCTCCCCTGCACACCCCAGGTTAGAGGAGTCTTCCGCCTGGAGGCACAAGTCTGCTCCACACTGGCTGCTGCAAGTATAGGAGCTCCCCCTGACACCCTGGTGGGACGGGTCTCCTGCCTGAAGGGGCAACTACCTTCTACCCTGGCTGCTGTGGTATAGGAGCTCCCCCTGAATACACAGGTGGGAGGGGTCTCCCTGCTGGAGGGGCGAGTCCGTTCGACCCTGGCTAAGGTGGTATACAAACTCCCCATGTCACCTATGTGGGAGGGGTCTCCTGCCTGGTGGGGCGATTCCCCTTTTCTCTGCCTGCAGTGGTATACTAGCTTCCCTGACACCCAGGTGGGGTGTATCTCACGTTGCAGGGGGAGTCCACTATACCCTGGCTGCAATAGTAGAAGAGTTCCCCCCTACACCTAGGTGGGAGGGTCAGTCTCTGGCCTGGAGGGGCGAGTCCCCTCTACCCTGGCTGAGGAAGTTTAAGAGCCCCTCCAATTGACACCTAGATAGGAGGAGTTTCCCACCTGGTGGGAGGAGTCCCCTCTACCTTGGCTGTGGAGGTATATGAGCTACCCCCAACAATCAGGTGGGACCCGTCTCTTGCCTGGAGGGGCCAGTCCCCTCTACCATGGCTGCAGCAGGATAGGAGTTACCCGGACACCTTGGTAAAAGTGGTCTTCTGCCTTAGGGGATGAACCCTGCTACCCTATTTGCAGCTGTATAGAATCTCCCTCAGGACTCCAGGGGGGATGGGTATCCCGCCTATAGGGGCAAGTCCCCTATACCCGGGCTGCTGTGGTATAGGAGATTTTTCTGACACCCAGGTGGGATAGATCTCCCGACTGGAGGGGCTAGTCCACTCTACCCTGGCTAAGGTGTTATACAAGCTCCCTGAGACACCCAGGTGGGAGGGGTCTCACGCCTGGAGGGGCGAGTCCTCTCTACCCTGGCTGCTGTGGTATACTAACTTTCCCTGACACCCAGATGAAAGGGGTCTCCCATGTGGAGGGGAGAGTTCCCTCTCTCCTGGCTGGGGCAGTAAATGAGCTCCCCCTGACACCCAGTGGTAGGGGTGTCCAGCTGAAGCGGCAAGTACCCTCAACAATGGCTGTGGCAGTACAAGAGCTCCCCCTGTGGTGAGCCGTTCCTGCGGACTGTGGTCGCCATTACATGATGGCGCTGGCTCCGCTGTGGTCTGTGAAGGACAACTCCATATCAGAGAGAGTTGGCGTATTGTCAACTCCTTATCAGAGAAAGTTGGCGTGTCGTTCTCTAGCACCCTGTGAGAAGGGTCCACGTGGCAGCTTCGCATTGGGGTTCGAGGTGCTTTATTAAGGCTGGGAGGGGCATCCAATTATTATTCCGGGGATTAGAAGAATTATTAGAAGAATATCAAGGGCCTGAATAAACTGCTGAAAGAAGATTCCTGAGTCACGTCTTCCTTGCGGGCAAGGGGGTCGTGACAAGTGGTGCCGAGACCCGGGAGAAAGGGAGAAAAAAGAAAAACCCAGGAACCAGAACTTTCAGCAGTCAGGGAGGCGCGCTGGTAAGTCCCAGGTAAGGTGGGACCCGCTGTTAAAAAGCGGAGGCTCCTCTATACATAAAGAGGGAGCGTTAAAAGGTACCTGCTCCTCTGTAAATAAAGAGAGGACGTTACATCTCATAGCAATTGCACTCTGTATTTTTGTTTTTGTTTTCTGTGTATTTTCATTTTGTTTTTGTGTACTTTCACTTTCGATTTCTGTGTTTTCTTGTGTTGCGTCATGGGTGCCGTGACTTCAAGTCCACTTCTTTTGGCCCTAGATGGCCTTTTACGTTCCAAGGGACTGGAGGTGAAACGCAGTACCTTAGAGAGATTTTTACAGAGGGTAGATACAGCTGCACCGTGGTTTGCATTTTCAGGCAGCCTCACTACACCCAGCTGGGATAAATTAGGCAAAGACCTTGACTTTGCTCGTGAGCAGGGCATGCTAGAGGGCGGGGTGATACCCCTCTGGAAGATGGTCCGTAGTTGCCTTACGGATGGCAGATGCCAAGAAGCGCTTGTTAAAGGGCAAGAAGTTTTAGAACAATTACATGAGGAAAAATCAGAAACAACAGAGAGTGAAGTGTCTCAGGAAGAGGGGAGTGTGCGGGGCGTGGAGAACGGGAGGAGACTGTATCCAGATCTCAGTGTGCTGCGCACGCCCCCATGCGAAAGTGGGTCAGAGGTAGAAGATAATGAAGAGGAGGAGCTGGAGACGCTGTCTCGGCAGCTAGGGAGTTTAGGTACAGGGAACAGAGATAAGCAAGGGCTCAAGAACAGACAGCCTCCCGATCCGCCTCCGTATGGCGGGGGTGTTTCAGGACGAAGTTTCCACGCCCAAACAAAGAGGGCTGCCGCTGCTTTCCTCTGTTCCTCAGGGCTGACATATCATTGCTATTGACATTAAAGACTGTTTCTTTTCTATTCCTTTGCATCCTAAAGACTCACAGCGTTTTGCCTTCACCCTTCCCTCGTGTAATCACGAGGAACCAGATCAAAGGTTTGAGTGGGTTGTTTTACCACAGGGAATGTCTAACAGTCCTACGATTTGTCAGATGTATGTAGGGAAGGCACTCGCACCTCTCAGACAAAAATATCCTTCCATCAAGATTATTCATTATGTGGATGATGTATTATTGGCAGCCAAATTACAACAGTCAGTTAATGAGGCCTATAAAGACCTGGTGAAGTTGTTAGCTCAGTATGGATTACATATTGCACCTGAAAAGGTTCAAACAGGGGATTCTATTCAGTATTTGGGAGCGACGATTGGATATGACATATTAAAACCACAAAAAGTTACTATAAGAACTCAAGATCTCCAAACTCTAAATGACTTTCAAAAACTGTTGGGAGATATTAATTGGATAAGAGGTTATTTACATATTCCTAATATCGTGCTCCAGCCTTTGTATGCTATTCTTAAGGGTGATCCAGATCTTACTTCCCCTCGTACCCTCACTAAAGAGGCCAGAGCGGCCCTTATAAAAAGTAGAAGAAGCTATACAACATGCTACTCTATGCAGGCTCCAGAGTGATAAACCTTTCCAGTTATGTGTGCTTGCCACTATGCGGCAGCCTACTGGAGTACTGTGGCAAGATGGGCCTTTACTATGGATCCACCCACATGTATCCCCAGGAAAATCTTTAGAATACTATCCTGATGCTGTTGCAGCGTTAGCACTTAGAGGGATTCAACAGAGCATTCAATTTTTTGGAAAGCACCTTCTTCTCTTATCATACCCTATTCTAAAGCTCAAATTAATGTTTTGTGTGCTACTCTAGACAACTGGGCCATTCTGTGTTGCTCGTTTCAAGGGGATATTGATAATCATTACCCTTCTCATCCATTACTCCATTTTGTTAAAGAACATCCCATAATTTTCCCTAAAGTAACTTCACCCACTCCAATTCCGGGGGCTGTTAATATTTTTACTGATGGCTCCAAGTCTGGAATGGGAGCTTATGTGATTAATGACTCTCCTCCTGTCCAGCATCAATTTGCTCCTGGAAATCCACAATGGGTAGAACTACAAATTGTCACTGAAGTTTTTAAACAGTGTTCTTTTCCTTTCAATCTCATTTCGGACTCCATCTATGTGGTGCAGGCGCTCAAAATTCTTGAGGCTGTAGGAGCTATTAGTGACACCCATAATGTATCTGCTTACTTTAATCAGCTTCAACAGCTTATCCGTAGCCATACTGCCCCTTTCTATCCAATGCACATTCGGGCTCACACCTCTCTTCCTGGCCCGTTATCACAGGGTAATGCCTGTGCTGACTCGGCAACTAGAAGCCAGTTGGTATGCTTGGCCTCCTCCTTAGAAAAAGCTAAATTGTTTCATCACAACTTTCATGTCAATGCTCTGACACTGCGCAGACGTTTTTCCATCTCAAGAGCGGATGCTTGTCAGATAGTATTACAATGTCCCCATTGTGTCACATTTCTTCATCCTCCTACTTATGGTGTAAACCCACGAGGATTGAAGCCATTGGTTGTCTGGCAAATGGACGTAACTCACGTGCCTGACTTTGGTAACCTCAAATATGTACATGTTTCTATTGACACATACTCTGGAATTATTCATGCTTCTGCTTTATCGGGAGAAAAGGCACGTAATGTCATTACTAATTGCTTAGAGGCATGGGCAGCATGGGGTGCACCTGCATCCCTTAAGACTGATAATGGACCTGCTTATACTGGCAGACAGTTTACATCTTTTTGTTCTACTATGGGAGTACAACTTGCTCATGGGTTGCCTTACAATCCTCAAGGGCAAGGCATTGTTGAACGTGCCCATCGCACCTTAAAAGAAACCTTAGAAAAACAAAAAGGGGGAATAGGAGTTGACCACACTCCTAAAGAACGCCTGTCCTTAGCTCTTTTTACCATTAATTTTTTGAATTTGGATATTCATGGCCGCTCCGCAGCCGATAGACATGTGTCCCCTCAGCCCTCTGTGACTGGCTATGTTAAGTGGAAGGATGTTCTTACGGGTCAATGGAACGGCCCTGACCCCGTGCTGACATGGGCACGAGGATCTGTATGTGTTTTTCCCCAGGATCGCACGGAGCCGCTGTGGATCCCTGAACGCCTGACAAGAAGAGTCTCGAGATCTACTAACCAGCAGCAGGAGGTGCCACAACAGTCCCATGATGAGGAGCTTCATTCTGATGAGTGCTCTGGCTCTGATGCTGGTGCCAACGGTACAGATGGCACCAATGCAGTGGTGGGCAGTGGCACGGGCATGGCCAATGCCAATGCCAGTTCATAGTAATTCTAGTGTCCTCCCCACTCTTTTTTCTACCTCATGTGAGATGTCTGCTCCTTGTACCTCTCCTAGAGGGGACATGGAAAATATTTTTAATCAGTCTCAAGTTAATCTCACAGGAGTTTTTGTTTCAGCCTTGGGAACACTAATTGTATTAGCCTTAAGACCAAAAATTTGACTAACTGGGAGGACCCATTGCGGTCCAGTCGAGTCTCAGGGAGTATTCTCAGTGCTGTATTGAGCCAAGTAGTTTCAGGGAAGCAATCAGGCTCAGGGACCCCCGCAAATAGTTCTGTTTTAAACATAACTACTTTAGCTATTATCTCCGAGGTACTAATCCCAATGCCTCCTTCTTCTAATAGTACTTGCAATGCCACTCATTTCAAGGCCTCTCCTTACTGTACCCCTAATTTTGGTTTTCCCCCAACATTTACACCTTGTCAGGATCATTCTTGGGAGAAACATCAAGTTGCTAAAGGTTTCTCCTTTTCCCCCCCTCTTAAGAGATATATTTACAACTTTAACAACAATGCCAACTCCTCTACAGGAACAGGTTGGTCCTGGTTTCAATGGCTCATTTCCAACGAGAAGGGGGCTTCAGCCGATATTTCTGCATTGGCTCAATTACTAGGAGCCAAAAGTTGGCTGGCTAATGTTTCTGACACTACTAAGGAGAGTGAACGAGGTAATAGGCTTACATCTGTTTCGTTCAACTCTCTGTTACATAGTGCCACATTGCCTCCTGCAATGGTCTGTATCCAATCCCCGTTCTTGTTCCTTTTAGCTAATGACACCTCATCGGGGATGCTGGATTGTTCTATTATTACCTGTTTCTTATCTGAGTGTTGGAATGGTTCTTGGACTGTAGCAGTGGTTATGAAAATTCCAACTTTTGTCCCAATCCCAGTCACTGCGGATCCAGATAAATTTCCTATTGTAGAGCTACTTAGAGTCCGCAGAGATTTTGGAATCACAGCAGCTATAGTGACAGCCGTGGCAGCATCTGCTGCTGCAGCAGTTACGGCCGGAGTAGCCATGGCCAGTCAAGTACAAACTGCTGCCACTATTAATCAAGTTGTTCAACAAACGTCCACTATACTTGAATCGCAAAATGCGATTAATCAACATATTTTGTCAGGGAATTTAGCTACCAACCAAAGAATAGATTTTCTTCAAGCTCAGGTAGAGGAATTGGCTGACCTCGTACTTTTAGGCTGCATTGACCAACGTGCACATTTATGTATAACCTCTGTCAGATTTAATGATTCCAGGAATGCTTCCCACATCATTGGTGGATATCTGGCCGAAAATTGGTCCATGGAAGCGGAAGACATGATCCAGTCTCAACTAACCCAGATAGCTGTCTTAAATAGTACCTGTGTCGATCCCGTGACTCTGGGTCAATTCACCAATTGGATATCTTCTGCCTTTTCCTTTTTTAAGGAGTGGGTGGGAGTAGGCATTTTTGGTTCACTGTATTGTTTTGGTATGTTCCTCTGTTTGTGGTTTCTCTGTCGCCTTAAAGCTCGTAGTGCTCAAGATAAGGCTATGATCATACAAGCTCTTGCTGCTTTAGAACATGGCAACTCACCTCAAGTCTGGCTTGCGCATCTTAAACAGTAAATCTTTGACATGGTCATTGCACCCCAAGTTATTATAACATTGCACTGGGATTGACATGTCTTTCCTCATTATTCTCTTAGTGTCAGAAAGCCCTTGCACTCTGCCGGTCTTGCTACCATTGCACGCAGATGGGTTTATACACTAGTGTATTTGACATGGTCGTTGCACCCCAAGTTATTGTAACATTGCACTGGGTTCGACATGTCCTTCTTTTGTCTTTCTTTTAGTGCTGGAAAGCCCTTGCACTCTGCAGGTCTTGTTGCCATTGCACGCAGAAGGGTTTCCACACTGGTCTTTATCTATCACTTTAAAGTCCGTGCCTTTCTTTCAGGGTGCTGCCAACTTGTTTGTAGTTGTACTTCTAGACAGCCACAGTTCAACCTCAGCTATTCCCTCTTACTCACCATCGTCACGATACAGGATGCGAGGCAAGGCACTGCACTTGAGTGATCCATTGAGAAGAGGGACCTCAAGGGGAGCATGTCCTATTGCATGCGGGTTTGACGTGTCTCCGCCCCGCCCCACGAAAAAAGGCGTCGGCTGATATGGTGTCAGATCTGGGGAAGGCGCCCCCTAGGGCTGGACCATACTATGCAGCCACTTCTGCACAGTGGGATAGGACCTCTACTCTCGCCTGTATTGTCTTAGTGAAACAAAAAGGGGGAGCTGTGGTGAGCCGTTCCTGCGGACTGTGGTCGCCATTACATGATGGCGCTGGCTCCGCTGTGGTCTGTGAAGGACAACTCCATATCAGAGAGAGTTGGCGTATTGTCAACTCCTTATCAGAGAAAGGTGGCGTGTCGTTCTCTAGCACCCTGTGAGAAGGGTCCACGTGGCAGCTTCGCATTGGGGTTCGAGGTGCTTTATTAAGGCTGGGAGGGGCATCCAATTATTATTCCGGGGATTAGAAGAATTATTAGAAGAATATCAAGGGCCTGAATAAACTGCTGAAAGAAGATTCCTGAGTCGCGTCTTCCTTGCAGGCAAGGGGGTCGTGACATCCCCCTACACCCAGATGGGAAGGGACTCCCTCCTGGAGTGGCTGTATATGAGCTCCCCTGACCACCAGGGTTGAGGGGTCTCCCACCTAGTGGGGTAGTCCCTTTTATTCTAGCTGCAGCGGTATACGAGCTCCTCCCCCCATAGCCAATGGTAGGAGTCTCCAGCCTGGAGGAGCCAGTACCCTCCACCCTGGCTAAGGCAGTATACAATCTCCCCCAAGAAACCCAGGAGGGATGGGTCTCCCGCATGGATGGGCGAGTCCCCTCTACCCTGGATGCTGTGGTATAAGAGTCCTCCCCATACCCAGATAGGAGGGGTCTCCCACCTGAAGGGGCAAGTCCCCTTTTCCCTGGCTGCAGTGGTACACTAGCTTTTCCTCACACCTAAGTGAGAGGGGTCTCCCGCCTGGAGGGAAGACTTCCCTCTATACTGGATGCAGTGATATAGGAGTTCCCCCAGAGACCAAGGTGTGAGGGATCTCCTGCCTGGAGGGGCAAGTCCCCTCTCTCCTGGCTGGGGCAGTATGTGAGCTCCCTGCAACAATCAGGTGGGAGGGGACTCTTGCCTGGAGGGGAGATTCCCCTCTACCATGGCTGTTGTAGGATAGGCACTCCTCCCAGACACCCAGGTGAAAGTGGTCTTCCACCTGGGGTTTAGAATCCCTGCTACCCTGGCTGCCCCTGTATAGGAGCCACCTCCCCCAGGACAACGAGGTGGGAGGGGTCTCCACTTTTAGGGGCGAGTTTTCTCTACCCTGACTGGGGCGGTATATGAGCTCCCCCCTACACCCAGGTGGGAGGGGTCTGCCGCCTGGAGGGGCGAGTCCCTTCTACCCTGGCTGCAGCGGTATAGGAGCTCCCCCTGTCACCCAGGTGGGAGGGTATCCCTGGCTGCTGCATTATATGAGCTCCCCCCTCCATACCCAGGTGAGAGGGGTCTCCCCCCTGGAGGGACAGGACGAGTCCCTTCTAGCTTGGCTGCTGCAGTATAGAGCTCCCTCAGACACCTAGGTGGGAGGGGTCCTCCACCCGGAGAGGTAAGTTCCCACTACCCTGGCCACAACAGTATAGGAGCTCCCCCTGACACCCAAGTGGGAGGGGTATCCCACATTGAGGGGCGAGTCTCCTCTCTCCTGGTTGGGGCGGTATGTGAACTCCCACTGACAACCAGATGGGTGGGGTCTTCCCCTTGGAGGGGTGAGTAACCTCTACCCTGGCTGTGGCGGTATATGTGCTCCCTTGAAAACCAGGTGTGAGGGTGTCCCAACTAGTGGGGTGAGTCCCCTCTTTCCTGGCTGCAGCGGTAAATGAGCTCCCCCTGCCATAGTCAAATTGGTAGGGTCTCTGGCCTGGAGGAGCAAGTACCCTCCACCCTGGCTTTGTCATGTACAATCTCCCCTGGACAAACAGGAGGGAGGGGTCTCCTGCCTGGACAGGCGAGTTCACTGTAACATGGCTGCAGCCCCACCCCCCGACACCCAGTTGGGAGGGGTCTCCTGCATGGAGGGCAGAGTTCCTTGTACCATGGCTTGGGCAGTTTAAGAGCCCCCCCACCCAACACCTAGATGGGGGAGGTCTCCTGCTTGGAAGGATGAGTCCACTCTACCCTGGCTGCTGCTGTATACATGCTCTTCCAGAAACCCAGGTGGGAGGGGACTTTTGCCTAGAGGGGTAAGTCACCTCTACCCTGGCTAAGGTGGCATGCAAGCTCCCTCCTAAACTTAGGTGAGAGAGGTCACCCGCTGGAGTAGGGAGTCCCCTCTACCCTGGCTGGTGCCCTATAAGAGCTCCTGGAACACCATGGTGGGAGGGGTCTCCCCCCTAAAGAGGCTAACACCTGTACCTTGGCTGTAGCAGTAAGTTCTACCTCCTGGAGTTGTCAGTCCCCTCAAACCTGGCTGCGGAGGTATATGAGTTCCCCAGACACCCAGGTGGGAGGGGTCTCCCACCCTGAGAGGCCAGTCTCCTCTACAATGGCTGAAGCGGTATAGGAGCTCCCTGACACCCAGGATTGAGGGGTCCCCCGCATTGAGGGGCAAGGCCCCTCTACTCTGGCTGCAGTGGTATACAGGCCCCCCCTACAAGATGGGAGGGGTCTCTCCTTGAAGGGTCAGTTCCCTCTATCCTGGCTGTGGTGATATAGTAGCTTTCCCTGACACCCAGGTGGGAGGGGTCTCCTGCCTAGAGGGGTCCTTTGCCTGGAGGGGTGAGTCCACTCTACCTTGGCTGCTGTGGTAAAGGAGCCCCCCATACCCAAATGGAAGGGGTCTCCAGCCTTGAGGGGCGAGTCCCTTCTACCCTGGCTAAGGCCCCTTTTACTGGCCTCCTCCTGTGAGTCAACTCTGTTTCCCTAATTGTGTGGTATCCTGGCAATGCCTGGACCCTCTGCTCCCCCTCCTTCTTTCTAGCCTGGGCTCTTCAAATGGGTCCTAGCTGCCCACTGACCCCACCCCAACCTCCACACCAAAGGTATCCCCTCACAGTGCCCACTTTTGCCCCTCCTTTGGTCCAGAACTTCTCTGTGGATCTACTCACCTGGGACAGAGGAGCGGAATTGGCTGGCCTCTGTGCCCTGAATGCTCCCTATGGGAAACACAGCCCTGCCACTCATCTGTGTCCCCTTTGCATCCTGAAACTTGATGCCTGGCAGTTAACATGCGACTTGCTCCAACCCAGCCCTGAGAGATCCCCTCCCTTCCCGCCACTGCCCTCTTGCCTGGCATGCTGCCCCTACCCCAACCCAGCCTTCCCTAACCCTGACATTTGCACTCCACTCCCAAGGCCTGGGCTCTTGCCTGAGTTTCTTAGATCCTCATGTCCCTTGGTGTAGCATGGATTCTCTTCTTGTTGGGTCTGACCCAGGAGCCCCTTGCTTGGGCCCACCAGCATGGTCCCCTAGGTGCCCTTTGAGCTTCCCTCTGTCTCCTGGTCCTCTGGAAGCCCTTCCTGCCATTCCCTTCTTTCCACTCATGCTGTCCCCTGCTTCTTGGGTCTCTCATCATCGTGGATCCATCCATTGCTTGGAATCCTTGCTTGGTTCCTGACTCTCGCCACTCTCCACAACCACTGTGACCTCAGGTCAAGCCCTCCTGTCACCCTCCTCCTGGTTCCCTTCCCTTGCTAGCCACCTTTGCCCAGTCTCTGGCCCTGGATTCTCATCGGTGCCAGTGTGCATTATAGGAAACAGAGCCCTGCCCCTGGCCTGGGCCCTTTCTCTCCCTGGGCCCTTGGCCCTGCTCCTGGAAACATGAAACCTGGCAGTGGCCCTGGGCTTGGAGCCTATTTCCCTCCTACCGGATCCCCTGCCTTCCCTCTCTGCCCTTGTCCACTTACCTGAGACCCATGCCCCAGCCCTGGCCCTTGGCTCTCCATTCCCTGGCCTGGCTCCTCGCTTGAGCCTCTGGTGGCCCTTCTTGCTCAGTGTTTCCCTGGGCTTGGTGTGTGGGCCCCTCTCTAGGGCTGCTTCCCTTGGCTTTCCTGAAATGCAGTACCCTAACACAGCCCCACCTTACAGGCCTGCCCTTCCCTGCTCTCCCCTGGCCTGGGCCCTCCTCTAGGTTTCTAACCTGAGCTCCTTTCTTATATTCTGGCCCATATTCCACCGATACTCATCCTCTGGCCCTTAAAGATATGACCTCCATTGGTCCTCCTGTCGTCCCTGTCCATGCAAGGCCCTTTTTTGTGATCTCTTTCCCAGGATACTCACCCAGGCCAGGAGACTGGACCTGGCCTCTTGGCCCTGCAGGCTCCATTTTGTAAAACATACCCCTTCCCCTTGCATAGGCCATTTGGCCTCCCTCAGCCCAGGCCCTGCTCCACGACACTGACAACCTGCATTGGGCCTGGTCCTTGAGCCTCCCTCCTTTGTGCCACCAGCTTCCTCTCTTGCCTCCCTCCCCTCACCAGCCCTGTCCATTTTTATGTGTCCCTGGTCCCATCGCTTGCACTTGGCTGTCTGTTCCTGGGCCTGCCTCCTTGCTTGAGCCTCTGGCTGCCCTTCTCGAGGACCCTGCTCATGTACCTTGATTTCAGGCCCCCTACTTGGGACCCTGATATGCCTCCCCTCTGGTTTCCTTGTGCTGTGGTATCATGGCACTGCCTGGACCCTCCCCTCCACAGCTTCTGCCTAGACTGGGCTCCTTGATTGGGTCCTTGATTGGGTCCTTGCTCCCCACCTACCTCCCACACATCTGGGAGAAAGGTATTTCCTCACAGTCCCCTCCTTTGGCCCTTCTTTGGTTCTGGTCCCTCTCTGAGGATCTACTCACCCAGGGCAGAGGAGTGGAATTGGATGACTTCTATATCCTGAAATTTCCCTATGGAAACCCAGCCCTGCCGCTCGCCTGATCCCCCTCGATGCCAGAACCCTGTCACCTGGCAATGGAAGTGTGCTTTGAGCCAGCCATGCCCTGTGCCATTCCCTCCCTTTCCTCACCTGCCCTCTGGCCTTCCATGCTGCTGCAACCCCAACCCAGTCCTCCCTGACCCTGAACTTTCAATTGAGCCCCTGACTGCATTCCTGAGTCGCATGGTGTCTGTGTGGCTTCACTGGTGTCATTCCGTTTTGGGCCCCCTAGTGTGGTCCCCTTGGTTTGCCCTGTGCTTCCACCTAACTCCTCCTCCTTCTTGTGTCTCCCTTTTCTCCACCTCCCCTTGTGTTTTACCTGGGTACACCCTGGAGCCTCCTGCTCATTGGGTCCCTCATTTTTGGTCAGTTGGGTGGAACCCTTGCCTGGGCTCCTTGCTTGGGTTCTGGCTCTTGCCCCTGTCTGTACCCATCGAGACCCAGCACTATGCCCTCCAGTTGCCCTCTTCCTGGGCCCCATCCCTTGCCAGGCCCCCTTTGCCCATTCAATGGCCCTGGATTCTCATCTGGGTCAGAGCACCTTATGGGAACAGAGTCCTGCCCCTCCCCTGGGCCCCTTGCTCTCCTTTGGCCCTTTGTCCTGAACACGGAACTTGGATACCTGGCAGTGGCCCTGGGCCTCATGCCAGCCTGGAGCCTCTCAGATCCCCTGCCTTCTTGCCCAGGCCCTGTATACTGTCCTGAGCCCCCTGCCCCAGCCTTGGCCCTCGGCTCTCCATTCCCTGGCCTGGCTCCTCCCTGGAGCCTCTGGTGCCCCTTTTTGCTCCCTGTGTCCCTGGGCTTTGACTTTGTGCCCCTCACTTGGGCAGATTTTCTGCTTCCCGTGGCTTCCCTTCCCTGGAGAACCCTAATGCTGCCCGCCTGGCCGGTCCTGTCCTTCCCTGCTCTGCCCTGGCATGAGACCACATCTAGGTCTCTAGCCTGGTCCTGGCCCCCAACACAACACTACCCATTTTCTGGCCTATTCCGCTGTGCCCTCCTTTGGACTCCAGTTGTCCCTGTCCCTGCCACGCTCGTTTTCCTGATCCCTTTACTAGGATGCATACCAGGACCAGGGACTTGACCTGCCCTTTTGGCCCTTCGAGCTCCCTTTGGGAAAATGTAGACCTGCCCCTTGCCTGGCCCTTTGACCTCCCGCAGCCTGGGCCCTGCTTCCCAACCTTGACACCCAGCAGTGGACCTGGTCTTTGAGCCCTCCTCTCCCTGTGCCACCCGCTCCCATTTCTATTCTCCCTCCCCTCCCCGGCCCTGTCTGTTTTCATGAGACACCGGCTTAGGTCCTGCTACTTGGCTCTCCATTCCTTGGCCTTGCCCCTGGCTTGAACCCCTGGCTGCCCTTCTCGAGGATCCTGTCCCTGTTTCGTGATTTCATGCCCATTTTTCTGGCCCCCTCCTGTCTCTCCCCTCTGTTCCCCTTATACTGTGGTATCCCAGTACTGCCTGGACCCTCCCCTACCCGTGTTTCTCTCTAGCCTGGGCTCCCCAAAGGGGTACTGGCTCCTTACTGACACTGCCCCCAATTCCGGATGCAAGGTATCCCCTCACAGTGCCCTCCTTTGGCCTTCCTTTGGTCCTGGTCTCTCTATGAGGTTCTACTCACCTGGGGCAGAGGAGTGGAATTGGCTGGCCTCTGGGCCCTGAAGGCTCACTATGGGAAACCCAGCCCTGTCTCTCACCTGGGCCCCCTTCTCCTTCCAAACCTTGATACCTGGCAGTGGACTTGGGCCTTCTGCTGACCTTGCCCTGGGTGATCATCTCCCTTCCCTCCCCTACCATCTAGACTTAGGGGCATGCTGCCCCTATCCCAACCCAGCCCTCCTTAACCCTGATGTTTTGTGCTCTAGTCCAGGCCAAGCTGCTTGCTTGAGCCCCAGACCCAGTTCCTTGTGCTGCCTGGCACTGCAAGGTGTCATATTGCACTGGGTATGACCTGGGATCTTTTGCTTGGGCCCCTTAGAAACCTCCCCTGGGTGCCCTTTGTGCTGCCCTCTGTCCCTACATTCTCTAGGTCCCTAGCCTGGTATCCCTACTGGGGTCCTGGCCCCCATCCCACCAACCGGCATCCTCTGGCACTTCCTGCTATGCCCTTCTTGGGACCTCCTCTTGTCACTGTTCCTGAGGTGCCCCTTTTTTTTTTTGATCCCTTTACCAGGATGCTCACCAGGGCCAGGGAACTGGACCTGGCCTTTGGCCCTGTGGGCTCTCTTTGGGAAAATGTAGCCCTTCCTCTTTTTCTGGACCCTTTAGCCTCCCTCAGCCCAGGCCCTGCTCCCCAACCCTGACACCCATCAGTGGACCTGGACCTTGAACCCTCATCTCCCTGTGCTACCCGCTCCCCTTTCTCCCCTCCCTCCCCTCCTAGCCCTGTCTGTTTTCATGGGACCCCTGCCCAGGCCATCGCACTTGGCTCTCAATTCCTGGGTCTGGCTCCTTGCTTGACCCTTCTCCAGGACCCTGTTCCTTTCCCTTGATTTCAAGCCCCTTTATCGAGCCCCCTCCTGTGCCTCCCCTCTGTTCTACTTGTATTGAAGTGTCACACCCTTTCTCCACAGAAAAGTCTTAACTGGGCTTCTCCAGAGGTCTTTACCATGACTGTTTTTAGGACTGTCAGAAAAAGAGTCTCCCCAAAAGAGTTCAATGTTGATAAACTTCCTATTTTCCTGTTGCCCTGTTTTACTTGTCCACTGGCCGAGAAGATATCAGCATTCCAGGTGCTGGAAAATCCCTTGCTAGTTTTTCACAAACATATCCAGTATAGTAATTTGTAAAAATGTGCAAACAAGGCTGCTGGTCTTGAGCTGGGCTTCACAGAGATGTCTGTATTTTAAGACATGTTACCAACTGTGCTCCATGGTAACATCTGGCAGGGAGAAGAGAAATGGAGAAAAGAAGCTCTCCCCTTCTCAGGTGTTGTCCTTGAAGAGTTAACATGCCCAAAACAGTGAAAGCAAAAGCTGCTTTTATGTGAACTTCTGCAGACTGTGAACTTCTGAGGCCCTCCCCTTACATGCTGGGAATAAAACTCTGAAACTCCCTGAACTGGGGTTTCAGGGGATTGATTGATTACAGCAAAAGCTGTGCCCTCTGGGTCTGGCTGCAGCCAAATAAAACTGTTTCCTGCAATGTTTGGTGCCTTGCCTCCTTTGTCCCTACAACATTTGTAGTGACCCAGATGGGACAGAGGAGGTAGGGAAGGCTATTCTGCCTCTCTTGTCTCTGGAGACTGGCTTCCCTGGGGCAGTGGGAGACAGAATTCCCCTTGGCGCACCTAGGCCACTCTAGGCCTGAAGGAAGATTGACTTACCCAGCACCCTGAGGCTGCCACCCCAGAGCACAATGGGACCCACAGGCAGCAGGAACCAGAATTAGGGTTTTGGAGCACTGCCCAACTGAACAGGTAGAACCTGAGTCCTTGTTTTCGAAGCCCACCTGACTTCCTCTTCAAGGCCTAAGTGGGTGGAAGAGAGGCTTGATCAACCTCTGTTGGGTCCCCAGCATCCTCCAAAGGGGTTGGAGCTGAAACAGACCTGGGGAGTCGCAAGAGTAGTTTGTGTTCAGGGTCAGAGAGCAGAGGGGAAACTGTGATGACTTTTTTGTTTTGTTTGGAATTGTTGGAATTTGGGCGGTAAGAAATTTTTTTCTGACGTGTCTGTGGAAATGTGTATGAAAGTATGTGGATGAGACGGACAAAGGGAAGGGTTCCTACCCAGCCTGAGGGCCAAAGCAAGTGTGTGGAGTCCTGATCTGCGGTTCAATGGCCTCCCATACAGTCTATGGTGGAATTTCCCCAACCAAAATCTAGGTGAAAGATCCTGGTCAGGGGTTGATGCCATCTCGATCCCCAAGGCTAAGAGGGCCCGAAGTCCCCAAGAGGGAAACAGCCAGACAGACAAAGCGAGTCTTGTCCTAAATGCGCGAGGCTGATGCAGGGTGGAACATGGGAGGCACACAAAGGAAACTGAGCCTTCTGAAATGTGTGTGAGAAACCTTTAGGAAGGTTTTCCTGGTAACTGTAGGGTGAGACTCACTCCACAAAGGTGGCATACTCTGTGAATTAGAATGGCCACCCAAGATGGGGCTGGCCACCAGAAGGACCATTGGAAGAGAGACTCATTTGCTGAGGTCCTTTTGATTATTGTTGGAGTCGCTGAACCATTTCTCTTACTTTGATAGCTGTCAAAGATAGTACAGAAACAGCCCCCTTGGTTGAGAGCCTGTCTAGGTGGACAGTCCAAGCTGATGGGAGCCAGAAACATAGTGGTCTCTAAGACCCAGCAGAAAGCAGATAACCAGAAATCCTGATGGAGGAAAAACAGGAAGGGAAAGAGTATTCTCCATGAACCAGAAGAGGACCCACCACCTTATGTGCCACTCTACCCAACTTTGCCAAGACCACTGGGAGAGCAAACTGTCCCCTCAGCCCCCTCATCCTCAGAGGCAAAAAAATGATGGCCCTCAATATTGGCTATTCCTTCCTCTATGATGTCCTCAGAGCCAATGGCTTCCTAGAACCAAAGACTCTTTCACCTCCAAGATTAAGGTGGGCGATTTGTCCTAAGACCAGAGCCACAACTCTGATGAGAGCACTCCAGATGTCCCTGCAAGGGACTCAAGGACCTGCCCATATTGACCAGAGGGAAACACCTGAGGGAGACAAGGCAGTTTTGTGTTCCAGTCTTTCACCACCATTTCGCTCATAAGCTGGAAAAATCATACTCCCTCCTACACGGAGAAACCCTGGGCCATGACTGATCTATGCAGCCCATTATCCAGACCTAGGACGGGGCCCCAACAAAGAAGGCTAAAAATAAAGAGATATCAAGAAGCCCTCATAGGAAGTCTAAGAGAAAAAGAAAGAAAGAAAGAAAGAAAGAAAGAAACTGTGCCAAAGAGTTAGAAGGAATCGGAACTAGCCCTAGGCCTCAGCCAAAGCCAGAATGCATCTGCAAAGAGAGTCGAGAAAAGTCTCCAGCTGCTCATCTTTGATAGCCCTGAACATTTCTCTGGGCCCCACATCTTCCTTAGGCCCCTCTGCCTTATGAAACTGGCAGTAATGATCAAAAGAGATGTACCCACCTGACTCAGAGCTGAGTGTCTGAGCCATTGCCACTGCTGCCCCTCTCCCTGCCCAGAAGTGCCCAGGAGAGGAGGGGCACCATACAAGCATAGCTGCCACAATGCAAGTTTGTCAGTGAAGAGATGCAGAGGCTCAAGTGACAGGTGACCAATGCAGCCTTTGTGGAACAGGCTCAGAGTGACATTTGCCAAAAAGTATAAACCTAGAGGGCTTCACTGAGAAGTGTGCCAGAGAGCTGATGAAGATGGCCACCACAGTTTCCATCAATCGAGACCCAGAGGCTCAAAGACAGACAGATCAAAAAGATAAAGAAGAGGATGGATCTCCTTACAGCTGCCCTCACCACAAACCCAGAGGTCACTCAAAGGGGGTCTCACTAGAACAAAGCCAATGGTTCAAATGTTTATAAGGAAAAAAAGTGGCAAGACAAAAGGGGAAGGCTCTAGTGGCCCAGGCGGGCAAGCACCCACTGCCATGCTCAAATGCGAAGCCTTGAACAGAGAAGGAATAAATGTTTTTCCTCAGCCTTTGGCCCTAGCCTCTCCTTTCAATTTCTTCCCACTTGCTAGGAAGTTGATGATTGAAGAATATGGCAGGGGTCCCATAGACACACACAACTGCATCTGATGCACGGGACCCAGTGCCTCAGAAGGGCTCAGCTGCTACAAGCCCCCAAATCACCAGAAATATATTCACGTTAATAGCCAATAATGGCCCATAGGGTGCACACTCCAAAAAGACATGCCACCCTGATTCCAAGCCACACGCTGTGAGGGCCAAAGAGCCCCATGCACCCAGGCATAGAGAACAAAAACACAAGCAGGGCAGCCACTTTATACAATAGAACAGGCTCCCACCTGACAAGAGAAGAAGCCACGTAGACAAAGAACAACACCTACGTGGGCACAATGTGGCTGCCACACCAGGACCTGCACAGAACCTATCCTCCAATCTTGGCAGACGGCCCATGGCGAGATTGACATAGATGCCTTATATACAAATGATGTCCCAGGTCATCAATCTCTGCTAAGATTTACATTAGATTTGAGAGTTGAAGAATCCCAGCAGCCAAGATCCTACACGAGGTGATAACAAAAAAATTCCTGCATCTTAAAGTGCCAGAGGATCTATGTAAGCTCCCCTTTTCCTAATGGCAGTTCCTCCCAGGGGCTTCAGTACACCATCCTTAGGACAGCACTGGACTCTGACTTAAAAGCACATATCTATCAAGAAAAAGGTCAAATTCTTTGGTTACCATCTGACTCAGCAACAGAACCGACAATAGCCACTGGACCTCAAAAGACACAGCAGATCTGCTCAATTCTATTCTCTTCAACCTGCCATCAGACTAGAGAATACTTGGGGGCTACCAGATTGAGCCATATATGGATCCCTGTTAGAGTCTGTAAACAAGTCTGGATGGCACCTGGCATTTTGCCAGAGGGAGTGATTTATGAAATAACGCCAGTGAGCCATTAAGTGTGGAGATTTCTTATCGGTTGACTGCTATATCTAGTTTATGTTAATTAAGATAAGCTGTGTGGAATGTATATATACCACTCCTGTCCTACAATAAACAGCTCCCACTCCTGCTGTATCAATGTACACAAGTTGCTCGTCACCCCCCGGTTATTTTGCTGCAGCCGGACTGCGGCAGATCCCCAACTTTCAGTTATGGCAAACCCCTCTATGAAGCCACAAAGGAGGGAGAACGGGATCCTCTAATATGAGGGCCAACTAAGCAAAAGGCCTTTGAGGACATTCAACAAGCACTCCCAGTGCCTCTGAACTAGGCTCCCTGACCTCACAAAGCTTTACTTTCTGTATGTCCACCAACAGTCTGTAATGGCTGTAGGAGTCTTGACATGGACATCTGTCAAATAGCTGGGCTCTGTAGCCCAAGGCTGGCCACCTTGTTTACATGCCCTTGCAGCCACAGATCTTCTAGTGTTGGAAGCTGATAAACTGGCTATGGGCAAAAAATGGTTTTCAGGGTTTATAATTCATTTGACATTGTTAGAGTACAAAGGACAATATTGGTTGACTAATGGTCAATACCAGGGCATATTATGTGAAAACCCATGTGTCCATGTTGAAGTCATCCAGGCTCTAATCCCAGCAACCTTGCTACCCTTTGGACCTGGACAACCTGATCACAACTGTATTGAAGTCATGGATGAAATGTTTTCCAGCAGACCACACCTGGCAGACCAGCCCTCAGGGACCCTGATGTGGAGTACTTCACAGATGGAAGCAGTTTTACAAAAGATGGGGTCTGTTTTGCTGGATATGCAGTGGTCACTTTGGACTCCACTGTCAACGCCGAACCTCTGCCTCAGGCCACTTCAGCACAAAAAGCAAAACTTATTGCTTTGACTCAAGCACCTCAGTTGACAGCAGGAATCTTTGTGGATATTTACATAAAATCAAAATATGCATTTGCTACCTTCATGTTCATAGGGCCTTATATAAGGAAAAAGAGCTAATTAACTCAGGAGAAAAAAAAGGCATGATGTATGGGCAAGAAATTCTTAAACTTTTGGATGCACTGGGGGCTCCCAGGAATGTTGTGATTATATATTGCCAAGGTCATCAGAAGGGAAACACTGTGGTTTCTCAGGGCAACCAGAGAGCTGACAGAGAGGCCAGGTTAGCTGTCTACAAGAAATGAGAAGAAAATCCAGTCCTAGGTTTAAATGCTGCCCTTCTGCCTGGCTGACTATTTAACAGAATGGGAGCCAATATACCCTGAACATAAAAGTCAATGGTTTATGACTGAAAAAGAAAATTTTCTCCCAGAGGATGATGGAGATTCTCTAATGGTCGGCATAGTCATCCCAGAGATTCTAGCCCCAGCCTTTATCAAACAGTTCCACAGGAGAACACTTTGGACATACAGCATTTGAGACAGTTCTGAGTCAACATTTCTATGTCCCCTGGCTCACAAACATCACCTGGATGATCTGAAAACAATGTGATGTTTGTGCTCACAACAATCCTTGTCACTTGCCAGAGCTCCCACCAGGAATCCAAACTATAGGAGGAGCACCTTTTGAAGACTTGGAAGTAGACTTCACTGAACTATCATGCTCACGGTGCTATAAGTAACTTTTATTTTTTGTGTGTTCCTACTCTGACTGGGTGGAAGCCTTTCCCACCCACCCTGAAAAGGCTAGGGAGATAACCAGGATGCTTCTCTGGGGAATGATTCCCAGATTTGGCATCCCAATAACTATTGGCTCAGACAAAGGGCCAGCTTTGGGGCAGAGGTGATATGATTACTGACCAAGAGTGTAAACGTCAGATGGAAGTTGCATACTGCCTATAGGCTGCAGAGTTCTGGTAAAGTTCAAAGAATGAACAGGACTTTAAGTCTCAATTGGGTGAGCTGTGTTAAGAGACTCACTTATATTGTAATGAACTTCTCCCTATTACACTGTAGAGGATTAGATCCACTTTCCCTAGGAGGACTGGATTCTCTGCTTATAAGATAATGTATTTGAGGCCCCCCTCTTATTAAAGGATCATTTGGAGACTTAAGAGAGATAGGAGAATTCACCCTGAGATGACAGCTTCAGGCCTCAGGGAAAACTTTACAAGTTCTCAACCAATGGGTTAGAGAAAGATTGCCACTAAGTTTGACCACAGGTGCATACTCCTTCAAGCCTGGAGTTTGAATCTTGTACAAAGAATGGAATATTCAAACACCTAAACTTCTTTGGAAGGGCCTTTCCCTGTTATTTATCCACCCCAACTGCAGTCAAGTTTGCAGAGATAGGTCCCCGGATTGATTACATCAGACTCAACCCTGTAGCAATGAACTGGGCGAGTACTCCAGATGCTGCTATGTAGTTGAAACTCACTGTCTAGAAAGAAAAAAAAAAGAACTGGAGAAGCTTGAGTATCAGAAGGAGAACAGCCCTGCTCCAGTCACTCCAGAAGCTGACTGGTCTACGCACAGGCGAACTTGAGGAGACTATGGCCCTGCTTCAGCCACATGGGAGGGACTGGCTGATCAATGCACCGTGAAAGATAAACTTCCCACCAGGACTAATGAACTCTTTCAAACTCTCAGATAGTTCTTATACAATAGTGTATTGCCAACCCTTGCTTCCAGATATATACATAATTCTCTGTTTTTTTGGTACTGGTTTGATAACTGTAACTCCTACTGACTGAACACTGGGTAAAAAAAATGATTTATTCTTTTTTATCTTGCATATATATTTTTTCTAGGGTTGGTTTGATGTTATTAGTTTGGCTTTGTTAATTTTTGCTGTTTAACCTATTCTAACCAAAACATTAGTCTATTATTAACTTTGGTTTCCTTTGATAACCTTAAGGGGTTCTGTTCTTCTCCTATTCCAACCATAGAGGTGATGTGGACCATATGTCAAGACAATCCACTATAACCAAGAGGTGGTAAAACATATATTTAGGACCTGTCATGCCAGAGGAATGCAATGGGTGGATGACTGTTTTCAAAGACAAAAGAGGTCCATGGGGAAGAAACTTGATTTACGAAGTCACCAATCTTTGGGTGATGATAACTGCCACCCCAGAGGATTATTGCCAATTATAGTCCCACTACCCTAGCACCAAGTTGCAATTGGAGTTATAGAACTCCTAATTACATGTTAAACAGAATTATTCACTTACAAGCTGTACTAGAAATTATTATTAATTGCCACAGCCTTTGACCTCCTAGCCATACAACAGACCCTGTGTGAGTGGCTAACTATCAAAACCGCTCGGCATTAGATTTACCTACCTGCTGAGGAGGAGAAATATGTAGAGATTTCAAGAGCTCAGATTGTTGCATCCAAGTGGACGACAATAGACAAACAGTTAAGACCATAGCCAACAACACAAGAGAACTAGCACATGTGCTAGTTCATAACTGGGAGGGCATTAAACTTTGGGTCCCGAACACGCTTTTGGGAGATGGTTGTCAAGTCTTGTTAGATTTAAAAGCTTAACTGGCATAGTGGGCATTCTGCTGTTAACCTGTTTATTGCTCTCATATTTGGCTCCACTGTGCATTAAAACTAATGGGTCTACTATAGAAGCTGCTGTTAAAATGATGACAACAAGTAAGGTTTTGATATTATATAAGGCTTGAAGCCAATACAATGGTAATGATGCTCTAAAATTTAAAGCATTAAATTATGGGAAGCATGATAAAAGGGGGGAATCAAACTGGCACACCTTTTTTCCACAGAAAAGTCTGAACTGGGATTCTCCAGAAATCTTCACCATGGCTGACTTTAGACTGTCACCAAAAGAGTCTCTGCAACAGATTTCAATGTAGGTAAACTTCCTATTTTCCTGTTGCCCTGTTTTACATGGCCACTGGCTAAGAAGATACCAGCACTCCAGGTGCTGAGCACCCCCTTATTAGTTTTTCATAAACATATCTAGTATAGTAGTTTGTAGAAATGTGCAAACAAGGCCTCTGGCCTTGAGATGGGCTTCACAGAGATGTCTACATTTTTAAGATAAGTTACAAATGGGCCCATGGTAACAACTAGCAGGGAGAGTAAAAATGGGGAAAAGAAGCTCTCCTCTTCTCAGGTATTGTCCTTGAAAAATTAACTTGCCCAAAAGAGTGAAAAAAAAAACGCTGCTTTTATGTAAACTTCTGCAGACTGTGAACTTCTGGGCACTTCCCCTTACATTCTGGGTATAACATTCTGAAACTGCCTGAATCGGGGTTCAGGGGATTGATTGATTACAGCCAAAGGTATGCCCTCTGAGCCTGGCTGCAGCCAAATAAAACTGTTTCCTGATATGTTCGGTGCCTTGTGTTATTTGACCTTACAACAGTACTGTGGTATCCCGACATAACCTGGCCTCTCCCCTCCCACTGCTTCTCCCTAACCTGGGCTCCATGAATGGGCCCTGGATCCCTACCAACCCCCCAAATTTTGGCACAAGATATCCCCTTACAGTGCCTTCCTTTGGGCCTCCTTTAGTCCAGGTTCCTCTCTGAGGATCTACACACCTGGGGCAGAGGAGTGGAATTGGCTGGCCTCTGCCCACTGAAGGCCTAATGCCGTCCCTGCTCTGCCGAATCCACTCCCTTCCATGCCCTGCCCTCTAGCCTTGCCTGCTTCCCCTACCCCAACCCAGCCCTTCTAACCCTGGTGTTTCATGCTCCAATCCCTGGTCCTGGCCACACACCTGAGCCACTGATCATGTTCCTTGTGTTGCGTGGCTTCCCATGGGGTCTCTTGTTGTCGGGTCGGACCTGGGGATCCCTTGCTTGGGCCTCCTATTGAGCACCACTCCTTACCATTTGAGCCGCTCTCTATCTCCTCATCCTAGCAGTGCCCCTTCCTCTCCTTCCCCCAGCACTTTCCCCTGGAGAGTGGGCCTCCTGCTCCTTTGGTTCCTAATCCATTTTTGGGCAGGTTGGTCCCTTGCCTGAAATCCTTGCTTGGGTCCTGGCTCTTGCCCCTCTCCACACCCATGGCGACCCTGTGCCATGCCTTCCCATCACTGTCCTGGAACTTGTCCCTTGCCAGGCGCCCTTGGCCTGGTCCCTGGCCCTTGATTCTCATCTGGGCCAGAGCACCTTATGGGAAACAGAGCCCAGACCCTTGCCTGGGCCCCTTTCTCTTCCTGGGCTCTTGGGGCCCCACCCCAAACCCTGACACTGAGAAACTGATGTGACTCCATTTTTGAGAAACCAGCCTCTACCTCAGAGCAAAGCCTGTCCAAGGAAGGGGGCGTGAGCCTTGTTCTTGGCAAAACCTGCAGAGCACTCCTAGGTGCATACCCACCATGCTGAGTTGTTTGTCTGAAAATAATAGGAGAGATCTGCTGCGCCTGGTGTCCCTGACTCAGTTAGGTTAGGTGAGGACCCATAGATACCCCCTAGGAACCACCAATCAACATGAGACAGAGAAAATACCTGGGATGCCAGAGGACCCCCCACTAGTTTATGGTGCTATATAACATGTTAGGAAACCATGTAGTTTAGCATGTACAGTCCTCATGGCTTAAACCAATCAGTTCTAATGAATTCTCCTCTTGTACTAACCAATCACCCCTACCAAATTTTTCCTGCCAGTGAAGAGTTGTTTGATTTTCCTGCGGTGTGTAATGGTTTGCTGTGTGATGACGCATTGAGTATCCCCCAAGAAGCCTAAAAAATCTCACTGAACAAAGGACTGGGACTCACTCCTCAGGATCACTACGTCAGAAATGGTTGTGAGTCCAGGCTCCAGCTTGCAATAAAGAATCTTGTGTGATTGCATCATATTCGGCTCCTGAAGGTCTACTGGGGTCCCACGAATCTGGCATTAAACATCTGGCAGTGGCACTGGATCTCAAGCTGCCACCCCGCTGCTGGATCCCCTGCCTCTCTTGGGCCTCTGGGGGCCCTTCTTGCTGCTTGCTTCCCTGGGCTTCAACTGCAGCCCTCACTTGGGCCTTTCCGGGCTCAACTTGGCTTCCCTGCATCTCAGAACCCTAGTGCTGCCCCTGCCTGCCTGCCCTGCCCTTCCCTGCTCTCCCCTGGCTTGGGCCCTCCTCTAGGTCCCTAGCCTGGGCTCCTTTCTGAGGTCCTGGCCCGCACCACCAATACCCTTCCCTGGCCCTTCATGCTGTGCCCTCCATCAGCCCTCCTGTTGTTCTTGTACCTGCTGGGCCCCTTTTCCAGATCCCTTTCCCAGGATGCTCACCAGGGCGAGGGACTGGAACTGGGATGTTTGGCCCTGCAGGCTTCCTTTGGGAAAAGGTAGCTGTGCCCCTTGCCTGGGCACATTGGCCTCCCTCAGCTGGGGCCCTGCTCCATAATCCTGAACCCAGCAGTGAACCTGGGCCTTGAGCCCTCCTCTCCCTGCGCCTCCCACTCCCCTTATTCCCATTTCTTCCCGTATCATGTTGCAGCCAGGAGAGAGGGGACTTGCCTTTCCACACAGGAGACATGTGTGTTGGGGAAGCTCATATACCCCAGCAGCCAGGTAGAGGGGATTCCCCCTTGTCGCAGAAGACCCTTCCCACCTGGTTGTCAGGGGAGCTCCTATACTGCTGCTGCCTGGGAAGAGGGGACTCACCTCTATAGAGGAGACCCCTCACACCTGGGTGTTGGGGGAGCTCAAAACAGCCACAGTGAGGGTAAAGGTGACTCACCCCTCCAGGCAGGAGACCCTTCCCATTTGGGTGTAAGGGGGAGCTCTTATATCACCTCAGCCAGGGTGGAGGTGACTAGCCCCTTCAGGCCGGAGACCCCTCTCACCTGGGTTTGGGGGCAGCTCATATACCACCACAGTCAGGGAAAAGGCTACTCTCCCTCCAGATAAGAGAACCCTCCCACCTGGGTGTCTGGGGGAGTTCTTATACTGCTGCCTCCAGGGTAGAAGGGACTCATCCCTCTAGGCTGGAGATGCCTATCACCTGGGTGTCAGGGGGAGCTCCTAAACCAACACAGCCAGGGTAGATGGGACTCACCCATCCAAGTGGGAGACCCCTCCCACTTGAGTGTAGCGGGGGAGCTCCTATACTGCAGCAGCCAGGGTATAGTGCCTTTGCCCTTCCAGGCTGGAGACCCCTCCAACCTGAGAGTCAGGGGGAGCTCTTATACCGCTGTTAGAGGGGACTCCCCCTCCAAGGAGACCCCTTCCATCTGGGTGTTGGGGGTGCTCATATACCACAGCAGCCAGGGTAGAGGGGACTTGCCCCGCCATGTGGTAGACACCTCCCATCTGGTTATGGGGTGGGGGAGCTTGGATATGGTCTTAGCCAGGGTAGAGGGGACTCGCCTCTCCAGGCAAGAGACACCTCCAACCTGGGTGTCAGGGAAATCTAGTATACCACTGCACCAGGGTAGAAGGGACTCACTCCTCACTCCCACCTGTGTGCCAGGGGTAACTCTTATACGGCTGTAGCCAGGGTATAGGGGACTTGGCCCTCTAGGCAGGAAACACCTTTCACCTGGGTATCAGGGGGAACACTTACACCACCCCAGCTAAGATAGAGTGGACTTACCACTCCAAGCGGGAGACCCCTGCCACCTAGGTGTCCAGGGGAGCTCTTATAGTACTGCAGCCAGGCTAGAGTTGCCTAGTCCCTCCAAGCTGGAGACCCTTCCCACCTGGATGTCTTGGGGAGCTCATATACCTCTGAAGCCAGGCTAGAGGGAACTCGCCCATCCAGATGGGAGACCCTTTCACCTAGGTGTCCGGTGGAGCTCCTATACTGCTTAAGCCAGGCTAGAGGGAACTCACCCCTCCAGGCTGGAGACCCCTCCCACCTGATTGTTGGGGGGGAACTCATATACCGCCACAGCCAGGGTAGACGGGACTCCCACCTCCAGTCAGGAGACCCCTTCCACCTGTGTGTCCCGGGAGCTCCTATACCACTGCAGGCAGGGTAGAGGGGACTCATACCTCCAGTCCCCTCGACCCTGGTTAATATGGTATACACGCTACCTGCAACCCCAAGATGGTAGGGGATTTTTCTTGGAGGGGCGAGTCCCCTCTACCCTGACTGTGGTGGTATATGAGCTCCCCGGATACCCAGGTGGGAGGGATCTCTGGCCTGGAGGGGCGATTCCCCTCTAGCCTGGCTGCAGCAGTATATGAGCTCGCCCCCCACACCCAGGTGGGAGAGTTGTCCCGCCTGGAGGGGCAATTACTCTCTACCCTGGCAAAGGTGGTATACAAGCTTCCAGCATCACCCAGGTGGGAGGGTTCTCCTGTCTGGCTGGGCAAATCCCGACTACCCTGTCTGCAGCAGTATAGGAGCTCCCCCTGCCGCAGTCTGGCTGGGCACAAATGAGGAGCCACTGAAGCTGGAACAAACTTTATTTCTGAACTCTACCAGCACACTCCACACAGCTCCTGGGAAATCTGCCTCAAGCCATGGGGCTCCTCCAGGAACAGCCATGGGAAATATCCCTCCTCCAGCACTTCCCCAACCAGTGGGAACTCTCCAGGAATCCCCTCCAGAGCTCAACTGGAACTCAAGGGGAACTCCGCAGGAACTCACTGGCGTCACCTCTCAACCACTACTTCTGGCAAAAATGCCATGTGTCATCCCGACTTGGGTGTGGCCCTCAACATCCCCCTCCAAAACCAGGTGGGAGGGGTCTCCTGCCTGATAAGCGAGTACCCTGTACACTGGCTGGGGCGCTATACTAGCTCCCCCCAACACCAAGGTGGGAGTGGTCTCCTGCCTGGAGTGGCAAGTCCCCTGTACCTGGCTGCTGCAGTATAGGAGTTCCCATGACAGGTTTGAGGAGTCTCCTACTTGGTGGGTAGAGTCCCCTGTACCCTGCCAGCGGCTGTATAGGAGCTCCTCCATACACCCAGGTGGAAGTGGGCTCACTCCTGGAGGGACGAGTTCCCTCTACCCTGACTGCAGTGGTATAAGTGCCCCCTTGACACGTAGGTGAGAGGAATCTCCTGCTAGGAGGGGCAAGTCCCCTTTATCCTGGCTGTGGCCATATATGAGCTCACCCTGACACACAGGTGGGAAGGGTCTCCTGAATGCAGAAGCTAGTTCCCTCTATCCTGGCTGTGGGGGTATACAAGCTCCACCAGACACTCAGATGGGAGGAGTCTCCTGCCTGGAGGGGCAAATCCCCTTTACTCTGGCTAAGGCGGTATACAAGCTTCCCCTGACCCACAACTGGAGGGGTGAGTCCCCTCTACCCTGTTTGTGGTGGTATTTGATCTCCCCCAAAACACCCAATATAAAGGGTTCTCCTGAAAGGAGGGGCGAGTCCCTTCCATCCTGCCTGAGGAGGCATAGGAGCTCCCCCATACACCCAGGTGGGAGATATCCCCCCACTGGAGAGGCGATTCCTTGCTACCCTGGCTGTAGCTGCATATGAGCCCCCGCAGCTGGCACCCAGGTGGGAGTGGTCTGCTGCCTGGAGAGGTGAGTCCCCTCTACCCAGGCTAAGGCTGAATACAGGCTGGCCCTGACAACAAGGTGGGAGGGGTCTCCTGCTTGGAGGAGCAAGTCTCCTCTACCCTGGAGGAGGCAGTGTAGGAGCTCCCATAGACACCCAGGTAGGAGGAGTCTCCCACATGCTGGGGCCAGTCCCCTCTATCTTGACTGAGGTGGTATATAAGCTCCTGCCTACAGCCAGGTTGGAGGGGTCTCCTGCCTGGAGGGGCGAGTCTCCTCTACCCTGGCTAAGGTGGTTACAAGTTCCACGTGACACCCAGGTGGGAGGGGTCTTCCGCCTTGAGAAGAGAGTCCCTTCTACTCTGGCTGCAGAGGTATAGGAGCTCCCCCAGACACCCAGGGGATAGGGTTCTCCTGCCAAGAGGGGCGAGTCCCCTCTACGTTGGCTGTGGAAGTATATGAGTTCCCTGGATTCCCTGGTGGGAGGGGGTCTCACGCCTGGAGGGGCGAGTCACCCCTACCCTGTTTGCTGGGGTATATGATGTTTTTCTGACACCCAGGTGGGAGGGGTCCATCGCATGGAGGGGCAAGTCCACTCTACCATGGCTGCAGCGGTATAGGAGCTCCCCCTGACATCCTGGTTGGAGGGGTCTCCCGCCTGGAGGGGCAAATTCCCTCTTCCCTGGCTTAGGCGATATACAAGCTCCCCCAGAAACACAGTTGGGAAGGGTCTCCTGCCTGGAGTGGATTGTCCTCTGTATCCTGCCTCCAGCGGTGTATGAGGTCCCCTGACAACAAGGTTGAGCGGTTTCCTGGCTAGTGGGGCATTTTCCCGCGATCTTGTCTGCAGTGGTATATGAGCACCCCCCCATAGCCAGATGGGAGGGACACGTGCCTGGAGGGGCACATCCCCTCTACTCTGGCTCCTGAAATATAGGAGCTCCCATGACAATCAGGTGTGAGGAGTCTCTCACCTGAGCATAGAGTCCCCTCTACACTGCCTGCAGTGGTATAGGAGCTTCCCTGGACACCCAGGTGGAAGGGGTTTCCCTCCTGAAGGGGAGAGTCCCCTTTACCCTGGATTTAGTGGTTTAAGAGCTCCCCCTGATACCAAGGTGTAAGGAGTCTCCAGGATGGAGCAGCGAGTCCCTCTACCCTGTTGTAGCTGTTTCAAGCTCCCCTGACACCCAGGAGGGAGGGGTCTTCTGCAAAGAGGGGAAAGTCCCCTGGACCCTGACTGCAGTGGTAAAGGAGCTCCCAGGACACCCAGGTGTGAGGTGTCTCCCAACTGAAGAGCGAGTCCCCTCTACACTGGCTGTGGCTGTATATGAGATTCACCCAAAAACCAGGTGGGAGGGGTCTCTGACTGGAGGGGCGAGTCCCTGCTACCCTGGCTGAGGCAGTATAGGAGCCCCACCCCACACCACTCAAACCCCAGGTGGGAGGGGTCTCCCGCCAGGAGGCGCAAGTACCCTCTACCCTGGCTAAGGTGGAATACAAGCTTGCCCAAACACACAGATGGGAAACCTCTCAACCTTGTTGTCAGAGGACCTCATATACTGCTGCATATATCCTTCTAGTCTGGAAGAGGGATTCCCCTCTACCCTGGCTGCAGTGGTATACTAGTGGTCCCTGACACCCAGTTGGGAGGGGTCTCCCCCCTGAAGAAGCAAGTCCTCTCTACCCTGGCTAAAGCGGTATACAAGCTCCCCCAGACCCAAAGGTGGGAGGGGTCTTCCTCCTGGAGGACGAGTCCCCTCTACCCTGGCATTGGCACTGTATGAGCTCTCCCCAGAAACTCACCTCCTGCATAGAGGAGTGAGTCCCTCTACCTTAGCTGCTGCTGTATAGAAAGAAGCTCAACCCCCCCCCCATTCCCAGATAGGAGGGGTTTCCCGCCTGAAGGGGCGAGTCTCTTCTACCCTGGCTGCAGTGTTATACTAGCTTTCCATGACAGCCAGGTGGGAGGGGTCTCCCGCCTGGAGGGAGGAGTCCTGGCTACACTGGCTTTGGCGGTAAAGGAGTTCCCTCAGACACCCAGGTGGGAGAGGTCTCCCGAATGGAGGGTCGAGTCCCCTCTACCCTGGCTGCAGTGACGTAGGAGTTCCTGCAGACATCCTGGTGGGAGGAGTTCCTCGCCTGGTTGGGAGAGTCCCCTCTACCTTGGCTGCAGCGGTATAGGAGCTCCCCCCCAACACCCAGGTGGGAAGGGTCTGGCTCCTGGAGGGGCGAGTATCCTTTACCATGGCTGCAGTGGTAAAGGAGCTCTCCCCAGATACCCAGGTGAGAGGGGTCTCCTGCCTGGAAGGGCGAGTCCCCTCTACCCTGGCTAGGGCGGTATAGGAGCCCCCTCCTGGACACCCAGGAGGGAAGGATCTCCCACCTGGAGGGGCGAGTATCCTCTACCACAGCGGCAGCAGTAAGGAGCTCTCCCCACACCCCTTGGGAAGGTTCTCTGGCCTGGAGTGGCGAGTCCCCTCTACCCTAGCTGCCAAGATAAGAGTTCCCCCAGACACCCAAGTAGAAGGGGTCTTTCGCCTTGAGGGGCGAATCCCCTCTACCCTGGCTGCAGAGGTATATGAATTCCCCAGATACCCCGGTGGAAGGGGGTCTCTTACCTGAAGGGGAGAGTCCCGTCTATGCTGTCTGGGGAGGGATATAAGCTCCCCCTGACACCCAGGTGAAAGCGAGAAGCGGTCTCCCGCCTGGAGAGGCGAGTCCCTACTACCCTGGATGCAGCTGTATAGGAGCCTCACCCTACATACCCAGGTGGGAGGAGCCTCCTGCCTAGGGGGGTGAATCTCCTCTTCCCTGGCTGCAGCAATATACGAGCTCCCCCCAATACCCAGATGGGAGGGGTCTCCCACCTGAAAGGCTAGTCCCCTCTACATTGGCTTCGGTGGTATACTAGCTTTCCCTGATACCAGTTGGGAGGGGTCTCCATCTAGAGGGGTGAGTCCCCTATACCCTGGCTGAGGCAGTGTACTAGGTTTCCCTGACACCCAGGTTGGAGAGGTCTCCTGCCTGGAGGGGCGAGTCCCCTCTACCCTGGATGCAGCAGTATACTACCTCCCCAGACACCCAGGTGGGAGGGGTCTCCCACATGGAGGGCCAAGTGTCCTCTATTCATGCTGCTGTAGTATAGGAGCTTTCCCTGTCACCCTGTTGGGAGGGGTCTTTTGCCTGGTGAGGCAAGTACCCTCTACCCTGGCTGCGGTGGTATATAAGCTCCCAGACACCCAGGTGGGAGGGGTCTCCCACATGGAGGGGCGAGTCCCTCTACCCTGTCTGCTGTGGTATAGAAGCTCCCCTGGACACCCAGGAGGGAGGGGTTTGCCGCCTGGATGGGCAAAACATCTCTACCCTGGCTGCTGCATATAAGGGTTCCCCCCACTTAACTAGATGGGAGGGCTCTCTTACCTGGAGGGGAGAGTCCCCTCTAGCCTGGCTACAGCAGTGTAAGATCTCCCCCGCCATACCCAGATGGGCGCGGTCTCCCGCCTGAAGTGTTGAGTCCCCTCTCCCCTGCCTTCAGTGGTTTATGAGCTCTCCTGACAACCTGGTGTGAGGGGTCTCCCGCCTAGTCGGGCGAGTCCCCTCTATCCTGACTGGGCAGTATAAGAGCTTCAACCCCAATAGCCAGATGATAGGGTCCCAGCCTGGAGGGGCGATTCCACTCCACCCTGGCTAAGGCGGTATACAAGCTCCCCTGGACATCCAGGAAAGAGGGGTCCCCAGCCTGGAGAGGCAAGTCACCTCTAAACTGGCTGTGGCGGTATAAGTTCTCCCCCCCCCAAGACCTAAGTGGGAGGGTTCTCTTGCCTGGAGGAGCAAATCCCCTATACCCTGACAGCGGCGGTAAAAGAGCTCCCCCTGAGCCCAGGTGGGATGGATCTCCTGCCTGGAGGGGGGAGTCCTCTATAACCTGGCTGCGACAGTATAGGAGCTCCCCCCTGACACACAGGTGGGAGGGGTCTCTCGCCTGGAGGGGTGAGTTTCCTCTACCCTGGCAGTGATGGTATAGGAGCTCCCCCCGACGCCCAGGTTTGAGGGGTCTCCCGCCTGGTGGGGTTAGTCCCTTCTCCCCTGGCTGCAGTGGTACAGGAGCTCCCCTGGACACCCAGGTGGGAGGGGTCTCCCGCCTACAGGGGCGATTTCCCTCTACCCTGGCTGTGGTGGTATAGGAGTTCCCCCTGACACCCAAATGGGAGGGTTCTCTGGCCTAAAGGAGCAAGTCACCTCTACACTGGCTGCAGGAGGATAAGAGCTCCCTGGACACCCAGGTGGGAGGGGTCTTCCACCTGGAGGCGCAAGTCAGCTTGACCTGGGCTACTACAGTATAAGAGTTCCTCCTGACACCTGGTGGGAGGGGTCTCCCGCCTCAAGGGTCAAGTAACTTCTACCCTGGCTGTGGTGGTAAATATCTCCCCAGGACCCCCAGGTGAAAGGAGTCTCCCTTCTGGAGGGGCGAGTTACCTCTACCCTGGCTAAGGTGGTATACAAGCTCCCCGGGAAACCTATGTGGGAGGGTTCTCCTGCCTGGAGGGGCGAGTCTCCACTTCCCTGGCTGTGGCGGTATACAAGCTCACCCTGACACTCAGGTGGGAGGGGTCTCCCCCTGGGAGGCGCAAGTCCCCTCTACCCTAGTTGGGGCGGCATACTAGCTTCCCCCATAACAGATTGGGAGGTATAGGATTTTCCCCAGACACCCAGGTGAAAGGGATCTCCTGCCTTGAGGGGCGAGTCCCTGCCACCATTGCTGCACCTTTATTTGAGGCCCCCACACCGCGGGTGGGAGGAGTCTCTTTCCTCGAGGGGTAAGTCCCCACTACCCTGGCTGTGGCTAGATACAAGCTTCTCCTGAAAACCAGCTGAAAGGGGTCGCCCACCTGCAGGGGCGAGTCCCCTCTACCCTGGCTGAAGAGGTATACAATCTCCCTGTGAACACCCAGGTGGGAGGAGTCTCCCGCCTGGAGGGGCGATTTCCCTCTCTCCTGGCTATGGTGGTGTTGGAGCTCCCCCCACCTCCGCACCCCTGACACCCAGGTGGAAGAGTTCTCCCGCCTGGAGGGGCGAGTCCCTTCTACCCTGGCTGTGGCTGAATAGAAGCTCCCAGTGACACCCAGGTGAGAAGGTTCTCCAGCCTGGAGCAGCTAGTCCCCTCTTCTCTGGCTGCAGAGGTATACAAGCTACCCCAGACACCCAGATGGGAGGGTCTCCCACCTGGAGAAGGGAGTCTCCTCTACTTTTTCTGGTGCCATATAAGAGTTCCCAGGACACCCAAGTGGGAGAGGTCTCCCGCATGTAGGGGCGAGTCCCCTCTACACTGGCTGTGGCAGTATGCTACCTCCCCCTGACACCCAGGTGGGAGGGGTCTCCCGATTGGAGGGGCGAGTCCTTGCTACCAAGGTGGAAGGAGTCTACCGCCTGTAGGGGCAAGTACCCTTTACCCTGACTGCTGCAGTTTAAGAGCTCATCCTGACATCCAGGTAGGAGGGGTCCCCCCCCCCTGGAGGGGCGAGTCCCCTCCACCCTGGCTGCTGCAGTATAGGAGCTCCCCCTGACACCCTGGTGGGAGGGGTCTCCCATCTGAAGTGGCCAGTACCTTCTACCCTGGCTGTGGTGGTATATGATCTTCTCAGGCCCATGTGGGAGGAGTCTCCTTCCTGGAGGGGCGAGTCCCCACTACCCTTGCTGCTGTAGTATAGGAGCTCCCCCTGAACACCCAGGTGGGAGGGGATTCCCTGATGGAGGGGAGAGTCCCCTCTACCCTGGCTAAGGTAGTGCACAAGCTCCCCATGTAACCCATGTGGGAGGGGTCTCCTGCCTGGTGGGGCGATTCCCCACTACCCTGGCTGCGGTGGTATACAAACTCCCTGTAACACCCAGGTGGGAGGGGTCTCCTTCCTGGAGGGGCGAGTCCCCTCTACTCTGGCTGTGGTGGTATATGAGCTCCCCGGACACTCAGGTGGGAGGGGTCTCTGGCCTGGAGGGGCTATTCCCCCCTAGCCTGGCTGCTCCAGTATATGAGCTCCCGCTGACACCCAGGTGAGAAGCATCCCTGGCTTGGAGGGGCGAGTCCCTTCCACCTGGCTGTAGCAGTATATGAGCTCCCACCACACCCAGGTGGGAGAGGTCTCCCGACTGGAGGGAGAGCCCTCTACCCTGGCTAAGGTGGTATACAAACTCCCCGCATCACCCAGGTAGGAGGGGTCTCCTGTCTGTCGGAGCAAGTCCCCACTACCCTCCCCCTCTAAACCCAGGTGGGAGGGGTTTCCCGCCTGGAGGGGCAAGTTCCCTCTAACTGGCTGCAGGAGAATACTAGCCCCCTCCAAAACCCCAATGGGAGGTGTCTCCCGTCTGGAGGGTCAAGTCCCCTGTACCATGGTTGCGAAGTTATAGGAGCTCCCCCCTGACACCCAGGTGGGAGGGGCCTCCCGCCTGGAAGGGCAAATCCCCTCTACTCTGGCTGTGGCTGTGTAGAAGCTCCCCCTGACACCCAGGTGGGAGGTGTCTCCCGCATGGAGCGGTGAGTCCCCTCAACCCTGGCTTTGGCGATATAAAAACTCCCCCTGACACTCACGTGGAGGGGTCTCCCGCCTGGAGGGGCGAGTCCCCACTACCCTGGCTTCAGCGGTATAGGAGCTCCCCAGGACACCCAGGTGGAAGGGGTCTCCCGCCTGGATGGGCGAGTCCCCTCTACCACGTAAGAGATCCCCCTGACACCCAGTGGGAGGAGTCTCCAGCCTGGACACCCAGGTGGTGGTGGGGGATGTTCCCGCCGGGAGGGGCGAGTCCCCTCTACCCTGGCTATGGTGGTATAGGAGCTCCCCAGGACACCTAGATGAAAGGGGTTTCCAGCCTTTAGGGGCAAGTTCCCTCTCCCCTGACTGCTGAGGTATATGAGGTCCCCCTGACAACCTAGTGGGAGGGGTATCTTGACTGGAGGGGTGAGTCCCCTCTACCCTGGCTGAGGCGGAATTAAAGGTGGCCCTGACACTCAAGTGAGAGGGGTCTCCCGCCTGGAAGGGCGAGTCTTCTCTAAGGTGGCAGTGGAGGTAAAGGAGCTCCACCCGACACCCACGTGGGAGTAGTCTCCACCATGGAGGGGCAAGTCCCTTCTATCCTGGCTAAGGTGGTACACAAGCTACTCCCAACACACAGGTGAGTGGGGTCTTCTTCTTGGAGGGGTGAGTCCCTCTAACCAGGCTGCTGTAGTAGATGAGCTCCCTGGACACTCAGGTGGGAGGGGTCTCCCACCTGCAGGGGCGAACCCCTCTACTCTGGCTGTGTAGGTATAGGAGCTCCCCCGAACCCAGGTGGGAGGGGTCTCTCCCCTGGAGGGGCGAGTCTCTGCTACCCTGGCTGCAGGGGTATTCGAGCCCCGCCCCCCCACATAACCTAGGTCAGAGTGATCTCCCGCCTGGAGGGGTGAGTCCCCTGTACCCTGGCTTGGCAGGATATGAGTTCCCCCAGACACCCAGGTAAAAGGGTCTCCATCATGAGGACCAAGTCTCCTTTACTCTGGCTGTAGTGTCATATTAGCTTTCCCTGACACCCAGGTGGGAGAGATCTCATGCATGGAGGGGCAAGGCCCCTCTACACAGGTAGCAGCAGTAAAAGAGCTCCCTCTGACACCCAGGTGGGATGGGTCCCCAGCCTGGATGGGTGAGTCCCCTCTAGCCTGGCTGCTACAGTTTAGGAGCTCCTGCAGAAACCCAGGTGGGAGGGTTCTCCCTCCTGGAGGGGCGAGTCAGCTCTAACCTGGCTGCAGCGGTGTACAAGCTCCCACCTACACCCAGGTGGGAGGGGTTTCCCACCTAGAGGGGTGAAACCCTCTACCTTTTCTAGTGTGGTATAGGAGCCCCCCCCCCAAAGGTGGGAGTAGTCTCTTGCCTAGAGTGCGAGTCTCCTCTGCCCTGGCTGCAGCTGTGTAGAAACTCCCCTGACACCCAGTTGGGAGGAGTCTCCAGCCTTGTAGAGGCAGTCTCCTCTACCCTGCCTGGGGCAGTATAGGAGCTCCCCAGGACACCCAGGTGGAAGGGGTCTCCAGCCTGTAGCGCTGAGTTCCCTCTAACCTGGCAGCAGCGGTATAAGAGCTCCCTTTGACACCCACATGGGATGGGTCTGGCACCTGGAGGGGCGAGTCCTCTATACCCTGTCTGCAGCAGTTTAGGACCTCTCCCACAACAGCCAGGTTGGAGGGGTCTCTCGCCTGGAGGGGCAAGTCCCCTCTACCCTGGCTGCGGTAGTCTAAGAGCTCCCCTGACACCCAGGTGGGAAAGGTCCTCCCGCCTGGAAGGGCGAGTCCCCTCTCTCCTGGATGTGGCAGTATATGAGCTCCCCCTGACACCCAGGTGGTAGGGGTCTCCCACTTGGATGGGCAAGTACTCTCTACCATGGCTGCTGCGGTGTATGAGCTCCTGCCCCCATACCAGTCTCCTTTCTGGAGGGGCGAGTTCCATCTTGCCTGGCTTTGGCAGTCTATATACAAGCTCATCCCTACACCCAGGTAGGAGGGGCCTCCAGCCTGGAGGAGCCAGTCTGCTCTACCTTGGCTGCAGATGTAGGAACTCCTGCACACACCCTGATTGGAGGGTCCCCCACCTGGAAGGGCGAGTCCCCTCTTCCCTGCCTCTGTTGGTATATGACCTCCCCTGACAACAAGGGTTTAGGTGTCTCCCGCCTAGTGGTCCAGATTCTTGTCTCTTGGCTGGAGCAGTATAGGAGCTCCCTGCCATTGCAAGATGGGAGGGGTCTTCTGCCTGGAGGAGTAAGTACACTCCACCCTAGCTAATGCAATATACAAGCTCCCAGTCACCCAGGAGGGAGGCTCTCCTGCCTGGAGGGGCGAGTCACCTCTACTCTGGCTAAGGTGGTATGCAAGCTCTTTGTGACACCCAGGTGGGAGGGGTCTCCCACTTGGAGGCATGAGTTCCTTCTACACTGGTTGTAGAGGTAAAGGAGCGCCCCGGCACCCAGGTGGGAGAGTCTCTGTCCTGGAGGGGCAAGTCCCCTCTACCCTGGCTACAGAAGCTTATGAGTACCCCCAACCAACACCTAGATGGAAGGGGTCTCTTGCCTGGAGGGGCATGTCCCCTCTACTCTGGCTGCATTGGTATAATAGCTCCCCCTGACACCCAGGTGGGAATAGTTTCCCGCCTGGAGCAGCGAGTCCCTTCTACACTGGCTGCGGAGATATTCAGGCTCCCCCAGACACCCAGGTGGGAGATGTCTCCCAACTGGAGGGGCAAGTCCCCTCTTCCCTGGCTAAGGCGGTATACAAGCTCCCCCAGAAACACAGGTGGGAGGGGTCTCCCACCATGAGTGGCGAGTCCCCTCTATCCTGCCTGCAGTGCTATATGAGCTCCCCTGACAACCAGGTTGAGAGGTCTCCAAACTAGTGGGGTGAGTCCCTGCTGTTTTGGCTGCAGCAGTATATGAGCACCCCCCCTCCCCATAGCCAGATTTGGGGGGGGGGTTGTAGGAGGCCATCGTGATTTGAGTTACCTCCCTGGCTGGGTGAGAAGCGCTTAGACACAGCTGTGTTAAAGCCTTTCCCACCCTTTCCCACCCTTTCCCAGGTCCCAGGGCTTGTCCATGCAGAGGCGTGCCTGGCCACTGACCTGAAGCCTCAATCGTCGCCCCTGACCTTGGGATGCTGCCCACCTTAACCTTCATTGGATGAGATTTTCCCTGAAATTTTTGGTTCCCCAATAAAAGCTCCTTTCTGGTGTGTTCTCCCTCTCTTGCTAATCTCTTCTGTGAACCTTGCCACCACATTAAGTGGCTGGAGGCGGAGCTAGGAGATTGCCATCTTGGAGCTGGTGTTAAAGGTAATGAGAGTCTGTCTCTTTAATTTAAAACTCCCTAGCAATTTCTTATGAATGGAACCTTCTTTCATGAAGCCAGCACTGTTTGCGTGGCAGAAGGGGTCACCGCCTGGAACAGCGAGTCCCCTCTACCCTGTCTGTGGCTGTTTCAAGCTCCCATATACACTCGGGTGGAGGAGTCTCCCACATGGAGGGTCAAGTCGCCTCTACCCTGGATGCTGAGGTAATGGAGCTCCCCAGACACCCAAGTGGGAGGGGTCTCCCTTCTGGAGGGTGAATCTCTTCTACATTCGCTCCCTGGACACCCAGGTTTAAGAGGGCTCTCCTGCCTGCAGGGGCAAAACCATCTACCCTGTCTGGCAGTATATGAGTTCCCCCTGACACCCAGGTGGGAGGAGTCTCCCGCCTATAGGGGCGAGTCCCCTCTACCCTGGATGCAGTGGTATTCCAGCTCCCTTGGACACCCAAGTGGAGGATTCTCCCGACTGGAGGGGCGAGTCTCCTCTAGCCTGACTGCGGTGGTATAAGATTTCCCCCTGATTCCCAGGTGGCAGGGGTCTCCCCTCCTTGAGGGGCAAGTCGCCTCTTCCCTGGCTGCTGGGGTATATGAGCTTCCCCTGACACCCACTACTAGGTACTAGAGGTCTTTGACCTGGAGGGTCGAGTTCCCTCTAGCCTTGCTGCGGAGGTTTAGGAGCTCCCCTTGACACCCAGGTGGGAAGGAGTCTCTCGCCTAGAGGCGGGAATCCCCTCTACTTTGGCTGGTGCCATATAAGAGTTCCCAGGACACCCAGTGGGAGGGATCTCCTGCATGCATTGTCGAGTCCCCTCGACAATGCCTGTGGCAGTATTGGGGGTCCCCCTGACACCTTGGTGGGAGAGAACTCCCACGGGGGGGGGATAAGTACCCCCTACCCAGGCTGCAGTGGTAAAAGCTCCCTCAGACAGCCAGGTTGGAAGAGTTTCTCGGCTGGAGTAGCCAGTCTCCTCTACCCTGGCTAAGGTGGTATACAAGTTCCCCTTTTCACCCAGGTGGGAGGAATATCCTTTCTGGAGGGGTGAATCCCCACTAGTCTGGCTGCAGCGATATAGGAGCTCCCTACCACACACAGGTGGGAGGGGTCTCCCGCCTAGAGGGCTGAGTCCCCAGCTGCGGGGGTAATAGAGCCCCCTCCTACACCAGGAGTGAGGGGTCTCCTGCCTGGAGGGGCAAGTCACTGCTACCCTGGCTGCAGCTGTATAGGAGCCTTCCCTCCCCCGACACTCATGTGGAAGGGGTCTCCTGTCTGGAGGGGCAAGTCCCCACTACCCTGGCTGCTGCTGTATAGGAGCTCCCATGACAACCAGGTGTGAGGAGTCAGGCCCCTGCATGGTAGCATCCCCTCTACCCTGCCTGTGGTGGTATAGGAGCTCCCCTGGACACCCAGGTGGAAGGGTTCTCTCGTCAGGAGGGGCGAGTCACTTCTATCCTGGCTGCAGCAGTATAGGAGCCCCCCCCCTTACGACACTCAGGTGGGAGGGATCTCTCGCCTGGAGGAGCGAGTCCCCTCTACCCTGGCTGCAGTGGTATAGGATATTCCCCCCCCACACACACACCTAGGTGGGAGGAGTCTTCCGCCTGGAGGGGCAAGTCCAGTCTTACCTGTCTGCAGAGGTATAAGACACCCATGGGAGAGGGGTCTTCTACCTAGAAGGGTGAGCCCCCTGTACCCTGGCTGTGGCAGTACATGAGGTCCCCTGGATTCCCAGGTGGGAGGGTCTCCCCCTTGGAGGGGCGAGTCCCCTATACCCTGGATTTGGTGGTATAAGAGCTCCCCACTAACACCCAGGTGGGAGGGGTGTCCCTCCTGGAGGGGAGAGTCTCCTCTTCCCTGGCTTTGGCGGTGTAGGAGCTCTCCCATAAACCAGATGGCAAGGATCTCCCACTTAGATTAGCGAGTCCCCTCTATCCAGACTATGGCGGTATATGAGCTCCCCTGACAACCAGGTGGGAGGGATCTTCCTCCAGGAGGGGCCAGTCCCCTCTACCCTGGCTGTGGAGGTATATGAGCTCCCCCCCATACCCAGATGGGAGGGGTCTCCCACATGCAGGGGCGAGTCACCTCTACCCTTGCTTTGTCAGGATAAGAGCTCCCCCTGACACCCAGGTGAAAGGAGTCTCCCGCCTGGAGGGGCGAGTTTCTGCTACCCTGGCTGAAGCTGTATATGAGCCCCCCCGACATACCTAGGTGAGAGGAGTCTCCCACCTTGAGGGGTGAGTCCCCTCTACTCTGGCTGTGGCTGTTTCAAGCTCCCCCGACACCCAGGTGGGACTGGTCTCCATCCTGGAGGGGCAATTACCCTATACTCTGCCTGTGGTGATGTAGGAGCATCCCCCTACACCCAGGTGGGAGGAATCTCCCACCTGGAACGGCGAGTTTCCTCTACCCAGGCTAGGGAGGTATACAAGCTCCCCCACCGGACACCTAGTTGGGAGTGGTCTTCCACCTGGATGGGTGAGTCCCCTCTACCCTGGCTGCAGAGGTTTAGGAATTCCTGGGACACCCAGGTTGGAGGGGTCTCTCTCCTGGAGGGGTGAGTCGCTGCTACCTTCACTGTAGGGAGGGATCTCCCACCTGGAGAGGTAACTCCCCTCTACCTTGGCTGCTGTGGTATAAGAGCTCCCCCAGACACCAAGGTGGGAGGGGTCTCCCGCTTGGAGGGACACGTCCCCTCTACCCTAAGGCGGTATACAAGCTCCCCCCCCCAACACACAGGTGGAAGGGGACTCTCGACTGGAGGTGCAAATCCCCTCTACCCTTGCTGCGGAGATTTAAGAGTACCCTTTAATTCCCAGGTGGGAGGGGTCTCCCGCCTGGAGGGGCTGCTCCACTCTACCATGGCTGCGGAGGTATATGAGCTCTCCCTCACACCCAGGTAGGAGGGGACTCTAGCCAGGGGAGAGTCAGCTCTACCCTGGCTGCTGCAGTATAAGAGCTCCTCTGACACCCAGGCGGGAGGAGTCACCCGCCTGGAGGGTATAGCCCCCTCTGTCCTTCCTGACACAAAATTGAGAGTAGTCTTTCCCCTCAAGGGGCGAGTCCCCTCTTCTGTGGATGTGGAGGTATAATAGCTCTCCATCATACCCAGGTGGGAGGGGTCTCCTGCCAGGAGGGGCGAGTCCCCTGTACTCTGTCTGTGGCTGTTTCAAGCTCCCCTGCACCCTGGAGGTGCTAGTCCCCTCTTCCATGGCTGAGGCGGTATAGGAGCTCCCCGTGAACCCAGGTGGGAGGGGTCCACTGCCTGCAGGGGCCAGTCCCCTCTATAGTGGCTGTGGAAGTATATGAGCTCCACCCCACACCCAGGTAGGAGGGGACTTCTGCCTGAATGGGCCAGTTTGCTCTACACTGGCTGCCCTGGTATACCAGCTCCCCTGACACCCAGGTGGGAGGTGTATCCTGCCTAGAGGAGCGATTCCCCTCTACCCTGCTTTGGAAGTGTAGGAACTCCCCTAGACATTCAGGTGTGGGGGGGTTCCCGCATGGAGGGGCGAGTCCCCTCTACCCTGGCTATGGCGGTGTACTAGCTCCCCCAGACACCCAGGTGTATGTGGTCTCCCGCATGGAGGAGCGAGTCCCCTCTACCCTGGCTGCAGTGGTATACTAGCTTTCCCTGACATCCAGGTGGGAGGGGTCTGGCACCTTGATTGGTGAGTCCCCTCTACACTGGCTCTAGAGGTAATCAAGCTTTCCCTGACACCCAGGTTGGAGATGTGTCCTGACTGGAGGGGCGAGTCCATTGTATCCTGGCAGTGGAGGAATAGGAGCTCTGCAGTCACCCAGTGGGGAGGGGTCCCCCGCTTGAGAAGCGAGTCCCAGCTACCCTGGCTGCAGCAGTAAAGGAGCTCCCCCTACACCCACATGGGAGAGGTCTCCGGCCTTGAGGGGCGAGTCCCCTCTACCCTGGTTGCGGAGGTATAGGAGTTCCCTCAGACACCCAGGTGGGAGGCGTCTCAGGCCTGGAGGGCAGAGTCCCTTCTATGCTGGCTGCAGCGGAATATGAGCTCCCCTGACACCCAGGTGGGAGGGGTCTCCCGACTGGAGGGGAGAGTCCCTACTACCCTGGCTGCAGAGATATTGGAAAACCCCGTCCCCGCGACAACCAGATGGGAGGGTTCTCCCGCCTGGATGGGTGAGTCCTCTCTACCCTGGCTGCAGCTGTATAGGAGTCCCCACCACCACCACCAATTCCCAGGTGGGTCTAACGCTTGAAGGGGCGAGTCCCCTATAGCCTGGCTGCTGGAGTGCAAGAGCTCCCTCTGACACTCAGGTGGGAGGGGTCTTCTGACTGGAAGGGCAAGTCCCCTCTAGCCTGGATGCAGCAGTATAGGAGCTCCTCCCACACACCCAGGTGGGAGGGGTCTCCCGCCTGGTGGGGTCTCCCGCCTGGAGGGGCGAGTCCCCTCTACCCAGGTTAGGGTGGTATACTAGCTTCCACTGACACCCAGTGGGCGGGGTCTCTCACCTGGGGGGCGAGTCCCTGCTACCAGGGCTACAGAGGTATAAGAGACCCCCCAGGACACCCAGGTAGGAGGGGTCTCTGGTTTGGCGGTATACTAGCTCCCCCAGACAACTAGGTGAAAGGGGCCTCCCGCCTGGAGGGGCAAGTCCCCTCTAGCCTGACTCATGAGGTATATGAGACGCCCCAACAACACCCAGGTAGGAGGGGTGTCTGGCCTGGAGGGGCGAGTCCCCTCTAACCTGGCTACAGCGGTATACAAGCTCCCCCCCTGACACCCAGGGGCGAGGGGTCTTCCGCCTAGAGGTACCACGTCCCCTCTACCCTGGTTGCCTCTGTATACTAGCTCTCCCCAACACGCAGTTGGGAGGGGTCTCTTGCCTGCAGCAGAGAGTCCCCTCTACCCTGGCTATAGTGGTATATGAACTCCCCCTGACACCCAGGTGGGAGGAGTCGACCATCTGGATGGGCAAGTCTCCTCTACCATGTTTAAAGTGGTATATAAGCGCCCCCTCACCTAGGTGAGAGGGGTCTCCCGCCTGGAGGGGTGAGTCCCCTCTACCCTGGCTGCGGAGGTATAGGAGATCCCCCCTGACACCCAGGTGGGAGGGGTCTCCTGCCTGGAGGGGTGAGTCCTCACTACCCTGGCTACAGCGGTATATGAGCTCCACCCCCCAAACCTAGGAGAGAGGGGTCCTGGAGGGACAAGTCCCCTCTATGCTGGCTCCTGCAATATAGGAAATCCCAGAACAACCAAGTGTGAGGAGTCTGACCCCTGTAGGATAGAGTTCCCTTTCCCCTGCCTGTGTTGGTATAAAAGCACCCACAGACACCCAGGTGGAAGGGGCCTTACGCCTGGAGGGCCAAGTCCCCTCTACCTGGCTAAGGTGTTATACAAGCTCACCCAAATATATAAGCTCACCCACACACCCAGATGGGAGGGGTCTCCCTCCTGGAGGGCGGAGTCCCCTCTACCCTGACTGCTGCTGTATAGGATCTCTCCTGACACTCAGGTGGGAGGAGTCTCCTACCTGGAGGGTAGAGTCTTAGAAATCTGAGTTTAGAAAGCCCCAGACTTATAAAGGTATTCCAAACAATTGTTGGCCTAAAAGAAGACACTATTTTTATTTATTTTATTTTATGGGGGGGAGGGCAGGAGATACCAGGGATTGAACTTTGATGTACTTCCTATACCCTGCCTGTGCCAGTATAGGAGCTCCCCATGACACCCAGGTTGGAAGTGTCTCCCGACTCTGGAGCAGCAAGTCCCCTACACCCTGGCTGCAGAGATATAGGAGCTCCCCCCATATGCAGGTGGGAGGGGTCTCTTGCCTTGAGGGACGAATCCTCTCTACCCTGGCTACAGCAGGATAGGAGCTCCCCCTGACACCCAGGTGAAAGGGTTCTCCCTCTGGGAGGGGCGAGACCCTGCTACCCTGGCTACAGCTATATAAGTGCCCCCCCCAGGGGGGAAGGGTCTCCTGCCTTGAGGGGCGAGTCCCCTCTACCCTGGTTAAGGCCCCATTTACTGGCCCCCTCCTGTGAGTCACCTCTGTTCCCCTTGTGGTGTGGTATCCTGGCAATGCCCGGATCCTCTTCTCCCCCACCTTCTTTCTAGCCTTGGCTCTTCAAATTGGTCCTGTGCTGTGGTTCTGATCAACTAGTTGCTTCGCTACCTTGTCCCGCAGTGGTTGGGGGGGGCGTGAAGAGACTAGAAATCAACACACAGACTCTGGGAGCTGGTGAGAGAACTGGCTGGAGACCCACCTCAGGTCGTTGTCTAGTAGGTCAGTTTATTTTTGGAATGCATACAATTGTTATAGGGTCTGAGTGGGGCATGCCCATCGATCACACACAAGCAAGATAGTATCCATAAGCCAATCATCTTATGCCTAATGTAACCACACTATGAGGATATTCTAAATATTGCTATCATCAGAAAGGGTCTTTGTCCCTAGGGGAGGGGATTTCTAAGTTAGAACTTCCATTCCTGAAGCTCCTGCCCATCATTTTCCTGGCCTGGCAGCTTGGCCACACTAACCACAAGTGCTAAGGATGTGGTTTCAATAAAGGCTGGCTAGATCAGAGCATCCCATCCTGTTCCTATCAAGCCTGAAGAAGTGTAGATTCTTCAAGCACTCCGAGCTGCTCATAGCTGCTAGTTGTTAGCTGCAAACTGAAAGTTATTCCACCAAATCAATAAACGGGCTAAAGAATGGAACCAGATGCTTCACAGAAGAAGAAATACAATCGATCAAAAAAATATATGAAAAAGTGTTCGCCATCTCTAGCAGTTAGAGAAATGCGAATCAAAACTAAGATTTTATCTCACTCCAGTCAGAATGGCAATTATTAAGAATATAAGCATTAATAAATGATGGTGAGGATGTAGGGGGAAAGGTACACTCACACATTGCTGGTGGGAATACAAATTGGTGCAACCATAATGCAAAGCAGTATGGAGATTTCTCAGAAAACTTGAAATGGAATCACCATTTGACCCAGCTACCCTACTCCTCAGTATGTATCCAAACTACATAAAATCAGCATGCTACAATGATACAGCTACATCAATGTTTATAACAGCTCAATTCACAATAGCCAAACTAAGGAACCAACCTAGATGCCCTTCAACAGATGAATGATAAAGAAAATGTTATATATATATATATATATATATATATATATATATATATATATAGTAGAATATTACTCAACCTTAAAGAATAATGAAATTATTGCATTTGCCAGTAAATGGATGGCTCTGTAGAGTATCATGCTAAAGGAAATAAGCCAGTTCCAAAAAAAAACCAAAGGCCAAATATTATCTCTGATATGTGGATGCTAATTCACAATAAGGGGTGGGAGCTAGGGAAGAACAGATGTAATTGGGGTTAGACAGAGGAGAGTGAAGGGAGTAGAGGGAATATGGGAGTAGAAAGGGTAGTAGAATGAATCAGACATTATTGCCCTATGTGCATATACAATTACATGACCAGTGTGATTCTACATTGTGTACAACCAGAAGAGGGAGCAGTTGTACTCCATTAATGTATGCTGTGTCAAAATGCTTTATACTGTCATGTATAACTAATTAGAACAAATAAAGTAAAAACAGATGAATGAATAAAGAAAATGTGGTATATATACACAATGTAATATTACTCAGCCACAAAGAAGAATGAAATTATGGCATTTGCCAGTAAATGGATGGCTCTGTAGACTATCATGCCAAAGGAAATAAGCCAATTCCAAAAACCAAAAGCCAAACGTTGTCTCTGATATGTGGGTGCTGACTCACAATAGGTGAGGGCACTGAGGGAAGGGCTGGAGGTTTACTGCTTTGGACAGGGAAGGATGGGGGAAAGAGGAGGGATGGCAATGGGAAAGATAGTAGAATGAATTGGACATAACTTTCCTATGTTCATATATGAACACATGACCAGTGTAACTCCACATCACGTACAATCACAGAATGAGAAGTTATACTCCACATAGGTAAAATATGTCAAAATACATTCTACTGTCATGTATAACTAAAAAGAACAAATAAAAAATAAAGAGATCAAGATTTTTTTTTTTACAAAAGTGCGTGTGGCAACACATGACTGATTTAATTCCAATGAAAATTCTTCTAGGCAGAGACCATGTCTACTTTGTACTTTTGTATCTGCAGTATTTGTCAAGTGGGTGTCACACAGAAGATTATCAATATTTTTTGAAAAGTAAACAAGTGACTATCCAGATGCCATGGCACATGCCTATAATCCCAATGGCTCAGGAGGCTAAGGCAAGAGGATTGTGAGTTCAAAGGCAGCCTCAGCAATTTAGCGAGGCCCTAAGTAACTCAGCGAGACCCTGTCTCTAAATAAATATTAAGAAAGGGCTGGGGATGTGGTTCAATCATTGAGCACCCCTGGGTTCAATTCCTGGTACCAAAAAAAGAATTAAACAAATTAATAAATTAGTGAAGTGATTATATCAGCCATTTCTCATGTTTGCCAGCTTTAATGAAGAGGGATTTTTCTTCACCAAATGGTGATTCCAAATGTGAATTTATAGAATAAATATTCCCCTGATTTCAACGGATAGTGATTACTTTAACAACCCTTAATCAGAAGCCTGCCTTAGGGATTGCAACTGAATTTATTCACACATTTTTCAAACTTATTGGAACACAGAGTGTTTATACAGTGACAGAAGGCACTGTTTGATCTGAAGATTATGTTGAATAACCTGAGTTATGCTGCAGGGAGATTGATGCTACCTGAAAATTAAACACAGCACATTTAAAAGTTAGTGTAGGAATTGTGATAGAGTGGAATCAAGAAATAATTACAGGATGACATTTCATTTTATGGATTTGTTTCAGCAACAAATTATAAAATGTCAACACTTTCTTTTTTGGTATTGTAAAACACCAGATGTCAGATTAATAGTTATGTAAAGATTTTATTCATTTACCAAAAAAAAAAATTAGACTTGAGTCACAAATAATAGACAATACATTTATTTTGTACAACTCAGTCATCTTAATAACAAAGAAATTGATAATTTCTTTGATAATTCCAGAATTCAAATTCCACTGAAAGTAGCTGAATTAGATACATTCCATGATATATTTGTTTAAAACATTTTTATTTCACATAGGCTTAATTATGGCAGTGCACAGTGCCAGATCAATTGAGCACTCATATCTAGCCTCAAGATCTAGATAATGTCAGAAACACATGGTAATCAGAGATCCAGTATTTCTTATTTAATATATTATATGACTATAGAATTTAATTCAAATATGAGTGAATGATCTCTACCTTTTTATTAAACTTTTTGTGTAACTTTCCAAATATTCTCAATTTTTTTCACTCTAGGTTATTTATTTTATTTGGTTTAGCCTGACACAGTTTTATGGGTCTCTTGATAATTGGATATTATAGGTAAAAATAATACAGGTGGTCTGGGACACATTTTGGAGTTACCTGTGCTCTAAATGGACAGGTGAATGGACAGGAGGGGTCCTTCTCAGCATGAACAGTCACATGCCTTCTTTCCTCTTCCTAAAAGGATTTTTTTTTTCTGACAGAGGGATATGGTGACCCAATGGAATAAGGGCTTATTGATATGAACCATCAAAACTAGCAGAGTTTGAGTGGGGTTGTGGCTCAGTGGCAGAGCACTTCCCTTGCACTTGTGAAGCACAGGGTTCAATTCTCAGCACCACATAAAAATAAATAAATAAAGATATTGTGTCCATGTATAACTAAAAATATATTTTTAAAAAACTATCAGTTTGATTTCAATAGCTAAAAGTACAGCTTTTAGAATGGGCTTTTAGTTTATCTATGTAAAAGGCAATACAGATTAACTGAACATAATTTTCAAACAGAGAAAAAAGGGCTAGTTTGAAACCATCCTAATGACTCCAAGTGACAAATTTACCTCATTTTTTCTTACCGTGATTGATTTAGACTTCATCAGTGTTTCTTTTCAATGAAATTTGAAGCTCCAAGACTTCTAGAGACAATAAATTCTATTCAAATAATAATTATCCTTGGATGTGCTTGGTCATGTAAAAAATTCTAAAATAACCTTATATACATGTTCTTTGTCAAATGAATAAGATAGGGCTGAAGATGCAACTCACTGGTACAGTGCTTCCTATCATGTGCCAGGCTATAGTTCAATCCTGAGTATGGCAAAAAATAAAATAAGGCAGAGTTGATGGATAAGTACAGTTTTTAAAAGTCAGATTCTATGGGCCTGGGGATACAGTTCAGTTGGTAGAGTGCTTGCTTCACATGCACAAGGCCCTGAGTTCAATCCCCAGCACCACCAAAAAAAAAAAAAAAAAAAAAAAGCAAAACTTGCTATGAATGTAAACATCATCAATTAAAACAAAAAGCAGGGCTGGGCTGGGGTTGTGTCTCAGTGGTAGAGCACTAGCTTAAAATGTGTGAGGCACTGGGTTTGATTCTTAGCACCACATATAAGATAAAATAAAGTTTTATCAGAAACTAAAAAATATATATATTTTTTAAAAAAGTAATTTGCTTAAAAAATTATATTCTACATAATTTTTTAAAGGATACAGTAAAGATCCTTGTTAAGCACCTACCAGGTCACTCTTCCAGGCCATTGCAGACCTGGCCCTGTAGGAATCAGTAAGTGAATAATTCAATCAGTTGCCATTATTCAATCAATATATACTCAGCAAATGTGTATGTGCACAGAACTTTGATATGTTGTGAGGGAGACAAATGTGAGTAATAACTTTAAAAAAATTGTAGTATAGATAGACAGCATGACTTTATTTATTTTTTAAACATTTATTTATTTATTTATTTATTTATTTATTTATTTATTTTTAGTTTTCGGCGGGCACAACATCTTTGTTTTGTATGAGTTGTTGAGGATCGAACCCGGGCCACACGCATGCCAGGCGAGCGCGCTACCACTTGAGCCACATCCCCAGCCCAGCATGACTGACTTTATTTATTTTTTTAATGTGGTGCTGAGGATCAAACCCAGTGCCTCACACAGGCTAGGCAAGTTCTCTGCCACTGAGCTACAGCCCCAACCTGAGTGATAAATTTTTGACTGTCAAGGAACTTAATCTTTATAGGAGCTGAGGCCCAACATAAACAACTCTAAAGGCAAAATGGCACAGGAAAAGCACAAAAGGGATGCTGTGGGAAGACAAAGGAAGAAGTCCATGACAGTTGACAAGACACAATCACAAAATAAGAGGAAGAGAATGAGAAGAAAACCTATTCACTCTTGGCACCGGGATTTCAGCACCACACTCAAACCAAGGTGAGGGGCTCAGAGCACCTCAGCTAAGAGCTAAGTTCTGTCTTCCACTTAAATCATCTGCCACCTTCATCCTCAGGCTCTTGGAGAGTTTTAGGGGTAAATTAATTGAGACAAGCCATACACTTGCTAATGTCAGGTATTGTGAGTTTATAAGGAAATATTTTTATGTATTGTCATTTAATTGATGCATCATTTCAGTCAATAAGCCTAATAGTATGTCCAGTGTACCTTAAGCAGCTGGCCGAGAACAAGCAGAGAGTTGTGATGTATGGAAGACGAGCATAGGAGCAATACAGCCTGGCCACCAATTTGGGAGAAACAGAAAAATAAACTTTTTTCTTCTAGGGACTCCATCTGAGTTAAGCTGTTAGGTGCCCAGGGGACCAAGAGAAAGAAGCAGCAACAATGACAGACAGTAGCTATTACCGATGATAAACCATGAATCTCAGCCAGAATACATGCAGACATGCAGCAGGGTCCAGTGTTACTTGCACACTCTTTGTTATCTCCCCTGTTTACCCAAGTGTTTTAAATGAAATAAATCTTTTTCTGCTCAATTTCAGACACTGTTGCAAAATTTCCTCTGTCCTTGGAGTGCAATTGAATGGTCAAAAGGAAGATGCAGCTGGGCATGGTGGCGCAAACCTGTAATCCCTGTGGCTCAGGAGGCTGGAGGCAGGAGGATTGCAAGTTCAAAGCCAGCCTCAGCAAAAGTGAGGCGCTAAGCAATTCAGTGAGACCCTGTTTCTAAATAAAATACAAAATAGAGTTGGGGATAGGCCGAGTGCCCCTGAGTTCAATCCCTGCCCCCCCTCAAAAAGGAAAATGCAAATGGAATTGATAATTACCAAAATCATTAAGGCCTAATGGGTCAAGATGACTGATGTTCTTTTACATAGAAGCAGCAGCCGGGATTAGCAAATCAGTATATCAAGAAATCAACTGTGTTAAAAGAACAGAGTATCTCCTTTTGTCTCACTCCCTGCTTGCATTATTGTCCATTCTATTTTCCTTAAGTGGCTCAAGAACTCTCTTATCATTTTTCCAATGGTGTTCGAATTCTGGGGCAGAACATCAGGACTGAGATCATTTTTTTTCTTTTTTTAAAATTTATTTTTAGTTGTTGATAGACCTTTATTTTATTTATTTATATGCAATGCAGTGCCTCACACATGCCAGGAAGTTCACTACCATTGAGCCCCAGCCCCAGGCCTTGAGATCATTTCATCATATGTGTATTAATACTAAGTAGAATGTCAACTGTATCAATTTATTAAAGTTTAAGTTTTCTGTTCCAAAGTACAAAATTAAATTCAACAAAACATATACAAAGCAGCAGCTAAGCATTGTGAATTCAGGACCCCTCAGAGTTTTTCCCACTTCTCAAGCACTAACAATTCATTCTCCTTAGCAAGCAGGCTGATCTCTTCCCCAAGCTAGTAAGAAAGTGGTATATTTCTATTCATCTGTAGGTAACTCATTTGCATCAAAGATAGCCCATCCATTCTATTACAGTTTAACTTGTCACTAAAAGGGACACAGACATACCATTCTTTACAAAGTGCAGCTTCCTTGGAAGGCTGCTAGACAATTGATCTGTTTCCTCCCTGAATTGCATTATAATTTCATCAGTGAGTTCAATGATCATTTTTGAAATGACAACAATTGGGGATTTTAATTTTTAAATTTATTTTTTTATTTATTTATGTTTTGCAATGCTGAGGATTGAACCTAGGGCCTTGCACATGCTAGGCAAGCAATGTACCACTGAGCCATACCCTCAGCCCTATTTTAAAAATTTTTGACTTTTAAAATGCTCTTGCATTTATCAGAAAACTTGGAATGGAACCAGCATTTGGCCCTGTTATCCCACTCCACAGTATATACCCAAAGGACTTAAAATTAGCATTATGAAATGACACAGCCACATCAATGTTTATAGCAGCTCAATATACAACAGCTAAGCTATGGAACCAACCTATCCTTCAACAGATGAATGGATAAAGGGAATGTGGTATACATACACAATGGAATATTCTCAGAAGAATGAAATTATGGTAAATAGATGGTTCTGTAGACTATCATGCTAAGTAAAATAAGCCAATCCCAAAAAACCAAAAGTCAAATATTCTCTCTGATATGCAGATCTAACACACAATGGGGGCAGCTATGGAAGTTCATTAGATTAAACAAAGGAGAATGAAAGGAATGGGGGATAAGAGTAGAAAAGACAGTAGAATGAATTGGATAAGACTTTCCTATGTGCATATATGAATACATGACCAGTGAAACTACATATCGTGTACAATCACAAGAATGGAATCCTAAGTAGTGTAAGTTGTACTCCATGTAAGTATAATATGTCAAAATACACTCTACCATCATGTATATCTAAAAGAACAAATTTTAAAAAGAGGAGAAAAATTAAAAAGTAAAATGCTGTTGCATGGAGTTGCATATTTATTTAGAGGTGATCATATATGTATATGTAATTTTCTGGTTACTAAGAAGTACAGGAAAAAGAGTTGGGCACCATGGCATATGCCTGTAATCTTAGCAAGTTGGGAGGCTGAGACAAGAGGATTATAAGTTTGAGGCCAGCCTTAGTAACTTGATGAGATCCTGTTTCAAAACAAAACATTTTAAAAATGGGCTAAGAATGAAGTACCCCTGGGTTCAATCCCCAATACTGGGTTGGGGGCAGGGAAATAAAAGAAATACTTTTTTTTCCTTTTTTTTTGGTTCAAGGGATTAGAGCCCAGGGCCTTGTGCATGCAAGGCAAGCGCTCTACCAACTAAGATATACCTCAGCCCAGATATATGTGTTTTTTTGTTTTTAATGTGGTGCTAAGAATCGAATCCGGGTCCCGCACATGCCAGGTGAGCACTCTACTGCTGAGCCACAATCCCAGCCCATAAAAGAAATACTAAATATATATATATATATATAGTTTCTTTCCTTCAACAGCCTAAATTAATCTAATTATAGAAAGTCAGAAATTCTTACTTTAAGCAGTTGATAAACAAGGCAGAAGAAATGATTGAGTGCAGACAATTTACCACACTCACTTAATGGCTTAAAACACATGAAGGTATTCTCTTAAAGCTCAGGAGGTTAGGGCTGGGGTTGTGACTCAATGGTAGAGCGCTCACCTAGCATGTGCAAGGCCCTGGGTTTGATCCTTAGCACCACATAAAAATAAATATATAAAATAAAAAGGTATTGTGTCCAACTACAACTAAAAAGTAAATATTTAAAAAAAAATTTTAAAAAAAGATTAGGAGGAAGACCCGTGAGCTGTCAGGACTGGTCAATATGCTGCGTGCAACCCCGGTTCCCCCTGTCCCACCCAGAATGCCCAGACTAAGACCAAGTTGGTCTGAAAGCCACTAGGAAAAGCTCATCCAAGACCCTGTCTAGCTCCTAGGCACCATGTCAAACATGATTTGCGTGAAGACAAAGGCCTTCTCTCCCTGGCTGGCAAGAGGAAGTGCAGAGGGAACTTGCCCAAGGGGTCTGTGAAGATCCTCTGGGACTGGCTGTACTTGTACTACTACAAGCCCTGCCCTTCAATTCAGAAGTTGAGCCTTTCTGGAAGGACCTACCTCTCAGTACTGCACACATGTAATTGGTTCATCAACCTCTGGTAGTGGCTTCCCCAGACACGCTTTGGCAGGATGGCAAAGACTCTAATCAGTTTACCATCTCCTATCGCAGTGCTAGGCCCTGAGAAGTGGCCCTGCCAGGTGGTACAGCCTCTCGGTGCTTACTGTATCTGTACCAGGTCCCGTCAATGTGCTCTTTGTGTGCTCCATGCTGCTCCACACAGTCGAGTGGGGAAAGCCAGCAGCCCTCTTCCCACAAGGAGAGTCCCTCCCCTACTGACCTCTGGTAGTGCACTTGCCCTTCTGACCAGGGCTGAGACTGGGAACCCCGCAGATGGACTCATCAACACACCACAGTTAATAAACTAGGCAAAAGAAATGATTGAATGCAGACAATACCCTCACAGGTAGAAATTAGAGTCAATTGAAAGAACTAGGCCTTCATCAGGAGCAGCAGGACCTGGCACCCTAGATCCTACACATTCCTATCACTTTAGTTTTTGAGAACTCCAAGAAAGCATCAGCCAACAAGGGTGCTCAAGGCTCAAGACAGCTGTTCTGGGTTCCTGGTTCACTTCCCTTCCATACAGAGGGTCTTCTAGAGATCACTGCCAAGCATCAGGACCATCTTCTCTGTCCAAAGGTCTTTAGCAGGAAGGTGTCAGCTGGTATCACTGCATTGTGACAGGGACTTCTCTGCTGACTCTGCCAAGTTTCCAGGCCTCCTCAGTGAGGAGACAAAAGATCCATAGAAAGGAAAGGCCTCAGGCTGGGGGTTGTGGCTCAGGGTAGAACACTTGCCTAGCATGTGTGAGGCACTGGGTTTGATTCTCGACACCACATATGAATAAACAAAATAAAATAAAAACCAACCTTGTAAAAAAAAAACAGAAAAAGAAAAGAATGGCTAACTCTAATCAGACACATTCTGGGAATGGGATATAGGCAAACTTTGAGAGGACACTATTCAATCCCCTGTATTCGTCAATAGCCTTTCCAATCAATGAGGTGGTATCATGGAGGGAAGGGAGAACAATCTGCCCTCAGACCATCTCTCAGCACATCATGGGATGGCCAGCCACAAGTCCTTCAGGCAACAACAGAAAGTCCAGGTCAAGATGACTCAAAGAGGGCTCACAAGAACCCCTTCCCTTCCCTAAAAGAGAGGCCTGCCTCAGGGGCATAACACAAGGGGCTACAAAGGGACATGTCTGCCTCTGTAATCCATAGCCCAATGTCCCTGACACACAGCAAGTGATGAGGAGTTTCCAACTTGTCAGAATAGCTCCACACAGAAACTTCTGTGGGTCCTGTGGGATGTGGGCTGCTGATAAGTGCAGATGGCTGAGAAGGTGATTCTCTTTCTCAGGACAAGTACATCAAAGGTTTGGTTATAAATGGCCAGAAAGCATATTTGACAAGACAGGAAACAATGCTCTGGGGAAGCAGCACTCTTTTCAATGAGTAATTAAGAGAGTGTCACTTGATAACTCCTCCAGGGATCATCCCTCTTTCAGCTCAGTGTCACTAGTCTGGTATCATGGGGACAGGCTGGCTTTGGGTTCTCCCTCTGGGGCTTTCTTTTGCTAATGTGTCTTTTGTTCACAAGTTACATTTTGCTCCTTCCACTGTGTTCCTCCCAGCAAAAGTGACAAGGTGGGAGAATGTGAGGCAGATTTTAGGGTTTAGCATGACTTTTGAGGTCAGCCCACCCAAACTATAATCTGGCCAGCAGCTGGCTACACTGAAAGGCAGTCTCCTGGCTCTGCACAGGTGTGTACACCCTTGCAGTTCTTGTTCCCTTAGCAGCAACAGCACTGGGGAGCTTGCTAGAATCTCAGAATCTCAGACCCCACCCAGCATCAGAACCTGACCTTAGCAGCATCCCCAGATGATTCAGAGTCACAGTAAAGTTCAGGAAGCACTGCCAGTTAGAGACTTCCCTGCAGAAGCAACAGCTTCCTGCAGAGGTTTCTCTTCTGAAGAACCACTTATTTATTTAGTTATTATTATTTTTAATTAGCCTTGCTGGCCTGTCAAGATTTCAACAAAAAGTATGAGACACCATCTGTACAGTAAGGAGAAAGCCTGGGAATGGAGCCCACTCAGTCACCCCAGGGATTCTGGACTGTGAATCTAGCATCATGTTCCAGCTGTATAAAGCAGTGGAGGCTGTTCTAGAATCTGTACCAAACACATGACAAAGCAAGCTCCATTCCAGCCAGGCTATAGGAGGATCCATCACAGCAATGAATTTCTTGTCTAAATACTGACCTAAGGATGTTCATGAAATCCTATTGCTTTCTGAGAGAATCAAGTTTGAAAAATTTTCCTTCATTCCTAGAAGACATAGGAAAGGCCACAACCCAGGCCTCTACCATCGTAATGAAATGTGAAAGAAGCAAATTCCCTGGATACTTAATGAAAAAAGAAAAGAACAAATACAAACCCATTGAATTATCTAGATATTTTTTCCCAGGACATAGATATATTTGATTTGTGGGTAGAGAGGATGAGATAGGATGGGTGATAATGGAAGAAGAGGGGAAGGATTGTAATGCAAAGGAGTGAATTATAAATAGGAATAAAATAGATCACTCTTCCAAGCAATTAACCTTGGCCCAAAATGTGTATTCTTTTCTTTTTATCACCTTGAACAAGTGTCTTAAACTCTTTCTTCTACTCTCCTTCACCTGTCAAAGTAAGAAAATAATATCCCTACCATTGTTGTAGGGACAAAGGAGGCAAAGCACCAAAGATAGCAGGAAACAGTTTTATTTGATTGCAGCCAGGTCCAGAGGGTACAGACTTTGCTGTAATCAATCAATCCCCTGAACCCCGAGTTCAGGGAGTTTCAGAGTTTTATACCCAGCAAGTAAGGGGAGGAGCTCAGAAGTTCACCATCTGCAGAAGTTCACATAAAGCAGCTTTTCCTTTCACTGTTTTGGGCAAGTTAACTCTTCAAGGACAACACCTGGGAAGGGAAGAGCAGCTTCTCCCTTCTCTTTCCACCCCCTGCCAGCTGTTACCATGCAGCCCAGTTGGTAACTTATCTTAAAAATGAAGACATCTCTGTGAAGCCCAACTCAAGGCCAGAGGCCTTGTTTGCACATTTCTTCAAAGTACTATACTGGAAACATTTGTGAAAAACTAATAAGGGTGTGTCCAGCACCTGGAGTGCTGATATCTTCTCAGCTAGTGACCAAGTAAACAGGGTGACATGAAAATAGGAAGTTTATTGACAATGGACTCTTTTGCTGACAGTCCTAAAATCAGCCATGGTGAAGAGAGCTTTTCTGTAGAGAAAGGGGGTACCACTTCAATTCTTCCCTTTAATGATGCTCTCCATAATTTAATCCTTTAAATTTAAGAGCATCATTACCATTATCTTGGCTTAAAGCTTTATACAATGTCAAAACCTTAGTTGTTGTCATCCTTTCAACAGCAGCTTCTGCAGTGGACCCAATAGTTTTAATGCGCAGTGGAGCCAAACATGGGAGTAATAAACAGATGAACAGCAGAATACCCACTATATCAGTTAAGCTTTTAAATCTACCAAGAGTTGAAAACCATCTCCCAAAAGCGTGTTTGGGGACCCAAACTTTAATGCCCTTCTATGTATGAACTAACACATGTGCTAGTTCTCTTGTGTTGTTGGCTTTATTCTTAACTGCTTGTCTATGGTCATCCATTTGGATGTAACAATCTGAACTGTTGAACTCTCCACATATTTCTTTTTTGTCAGTCAGTAGGTCAACTAATGCCAAGCAGTATTGATAGTTAGCCACTCGCATCTGGTTTGTTGTATGCCTAGGAAGTCTAAGGTTGTGGCAGTCTGATTAATAATAATTTTCTAGTAGAGCTTCTAAGTGAGTAATTCTATTTAATATGTAAATAGGAGTTCTATAACTCCAACTGCCATTTTGTGCCCAGGTAGTGGAACCATAAGTGACAATAATCCTCTGGGGTGGCCAGTTACCTTCACCCCAAGATTGGTGACCTCCTAAATCAAGTTTCTTTCCAATGGACCTCTTTTTCCTTTCTAAACACTCATCCATCTATAACATTCCTCTGGTGGGACAGGTCCTAAATATATGTTTTACCACCTCTTGGTTATAGTGGATTGTCTTGACACATGGTTCACATGATCTCCATGGTTGGAATAGGAGTAGGGCAGAATCCCTTATGGTTATCAAAGGAAACCAAACTAGATAATAGACTAACATTTTGGTTAGCATGGATTAAACAGCATGAATTAACAAAGCCAAACTAATAATACCAAACAATACCTAGAAAACTTATATAAGCAAGATATTAAAAAATATAAGTGAAATTTTGTTACCCAGAGTCCAGTCATTTAGGAGTTACTGTTAAGAAACGAGTAGCTAAAACCAAACAGAGAACTGTGCATATATCCAGAAACAAGGGGTGGAAATGCATTATAGTATAAGAACTATCTCAGAGGTTGAAAGAGTTCATAATCCTGGTGGGAAGTTTTTCTTTCACCATGTATTGATCAGTTAGTCCCTCCTGCGTGGCTGAATCAGGGCAGTATTCTCAAGCTTTGGCCGTTCTTAGACCAGTCAGCTTCCCATGTGACAAGACCTGGGCTGTTGTCCTTCTGATCCTCAAGCTTCTCTAGTGCTCCTTTTTCTTCGGGATGGTCAACTTCAAGGGCATAGCAGCATCTGGAGAGCACTCTCAGTTTACAGCTGCAGGTGTGAGTCTGGTGTAGTGAATCCAGGGACCTATCTCTGCAAACTTTACTGCAGTTGGGGTGGATAAAAATAACATTGAAAGGGTCCCTCCAAAGAAGTTTAGGGGCTGAATATTTCATTCTTTGACCCAGATTCAATCACCAGGCTTGAAGGAGTGTGCACCTGTGGTCAAACTTACTGGCAATCTTTCTCTAACCCATTGGTTGAGAACCTGTAAAGTTTTCCCTAAGATCTGAAGCTGTGGACTCAGGGTTAATTTTCCTATCTCTCTTAAGTCTCCCAGTAGTCCCCTAATAAGAGGGGGGGCCTCCTATATATTATCTCAAAATAAAAAAATCCAGCTCTCCTAGGCGGAGTGGATCTAATCCATAACAGTGTGATAGGGAGAAGTTCATCACAATGTAAATCTCCTGACACAGCTTACCCAATTGAGCCTTAAAATCCTGTTCATCCTTTGAACTTTTTCAGAACTCTGCAGCCTATAAGCAGTACTTAACTTTCATCTGATATTTAAACTCTTGGTTAGTAATCCTATCATTTCTGCCCAAAGCTGGCCCATTGTCTGAGCCAATAATTATTGGGACACCTTAGCTTTTTCAGTGAGGGTGGGAAAGGCTTCCACCCAATCAGAGTATGAACTCACAAAAAAACCAAAAGTTATTTATAGCCCCGTGTAGTTCAGTGAAGTTTACTTCCAAGTCTCCAAAAGGATTCCTGGTGAAACTTTGGCCCCTGACAAGAATTGTTGTGAGCACAAACCTCATATTGTTTGCAGATCATCCAGGTGATGTCTATGAGCTGGGGGTCATAGAAATGTTGACTCAGAACTGTCTCAAGTGCTCTATGTCCAACATATTTTCCTGCGAAACTGTTTGATAAAGGCTGGGGCTAGAAACTCCGTGATGGCTATTTCAGCCATCAGAAAATCTCCACCATCCACCTGGGAGAAAATTTTCTTGTTCAGTCTTAAATCACTTACTTTCATGTTGGGAGTGTGTTGGCTCCCATTCTGTTAAATAGTCAGCCAGGCAGGAGGGCAGCATTTTAAACCTGGGACTGGATTTTCTTCCCATTTCTTGCAGACAGCTAACCTGGACTTTCTGTCACCTCTCCAGTTGCCCTGAGAAACCACAGTGTTTCCCTTTTGATGACCTTGGCAATATATAATCACAACTTTCCTGGGAGCCCACAGTGCATCCAAAAGTTCAAGAATTCCTTGCCCATACATCAAGCTTTTTTTTTTCCTCCTGAGTCATTGAGTCCCTTTTCCTTACATAAGGCCCTATGAACATGAAGGAAGTGAACACACATTTTGAGTCTGTAAATATCCACATAGACACCTGCTGTCAACTGAGGTGCTTGAATCAAAGCAATAATTTACTTTTGTGCTGAAGTTCCTTGAGGCAGACGTTCTGCCTCGACAGTAGAGTCCAGAGTGACCATTGCATATCCAGCAAAACATACCTCATCTTTTATAAAACTACTTCCATCTGTGAAGTACTCTGCATCAGCATCCTTGAGAGACTGGTCTGTTAGGTCTGGTCTGCTGGAGAACACAACATCCATGACCTCAACATATTGATCAGGCTTTCCAATGGGCACCAAAGTTGTTGGGTTTAGAGTTCTGAAGATCTCAACATAGATAACATCCATCTAGATAGGCTCTCAACCAAGGGGGCTGCTTCTGTACTATCTCTTGACAGCAATCAATATAAGAGAATTGGTTCAAGGTTCCAACAACAATCAAAAGGACCTCAGCAATGAATCTCTCATGTAAAGATCCTTCTGGTGGCCAGCCCACATCATGGGTGAGCCACTCTAATTCACAGAGTATGCCACCTTTGTGGAGTGAGTCTCACCCCACAGTTACCAGGAAAAACCTTCCTAAAGGTTTCTAACACACATTTCAGAAGGCTCAGTTTCCTTAGTGTGCCTCCCATGTTCCACCCTGCATCGGTGTCACACACTTGGAACAAAACACATTTAGGACAAGACTTGCTTCATCCATCTCTGGCCGCTCCCCTTGGGGGACTTAGGGCCCTCTTAGCCTTGTGGGTTGGTATCAACCCCCAACCTGGAGCTTTCACCTAGATGTTGGTTGGTGAAATTCCACCATAGGAACTGTGGATCAGGACTCTGCACTCCCTTCGGCCCTTGAGTTGGATTGAAACCCTTCCCTTTGTCCATCTCATTCCACACACTTTCACACACTTTCTCACAGACATGGCCAGGATAGAATTTCTATACCGCCAAAATTCCAACAATTCCAAACCAAACAAAAAGGGAGTCACGGTTTCCCCTCTCCTTGCTGACCCTGAACAGAGACTACTCGGGCGACTCCCCGGGTCCATTTCAGCTCCAACCAATTGGAGGGTACTGGGGACCCAACAGAGGGTGATCAAGCCTCTCTTCCACCTGCTTAGGCCTCAAAGGGGAAGTCAGGTGGGCTGCAAAACCAAATGGACCCAGGTCCTACCTTTCAGATGGGCGGTGCTCCAAAACCCTAATTCTGGTTCCTGCTGCCTGTGGGTTCCCTTGTGCTCCAGGGTGTCAGCCCCAGGGCATTGGGTGAGTAGATCCTCCTTCAGGCTAAGAGTGGCCTGGGCATGCCAAGGGGACTTCTGTCCCCCATCACCCCAGGGAAGCCAGTCCCCAGAGACAAGAGAGGCAAAATAGCCTTCCTTACCTCCTTCGTGCCATTTGGGTTGCCAAAAATGTTGTAGGGACAAACAAGGCAAGGCACCGAAGATAGCAGGAAACAGTTTTATTTGGCTGCAGCCAGGTCCAGAGGGTACAGCCTTTGCTCTAATCAATCAATCCCCTGAACCCCAAGTTCAGGGAGTTTCAGAGTTTTATACCCAGCATGTAAGGGGAGGGGCTCAGAATTTCACATTCTTCAGAAGTTCACAAAAAAGCAGCTTTGCTTTCACTGTTCTGGGCAAGTTAACTCTTCAAGGACAACACCTGAGAAGGGGAGAGCTTCTTCTCCCCTTTCTTTCCTCCCCCTGCCAGCTGTTACCAGGGAGCCCAGTTTTACTTATCTTAAAAATGTAGACATCTCTGTGAAGCTCAGCTCAAGGCCAGAGGCCTTGTTTGCAGATTTCTTCAAAGTACTATATTGGATACGTTTGTGAAAAATTAGTAAAGGGGTGTCTAGCACCTGGAGTGCCGGTATTTTCTCGGCCAGTGGCCAAGTAAACAGGGTGGCATGAAAATAGGAAGTTTATCTACTTGGACTCTTGCTGACAGTCCTAAAATCAGCCATGGTAAAGAGGGCTTTTCTGTGGAGAAAGGGGGTGCCACTTCACCATGTTTGATTGTTGTTAAATTAAATGAGATAGCATACACAAACCATCTATCAGTGCTCAGTATATAATGAACATTGAATAAATGTTAGATTTTATTATATGGAGACACTGGCAATTCTGGAACTAAGAGAGTGTGTGAGGATGGCTTGAGCCTAAGCAACTCCAATTTTCACAACTCCAGTTTAAAACCTGCAGTTTCCCCAGGCACACCCAGTGGCCCCTCCAGTATGACCTCAAACAAGTTACTCCCTCTCACCCTCATATACAAAGTGAAGTGAAGCCCCTGGCAGGGGCTTTCTCTTTAGTTCTTGTTACACTGTGAGGTTCTGGGTCACCAAGAAGGCAGTAAATGCAAAGGTCACCCTTTTCAGATCACCCTCTGTTGGGTCCTCGCCTGATAGGAGGAAAAGGGGAGAAGATGAGGGTGGAGACCACCAGACAAGATGCTTATGACCTCATGGTAAATGATATCACTGAGAAATCCAATGGTGGCTGATAAGAATTGAAAGGGGGTCAAAAGCCCCCAAATTTAGTATAATTAATAGAGCAAATGAATGGGGATTGAGCCAGCTGAAACAAGAATGCACTCGAGCTAGAGAGCCTGATGAGGACCTGACATCCCATGACTTGTCATGTTCTTGATTCTCTGCGTGATCCTCACCACTCTCAAACTCTCCCGCCTCCTCTGGACCTTGGTGAGAGTTGCAAGTTCTCCCTATGACCCTCTCCTCAACTGGTCATGCATTCCACCCCAGGAAAAGCCTGCCTTGGTTCTGGACCTGGTCACCGTGGTCTGAGTGAGTATGCATCTGCTGAACTCAAAGCCTAAGGCTTAAGACTTTTGAACTTATCATGCAGAGGAAATGCCTGTCATTAGCCTGTCATGATTAAGAGTGTTTTGCAGTGCTTAGAATTAATCTAGAATTGTTTGCTGTGAATTGATTAAGTCTATTGCAGTGCCTAGCATTGTGGATTGCCATTTTCTTCATTAAGAGCCTATACAGTGAAACTGTATTGAATAATTTGAGTGAATAAAGCATTGAAAGGGTCAGAAGCACGTGGACAGTCTTTATTTTTCCCCTTGACTGCATACATCACAATTTTGCCCCCTTGCAACAGTGTGTAAGTGCCAAAATATGAGTATCAGGGGCTAGGGCTGGGGCTCAGTGGTAGAGTGCTTGCCTAGCCATGGGGGGAGGCACTGGATTCAATCCCTAAGCACCACATAAAAATAATTAAATACAATAAAGGTATGGTGTCCATCTACAACTAAAATTATTTTTAATAATATGAATATTAATCAATTTAAAGTCTATGTACTTATAAAAGTAAAATAAGCATGCCTGAGGTCCTGGGTTCATCTCTACTACCAGGGGGGAAAAAAGAGAGATAGAGAGAGGGGGAGAGAGAGGGACAGAGAAAGAGGGGGAGAGAGAGAAAGGGAAACTGATTTATTCTGTGAGATTATTTAAGAATAAAAAGAAGAGACAGGTGTGGGGGAGAACACACCTGTAATCCCAGTGACTCAGAGGTAAGAAAGGAAGATCCCATGTTCAAAGCTGCCTCACCAATTTAGAAAGGCTCTAAGTAACTTAGCCAGACCCTGTATCAGAATAAAAATAAAGAAGATTGGGTTCATGACTCAGTGGTAGAGCACCCCAGGGTCCTGTCCTCAGTCCTGTGGAGGGGGGGAGGATAAAAACAAGGAAGGCACACTGACCCATGCCTATAGTCTCAAAGACTCCAAAGGATGAGGGAAGAGGATCATGAGTTCAAGGACAACCTGGTTCAAGGTCAGTGAGACCCTGTTTCAACAAATACAAAGGTTTGGAATGTAGCTCAGTGGTGGATTTCATTCCCTAGTATGACTCAAATGTAAAAAAAAAAATGAAATTAAATTAAAAATAAGATGGACTATGGATCGGGCCCAGAAGGGGTTACTTGAATTACTAAATTTGATTGCCTATTTTATTAAATTAATAAAAGTGATTATTTTTTCACAATCTCACTATGGTTATCACTTTTTCACATGGTAATTTTCAAGAGAAACATTTTAAAGGACAGCAAAGTATCTGAGAGTCTTCATCTAGAAGATTCATCTCCTGTAATGTGGAGAAACAAAAGACCTAATATCTTAAATCACTGGCCACTCAGATGAATGTCAGTGCCTTTCATTCTGTCCTCCATCTCTTCTTATTTGTATTTCACAACTCACTGGGTCATTAACCTATCTTTGACCCTGTCCATTGTGCTTTGTATTTTAAAGACTCTTTTCTCCATTTCTTACCTTTTTTAAAAAATTCATCTTCTGACTTTTCTCCTCCCATAACGTTCTGCTCTTGTTACAGAGAAATATTCCAGATGTTTCTGCAATCCTGAATAGAGCACCACCATAGTTTCCTGCTCATTCTGAAGGAATCTTAACAATGTCCTGGCTAGACACATTGTTCATTCATGAATGAGGAAGCAATCTCCAATTAAAGACATTGCTCTAGAAGAGACTTCCAAATTGATTTCATTGAAAAAATAAAAAGAGCAGCGGTTGGGTATCTGCTCAGTGGTAAAGCACTTGCCTAGCATGCATGAGGCTCTGGGTTCAATCTCCATCACCACATAGGAAATAAGCAACAACAAAAACTATTTTCAAAGAAGAAGAAGAAGAAGAAGAAGAAGAAGAAGAAGAAGAAGAAGAAGAAGAAGAAGAAGAAGAAGAGGAGGAGGAGGAGCAAGAGGAGGAAATGAACAAGTTAAAAACCTTTCACTTGTGTTTTTTGTTTGTTTGTTTGTTTGTTTTTTAGGGGGGTCTGGCTTTCTCTTTAGTTCTTGTTACACTGTGAGGCTCTGGGTCACCAAGAAGGCACTAAATGCGAAGGTCACTCTCTTCAGGTCAACCATCTCCTCCCTCCCCCCACCAACTCCCTTGGCACTGGTTTGTGGGTCCACTTAACTGTTCAACCCTGGGGAGAGCCCAAGGCCTTGACCTCCTGACTCAGCAAGTGTGGGGAAGAGTTTCAGAAACAAGTTAGAGTTGGAAGGCAGACATTCTGGGAGCTTCCCCCAGCCAGCAGGGGGCAAGGGAGAGGCTGCAGTGGGTGGGTTGGCACAGGGGACAGGGACAGCTTGGCCCAGATTCCTAGAGACCCTCCAAACCTCACAAGAAGTCTCCATCACCTGCAGATACCCCAAAGGCACTGGTGAACTCTGGGGTGGGTGGAGAAGGCACCAATTAGGGGTGGGCCCCCCACTTAGCTGGTGGCCTAGCATAGTGCTGGACACACAAGGTGCTCAATAATTGTATTTTGAATGAACGGAGCAAAAGGGCTGTGAAGGACAAGGAAAAGGGCCTGGGGCCCCTTGGCCCAGCTTGTTCCTTTCAGAAAATAGCAGCTTAAAAAATGTAAAAATCCTTTCCCTTACTCCCCCAATTTCTGGGCCCAGGAAAGTGGCAAGGGAGGGTGCCTCTATGCCCACCCTTCCCTCTCTGCACCCCTTAAAAACCTATATACACATATACATATTTATATGGCACCACAAGGGGGTCCTGCCTATGTCCCGATACTCAGAAATGGTGAGCCAAGCTCCAGGGCGTTGGGGTAATTAAGGCCGAAGGAAGGGGTCACAGTTTGGGTGACATAAGGAGTAGCCATCAGCCTTGGAGAAGCTGGACTGTGGGGTCCTGAAGGAAAGACCCTTGCTCCTTTCACAAGGGGTAAGAGGTTCTTCCCTCTGGGCCCTCCCCTGCCTAGACAGGAACTGGTGGGGGCTCTGTCAGTTCCAAGGGAGGCGTGGGGTGAGAAGAGACTGGCTCCCCCTGGACCAGCCTAGACCTCAGCAACCTGCAGGCCAGTCCACGCAGGAGCTGATGATGGTAGCCATGCCCCTGGGAAAGCTGAGTGGGCAAGATGGGGCTCTTTGAAAGGCACTTGGTGTCCACTGTTCCCAGGCTGGGGCTCCAAGGTATGGCATGACAGAAATCCTGCCCCCACCCCAAAAGCAGAACTGGGGCTAAGGAGCCCAATTTGGCAGCAGAGAAACATGGCAGCATGAAGAGAGGGGCCAGAAAAGGGGAGCAGCAGGCAGGGCCCCCAGGTCCCCTGAAAAGTGAGGAGGAGGTTCGAAGGCACTGACTCAGGGAACCAAGGGTGTACAGTCCTCGGTACAGCCTGGCAAGGCTGCTGGGGAAGACACCTGCTTCCCCAGGGACACCAATGGGCACAGCTTGCGGGTTTTCTTAAGAGCTCTCGGGCAGGTGCCCAGAGTCTCCGTGGGAGGAGGTGTGGGCTTCAGTCAGGAGCAGGTCCTGGCCCCGTGGCACCTCACTAGCTCTCAGGCCTGGGCACTTGAGTTTTGACAAGAGCCAGAAAACCTTTGTTAACAAGGAACCTTAGAGAACATTTAATTAGCCTAGGCTATAAATAGAATGTTGCTGGGAATTTACATAGGCACAGTCTAAAGTTTCTGGGTAATTGATGGCTGTTCCCTCTATGGTTCTTCCTAAAAATGGCACAACAACATCGTAACCATTTTTGTATTGGTCTCTCCCTTCAGAGATATTTTGGCTCTTGCCATCCTCAAGAATTGGTTCTCAGGCATAGGGACTGAGGGGTATAGGGAAGGGCTGGGAAATCTAATGGAATCCAGTAATTTGCCCCTCTATTCGCCTATGAGTTAGTTGAATTATTAGCAAGAGCTATGCCACACACATTATGACTGATTACAAGGAAAGAGTTTTTAGACCAAAATGAAAGAAAAAAATAGTATTTGGTATTAGCCATGGCTCTCCAGAGTAACCCAACCAATAGGGAGCCTCTTACTCAGGAGGTGTGTGAGGATGACCTTAGGCCTGAGCCTAAGCAACTCCATTTTAAAAACTCCAGTTTGAAACCTGCAATCTCACCAGGCACACCCACAGAGCCCTCCAGGATGACCTCAAACAAGTTACTCCCCCTTACCATGATAAACAGAGTGAAGCCCCTGGCAGGCTGTACTGGCCTGGTAAGAGGAAAAGGCGAGAAGATCAGGGTGGAGACCACCAGATCAGATGTTTCTGACCCCAGCGTAAATGATATCACTGAGAAATCTGGTGGTAGCTGATAAGGATTGAAAGAGGGGTCAAAAGCCCCCAAATTTAGTATAAATAATAGAGCTGACGAACAGGGATTCAGCCAGTAGAAACTGGAGAGCCTGATGAGGACCTGACATCCCATCACTTGTCATCCTTTCCTTATCCTCTTGCGATCCTCACCACTCTCAAACTCTACCAACTCATCTGGACCCTGGTGAGAGCTGCACCTTCCCTATAATCCTCTGCTCAACCGGTCATCCACTCCACACCAGGAAAAGCCTGCCTTGGTTCCAGACCTGGTCACTGTGGTCTAAGTGAATGTGCATCTGCTGGACATAAAGCTTAAGGCTTAAGACTTTTAAAATTAGCACACACAGGAAATGTCTGTCATCAACCTGTCATGATTAAGTGTGTTTTGCAGTGCTTAGAATTAATCTAGAATTGTTGGCTGTGAATTGATTATGTTTATTGTAGTGCTGACCATTAAGGATTGTCATTTTCTTGATTAAGAACCTATAGAGTGAAATTGCATTGAATAATTTGAGTGAACAAAGCATTTAAAGGGGCAGAAGCACATGGCCATTCCTTATTTCTCCCCCCAACTGCATACGTCACAATTTTACCCCCTCCTGACAAAGTGTCTGGCCCCCACACTCCTCTTTAACCATCAACTGATTAAAAAAGGCCCAAATCCCATTGAAGTGGCACCCCTTTGTCCACAGAAAAGCCCTCTTCACCATGGCTGATTTTAGGACTGTCAGCAAAAGAGTCTCTGCGAAAGAGTCCAATGTAGATAAACTTCCTATTTTCGTGTTGCTTTGTTTTACTTGGCCACTGGCCAGGAAGATACCAGCACTCCAGGTGCTGGACACCTCTTTACTAGTTTTTCACAAACGTATCCAGTATAGTACTTTGAAGAAATGTGCAAACAAGGCCTCTGACCTTGAGGTGGGCTTCACAGAGATATCTACATTTTTAAGATAAGTTACAAATGGGCTCCATGGTAACAGCTGGCAGGGGGAGGAAAGAAAGGGGAGAAGAGCTCTCCCCTTCTCAGGTGTTGTCCTTGAAGAGTTAACTTGCCCAAAACAGTGAAAGAAAAAGCTGCTTTTATGTGAACTTCTGCAGAATGTGAACTTCTGAGCCCCTGTACTTACATGCTGGGTATAAAACTCTGAAGCTCCCTGAACTTGGGGTTCAGGGGATTGATTGATTACAGCAAAAGCTGTACCCTCTGAACCTGGCTACAACAAAATAAAACTGTTTCCTGCTGTCTTCGGTGCCTTGCTTCATTTGTCCCTACAAAATTTTTGGTGACACACATGGGACAGAGGAGTTAAGGAAGGCTATTCTGCCTCTTTTGTCTCAGGGGACCGGCTTCCCTGGGGCGATAAGGGACAGTAGTCTCCTTGGCACACCCAGGCCACTTGTGGTCTGAAGGATGATCCACTCACCCAGCGCCCTGGGGCTGCCACCCCAGAGCACAAAGGAATGCACAGGCAGCAGGAACCAGAATTAGGGTTTTGGAGCACTACCCAGCTGAACAGGTAGAACCGGGTCCATTTGGTTTTGCAGCCCACCTGAATTCCCCTTTGAGGCCTAAGCAGGTGGAAGAGAGGCTTGATCACCCTCTGTTGGGTCCCGAGTACCCTCCAAAGTGGTTAGAGCTGAAATGGACCCAGGGAATCGCCCAAGTAGCTTCTATTCGGAGTCAGCGAGCAGAGGGGAAACGCTGACTCCTTTTTTGTTTGGTTTGAAATTGTTGGAATTTGGGCGGTATAGAAATTCTGTCCTGGCCATGTCTGTGAGAAAGTGTGTGAAAGTGTGTGAATGAGACAGACAAAGGGAAGGGTTCTGACCCAACCCGAGGGCCGAAGGGAGTGCAGAGTCCTGATCCGCGGTTTCATGCACCTCATACAGTCTATGGTGGAATTTCACCAACCAACATCTAGGTGAAAGCTCCAGGTTGGGGGTTGATACCGACCTGCAAGGCTAAGAGGGCCCTAAGTCCCTGCAAGGGGAACAGCCAGAGATGTACAAAGCGAGTCTTGTCCTAAGTGTGTTTTGTTCTAAGTGTGCGACACCAATGCAGGGTGGAACATGGGAGGCACACTAAGGAAACTGAGCCTTCTGATGTATATAAGAAACCTTTGGGAAGGTTTTTCCTGTTAACTGTGGGGTGAGAATCACTCCACAAAGGTGGCATACTCTGTGAATTAGAGTGGCTCACCCAAGAAGTGGGCTGGCCACCAGAAGGAACTTTACATGAGAGATTCATTGCTGAGGTCCTTTTGATTGTTGTTGGAACCCTGAACCAATTCTCTTATATTGATTGCTGTCAAGAGATAGTACAGAAACAGCCCTCTTGGTTGAGAGCCTGTCTAGATGAACAGTCCAAGCTGATGTCAGCCAGGAGCCTAGTGCTCTCTAAGACCCAGTGGAAAGCAGCGAAACAGAAAACCTGACTAGGAAATACAGGACAGGAAACAGTTTTCCCCATGAGCCAGAAGAGGACCCAAGACCTTATGTGCCACTCTACCCAACTTTGCCAAGACCACTGGGACAACAGACTGTCCCATCAGGCCCCTTGTCCTCAGAGGCAACAAATGATGGTCCCCAATACTGGCTATTCCTTCCTCTGTGACGGCCTCAGAGCCAAAGGCAAATACAAATACACTTTTACCTCCAAAGATTAAGGTGGGAGATTTGTCCCAAGATCAGAGTCACAACTCAGATGAGAACTCTCCAGATGCCCCTGCAAGGGATCAAAGGACACGCCCATGTTGACCACAAGGGAAATGTCTGAGGGAGACAAGGCAGTTTTGTGTGCCAGCCTTTGTCCATCATTGCACTCATAGCTGGAAAAATCATACTCCCTCCTACACGGAGAAACCCTGGGCCATGACTGATCTGATGCAGCCCATTATCCAGACCTAGGATGGGGCCCCAACAAAGAAGAAGGTCTAAAGATAAAGAGATGTCAAGAGACCCTCAGAGAAAGTCTGAAAAAAATAGAAATAAGAGATCAAAACACACTGTCTGTGCCCAAGTGTTAGAAGGAATTGGAGCCAGCTCTGAGGCCTAGCCAAAGCCGAGTGCTTCTACAGACAAACAGAGCCAAGATAAGCCTCTCACTGCTCCAGCATCTCCCTCTCGCAACCTCTGATAGCCCTGAACATTTCTCTGGGCCCCACATCTGCCTAAGACCCCTCTGCCCTATGAAACTGGCATCAATATTCAAAAGAGATGTGCCCAACTGACTCAGAGCTAAATGTCCAGGACACTGCCACTGCCACCCCTCTCCCCACCCAGAGGGGCCTGGGGGAGGAGGGGCACCATACAAACATTGCAGCTGCAATGCAAGTTTGTCGGTGAAGAAATGCACAGGTGCAACAACAGGTGATCAATGCAGCCTTTGTGGGACAGGCTCAGAGAGCCATTTGCCAAAAATTATAATCCTAGAGGGCTTTACTGAAAAGTGTGCCAGTGAGCTGATGAAGATGGCCACCACAGTTTCCATCAATCAATACACAGAGGCTCAAAGACAGGCAGACCAACAAGATAGAGAGGAGGATGGATCTCTTTACAGCTGCCCTCACCACAAACCCAGAGGTCACTCAAAGGCATTCTCACTAGAACAAAGCCAATGGTTCAAATGTTTATAAGGAAAAAAAAAATCCTGGCCAGACAAAAGGGGACGCGTCCAGTGGCCCCAGTGGGCAAGCACCCACTGCCATGCTGAAATGTGAAGCCTTGAACAGAGAAGGAGTGAATGATTTTCCCCAGCCTTTGGACCTAGCTCCTCCTTTCAGTTTCTTTCCGCTTGCTCAGAAGTTTGATGATTGACAAATATGGCAGGGGTCCCATAGACACACACAACTGTATCTGATGCACAGGTCCTAGTGCCTCAGGAGGGCTCAGCTGCTGTAAGCCCCCAAATGAACAAGGAATATATTCATGTAAACAGCTGATACTGGGCCATAGGGTGCTCACTCCAAAAGGACATGCCACCCTGGCTCCAAGCCACACACTGTGAGCCACCAGAATGAAGGGACACAGAGCCCCATGCACCCAGTCATACTGAACAAAAACACAAGGGGGGCAGCTACTATATACAATTAGAGCAGGCTCCCACCTGGCAGGAGGGTAAAACCATGCAGACAAAGAGAAACACCTAGCTGGGCACAATGTGGCTGCCACACTGGGACCTGCATGGGACCACACCGCTGCCCTCCAACCTTGGCAGATGGCCCACAGTGAAAATGACATAGGTGCCTTTTATACAAATGATGTCCCAGGTCATCAATCTCTGCTAAGATTTACATTAGATTAAGAATTGGAAAATCTAGCAATTAAGATCCTGCACTGGGAAATAACAAAAAAATTCCTGCATCTTAAAGCACCAGAGGCTCTATGTACACCTCCCTTCCCTAAATGACAGTTTCTCCCAGGTGTTTGAGTACACCATCTTTGCAACAACACTGGACTCTAACTTAGAGTCCACATTTATCAAGAAAAATTCAAATACCTTGGTTACCATCTGACTCAACAACAGAACAACCACTGAGCCTCAAAAGAAACAGGAGATCTGCTTAATTCCTGAGTCCCTTCAACCTGCCATCAGACTAGAGAATTTTGGGGAGCTACTGGGTTCAGCCATATATGGATCTCCAGCTTTCAGTTATGGCAAAACCCCTTTATGAAGCCACAAAGGGGGGAGAATGGGATCTAATATGGGGGTCAACTAAGCAAAAGGCCTTTGAGGACATTAAACAAGCACTCCCAGTGCACCTGGGTTAGGGTTCCCTGACCTCACAAAACCTTTCTTTCTGTATGTCCATGATCGGTCTGGAGTGGCTATGGGAGTTTTGACTCAGATGCTGGGGACATGGCACCGTCCAGTGGCCTATTTGTCCAAACAACTGGACTCTGTAGCCCAGGGCTGGCTACCTTGTTTATGGGCCCTTGCAGCCACAGCTCTTCTGGTGTTGGAAGCTGATAAACTGGCCATGGGACAAGAACTGGTTGTCAGAGTTTCTCATTCAATTCTGATATTGTTAGAAAATAAAGGACACTATTGGTTGACTAATGAAAAAAATGGTCAAATATCAGGGCATGTTATGTGAAAACCCACGTATCCACTTCGAGGTCATCAGAACTCTAAACCTGGCAACTTTGCTGCCCATTGGACCTGGAAAACCTGATTAATATGTTGAGGTCATGGATGTTGTGTTCTCCAGCAGACCAGACCTAACAGACCACCCTTTCAAAGATGCTGATGCAGAGTACTTCACAGATGGAAGCAGTTTTATAAAAGATGAGATATGTTTTGCTGGATATGCAATGGTCACTCTGGACTCTACTGTCGAGGCAGAATGTCTGCCTCAGAGAACTTCAGCACAAAAGTAAAACTTATTGCTTGATTAAAGCACCTCAGTTGACAGCAGGAGTCTGTGTGGATATTTACAGACTCAAAATATGCATTCGCTGCCTTCATGTTCATAGGGCCTTATGTAGGCTAATTACTCAGGAGAGGAAAAAAAAAGGGACATGATGTATGGGCAAGAAATTTTTAAACTTTTGGGTGTACTGTGGGCTCCCAGGAAAGTTGTGATTATATATTGCCAAAGTCATCCAATGGGAAACACTAGTTTCTCACTGCAACCACAGAGCTGACAGAGAGGCTGGGTTAGCTGTCTGCAAAAAATGGGAAGAAAATCCAGTCCTAGGTTTAAATGCTGCCCTCTGCCTGGCTGACTAGCCAACAGAATGGAAGTTACATACTGCCTATAGGCTGTAGAGTTCTGGTAAAGTTAAAAGGATGAACAGGACTTTAAGGCTCATTGAGTAAGCTGTGTCAGGAGACTCACCTATATTGTGATGAATTTCTCATTATTACACTGCTGAGGATTAGATCCACTTCCACTAGGAGGAATAGATTCTTTTCTTTTGAGATAATATACAGGAGACCCCTCTTATTAGGGGTCTACAGGGAGACTTAAGAGAGGTAGGAAAATTAACCCTGAGATGACATCTTCAGGACTTAGGGAAAACTTTACAGGTTCTCAATCAATGAGTTAGAAAAAGATTTCCAGTAAGTTTGACCACAGGTGCATACTCCTTCCAGCCTGGTGATTGAGTCTGGTCAAAAAATGAAATATTCAACTCCTAAACTTCTTTGGAAGGGCCCTTTCACTGTTGTTTTTTTCCACCCCAACTGTAGTAAGGTTTGCAGAGATAGGTCTCTGGATTCACTACACCAGAGTCATGCCTGCAGCTGAGGACTGGGAGTGCTCTCCAGATGCTGCTATGCCCTTAAAGCTGACCATTCTGAAGAAAAAGGAGCACCAGAGAAGACTGAGGATCAGAAGGACAACAGTCCTGCTCCAGTCACTCCGGAAGCTGAGTGGTCTACTCACTGGGGAAGCTTCAGGAGACTACTGCTCTGTTTCAGCCCTCAGGGACTGGCTGACCAAAGCACAGTGAAAGATAACCTTCCCACCAGGACTAATGAACTCTTTCAACCTCTAAGATAGTTCTTACACTGTAATGCATTGCCACCCCTTGCTTCTAGATATATACCTAATTCTCTGTTTGGTTTTTGCTACTGGTTTGATAACAGGAACTATTACTGACTGGACTCTGGGTAGCAAAATTTCACTTACACTTTTTAATCTTGCTTATTATAATTTTTCTAGGATTTGTTTGGTGTTATTAGTTTGGCTTTATTAATTTATGCTGTTTAACATATGCTAACCAAAATGTTACTCTATTATTCAGTTTGGTTTCCTTTGATAACCTTAAGGGGTTCTGTCCTTCTCCTATTCTAACCAAGAAGTTCATGTGAACCATGTGTCAAGACAATCCACTATAACCAAGAGGTGGTAAAACATATATTAAGAACTGTCCACCAGAGGAATGCAATGGATGGATGACTGTTTGGAAAGGAAAAAGAGGTCCATTGGAAAGACACTTGATTTAGGAGGTCACCAATCTTGGGGTGAAGGTAACTGGCCACCCCAGAGGACTATTGCCACTTATGCTCCAGCTACCTGGGCACAGAATGACAGTTGGAGCTATAAAACTCCTATTTACATGTTAAACAGAATTATTCACTTACAAGCTGTACTAGAAATTATTATTAATCAGACTGCCACAGTCTTTGACCTCGTAGCCACACAACAGACCAGATGCAAGTGGCTAATTATCAAAACTGCTTGGCATTAGATTAACTACTGGCTGAGGAAAGAGAAATAAGTGGAGAGTTCAACAGCTCAGATTGTTGCATCTAAATGAATGACAATAGACAAAGAGTTAAAATATAGCCAACAACACAAGAGAACTAGCACATGTGCCCATTCATACCTAGAAAGGCATTAAAGTTTGAGTCCCAAACACGCTTTTGGGAGATAGTTTTCAACTCTTGGTAGATTTAAAAGCTTAACTGGTGTAGTGGGTATTCTGCTGTTAACCTGTTCATTGCTCCCATGTTTGGCTCCACTGTGCATTAAAACTATGGGGTCCACTATAGAAGCTGCTGTAGAAAGGATGACAAGGGTTGCATTATATAAGGCTTTAAGCCAAGATAATGGTAATAGTGCTCTTAAATTTAAAGGATTAAATTATGGGGAGCATCATTTAAGGGGGGAATTGAAGTGGCACCCCCTTTCTCTACAGAAAAGCCCTCTTAGGCTGGGGCTCATGGCTGGCTCTGATTCCTTCTAACTCTTTAGCACAGACAATGTTTTGTTCTCCTTTTTCTGTTCTTTTAGACTTTCTCTGAGGGCTCCTTGACATCTCTTTATCTTTAGACCTTCTTCATTGGGGCCTCGTCCTAGGTCTGGATAATGGGCTGCATCAGATCAGTCATGGCCCAGGGTTTCTCCGTGTAGGAGGGAGTATGGTTTTTCCAGCTTATGAGCTCAATGGTGGTGAAAGGCTGGCACTCAAAACTGCCTTGTCTCCCTCAGACATTTCCCTTGTGGTCAACATGGGCGTGTCCTTTGATCCCTTGCAGGGGCATCTGGAGAGTTCTCATCTGAGTTATGGCTCTAATGTTGGGACAAATCTCCCACCTTCATCTTGGGAGGTGAAAGAGTCTTTGGTCCTAGGAAGCATTTGGCTCTGAGGACATCACAGAGGAAGGAATAGCCAGTATTGGGGACCATCATTTGTTGCCTCTGAGGACAAGAGGGCTGAGGGGACAATCTGCTGTCCCAGTGGTTTGGCAAAGTTGGTTATGGGTCCTCTTCTGGCTCATGGGGAAAACTGTTTCCTGTCCTGTCTTTCCTAGTCAGATTTTCTGTTTAGCTGCTTTCCGGTGGGTCTTAGAGACCACTATGCTCCTGGCTAACATCAGCTTGGACTGTCCATCTAGACAGGCTCTCAACCAAGGGGGCTGTTTCTGTACTATCTCTTGATAGCAATCAATATAAGAGAATTGGTTCAGGGTTCCAACAACAATCAAAAGGACCTCAGCAATGACTCTCTCATGTAAAGATCCTTCTGGTGGCCATTCCACATCTTGGGTGAGACACTCTAATTCACAGAGTATGCCACCTTTGTGGAGTGATTCTCACCCCATAGTTACCAGGAAAACCTTCCTAAAGGTTTCTAACACACATTTCAGAAGGCTCAGTTTCCTTAGTGTGCCTCCCATGTTCCACCCTGCATCGGTGTCACACACTTAAAAAAAACTACATTTACTACAAGACTTGCTTCATCCATCTCCGGCCACTCCCCTCTAGGGGACTTAGGGCCCTCTTAGCCTTGTAGGTCGGTATCAACCCCAGACCTGGAGCTTTCACCTAGATGATCCTTGGTGAAATTTCACCATAGACTGTATGAGGTGCCATGGAACCGCAGATCAGGACTCTGCACTTGCTTTGGCCCTCGGGTTGGGTTGGAACCCTTCCCTTTGTCCATCTCATTTATACACTTTCACACAGACATGGCCAGGACAGAATTTCTATACCGCCCAAATTCCAACAATTCCAAACCACGCTGACCCTGAACAGAGGCTACTCGGGCGACTCCCCGGGTCCATTTCAGCTCCAACCACTTTGGAGGGTACTCAGGACCCAACAGAGGGTGATCAAGCCTCTCTTCCACCTGCTTAGGCCTCAAAGGGGAAGTCAGATGGGCTACAAAACCAAATGGACCCGGTTCTACCTGTTCAGCTGGGTGGTGCTCCAACCCTAATTCTGGTTCCTGCTGCCTGTGGGTTCTGTTGTGCTCTGGGGTGGCAGCCCTAGGGCACTGGATGAGTGGATACTCCTTCAGGCCAAGAGTGGCCTGGGCCGACAAGGGGACCGCAGTCCCCCATTGCCCTGGGGAAGCCGGTCCCCAGAGACAAAAGAGGCAGAATAGCCTTCCTTACCTCCTCTGTCCCATCTGGGTCGCCAAAAATTTTGTAGGGACAAAGGAGGCAAGGCACCGAAGATACCAAGAAACAGTTTTGCTTGGCTGCAGCCAGGTTCAAAGGGTACAGCTTTTGCTGTAATCAATTAATCCCCTGAAAGCCGAGTTCAGGGAGTTTCAGAGTTTTATACTCAGCATGTAAGGGGAGGGGCTCAGAAGTTCACAGTCTGCAGAAGTTCACATAAAAGCAGCTTTTTCTTTCACTGTTCTGGGCAAGTTAACTCTTCAAGGACAACATCTGAGAAGGGGAGAGCTTCATCTCCCCTTTCTTTCCTCCCCCTGCCAGCTGTTACCATGGACCCATTTGTAACATATCTGAAAAATGTAGACATCTCTGTGAAGCCCAGCTCAAGACCAGAGGCCTTGTTTGCACATTTCTTCAAAGTAATACACTGGATACGTTTGTGAAAACTAGTAAGGGGGTGTCCAGCACCTGGAGTGCTAGTATCCTCTTGGCCAGTGGCCAAGTAAACAGGGTGACACAAAAATATGAAGTTTATCTACAATGGACTCTTTTGCTGACAGTCCTCAAATTAGCCATGGTGAAGAGGGCTTTTTTGTGGAGAAAGGGGGTGCCACTTTAACAGGAAGATCACCAGTTCAAAATCAGCCTCAGCAATGGTGAGTCACTAAGCAACTCAGTGAGTCCCTGTCTCCAAATAAAATACAAAATACGGCTGGGGATGTGGCTCAGTGGTTGAGTGCCCCTGAATTCAATCCCTGATACAAACAAACAAAAAATGCTGGGGAGTGGCTGTGGATATGGCTTAGTAGTTAAGCACCCTTGAGTTCAATTCCTGGTACCTTTGGCCTTACTCTACTTCAGAAGAATTCAATCTGCGGTCAAACAAATAAAATATTTGGTCACCAAAGTAATAGATTAAATAATTCAAGTAATTTTCTTATTAGCAGAGACAGAATATTTGTGAGCCTAAAACCATCTTTATTATCCTTATACGTTTATTAAAGATAGCTATGTTATTTTGTTTGGCATTAAATATATATCTCTATGCAGGCATGGTGGCACATGTCTGAAATCTCATCTACACAGAGAGCTGAGGTAGGAGGATTATAAATTTGAGGACAACCTGGACAGTATTGGGAGAAACTGTCTCAAAAAAAATGTGTATACCTTGATATCAAAAAGATAAGAATAAATTAATATTTATCTGAATACTTACAAAAAAGAAGAGAATGACAAAGTTGAATATTTATGCAGCTCACTGAGGTTGTAGAGGAACCAAAATTGTACAGAATCAACTTCATCAATAGTAGAATGGTTTAAATGCAACAAGGACATGCAGTGGGTATTAATATAACCTTTAGATAGAGATAGGCTAACTCAGCTCAATTCTGCTACACACTAGCTGTGCCACTTTGGACAAACTACTTAAGCACTCTGGGTTTCAGGTTTCCTTATCTGTAACCTGAATCTCTATCCTTCATATAGGATTCTGGGAGGATGAAAAGCAATAATGTGTTCAAAGTACTAAACTTGGAATCAGGCACACAGTAAGTTTGCAGCGAATATTAATTATCATTGCTTTGTTTAAAAAATAGTTACTTTGTGCATTCTATATGCTAGGCACTATTCTAATTCATCAAGAATTTGAGTGCTAGACACTATTTTAAAACGGTGCAGATATTAATTCATTTGATCCTCATAAATATCCTATGGGCTAGGTATTATTATTATCATAATCATGATCATCATGACCTCTCATAGATAAGGAAATTAAAGTCCAGAGATTAAGTAACTTCCTTGAGACAACACAGTCAATAAGAGTAAGAGCCAGGAATTAAATCAATCCTCTTCCACCAACTGTTCTTTCCCCACACCCTGCCTGGCACTGGGGATTGAACGCAGGAACACTGTACCCTTGAGCTACCCCCCCCATCCCGCCCCAGGCTCTTTAAAGTTTGAAACAGAGGTTCTCTAAATTGCCCAGTCTGGTCTCAAACTCAGCCTCCATAGTAGTTGGGACCATAGGAAAGCACTAACCTCTATGCCTGGTCACAGAGCATGCTCTCAACTAAATCAGGCTTCATCATCATCCTTGCCGTCCTCGTCGTCGTCGTCGTCATCATCATCATCATCATCATCGTCACCATCTTGAACCATAAACTGAGGGTGATGCACAAGGCATTAATGTGTACATATTGATTATTAAAGTTTTGTTTACATAATAAATGTTTTCATAGAATGTGTACATAACTCATGTAACCTAAATTATATTTTTAGTTAGAATTTTGACTTGCAAATGAAAAAGTATATATAGAATCATTCTAGAAAGGTTAAAAAAATTGTTAGATCAAAAACTATAAGAATGACTGGGGTTGTAGCTCAGTGTAGAGCACTTGCCTAGCATGTGTGAGGAACTGGGTTAATAATCAGCACCACATAAAATAAACAAATAAATAAATAAAGGGTATTGTGTCTATCTATAACTAAAAACATTAAAAAAAGTGTAAGAAAACTTAGGGCTCATTCCTTATCTTTTTATGTTTGTTTCTTTGTTTGTTTGTACTGAGGGCTTAACCCAGGGGTCTTTACCACTGAACTTTTTGATTTTTTATTCTGAGACAGCAACATTAAGTTGCTTAAGGCTTTGCTAATTTGCTGAGGCTGGTCTTGATCCTGTAATCCTCCTGTTTCAGCTTCCCAAGTCACTGGGATTATAGGCATGTGCCACTGGGCCTGCCTACTTTCTCTTCTTATAAATTTGCTATAAAAATTGTTCTATCAGGGGCTGGGGATGTGGCTCAAGCGGTAGTGCGCTCGCCTGGCATGCGTGCGGCCCAGGTTCGATCCTCAGCACCACATACCAACAAAGATGTTGTGTCCGCCGAGAACTAAAAAATAAATAAATATTAAAATTCTCTCTCTCTTTGCCTCTCTGTCTCTCTCTCACTCTCTCTTTAAAAAAAAATGTTCTATCAATAATTCCTACTCGTTTCAGGTCCAGTGACATATGTCTGTAATCCCAGTGGCACATGCCTGTATTCCCAATGACTCAGGAGGCGGAGACAGGAGGATCACAAGTTTGAGACTACCTCCAGCAATTTAGCCAGGTCCTGAGCAACTTATCAAGACACTGTCTCCAAATTTAAAAATAAAAAAGGGCTGGGAAGGCTGGGGCTATAGCTTAGTAGGAGAGGGCTTGCCTCATACATGCAAGGCTCTAGGTTCGATCCTCAGCACCACATAAAAATAAATAAAGGGGCTGGGGTGTGGCTCAGTGGAGGAGTGCTCACCTAGCACACGTGAGGCACTGGGTTCAAACCTCAGCACTACATTAAAATGAAATAAAGATATTGTGTCCATCTGCAACTAAAAAATAAAAATATAAAAAAAGCGGAGGGACTGGAGATGTGGCTCCATGGTTAAGTGTCCCTGGGTTTAATCCCTAGTACCTAAGGAGAGGAGGAGGAGGAGGAGGAGGGGGAGGGGGAGGAGGAGGGGGAGGGAGAGGAGGAGAAGGAGAAAAGGAATTATTATTTCTACTTGCTCTTAAGTTAATAGAATGACCAGATAAAAAGCACTTTATAAACCATTCTAAAATAACAAAAACTGTAGAAATAATATAAGCTACAATTATCTGCCATTTATACCCCAACAGAAGCAGAGCAGTCTTTATTTGTAAACATTATAAATGGACACATAGATGCATACACATCCTTGGGAAAAAATCTTAAAGCCTGGGGCTGGGGTTGTGGCTCAGTGGTAGAGTGCTTGCCTCACATGTATGAAGCACTGGGTTCAACTCTCAGTACCGCATATAAATCAATGAATAAAATAAAGGTCCGTCAACACCAAAAAATTTTTTTTAAAAATCTTAAAGCCTATATAATAATATTAAGTCTGTGTTGATTGCCACTGGGGAAATGTGATTACCACTTGGACAAGGACTTAAATTTTCTTGAATCTCTCTCTCTCTCTCTCTCTCTCTCTCTCTCTCTCTCTCTCTTTTATAAACTGAGATCAACTAATGATATAAAGAAATAGCACCAGACATAATTTGACCAGAGGGGCAATAAAGAATTCAATTTCTGGGGTGGGGGTTGTGGCTCAGTGGTAGAGTGCTCACCTAGTATGTGAGGTGCTAGGTTCAACCCTCAGTACCACATGCAAATAAATAAATAAAATAAAGGTATTGTATCCAGGTATGATTAAAAATTTTTTTAAAGAATTAAATTTCTGTGCATTGTAATTCCAAAATAAAAAGGATTGGGATGTAGCTCGATGATAGAGTGCTTGCCTAGCAAGTGGGAGGCACTGATTTTGATCCCCTGTACAACAAAATAAATAAAAAAAAGTTTCAACTTCAAAAGTTCTAGGCACAAATTTATAACTTATTTACATTATTGGATATCTAAGGAACCAAAATATTGTCCGGAGCTTCTCATGGTCCACAATTTGTACCTTTTATTCTTTTTTTTCTTAATTTTTATTTTTAGATGGACAAAATATCTTTATTTTATTTATCCACTTTTATGTGATGCTGAGGATTGAACCCAAGGCCTCACATGTGCTTGGCAAGCACTCTACCACTGAGCCACAACACTAGTCCTGTACCTGATACTCTTCAAGAGATAATGGAATTAGAGGCCTGTGCTCAGCTGTGATGAGCAGCTTCCCATCCTGACTCCTAACCAGAGCTCCTGCCCTGGAGGAGCCCAGGCTGTGATAAGAGGTGGTTGGGATACAGTGTGACACAATCATGTGGCCAGGGTATTGTATCCAACTCCCGATCAAGGCCATTTATCTGAAGAATATGACTCCATGTTAAGACATTATGGAAGGATATTAATATGAAACTAATTAATAATCCATATTTAATTTTATTGTGTAAATGGAATGATTACTAGGATATTGTTATTTTAAACACTTTGGTGTTTTTCCATATCACAATTTTATTGCATTTAAGGATGTGATTTCTCCTTTCTCTCTCCCTCTCTCTCTCTCCTAAGAAATGGAAAAAATATTCTGAGAAAGTGGTTTCCTTTGATTTGGTCCTGTACCCACTCACCTTAGGTTATCAAGTAATAAGATCCTGATAAGTGTCTCTTAGTTCTTGGACATGCATGTCAGGGCTGTCTAGAATAGGTGGGGCTTTTTTTTTTAAATAAAAATTTATCTGACCCTAGTTAACAGAGTAAGGAAGATTTATTGAGGACTATTGTGATAGGTCAAAGTGCTAAGACTTTTGCAGTATGGAAGATTTTTTTGGTTTTGCTTTTGGTTTTGACATTGAGCACAAGTATAGTCAAGGAACAGGCTGGTGGTAATGTGGATGGAAAATTACTACAACACATCAAGGGTAGGGGAGATTCTTACTAGAATTACTAAGCAGGATTCTTGCTGAAGGCAGGTTAGGGTGATGAGACATCAAGGGTGGGGAGAGTGAAGAATTTGATTAAATATTGAGAGTGATAAAAAGCCAGGGTAGGATGATTTTGTTTAAACTAGGCTATGGAAAGTGAGGCTTAGTTGAGAAAAGTGCTCAAAGGAACATGGTTAAAGTTGACCAGAATGAGGAACTGTTCAATTCAAATGTATAGACAGCATTGAAACAGGTCCCCTTTGAAATTAAGAGCAAGTCCTGAACAAGCTCCTGTCAAGGAAGTGAAATTCACATTCTCTGGCTACATAGCCAAGCTACATCTGTACATATATATCTCTTGTCTTTTATTTCTGTAAGTTGTAACCAGTTTCTTTAGGGTTTATAGAGAAACAATCTAGCTGCTTCTTCCCAGTTTGGTCAACAGGCATACAATTTGTATTTCCTTGCTTCCTTATTTCTTATGCATCGGGGCAGCTGAGTCTTGCCTGCAGGGTTGCTGGCCAGGCAGGTTATCTGGGCTGACTGTCAGTATCAGCATCAACACCTAAAATTAAAGCAGAATCTGGCTGGGCCCTATTGTCTGTAATCCTAGCTACTCTAGAGGCTGAGACAGTGGGATCGGGAACTTCAAGGCCATCCTGGGCAACTTGGCAAGACCCTGGCTTGATATAGAAAAAGATGGGCTGGGTAGGTATAGCTCAGTGATAGAACATTTGCCTAGCATGCACAAGGCTCAGTGGAATCCCCAGTACCACACACACACACACACACACACACACACGTATACCGAAACAATCTAAAAAACAGAATCTGGCTCACTTAGGGCATCAGTTTGAATTGAATTCTTGCCTGTCTTGGAGAATGGAAGGCAATAATCAAAATTTGTAAGTGCAACATACACTCCCTTTCCCAAAAGTTTTTAGCTGGTGTGTCCCCAGCCACCCCCACACTTGGGTAGAACTCAGGGCATCGCCCATGCTAGGCAAGCACTCTACCACTGAGTTACACCCCCAGCCCTAGTTTTCGCCAGCATCAGGGGTCCACTGAACTGTCCTTGAGTCCCGGGGTCTCAGAAGCTCCTCTGCCTTGTTGAACTCCTTGTGAGTCTCCTGTTGGTTCTGTACTATCAAGAAGCTCCAGGCCCCATGTCCATAATCTGCCACACCTATTTATCCCCTGACCTAGGACTACTCACATGTACATTACTCTCCTAAACTTCTCAACTTCTTATTTAATGGGCTTGACTTTCCCCCTGAGTATACGGATTTCTGAAGACATAGTAGGCAGTTCTGAAAGGGTGAATAAACAAGAAACTAATCAGAAATCTAACTAAGGAAACCCTGGAAAGGAAGTTTCCAGAGCTATTTCTACCTCTACCCTGCTGACTTTGGCATCTCTGGCTGTGCTATCCCCCCTCCTCTCCAAAAAAGTACCTTTATATTCTCCAAAGAAGTAGCCTAAGAGATGAAATGGCTCTGGATTACTAAGAATCCTTTCTCCCTGGTTTGGGATCCCTGAATGTACCCTCTTCCTCTTCCCCAACACACATGCAGCTTGAGTAGAGGGCAGGAATTATCATGCTTAAGCAATCTCTGGAGTTTTGCACTTCCAAAGAGCTTTGAGCTCCTAGATTGTAGACATGGGTTAGTGGAGCTCTTCCAGACCTCCTGGAGGGTACCTTAATATAATGATTTCTTCAGGCAGTTTTACCTTTAACAGATGGAAAAGTGACTCCCTTTGGAGCAGCATTTGGGGGAGTGGTGGAAAGGGATAAGTAATTGTTAGTGTGGAGATGATCATTTTGACATGAAGGCAGATACCAGTCTGCCTTCCTTCATCTTCAGTATTTAACATTATTGTAAATCCGGCCACTCCAGAGGCCGAGGAAAGAGGATTGCAAGCTCAAGGATGCAACCTATCCTTACACCTCAGGGTCTGAGCTGTCTTATTAGAAAGCCTGTGGGTGTTCTGGCTGTTCTGGGAACATCCCCTCTCACCTAGATTGTGACCTGTGCTTCAACTCCTTATGACCTGTGCTTCAACTTATTTGTGTAGAATACTATGCTGAGCACTCTCTTTAGGTCCTCCAAGTCTTGGTGCTAATTTAGATGCAGCCTCTCTTTCTTTCCTTTGTCTTTTGAAGGAGAATCAGAATTCTTTGGTTGCCCCCTCAGCCCCTCCCTACCTCTCCTGACTCTGATTGGTCTGTGGTTCTCTGAACTGTCCTGCTCTGCCCACTGTCTGTGTAAGGTATCTGCTTCTATTGCTCCTTGCTATTTCTGCATTTTTCTGTGGGTGACCCTCAACTGACCTTAGGTCTGCAGCTTTAATCTCCCCCTTGTTTTCCCCTTGCTTTTTGGTATTGGGGATCAAATATGCCTCCTAATCCTAGGCAAGCACCCTACCACTGAGCTATGCCCCTAGCATCTTAGTAGATCTTCTTAATGTTTGTGCCTCTGTATCATTTAGAAAATAAAATAATTTTATTTTACTAAATTGTGAAAATAAAGGGTTTTTTTTTTAAAAAATTCAAGTGATGTCGAAAGATCTCATTAAGAAGTAGTCATGGAAATCAGAGTCTAATGTGACTCCAGTATAAATATTTTCATAATTAATTTGAGAATATCACCCTAGATTTGTTTAACATGCACATATAAAAAATAAATTTACCTGAATGAACTCAAATTTTGTTCCCTAGTATTTTAAAATTTTTATTCTTATTTATTTATTTATTGGCACCAGGAATTGAACCCAGGGACACTTAACCATTGAGCCATATCCCCAGTCCGTTTTTTATTTTTTAATCAGAGTCAGTGTCTCACCAAGTTGCTAAGGGCCTCATAAATTGCTGAGACTGGCATTGAATTCTCAATCCTCCTGCCTCAGCTCCCCTAGTGGTGACTTCCAAACATGAGCGTCTACTCTTGGCTTGTGAGTGTCCTTCTAAGAAGGGCTTTAAAGTCCAGTGTGGGGAGAGATGCTGAATATAGCACAAGCTCCTGGCCTTTCATTTCCTTGTGAAAACAAGGGTAGTGGTACCTGCATCACGCACTTCTTCAGTGGAGTGGAGGGATTATAATTTAAAATTTTAAGCATCAGATTGATCTCTTGGTGGGTACAAAGGGATGGAAACTATCCTTATGCCTCAGGGTCTGAGCTGTCTGTCTTATTAGAAAGTACCTGGGTGTTCTGGCTGTTCCAGGAACATGCCCTCTCCCCCTAGACTGTGACCTGTGCTTCAACTCCTGTAGGACTGGGTGGCACCTTTGGAAATTTACATTATTTGCATAGAATACTATGCTTAGCATTCCCCTTAGTTCCTGGATATTTGCCATTCAATTTAGATGCAGCCTGCTCTTTCTTGCCAAAGGGTCTTGCAAAGTTGCTTAGGGCCTCACTATGTTCAATAGTTCTCCATTCATGGTCAGTAAAACCATTGCATTAGATTGTGTATCTCTCAAAGCTAAGTCTTCATAAATACTCAAGACTATCAACAGTAATCATTATTATTGTCACACTGGTGGTGTTTGGATTTCCTTAGTTGTCTCAAAATGTGAAAAGTTTATTTGCCTCATGGTCTAAATAACTTCCCAAAGGTTGAGTGATATTTTGTTTGGATGCACTCTAATTTACTCCACCCTATGGAGGGAGTGGTGGCGCCAGAAGTGGACCGTTAGTGTGCTGAAATTTATTTCGTAGGGGAAGGACCCTTCGACCATGTGGGTGGAGTCCACACCCCAGGATCTGGTTGTGGCTAAGTAAAGGAGGTCCAAAGTGATTCTCTCTTTTGTGAGGATCCTGCAGGAAGGTGTCTTAAGCAATTTGGAAGCAGTCTTCAATCTCCAACTTCTACACCTACAAAACGGTAAGAAGTAATGGGGTTCTGTTTTAGAAGCCTGAATAAGCCAATGCGCAGATATTTCCTCATACTAGTCTGCCGTTGTTTGTTTAAACTATTTTGCTAGTGGGGATTGAGCCTAGGACTACTTTATTGCTGAGCTATATCTCCAGTCCATTTTTGTAAAAATATATTTTTAGTAGTCAATGAACCTTATTTTAGTAATTTGTTTATATGTGGTGCTGAGAATTGAACTCCTTTTCTCACACATGGTAGGCCAGCGCTCTACCACTGAGGCAGAACACTAGCCCCTGTTTTTACTTTTTAAGGCAGTGTCTTCCTCAGTTGCTGAAGCTGGCCTCAAACTGGGATTCCTCCTTCCCCAGTTTACAGAGATGTTGGGATTGAAGGAGTGTACCTCTGTAACTGGCTGGGCTTTCATTCAGTTGTGTGTGTGCGCGTGCGGGTGTGTGTGTTTGATACTGTGGATTCAACCAAGGGGAGTTTCACCAGTAAGCCACAGCTATGTGGTTTTTTTGTTTGTTTGTTTGGTTGTTGTTGTTGTTGTTGTTTACTAGGGATTGAATCCAGGGCGCTTAAGCACTGAGCCACATCCCCAGCCCTTTTAAAATATTTTATTTAGAGACAGGGTCTCACTGAGTTGCTTAGTGACTTGCTAGGTTGCTGAAGCTGGCTTTGAACTCAAAGTCCTCCTGCCTCCCCTCCTGAGCCACTGGGATTACAGGTGTGCACCTTGCCTGGTTCAGCCATGACAATTTTTATTGCTTATTTTGGCAGAAGGTCTTCTAAATTCCCAGGCTGCTCTCTTAACTTTATTCCTCCTGCCTTAATTCCCTCTCAGTGACTGAGAGGGGATTACAGATGGTCACCTCTGTGCCTGGCTCTCACGTTTTTTAATGAAGACTTTTCCTTTAAAACATTTGTGATAATGGTAATCTTTTGTCTAGTAAGCTGTATTGGTGATTGGTGCTGGTAGTAATGTTTCCACAGGAGTGTCACTATTGTACATATATCTTTTGTTTGCTTGTTTGTTTGTTTGGGGGCCTATCCTGTTTGTGAACTGCTTTATGGTTCTTTTATTATTACTCTTTTTTTCTGGAACTGGAAATTGCACCTAGGGGTGATCTACCACTGAGCTTTATCCCTGGCCTTTTAAAATTTTTGTTTAGAGGTAGGATAGCCTGGAACTTTTCATTGTACTGCCTCACCTACTGAGAGGTTATTTCATATTTGTTGTTGTTTGTTTTCTTTTTCTGGAGGAGGGTCTTCCTATGTTGTGCAGGCCTGCCTTAAAGTTTGGGGCTCCAGTTGTCCTCCTGTCTCAGCTTTCTGAGCAGCTGGGACTGCAGGCTGATACCTTCTGGGTCCAGGTTTAGGCGTTTGTCTTTTGTTTCCTTATGATTTTTATCCAAATAGAGGTTTGACTCCAATTGGGTGAAGTGTTTCATCATTTAAAAGAAGGTATCAGGAAAGTTTTACAGTTTTATAACTGTAGAGCTTGCATGAGAGTTTATTCCTAGGTGTTATATATTTTTAACAATTGCCGTTTTCTGTGCTCAGGTTCTAGGGTGGGTAAATGTTGAGCACGTGTGGAGACCCTGGGTTTAATGTCTGGAGTTCAGAGGCAACACCACGCCAGCCCCCCTCCATCTGCTCCTCTACTCCTAATGAATTTTCCCCCATTGTGTTCTTACTCTTGTTTATAAAAATATTTGTTTTCTAGCATTTTTATGACTTAATGAAAGATACATACATGCTGTATTTTTGGCATAACTGGGGATTAAATTGAGAGATGCACTCATGAGCCAGCTTTTTTTTTTCTTTTTTCTTTTTTTCTGTTGTGGATTTAGGGCTTGAACACTGGTATTTTTCTGCTACGGAGATACATCCCAAGCCATTTTTACTTTTTTTTTTTTTTGAGTTTTTTTTACGTTGTACTTGGACCCACTGCATTTATTTTATTTTATTTTTATATGATGCTGAGGGTGGAACGGCGTCTCACATGTGCTAGGCAGGCTACAACCCCAGCCCCCCTTTTTACTTTTTAAGACAGTGTCTTCCTCAGTTGCTGAAGCTGGCCTCAAACTGGGATTCCTCCTTCCTCAGTTTGCAGAGTTGTTGGGATTAAAGGAGTGTACCTCTATAATTGGCTGGACATTAATTTTCTTGTGTGTGCACGCACCTGCGTGCATGTGTGTGAGTGTGAGTGTGTGTGTGTATGTTTGATAATGGTCATTCAACACAGGGGAGTTTTACCATTAAGCTACAGCTATGTGGGTGTTTTGTTTGTTTATTGTTTTACTAGGGATTGAATCCAGGGTGCTTAAACACTGAGCCACATCCCCAGCCCTTTTAAAATATTTTATTTAGAGACAGGGTCTCACTGAGTTGCTTAGTGACTTGCTAAATTGCTGAGGCTGGCTTTGAATTCACAATCCTCCTGCCTCCCCTCCTGAGCCACTGGGATTACACGTGTGCACCTTGCCTGGTTCAGCCATGACAATTTTCATTGCTTATTTTAGCAAAAGGTCTGAATTCCCTGGCTGCTCTCTAATTTTCATTCCTCCTGCCTTAGTGCCTTAGTTCCCTCTCAGCGACTGAGAGGGGATTACAGTTGGTCACCTCTGTGGCTGGCTCTCATGTTTCTAATGAAGACTTTTCCTTTAAAGCATTTCTGATAATCAATGTTAATCTTATAGTAAGCTGTATTGGTGATTGGTGCTGGTAGTAATGTTTCCACAGGAGTGTCACTATTGTACATATATCTTTTGTTTGCTTGTTTGTTTTTTGTTTTGGGGTCTATCCTGTTGTTTGTGAAATACTTTATGTTTTTTTTCTTCTTATTTGTTTTTTCTGGAACTAGGAATTGGATCTAGGGGTGATCTATAACTGGGCTTTATCCCTGGCTCTTTGTATTTTTTATTTAGAAGCAGACTAGCCTGCAACTTTTCATCCTACTGCCTCACCTCTGGAGTAGAGTTATTTCATATTTGTTGCTGTTTGTTTTCTTTCTTTCTTTTCCTTTTTTTTTAATAGGTTCTTCCTATGTTGTGCAGGCCTGCCTTAAAGTTCAGGGCTCAAGTTGTCCTCCTGTCTCAGCTTTCTGAGCAGCTGGGACTACAGGCTGGTACCTTCTGCATCCAGGTTTAGGCGTTTGTCTTTGTATTCCTTATGATTTTTATCCAAATAGAGGTTTGACTCCTTGGGTGAAGTTTTTCATCATTTCAGGAAAGTTTTGCAGTTTTATAACTGTAGAGCTTGCATGTGAGTTTATTCCTAGGTGTTATAGATTTTTAACAATTGCTGTTTTCTGTGCTGAGGGTCTAGGGTGAATGTTGAGCACGTGTGGAGGCCCGGGGTTTAATGTCTGGAGTTCACCTGCAGTGCCATGCCACCCCCCAACCCCTCACCCCCATCCTCTATTCCTAACAAGTTTTTCCAAATTGTTTTCTCACTGGTTATTCTTGTTTATAAAGATATTTGTTTTCTAGTATTTCTTAATTTAACGGATCATAATATTACATTCTCTATTTTTTGGCGGAACTGGGGATTAAATTCAGAGCTGCTCTCACGGCCAACTTATTGTTTTCTGGTGGGAATTTTGAGGTTGAATCCAGAGATTCTCTGCCACTGTGCTAAACCCAAGCCCTTTTTACTTATTTTAAAAATAAAATGCCATGGCTTGCTTCAAATTTTGGTTCCTCCTTCCTTATTTTGCCGAGTTGCTGGGATTAAAGGAGTGTACCTCTTTAACCAGCTGGACATTCATTGTGTGTGTGTGTGTGTGTGTGTGTGTGTGTGTGTGTGTGTGTGTGTGTGTTTGATACTGGGGATTGAACCAGGGGAGTTTGACCACTGAGCCACATCATCAGCCAGTTTTTTATTTGTATTTAGAGACAGGGTCTCTCTGAGTTGCTTAAGGCTTCACTAAATTGCTGACGCTGATTTTGAATTTGTGCTCCTCCTGCCTCAGCCTCCCAAGCTCTGCTGGTTTACACTTGTGTGCCACTATGCCAGCCATCCCTGTTGTTTGTGAACTGCTTTATGACTCTTTTATTATTATTTTTTCTGGAACTAGGGATTGGACCCAGGAGTGATCTACCACTGAGCTTTATCCCTGGCCTTTTTTAGTTTTTATTTAGAAGCAGGCTAGCCTGCAACTTTTCATCCTTGGCCTCACCTCCAGAGTAGCGTTATTTCATATTTGTTGCTGTTGGTTTTCTTTCTTTTTTTTTCAGAGGGTCTCCTATATTGTGCAGGCCTGCCTTAAAGTTTGGGGTGCAAGTTGTCTTCCTGTCTCAGCTTTCTGAGCAGCTGGGACTACAGGCTGGTACTTTCTGTGTCCAGGTTTAGGCTCTGTGTCAAGGTTTAGGCATTTGTCTTTTGTTTTCCTTATCATTTTCATCCAAATAGAGGTCTGCCTCCAGTTGGGTGAAGTTTTTCATCATTTCAAGAGTGTTTTGCAGTTTTATAACTGTAGAGCTTGCATGAGAGTTTATTCCTAGGTGTTATACATTTTTTTGAGAGAGAGAGAGAGAGAGAGAGAGAGAGAGAGAGAGAGAGAGAGAGAGAGAGAGAATTTTAATATTTATTTTTTAGTTTTCCGCAGACACAACATCTTTGTTTGTATGTGGTGCTGAGGATCGAACTGGGCCACACGCGTGCCAGGTAAGCGCGCTACCGCTTGAGCCACATCCCCAGCCCAAGATGTTATACACTTTTAACAATTGCTGATTTCTGTGCTGAGGGTGTAGGGTGAATGTTGCACATGCGTGCAGGCCCTGGGTTTACTGTCTAGAGTTCAAGTGCAGGCCGGCCCCAACCACCTCCTCGACTATTCCTAATGAGTTTTCCCCATTGTGTTCTAACTGGTTATTCTTGTTTGTAAAGATATTTGTTTTCTAGTATTCTTATAACTTAAACAATGTCTTTTAATTTTTTTAGATTATAGACAGACACAATACCTCTGTTTTTGTATATTTTTATGTGGTGCTGAAGATCAAACCCAGTGCCTCACATATGCTAGGCAAGCACTCTCCACTGAGCTACAACACCAGCCCACTTAAACAATTTAGTGAATAACAATATATGTACTCTGTTTTGGGCGGGACTGGGGGTTGAATTCAGAGCTGCACTCACGGGCCAACATCTTTTTTTTTTTTCTTGTGGGGATTTAGGGGTTGAACCCAGATATTCTCTGTCACTGAGCTACATTCAAGTCCTTATTGGTTTCTATTTTTTTAAATATTTAGTTTTTAATTATAGGTGGACACAATAACTATTTTATTTTATGTGGTGCTGAGGATCGAACTCAGTCCCTCATGCATTCCAGGTGAGCGCTCTGCCTCTGAGCCCCAGCCCCAGCCCTTATTTGCTTTCTGGTTTAAGGCAGGGTCTCCCTCAGTTGCTGAGACTGGTTTCAAACTTTGATTCCTCCTTCCTCTATTTGCAAAGTTGCTAGAAATGTATGCACCTCATTAACAATTTGGACATTCATTCTTGGGGTGTGTGTGTGTGCGCGCGTGTGCATGTGCATGTGCATGTGCATGTGCGCGCTTTCGTGTGTGTGTGTGTGTGTGTGTGTGTGTGTGTGTGTTTGATAGTGGGGATAGAACCCAGCGGAGTTTTACCACTGAGCTACAGCCATTGAGGTTTTTTATTTTGTTTTGTACAAGGGATTGAACCCCGGGGGCGCTTAAGCACTGAATCACATCCCCAGCCCTTTTAAAATATTTTTTTACAGATAGTCACATTGATCTGCTTACTGACTCATTAAATTGGTGAAACTGGCTTTGAACTGTCAATCCTCCTGCCTCAGCTTCTGGAGCCACTGAAACTGTAGGTTTCCACTACCTCACTTGACTTGGCCATGGCAGATCTTATTGCTTATTCTGCACAAGGCCTAAATTGCCCAGGCTGTTCACTAACTTTTGTCTTTCTTCCTTATTCCTCCAGTGACTTAGAGGGAATTATAGATGGTTACCACTCTGCCTTGCTTTCATTTTTTTTTGTTTGCTTGTTTTTCAATTTTTTTGTTGTTTGTTTTTTAATTTTTTTTAGTTGTCAACGAATCTTTTTAAAAATTTATCTATTTATATGTGATACTGAGAATCCAATCCAGTGCCTCACACCTGCCAGGCAAGCTCACTACCACTGAGCCACAACTTCAGCCTTCTCTTATTTTTTAATTAAGTCTTTTCAAGTGTTTATGATAATCAATGGTGATCTTATGTATAATAAGATGTATTGGTGATCCTTGCTGGTAGTAATGTTTTCACATGAGTGTTGCTATTGTATCTATACGTTTGTTTGTTTGTTTGCTTTTGGTTCTAGGGATTGAACCCAGAGGCACTGCCTCACATCCCCAGACAGTTTCTTGTATTTTATTTAGATACAGTGCCTTGGTGAGTTGCTTAGAGCCTCCCTAAGTTTCTGAGGCTGGGTTTGAACTTGCATTCCTCCTGCCTCAGCGTCCCAAGTTGCTGGGATTACAAGGGACCGAGTCGTCTCCATTTTTTTAATGACTTTATACCCTGCTATAGAACTTTGGTCTTTGCCTCTATTTTAAGTGTTTAGTAAGCAATTGAAGTTTTTATTTAAGCAAGGTATTAAAGCATTTGACAGAGACAGAGGTAATAGGATTATAAAGAGTGTGGAAATTTCATCATTAGCCCATTGTTAGAGTCTGTAAACAAGTCAAAATAACACCTGGCATTTTGCCAGGGGAATGTTAGTTTGTAAACAAGTCTGGATGGTGCCTGGCAAAATGCCAGAGGGAGTGGTTTGAGAATTAACAAAAGCTAGTCATTAAGTGTGGAGATTCCTTATTGGTTGACTGATGGATCTAGTTTATGCTAATTAAGATAAGCTGTGCAAAATGTATAAATACCTCTGTTGTCCTACAATAAACGGCTTCCACTTCTGCTGTATCAACGTACACGAGATCTTCGTCACCCCCGGTTTTTTTGCTGCTGCAGCCCATCTGTGGCAGCCCGTGAGTATGTAAATTTTTCCTGTGAGATGAGAGCCTTCACAACACTCAGTTGTTTGGGTTTTCATAAAAGGCAGTGTGTATTCTTGATGTCTTAAACCTGAAAAGAAACTTCTAAAGTCCTTACATAAGCCTTGTTCTGAGATTTAAACAGGTTCTAGTTGAACCGTCTGTATGATCTGAAATTGTCTGTCTGTCTTTAATTTACTATGTGTAGACAGTAGAGATCTTCATACCTTAATTTCCTGGACTGGGAATATATGGGTGCTCTACCATGGAACTATAGCCCCAGTTATTTTAAATTTGATTTTGAGACAGGGTCTCACAAAGTTTCCTACCTGGACTCAAACTTGTGATCCTCCTGCCTCAGACTCCCAAGTCACTGGGATTCTATGCACATACCTGGCTTCCAACCTATTGTTTTATGTATACCATGTATTTAAAATTTGGTAGTTTAGCTGGGTGTGGTGGTGCATGCCTATAATCTCAGCAGCTCAGGAGGCTGAAGCAGAAGGATCACAACTTCAAAGCTAGCCTCTGCAACTTAGCAAGGTCCTAAAAAACCCCATTTCTAAATAAAACACAAAGTAGGTCTGGGGATATGGCTCAGCGATTATTTACTCTGGGTTTAATTCCTGTTACCTAAATAAATAAGTAAATTAAAAATTTCTAGCTTGTTATGATAGAGAATAGTTTCCAAATTTCAAAATGAAAAGAATAAGAATAGTAATTTACTCATTTACCTTATATACTTACTGGTCAAAAAAAAGCCCCAATTATGCCATCATCCTAAGGTACTGGGCAGTGCATACATCACAATTTATAGTGAGAACAGCTTTATGTACTCAACTAATTTAACAGAAGTGTTTGTGAGCATGACACAGAATTCTTATAGTTTGTGCCACTTTTAGAAATTCTTTCCAGGTCATCAAAGTTGAAAATACAGTTGAATTGTTGTGTAGGTTTACAGTGCTCAGAGGGGAGAGAATAGTGTGAAAAAACCTTATAGAATATACCAAGACAAAGTACTTTAACCACATAGTAATAGTTTCCAAAATTCTTAAAGCCCCCTTGTTCAATTAATATGGAAACAGGCCTTGTGAAAAGTCAAGTCTCATTGAAGCTGAGGTTTTCTTGTACAGGAGCAGTTCTTGGAGAAGCCAGCTTGACCATCTGGGTGGACAGTCACGATAACAGGTAAGGTCTCTAATTGCTAGTTGGTAGCAGGTGGTATTAGTTGGTGAGGTTTCTGAGATTAATTTGCAGCTGATGAGGACTTGTCACTGCTTGGCTCTAGGCTTTCAGAGAAGTTTCATGGGCTTTCACATGACAGTGTGGCTCTACCTTTACCTAAACTCTCAAGGTGTCTGTCAAACTCTTGAGTTATGCTCCTTTCTGAAGCTCAGTAGTTGAGGTCAGTAGCTGACATGTGGGGAGTCTGATGGGACGAATGAGATCTGGCAACACATCATGCTCTAGCGAGGAGAGAACATGCTCCAAAAACATCAAACTTTAGAAGTATTTAGGATCATTTCATAGTCACATAACACACAGCCCAGCACCAAAACCAAGCCACCCTCTGCCCTGGTTCCACGTTCAAACCATGGACAGGTGGACATAAGGTTCCATTATTCCAAGCCTTTGTACATTCTAGAGTCTTACCCAGGGGCTGTAAGTGGTAAGTGGGTGGGGAAAATGAGTTCTTAGAAAAAGAACCTGACTGGCCTGGTGGCCCATGCCTGTAATTCTAGTGACTGGGAAGGCTTAAGCGCAGGGCTGCAAGTTGGAAGCCAGCCTCAGCAACTTACAAAATGCTGTTTCAAAATAAAAATGGCCACAATTGTTGCTCCATGATAGAGTGACCCTGGGTTCTATCCCCAGCACTGCCCTCACCACCCACCTCCAACCAAACAAAAAGCCTGGTTGCTCTTGCCAGCAGGACTGTGGGGTCCAGAAGTAGACAAAGCATTCACACCAGGTCCCCACTGATCACAGCCACTCTTTACAAGGTTGGCCTCCTTCCCCACACCTCTTCAAAAATCTTTTCTAACAACTTTGTCTTACCCCCAAAATTTGTGATTTTGATTAAAATTACATTCATTATGACATCTTGTTTCCAAAATTAATGTTTTTTTGACCCATGTAGGGCATGTGTTCACTCCAGTCACCACATGTACCCCTTACTGAAGTTTGGCTCTGCATATTTTTTATATTGTTTGTTCCTGAGGATTTAAACTTTTTATGTCTGTTGTGAAAGGGACACTTTTTTTTTCCTCTTTGGTGGTGCTAGGAATTGAACCAAAGTCGGTGTGCATGCAAGGTAAGCACTCTATCAACTGAGCTATATTCCCCAGCCCTGAAAAGGGACTTTTGTAGGAGGTTATTGCTGATTCAGTGATTTTTTTAAATGATTTTCGTGAGAATAAGGAAGGTTGAATTTTCATTTTCATTTATTTTCTTTCTTCCTCTCTTTCTTTCTTTCTTCTACTTTGTGTAATTGGTGCAGGTATCATCAGGTAGTTGAATGTTCTTCAGTACTCCTATCTGGTCCCTGAATGCTTGTGACCTTTAGCTTCAGCCAGGAGGCTGGTTATAGAATTCAGTTGTACCTGTGTTAAACTCTTTTGGTTTAACAAAAAGGTCAAGTGGGTATTGACCTTACAAAATATGCTCTTGAGGCTGTGAGGTCAATATTAGATTCAGATTCCTAATGTTTACATTTGTGGTCTTGTCTCTAGCTGGCAGTGTGGTCTCTTTTAATTTCTTTCTTTCTTTTTCTTTTTTCTTTTTTTAAGGTACTGAGGATTGAACCTAGTGGTGCTTAACTACCAAGTCACCTACCGAACACTTTTTAATATTTTACTTAGAGACCGGGGTCTCATTAAATTGCTTAGGGCTTCAATTAATTGCTGAGGCTGGACATCAAACTCACAATCCTCCTGCCTTACCTTCCTGAGCTGCTGGAATTACAGGTAGGAGTCACCACTCCCAGCCTGGGGCATTATTTTCAGGTTTTTGTGTCACTATTAGACTTGTTTAAAACCTCTGCCATTGTTGTTGTTGCTGTTTGACCGATCCACCCAACCCAATCATGGCATTTTTCTCTGTACTTGAACTTTATTTCATTAGGAAAGGACTACCTGTGAGTCAAATTTGGCCTGCCACATGTTTATCTAAGTAAAGTTTTACTGGAACACAGTCATGGCTGCTTTCTTGGCAGAGGAGCACAGTTAAGTAGTGGTGCAGACTGGATGAGCCACAAGGCAGAATTATTTACTGGTTGGCCCTCCAAGGAGGCATTTTCTAGTCTGTGCATTCCTGTATCCTTCACCTCCCCTAGAGAAAGGCTTGTGGCCTGTGTTACTCAGGTTTTTGTCACTAACAAGAAAGTACATGACAAGAACAATTGGTTTGAGAGGTTCAGTCCATGATGGACTTACTCCATTGATCTGGGCCCCAAATGAGGCAGAATGTCACTGTGGAAGGGCATGATGGAGGAGTGCTGCCCCATTGTTGTTGGCCAGGAGACAGAGGGAAGAGGAAGAGGCCATAGGGAATATGGACCTATTCAGGACAGGTACCCAGTAACCCACTTCCTTTAATCATACCCCACCTGCTTATGATTACCACCCAATTACTCTATTCAAAATAAATGAAACTGATTTAATTCACAGCTCTAAGTCTAATCACTTTACCTTTGAATAGTTCTGCATTAAACAGTTTTCAGGACACTTCATGTCCAAATCATAACATGATCCTTTTCAATCTAGACTGT